>NC_134269.1:111757262-112957262 GCF_031893055.1 Leptodactylus fuscus | reverse complement strand
AAACTTCATATTTCATTAAAAAAAGTACTTTGCAAAATATCATTATCATTGGATAGTAGTATTACAATTTGTTATTATAATTATAAAAAGCTTAATGAAATCTTCCTTTCCCTATCCTGATTTGCTCACTGTTGCCACTAGATACATCCTATTGTCCACCATCATACAGGACAAGCATGTTCAGTTTCTATTTTTATTTCCTATAGCTGTTTATTAGATAAGTGCTGCATAATCATATATGTACCATCCTAACAGATGTAATATGTGCAGGACAATGATCATTTCTATTTGAAGGAATAACAGCGTGCAACTGGAAAATGTAGTTTTAATTAGTAAGTGAAAATTTAATGGAGCTATAGGGTTGTAAATATTGGAAGGGAGGTGGGTGAAATAATAGTTACTGTGTGGATGGTTTATCAGTATGGCTTCTCAAACTTTTTTGTTGTATTTTGGGAAAACTCCTTTAGGCCGGGGCCCCACGGACCGGAAACACCGTGATTTGCCCACAGCAGAGACGCTGCGGGAAAGATCGCGGCATTGTACAGTGCAGGCAAAGTGGATGGGATTCATGCGAATCCCATCCCCACTTTGCGGAAAAGCCGTTGCGGCTTTGCAAATCGCAATATGTCAATTATATCTACGGAAACTATTGTGGCTTTCCTGAGCAGAAAACTGCAAACTTTCTCTTAAAAGTGCTGTGGAAACAACTGCAATGCGTTCACGCAGCGGTTCTTCCCGCAGCACTTTAGTGCTGCGGATACGGCCCGTGGGGCCTTAGCCTTAAGGACTTGTGCACATGGGCATACTATACTTTTGTTTTCTACACAGCCATAATAGCTGCATTATGCTTCTACAATATCTTCATATGCCTTTGGTTTATAAGGTTAAAATATGGTGATTGTAAAGAAGTCAAAATGTTATTAATCACTGCATAAAGCTGGTAACAGAGCATACCATAATAAAGTTTATAATGAATATAGAATGAATTATAGTCAATGGGGTCCGCTGGGCTCTGCTGTAACCACTGTTTTAGCAGACCGCTTCTCTTTAATGTTCGGGCCTGAACAACAGAGATGCAACACTAGTGTGAACCTAGTATAAATGATTTGGGTTTTTCTTTTATTACTAGTTCCACATAAAAAGCTGCAAAGGAATACATATATTTAATTACAATCTATACACACAAAATCAAGCATGTACCAAATGTAAAATATCTGCTGGTCTAATACACCCTATAAATACATTGGGATTTGTAGCATTAACTACCGTGGAGAGCATAAGAAAAGGATAATTATAGAAAAGATTAACATTTCAGTATGCTTATCTTAGAATTAGTGTATGTCAGAACAGTTTTAATCTGAAAAGCTGAATACTACAAAAATTCAAAGCAATTCCGAATAATGGACTTTTATAAGCATTAGAAAATTATTCTTAGTTCTGCTGTAGCATATGTGAGAGAAGCGATTTACATGTGGGAAATAAAACATTGACTTGTGTAGTAGTAACCTAAAACTGCACCTAAATCTGTATTAACACAAGATGATAACTATCCATACTAACCTATTGATTTTTATGTAATATAATATCAAGGTGTAGAAGACCTTATGTGGTGATTACTAATATATATATATATATATATATATATATATATATATATATATATATATATATATATATATCTATAATCAACACAGCCAATAAAGTAACCTGGGTGCAACCACTAGGAAGATGGCCACCTCCCACTATTCATATCAAGAAGAAAAAATGGCAGCGCTCCATGGATTTCAAGTCCAAGTGATAGATTTTCTTGTGGGATGAAAATAACATACTGAATTTTCTATTGGGTTGTAATGGTTAGTAAATTCAGACAGGGTATTTTTCAGCAACAGTGAAGAGTGGATTTAAAGCATAAGGCAAGACGTATACTTAGTTTTTTTTTGCTTATAATAATGCATCAGAATTGCACTGTTGATACCTGGCCTTAAGGAATCAAAATATCTTCATTATGGATATTTAGAATTAGAAACTTTCCACCCAAGAATATTGCCAGGGCCCGAACCATCCATGAGGTTAAGTAAGCTTCTGGCCTCAAGCAGCACTTTCCTAATATAAGAAGTCAATTCAGCCATTTTGCCCTGAATGCCACTACAGCCCTATACACTGTATATAACTGTGGTCTACAATAATCCCAGCATACACTGATGTGTGCTGGAGCTTTCTTTCTCCTATCAGTAAAAGACTTATGAAGAGCACATCATTTGATTATATCACATGACAAAAGGTGCTACAGTGAAAGAACCATGAAGACTCTGGATGGTTGAAACAGAGTGGTTTAAAGCAGGTGTGTCAAGCATCCAATGGGTAGCGCTCTGGGAGTGTTAGATGTGCTGTCTGGTAGACTCTACCTGTCAGCCCATCACAGTTAACACTCCAAGAGCCTCAGCGTTTTCTGGTGTTGAACTGTTGAAGTAGAAGCTAACTATGCCTTTCCTATATGCAACCTTAACCTACCTGGTTTGACTGGATACAGCAGGTGTTACCCCATACTAACAGTCACAGCAAACAGAGCCACCTACTGAATCCAAAGCATACAGAGCAGCATCTGATTTTAGCCGCTGCGTTCAAACATTTGTTTGTGTGCTGAGTGAGTATATGTAAGTGGTATACAGTATGTATGTGGTCTGCACTGTATATATGTGTTGTGAGTGTGTGTTCAGTATGGACTAATTCCATAGTCCTGTAAACTGGGTGTAATCCTCAATATATGCTCATATATATAAATAAATATATATATATATATATATATATATATATATATATAATGTATCCAAAATTGAGAAGCCCCAGAATAGCATCAAATAAAACTTGGTTGGCTGAACGTTCCATAGGTCAGTGGCAATGACCAGGGCCACTTTAACCATAGGTGAAACGATGGAGCTTCATCATTTATTTATTTCTAATTTATTTTAAACTTAAACTTTTTCATTTTTACTTTATTATAACTTTTTTTCTGTTCCCATGGGGGATTGAAGCAGTGATCTGCTGATCACTGCTTCACTAGATATACGCTGCAATACACGTGTTACACATGTATTGCAGTGTAGAGGAAGCTGTCATCCTGTGTAGACACACGGGGCTGACAGCTTCCTTTTTGGCAGGATCAACCAGGTACGTGGAGGGGGAAGTGATGGGGCAGACCCCAGTGTGAACATTACCAACACCAGCACCCCCCGAAACCATCGCGAGGGGTGCCGATCGGCACCATAATATACCGAAACCCATGAGATGCCGGCAGTCATGTTTGACTGTCGGCATCTCAGGGGTTAACACCCGCAATCGGACCCGGTTCCGATCACGAGTGTTACAGGGCATTGTCAGCCGTAACATACGGCTGACACTCGCAGGGCATGGTGTGTACACAGGTTCTGTGTGCGCACCATGCAGCCGCCGTAGTACTATGGCGGTTTGCGGGAAGTCCTTCCCGGCAGCGCCGTACTATTACGTCAGATGTCGGGAAGGGGTTAAAGATGGTATCAATGATAAATTTCCACTTTGATCAATTGAAATTTTCAAAGTCTCTCCATCCCGTCTCAGTGCCCTTACTTATTTAACAGTCACTTTATATTAAAATAACATAAAAAAAAGTTCTGAGCTAAAGTACAGATTTTCTGCAGGGTATTTTTGTTTTGGAACTGCTCTATGCATTATATATATATACAGTCCTATGAAAAAGTTTGGGCACCCCTATTAATCTTAATCATTTTTAGTTCTAAATATTTTGGTGTTTGCAGCAGCCATTTCAGTTTGATATATCTAATAACTGATGGACACAGTAATATTTCAGGATTGAGATGAGGTTTATTGTACTAACAGAAAATGTGCAATATGCATTAAACCAAAATTTGACCGGTGCAAAAGTATGGGCACCTCAACAGAAAAGTGACATGAATATTTAGTAAATCCTCCTTTTGCAAAGATAACAGCCTCTAGTCGCTTCCTGTAGATTTTAATCACTACCTGGATCCTGGATGAAGGTATTTTGGACCATTCCTCTTTACAAAACAATTCAAGTTCAGTTAAGTTTGATGGTGGCCGAGCATGGACAGTCCGCTTCTAATCATCCCACAGATGTTCAATGATATTCAGGTCTGGGGACTGGGATGGCCATTCCAGAACATTGTAATTGTTCCTCTGCATGAATGCCTGAGTCGATTTGGAGCAGTGTTTTGTATCATTGTCTTGCTGAAATATCCATCCCCGGCGTAACTTCAACTTCGTCACTGATTCTTGAACATTATTCTCAAGAATCTGCTGATACTGAGTGGAATCCATGCCACCCTCAACTTTAACAAGATTCCCTGTGCCAGCATTGGCCACACAGCCCCAAAGCATGATGGAACCTCCACCAAATTTTACAGTGGATAGCAAGTGTTTTTCTTGGAATGCCATTTTTTTTGGATGCCATGCATAACGCCTTTTTGTATGACCAAACAGCTCAATCTTTGTTTCATCAGTCCACTCTTCCAAAATGAAGCTGGCTTGTCCAAATGTGCTTTTGCATACCTAATGCGACTCTGTTTGTGGCGTGCTTGCAGAAACGGCTTCTTTCTCATCACTCTCCCATACAGCTTCTCCTTGTGCAAAGTGCGCTGTAGTGTTGACCAATGCACAGTGACACCATCTGCAGCAAGATGATGCTGCAGCTCTTTGGAGGTGGTCTGTGGATTGTCCTTGACTGTTCTCACCATTCTTCTTCTCTGCCTTTCTGATATTTTTCTTGGCCTGCCACTTCTGGGCTTAACAAGAACTGTCCCTGTGGTCTTCCATTTCCTTACTATGTTCCTCACAGTGGAAACTGACAGGTTAAATCTCTGAGACAACTTTTTGTATCCTTCCCCTGAACAACTATGTTGAATAATCTTTGTTTTCAGATCATTTGAGAGCGGGCTGTCCATGCTCAGCGACCATCAAACTTAACTGAACTTGAATTGTTTTGTAAAGAGGAATGGTCCAAAATCCCTTCATCCAGGATCCAGGAACTGATTAAAAGCTACAGGAATCGACTAGAGGCTGTTATCTTTACAAAAGGAGGATGTACTAAATATTAATGTCACTTTTCTGTTGAGGTGCCCATACTTTTGCACCGGTCAAATTTTGGTTTAATGCATATTGCACATTTTCTGTTAGTACAATAAACCTCATTTCAATCCTGAAATATTACTGTGTCCATCAGTTATTAGATATATCAAACTGAAATGGCTGTTGCAAACACCAAAATATTTAGAACTAAAAATGATTAAGATTAATAGGGGTGCCCAAACTTTTTCATAGGACTGTATATATATATATATATATATATATATATATATATATATATATATCTCAAACTATACTTCTTAACAGTCTCTAAAAAAACCTCACATCAGTTCACAGTTACTGGCCAGCCCATGCTACTCTCCATACCGTACTTTGATGAATTGTCTATTTGCTTTACCTATGTTGCTCAATTATAAAGACACATATGTAAACTTTCTTGCACTGGACATCACTATGGTTAGATAAGACTGCAGATACATTATAATTCAGAACTAATCATTTTTACTTATGCTCTGTTGTCATTTAATTGAATTTTCAGCAGAATTTTTTTCTGACCTGTAATTCTGTGTTTCTCAAGCAACTTTTCATCCCCTGGTTTTGCATATATGACTGTTTGGTGTAATAAGTGCTCATTTACTGTAGATGTGGTCTAAATAAAGTAAATATGTTGGGGTGATAACAGTGCTAAGGAAAACTGTTGCAAGTACCTACAGCACCAAAGACATCATACAGTACAGAAAATTGAAAACTAAAATCTTATTAGTTGCTATGAGTAGTAACACTCAATCAAGATTCTGATTAACCAATATAAATGAAACACAGTCAGGGGCAGAAGGACACTGATGTTACATTTTACCAATAACATCTACTGTAAGTATCTTTCTAATTGTGCTGAAAACACAGAGCTACATTACATATTACAGCGAGATGGTTATCTGGTTAGCTCTGCTGTCTTGAACCACTAGGATCCCAGGTCCAAACCCATCCGAGTGTAACATCTACATTTAAG
The DNA here is from genome assembly GCF_031893055.1 of Leptodactylus fuscus. Classification (NCBI taxonomy): domain Eukaryota; kingdom Metazoa; phylum Chordata; class Amphibia; order Anura; family Leptodactylidae; genus Leptodactylus; species Leptodactylus fuscus. The sequence continues at coordinate 112,951,156 of NC_134269.1, read as the reverse complement.
TTGTACGTTCTATCACTGTTTGTGTAGAATGACTCTGGATACTTTAATCTCATCCAGTCTTTAAAACATGCTGACAGGTTAAGTGACTTCTTGTTAATCAGAAACCCAGTACTAAGGAGCAGCTATCCTTCCATCTGCCACTTATGTGTGATGGGAAAATCCAGCGCAGGCTACTCCAGAACACAGCAAAGAAACATTTCTCAAGAAAAACCTTTGGAAGCTGTTTCACTGATCAGACAAACTAGCTATTTTCTTACCAAAATTAAGCAACTCAGGATATAAATCTTACCATATTTTCCAGTTTAGAAAGCCTGGATAGTTATTTCACTGACATCATGAATCCCTGAAACATGTTTAAATCTACACCTTGGGGGGATGTATCGAGCCCCCTACACCAGTTTTGTTTTTTTTGTATGTAAAAAATGTTGTAATGTTGTCTTTTATTTTTACTGTTTAATGTCACATTTGCTCCAGCTGATGTCAAATTGACTTTCTGCCAGATGGAGGGTTACAGATACACCTAATTGATTAAAAGGCATTTTCCCCATATCAAATTAGGAGCATCTTGCCCCAGTACACAGTTTATTAAGTCTGGCTTCTGAAACTCTAGACTTGATAAATAATTGTATTAGTATTATTTTCATAACTGTAAAACTCTTGAAGTAAAAAAAAAATCCAATTTGTTCATATTAAAGGGGTTCTCCCATGTCAGCCTTTCAGCCAGGCTGCATGCAGTGTCTGCTTCCCACTTCCTGTATTTCTCTCCCTCCCCATCCCTCCTGCCTAAAGGGGCTCTATCATTGGGAAAAACAATTTTTAACTAAGCATATAGTTGCATAGCCTTTAGAAAAGCTATTCCACACATCCCTTTTGAATGTAAATCGCCTCAGTTGATTTTTAATATGCTAATTAGCCTCCATGGTGCACCTGGAAGTCTCATTGAGCACTGTGTGTCGTGTGTACCGCACAGGCTGCTGTGGCTGCTGCTGATGACTCATCTCCCTGCTCTCATACACAGCAGAGTGAGGAGTGCTTGCTAAGACTTCCTGTGCTCACTGGAGCCTAATTAGCATATGAATAAATAGGGGCTCATTCAAAAACTACTGGGGCAATTTACATACAAAAGGTACATGTGAAATAGCCTTTCTAAAGGCCATGCAAGTATGTGCTTAGTTAGAAATGACTTTTCCCAATGATAGAGCCCCTTTAATTGGACAAACAACACTTCTGAAGGTCAGATATTCTGCAGATTCTTGTACAGAAGAGGCTCAGAGTTATCTGTGTGTTTACTTATCTGAAGTTGGCAAGAGCGGTGAGTGAGTGATGTCACTTGTCCTATAGGTCCATGGTTATAGCAACACAGCGTAAACAATGGGAGGAATAAATTCACATACCAGGCAAACAAAGCAGAATTTCTAAAGCAATATATTTAGGAAAAAGGCTTCAATTTACATAAGCTACCAGTATAGATAGGATCCTTGAGATGGGACAATTCCTTTAAATTAACTTATAAACTGAAATGGATTTGTTGGTTTGCTGATCTGGAGATATCTCTACTATATTTGAAAAACATACATACACTCATTAAAAAAAAAATTACAAAAAAACAAGAAGGAGTCGTTGGAATCCAATAAAATTTTACATGTGTGAATGTAATGATGATATATGTAAGCGATCACCATATCAGATTGAAAGGCTAGGTTTATTAGGAAAACTGTACTGTTGAAAAAAGGGTCTAGTATGCTGTTGTGCTGCCTGTAGCCTGAATCCAAGATGAGGTATGGTTGGACATCCAACAATCATCAGATCCCATACAGAAGCTGATGCATTGCCAAAGACTATATGGTTCTAATCCCATGTATTCTGGGTTTCTTACTCACAAGCCCATTACAAACAAAAGCGACGGTGGCTGACTGTCAATGACAAAATATCTAATGGGATCTGTGACGCTGAATTTTCTTCTGCTAAATGCAGACAGAACAATACAAGTCTTTTCAAATACAACTGGACTTCATTTATAAAAGTGTAGCTGTGCCAACAAGTCATCGAAATAGACAACATGAATGTATGGTGTGATCTAGGATAGGACATCCCAAACAAATAAACTTCTCTTGAGAAGGAAAAATGGGCCATCATCAACTTTAGTTCTATTACATTAAAGACTCAGCTACAGTATTTATAACTGAGCCCCACAGTGTCCAACAGCTGTCAGGAAATGGAAGAAGATAGATGACAGTCATTTTTCATGGTGTGCATCACAGTGTTCACAATGAATCCTACTAGCTGATACATGGAGGCTCAATTTACCGGTAGAGTTAATACTTTACGGTATATGCTGACTACTATAGCACATAGGGGGAGATTTATAAAACTACCTAAAAAAACCCAAACCTGTCAGCATTGTCCATAGCAACCAATCACAGAACAACTTTAATTTCTTATAACACTCTTGAAAAACTAAAGCCATGCTGTGATTGGTTGCTATGGGCAACAATTACATTATTTGTTTTATTATTATTTGTGAATATACCCCATAATTACCATCATAAATAATTGCAATTCCAGTCCATATTTGTGTCATAATAATAATTAGTATCACCAAGGTCTAAACTGACTTTTTACAAAAGGGTTCTAGAATACCTTAAGCTATGTAATATCGGCAATCTTAATGTATAGCCAAAATGTTCGAGTCACTTAAGACTATAAAATGTATTATGAAATTGTATCGCTACTAATGGTCTACAGGGCTGAAGGGAATCTGGTAAAGCACATTCAAAATGGAAGTGCTTCAATAATAACAGCTCATATTCTTCTAATGCTTCTATGTGGCATGGACGATCTGGAAATCTAACCAGCTAAGTAGTTTATTAATAGACTGTTCCTGTGGGTCAAGAGAGGAATTATGATACGAACAAAATCTATCCATCTAGAACCTGTCGTGGTTCATTCATATCTTTCAGCAAAATTAAGACTAAGATTTGTTGTTAGGGTCTTAAAAAATGAAGGGCATAAGCCTCAAAGTATCTGTTATTTTGCTCTTTCCTCCTCCTCCTATAAATATATTTCTTAAGCTAGAGTGGGGCAGATTTATTAAGACTGGTATATTGTACAATACTGGCTTATATGCACAATGTACAGAGCAATACTTAGAAGTGGGGTTGTGGCACACGAAAGGGCTTTGCACCAATTGTGTGCCATAATATCATCCCATATCAACCATAAATTGGTGTAGGCGTAAACCTCACAATTTTACAGCGGTGGAAACGCCACAGTAAGAACTGCAGCATCTTACAGGACCTGCAAAGTGGATGGGATTCTGGCTAGTCCCATCCACACACTGCAAAAAAAAAAAAAAAACGGCATTTTTGTAAATCGTACCATGTCAATTATACCTACAGAAACACTGTTGTTTTCCATATAGGTATAAGTGAAGCAGATAATCCACAGAGGAAAACTCTGCGGACTTTCTGTGAAAAGCGCTGTGGACAAATACATGTTTTTCCCGCGGCGATATTTCCCTGCAGCTCGCTACATGGGACTATAGCCTTAAACAAATTAATACATTTTCTCCAATATCTATAAGATATCTTTTCTAATATGACAAAATAAGCAATATCAGTTCTGCTCTATGCAAGGTAGCATGTATCTTTAATGTAGTCACCAAATAAAGGTCAAATACCAGTTCTACACAATGAGAAAGAGAATAAAGTGCTCTTGATGTCTTTTCCAGTTGTAGCAATATGAATAAAGTAAAATCTCCTGTATAACTCAGCAGACTCTTCCATGCAGACATATTCTATAAGAATACTGTAAGGGTGCATTCACATAGAGGAAAATGGTGAGGAATTTGGTGTGGAATTTCAGCGCTGAAAAAAAGCCTCTCTTGCTAGCAGAAAAAGGAACCCATTGAAGTCAATGGGAGGCTTTTTTTTCAGCGCTGAAATTCCACACCAAATTCCTCACCATTTTCCTCCATGTGAATGGACCCTTGGCCTTTTCCGCCTTCTGTATTTTTCTTCACAGCCTTCCTTGGCTATATACTGACCTACTACTTTTGGCATTAAAATGTTAATGATTTTTTGACAGGATAGTCGGTATGTTGGTCAGCCTGTCAGTAAAAAGAGAACAGTAAAGAAGGATTTAAGATACATAAACCGCAAGACATCATAGAAGATCTAAGAAGTCGAATAAGCGTGGTGAGGTGAATCTGTGTTTTCCCCCGGCATACAGGACCAGACAACTATCTATTTCATCTATCTCTCTGTCTCTCTTTATTTATATATATAGGTAACTAAAGATGGACCCACCCTAAACTCGGTTTGATAAGAACTCCAATTTCTCATAAAACCAATTCAATACAGTATACACTACAATATACTACAATACTAACAACACCCTTATTGACTGCAATTAATAATACAAACAATGAGCAGACACATAGGATATCACTCTGTGATACAACATCACCACACAGTATTGTCCTGGAAAGCTAAAAATTTATGAGCCACATGTCTAGACTATCTGGCTGTCATCTACTCTTGATCCCCCAAAAATAAAGAGGCCACCACAGCAGTGGTTGGACTATATAGAGTATATAGAGTAAAATATCACGGCATACCCTAGTGATAGTAATGTTGAAGGCTATACAGAACAACTGGCAATTCCCATTATAACAACCCAGAAAGTCTTCTAGAGACAAGCTATTGACTGCAAGATGCTGCAGGTGCTGATTACCTAATTGCTTTAACTTTTCCATTGTAGTCATCAAAAATGACAGCTCCGGGCAGACACAGATCTACTAGAAGGAGAGGAAATGGATTGTAAAAGGAATATTTGAGCAGTCTGCTGATATTGTACCTTACGTAACACATGATTAAACATTTTGCTATAAGCTGCATTTGCTCAATAAAAGAAGTTCTTTTAAATGAGTGGCCTATTTAGCAACACATCTGCCTTTATAGGCATAAATAAAATTGGAATTTACCATAGAAACCCTTCAACAAAATAGTTGTGATAAAACTGTGAAAAATGATTTCTTCCTATCACAAGAATGATGTAGAAATGTATCTAAGCAATTTTAGTAGCTGTAGATTTGATTGTTTTGGCATGGTTTATTTTTCCAAAACAGTGGTAGGAACTGTAATGAAAAACATGGTGTGAATCTAGTATGACGGGCACATTTCCTGGACTACATGTGATTCAGGGGAAGTGAACTAACTGTATTAATGTGATCTGTGATGTCGTTTATTCTAGCTGGACCTTGGGTCTATATTCCCAAACTCACAGCATAATTTGAGCATGACAAGTATATCTAAGATCTAGCTGAACCTCAAAGCATCTCTGTTAAAACAAACCCCTGACTGTTACATAGTAGATGAGGTTGGATGAAGACATCAGTCCATCAAGTCCCACCTATAACCCTACCATCCCCAACAGTGTGGATCCAGAGGAAAGCAAAAAAAAAACAACCCATATGGCTTATGCCAATTGCCCCATTTCACGGGAAAAAAAATCCTTTCCAATTCCATTCCTTCCACTGGTACATAAACTGTGTTTCTCAAACAAAAACAGCCATTAGAACAGGGCTTATACTGGCTCACTGAGACCCTGAAGCAGACTACTGTATCATCCCTCTCCTACGCTTTTATTATTTACCATTGCCCAGTAGATGAATTTATTGGAGACTGTGCAGGTTTAAGAATATTTACATTTCTGCCAATATGCTCATATATAGCATATGCTTTACTTTGGGTCACAAGAGAAACATAACACACTTGAGTCAATAGAAGAGAAACAAGTGTAAGCAAGTGTAATACACGTGTTTCCTAAATTCTTTCTTTCAGACAACATAAGGCACATCCTATACTGTATACTTCAGATAGCATTCAGTTTACTCTATATTTTTTTGTATTGCAATTTATAAAAGTATTGATTTATACTGAACTCCATCTGTTTGTCTAATAAAGTTATTGATTGGGTAAGCAAAATTGCAGGAAACATATTTACCAGAGCCACACTTAAAAAAACTTTTACATAGAAAGCCAACGCCCATAAGATTGATTTTTAGTGATTAAAAGACTTGGAGAAAATATTCTACTTAAGGTCGGGGCTTTACAGTCACAGCAAAATGGACCAAAATGGACTTTGCAGAAAAATCCATGCAGTGGACGTTGTGATTTCCAAAACTGTCATGATTTTTTAAATCGCAATATGTTAAATATACCTACGCAAACATCGGTGGTTTCTCTATAGGTACAATCGAAACCTCTGTGAACATTTTGTGGAAAGCACTGCTGGAAGAACCACAATGCGTTGCCACAATGGTTTTTCCCGTAATGCTGTTTTGCTTCAGGGCGCAACGTGGGGCCTTAGCCTTAAGTTTGAGACCTCCATGTATAAAGTATGCAACCCTCACTTAATATACTCCAACATCAGGATATGCTTAGAAATAATATCTCATATTGAGTTGTAACCTTGACTAAATGTGGTTACAAAATCCAGCCGATTAAAACTATATCGTGATAAATCTAAGAGATTTTGCAACTGATAATCCCATTTCAGCTCTATTTAAAATCCACAGTTGCTAACCTCACTTCTGTATGAAGAGACACATTAGATGAACAATTACATCTTGTTCTTAACACTTCTGACTGCTGTGTGAATCAGCATACTTCTTCTGATCATGTGGCCTTATAGTGCACCCATGGTTGTTGTATAAGAAGGTGAGGGTGCCAGGTAAGTGAACTCCTCGTTCTTCAGATGCTAGAATGCTGCTTTAAACTATATGTAATGTTATCTGCTTACTTATTGTAATGCTTCAGGGTTAAATATGTAAAGAACATCACCATTGTTATGATTTATTCCATATCTACGTCAGCAGGATAATGTCATCAGGGATGAGCTGTCTAATTAACATGAAAGGAAAAAGAAAAGAAAAAAAGCAATCCTCAGTGGTATGGAAGCTAACCTTACAAAACAGAGCATTTCCCTTGGTAGAAGCCCTGCACAGTGTTTCCTTTCATCTTCATGGTGTTATTGCTATTATGACTAAAATAGAAGCCAGTACAGTAGGCGTTGGAAATATCTTGAGGATATACCAACAATATCTGACAGATCCCTGAAGGCTAAGAGTATCCCATAATTCTGCTACTCGCCATCACTTGGTCAAGACTGCAAATCCTGAAATGTCCTTTAACTCTGTTTCTGTAATCAGAACGATAGAAATTTGTTCATATCACTCAAGTGGAAATAAAGCCATATACTTGTCGGAGTTTCACATGGTATTCTTGGTACTACTACTTACAGTCATTGGGGTGGATACATTCTGACCAGTATATTTGCCTCAAGGCTTAATGTCTCCTGTGCCAGTGGACGGAGTGCTTAATCCACACTAGTGTCTTGCTGGCGTAGATTTTACACCACTTTTCTGACTTAAGTGATGATGAATATGACACAGGTGGTGTCCCACTTACAGCCTACCTGTATACAAGGCAAAGTGGACGAGGCTGGGGCAAACATGACACTTGCAACTACTTAAGTCATATGCAGGGTTAAATAGTGACAAACCCCGATTAGTGACTATTTTATGCCACAAAATCATAGCAATGATTCTCCCCATTGTATTTGTAAATTGCAAGTTGAGTAAAGCAGTGTACTGACTATCACATTACGTAATTTTCTTCAGGTCTATATGATCACTAACATGTCTATAGACAGAGAATGAACTCAAGCAGTTAGGTTTAATTTTTGGATAAACCATAAGTAGAATTTACTACATAGTTCAATCTTCACCATAATGGGCTTATGCAGGTAGATATAAAACTTATCATTGCATTCCCTGCACTGGATAACCTTTATTATTAATATATAAGCAGGTCTCCCATAGCTCCCAGGTGGGCAAAGGGATGCTGGAAGACACTGCACGCTGTCTCGCCTACAGTTATTCCAACTCTCTGTGATGTCACCATCACATATGGTTGTACACGCATAGTGTAGAGCAGAGTCAGTGATGTGCCTGAGAGCCAGAGGCCCAGATTTACTAATAATGTCTAAAAGATAAGAAAGTGGAAACTTATCTAAGTGGCTGATGCTGTTTGATAAATCTGGAATATTCTTAAACTGTCTAGTCTAAGCTTACATTTACACTACCATAGTTAATGTCCGTTGCTGTCTTCTGTTATAGGATGACAGCAATGTACATTAAACTGTTGAAGAGAACTGATTCTGTGTCTGTTTCCATTCACACTAATGTAAAAAATATGATGGACACTCTCTTCCATCATGTTTATTTACTTTTGTAACGGTAGATTACACCAGAATTCTTGGGCATTTTGCTTAATAAATCGCCCCCAGAGTGTCAACAGGGAGGCACAGGACGTAGAACTATGGCCTTCCTGCTGCGTTCTGCAAAGGCAGTAATTGGGGACTAGGATAATAATAGGAAATGTGCAGGAAATGCATTGGTAATCTTTATTGCTACCTGCAAAATCCCCTGAAAACACCCTTCTTGAGAGTATGGACTTCACAAAGGGAATCAATAAGAAACATGATAACAAATCTGGCAGAGTTCGTAAGTGTAAAAGTGTGAACAGGAAACAAAATAACCAATGGATAGCATCCTCAGAAATGAAAGTACTGACATTGTTAGCAGGATTACATAATCAATGGTGACATACACTTACACTTTTAAGTTACAAACATGAGCACTTTGCACTTTTGAGGGTGTCAAAAATTCCAGGGTGACATGAGAGTACTTTATCCACTAAACAGTAATTGGTTTTAACAGGGGTCTTTGTGGCTACAGTCTTTTCATTGCACTAATAGAATTAAAACCATATCATATCTATTTCTTTATGTAATATATACTGTAATCCATACATACACTATGTCAATGTAAAGTGATGATGACCATCAGTTATGCTAAGATTCCACTCCTGACTCACTAATGGCTTTAGCTGGCAATGGAATACATACAGTAGACTCAGCCCTTTAATTAAGATTCATCTTAAACTGGACGCTTGCCATGAATTCTGCATTTAGTGCATGAACTAACACTATAAATGACAGGCTTCTGTATCTTAATATGGGTGATCATCAGGTTGCTAATGGAGAACATCTGGTTTAAGCAGGATAATATTGGTTATTTGTTGCCGTTAAAAGCAATATCCAGTCCCCCTAGAAAGATTAAGCTACCAAAGGTAAAATACAATTCTAATAACATTACATAAAGAGAAAGGATTGGAGGACGATATCATTAACCATCAGTTCCAAATAGCTATTTCGGTTTAATGAATGTCCTTTGTAACAGATGACAAATACACTCAGTAACAGAGTTTAGTTGGTAAATATTAAAGGGAATGTCACCAGATCAGCCCAGCAGATAGGTCTGGGGTCACCTGGACCAAACTGTGTTTTCCCCTCCATTGGGTCTCTACATTGTTGAGATATTACTGTTTTTCTCAATAAGCTCTTTGGAGATACAAGGTCCTTGAGTTGCTTACCTTTTTGCACGCCAACAATGCCCTCGTTGCTCGAAAAAACTCATTTGTAGTGTGACATAAACAGCAATATCTTGGCATTGGAAGCACTGATATACAAGGGAAAAACACTGTTTGATTCAGGTGACTCTAACCTATATATCTGCAGGGTTGAGTTGATAAGCTGGGTACTGGTGACAGACTAACTTTAAAGAGGTTTTCAGAGAAAACAACAGATGGGAACCCCAACCAATCACCAGCTGTTATACGGAGAACAGATCTAGAAGCAATAGTGGTTGCACTGCATTACTGCAGTTCAGCTACTGTACAGATGAATGGAGCTGAGCTGCAGTAAACCAGCACAGCTGCTATACAAATAACAAAGCTATCTGCTTCCGGCTCTGTTCGCCTTACAGTGGCTGGTGAGAACAACAGGTAAGATTAGGTCATCAAAATCATTTTACCAGAAAACCTATTAAATAGATAATCAGAGTTTTTATGAACCCTAACCATTAATGCTCTTACTCATTTGCAGTAACGTTCAGAAGATGTCACTGTTTGCTAGACAGTTTTTTATTAGGAATTTAACATGATAATTTAATAAATGAATTGATTTATTCATATTAGAGGATACTGAACTTCCATTACTGGGGACTCCGCTGCAGATTCTGCCTAAAATCGCTAGTGAGAAAACTCCTGAACAGAAGACTTTTCTCTTTGCCGATTTCAGTATAAACTGATGAAAACTTGATGGACATCTGTTTGACCCATTATAGTCTATGGGGTCCGTGGGTGTCCACAGGTAACCACTTTTTTAGCAGATGGGTTCTCCATCGTTTGGGTCCCCATGCAGACCCCAACGACAAAGAGACCAACTCTTCTGTGGACCTAGTGTATGGCAGCCTGTGCACCTCCTAAAAGTTTGGAAGAACAACTTCACTGCATTAAAACTGTCACTTTTATTTGTGAATATAATGATAACAATTGATTTAAAATGTGGCAGAAACTGCAATGTAGACAATCTACTAAAAATATCCGATTGTAAAACACATTTCTCCAATAGTATTTATCTCTTACCTCAGTCAAGTGTGGAGTTGGGTTAAATCCACATAGGTTGCATACCATATTCTTGCATTCTGTACAAGTATTAAAGTTCGGAAGGTCCTTTGAACCAATATTTAGTTCTGTTTTACAAAGAGGACATAGTGTTTTTGACTCTTTGATTTTTTCAATAATTTTTGGCTCCGGTTTTACTGTCTTTTGTAATTCAGGAATGTTCTTCTTTATTTCTTTTTCTTGCACAATTTTTTCATCAACTTCTTTCTTTGAAGGAATAGATTTTGTGTCCTCTTTTGTGACTACCATTTGTGTTTCTTTTTTTATCGCAGGTACCTTGGGTGGTTGTGTGGCTGTAGGCTCTTTTGTTTTTTGACTTTCAGCTATTTTTTGTGGAGGTGGAGGTTGCTTGGATGCTGTTCCTTGTGTGCTTTGTGTTTGAGTACCTGGTTGAGCTGCAGTTGATATAAAACTAGAGGCTTGGCTAAATATTGATGCACCAAATCCAAAGAGTTTTCCAGTCACTGTTTCTTGTGGTGTTGTAGGTTGTACTTTTGGAGTCTCAGTAGCACTTCCCAGATTTAAACTGAAACGTCTTGGCTGCTCTTGTGATTTAGATGGCTGTGCTGTAGGTTGTGCTGTTCCTTGTGGGGTACCAGGTTTAGGCAGAGGACTGGGTTTTGTAGATACAGGAATAGCAGGTTGTGAAGTTGTTTGTGGACTAGGCTTGTGAGAAGGACTAGGTTTTGGACTTCCTGGTCCACTGGGAGGTGGAGCGGTAGGTTTGTTAGCAGGACTTGGTTTTGGACTTCCTGGCCCCGAAGGCGGTGTGGTATGTGGCGCTACTGGTTTATGAGCAGGGCTAGGTTTTGGACTTCCTGGTCCAGAAGGCTGTGTGGTTTGCGGAGCTACTGGTTTATGAGCAGGACTAGGTTTTGGACTCCCTGGTCCTGAAGGCTGTGTTGATTGTGTAGTAACTGGTTTATTAGCAAGGCTAGGTTTTGGACTTCCTGGTCCTGAAGGCTGTGTTGATTGTGGAGCCACTGGTTTATGAGAAGGACTAGGTTTTGGACTCCCTGGCCCAGAAGGTTGTGCTGCTTGTGGACCTCCGGGTTTATGAGAAGGACTAGATTTTGGACTTCCAGGCCCAGAAGGCTGTGTTGCTTGTGGAACTACAGGTTTATGAGAAGGACTAGACTTTGGACTTCCTGTCCCAGAAGGCTGTGTTGTTTGTGGAACTACTGGTTTATGAGAAGGACTAGATTTTGGACTTCCAGGTCCAGAAAGCTGTGTTGATTGTGGAGCTACAGGTTTATGTAAAGGACTAGATTTTGGACTTCCTGGCCCAGAAGTCTGTGATGTTTGTGGAGCCACAGGCTTGTGTAAAGGACTAGGTTTTGGGCTTATTGGCAGAGGTGCCTCCTTTGCAACTTGCTGGCTGCCTGGCAAAATCTTTTTGGGACTTTTTGTAGAATCTTCTTTCTGTGATATTTCTACTTCTTGTGCTATTCTTTGCTGTTCACTAGGTAACATAGATTGTTTCAATTCTTTAACTTGATGAGATATAGGATGCTTATCATTTTGTTTATTTGTATGAGTAACAGCCTGCTCAAGTACAGTCTTAGTCTGAAGTAGTTGAGCAGATTCAGTCTTGGTAGGTTCAACTGGCAGATTCTTTTCAGGTACCAATGGTTTGGGTTTATCTGACACAGGAGGTTTATCTGTTTTACTTTCTGTTCTTGGTTGATTAGACTTGGATGGTGAGTTTGGTGCAGGTATCTGGTTGGTTAACATAGATGAGGTTTTGGGGCCTTGTTTCATTAACTTGTCTGGCACTACATTTGGTTCTTTCTTTGGAGAAGAAACAGATGCCCCTGTTATGGGTACTTCAGATTTTTGCTTGCTTGGCTTGGGCATAGGTGTAGGAGGACCAGCCATATCCATGCCAAGGGCTCTCTGCATCTGACAATTCAAACAAAGCCATTCTTGAATCTGTTTTGAAAAGAAAACAACAAAAAAATTAATATATTAGATGTTTACTTTACAAATGGTCATATCATTTTACCACCAGAATTAATTTATTTTAACATTTACAGAAACATTTTTGATATAATAATAATAATAATAATAATAATAATAATAATAATAATAATAATAATAATCATAACAACATATAAAATCATTCTTATCTGTATAAGCAAATACAGTTGATTTACTTTATAGCTATCTAAGGTTGTGCTTAATATCATGGAAATCATGAAAAAATGTGCAATGGTGTAAAATTGTTGTTAAGCAATGGAATATTCATCTTAAAGGTGTTGTCATGACAACCTCTTTTCTAAATGTATGCCAATGGTCAATTTGCTGTCACAAGTCTTCCAATTGGACAATCTGTTCCAAACTTATCAACAACCATAAATACACAACAGATCATGGCAGACAGATGGCAGAAAAAAATCCAACATAACAGATTTTGGTTCTGACCAACTTAAGTTGATTGTTGGCTATATGAGACAGACTATTGTAGGCTTAGGTACAACAATATCTGCAATATCTGCCACTTCAGCTGTCTAAAATCTAATTTGTATGACCAGTTTAGAAGAGAGAAACAGGACCAGACGCATAGTGCAATTATACCTATTGTTGTACTATCATCATGACAAATGTTAATGGTAATCTGTTGAGACCATAAGGACTCCCAAACTATAAACCGGTGAAGCAATGCAGAGCTGTTCAACCTTTTCATGGATATACATATGAACATGCAAGTGCATGGGCAATGGACTTCTGAAGATTTTCTTACAGACATCTTGATATAAAGATGCAGATAGAGGGTGAAAATGCAATCATGGTTAAGGGGAGACAATGGGAATCCATTTCATGGAAGATCCAGCAAATTTGCGCCTGTGCACTTGCAGACTGATTTGCATATCCATAAAAACATAATCATCTCTGCACCGCTTTATCGATTTATGGCCACAAAGGTGTATTTCTGCTCCTATTAAAGGCCTCCAGGCAGTACTATTGTTAGTTAGGAGGCATTTTGGACCTGACAGACTCCCTTTGACACTTAACAAAATTTCCTGCAAACAAGTGCTAATGCTTGGTAATTATTTTTTTAACCCTCTAATAATTCTAATTCTAACATGTTATGTGTATGCCATTCCTAAAAGCTACGTTTAGAATTCTTGATCCTGCTTCAAAATAGTAGCATTTTAGAAAACTCATCCAAAAAAAGTTCAGGATATCCTGAACATTCTCAATTCAAATCCTTAGTACATTTTTGCAATGGATTCATAGCAAGATCCACAGCAGAGAAACTTCATCTGAATTCACACAAGTTAACTTAAATGTAAGGCATATTTGTGGAAAAAAAAATTGATGGTGCTGTCCATAAGTAAAGAAAGCAAATAAAACATGTAAGATAGAATTTACTGTACTTTAATTTCTTTAGGCCTCAACTACAGAATCAAAAACTTAACAAATAAGATACTTGATGATAAGTGCCTCAGTCTTGTGATTACATACAATATTCATCATGTATTTACATATTTGTAAATATTTCTTAACAATTTCAGTTTTCATTGCTATGCACATATAATCAGTATGTTGAGTCTGTGCAAAATATGGTATACACCAAGAATCTTTTTACTCTAAAATAAACTTGAAGACTAGTACAGCTTCAACATACTGTACTTTGCTGTTGCACCTAATAAAAAGTCATTGTATTTCGATAAAATCATTTATTAGAAGAACAATCAAACACATCTAATGTTATATTCTAAAACACCTGCAATCATAAACAAACAGTTACTGTCCCAAATACTGTCCCTGTCTTCTTTGCTGATACTCTTTTTTATATATCCATTATTCTGTATATTTTTGGACAGCCTAATATTTCAAATAATGTTTTATGTGGATTTAACATAATAATACATTTAATAAAATATTTAAATTTTAACAGTATAAAATATTATATACTGTATATGTCCTGTATGTGGTCAAGGAAGTGGCGGTAGCTCCATTCATCAGGATCGCAGGTTGGTGAGTATAACTTTTTTTTTTTTTAGCACAGTTGTACGTATTTGTTAGGGGGCATTATAACTGTAAGGGAAGATTCATTAGGGGACATTATGATGATGGGGGGGGGGGGGGTCATCTATATAAGAGGGAATCATGAACATAAGGGGGTTCATTTACATAAGGGTTATTAAGAGGCATTATGAATAAAAGTGGGAAGATTATTTATATAAGAAGTAATGAGGGGGCATCATTTATATAAGGAGGCACTATGAATATAAGGAGGTGGTCATTTATGTAAGGGGTCATTAGGAGTGCAGTATTTATGTCAAGAGGAATCAGGGGCATACTATGAGGGAGCACTTAATTTAATTAAAGTGGCACTTGAGCTTTGTTAAGACTAAGGCTCCACATAGGAAGCTGCAGCAAAAAACAGCTGCAGGAAAAACCGTAGTGGTAACACATTCACATTGTGGTTCTTCCCACAGCGCTTTTCACAGAAGGACCGCAGAGGTTTCTTCTACCGCCAGCATTTCCATAAGTATAATTGAAATGCTATACTTTCCAAAACCACAACAGTTTTGGAAATTGCAGCATGTCCGTTGCACGTATTTTTCTACATTGTGTGGATAGGATTTGCTAGAATGCCATCGTTTTTTTAAGTGGTGATTTCGTCACGAGGAGCCTGATATAATCCTTACTTTGCGGTAAAATACGAACAATGGATAAGTTGAAATTTTCAAAACCGTTGCGGTTTTGGAAATCGCAGCATATATCTACGGAAACACCCACATTTTCCCTATAGATATATTTGAATCAGAAAGTCTGCAGGAAGAACCATGATGCATGGCTGCTGTGGTTTTTCCTCCAGCTCATTTTTATTGATGAGCTAACCTCAGAATAGATCATCAATAAGAGATAAGTGAATCTCTGTGAAATTGATCAGTTGTGTGAAGGAGCCATGGCTCATATATATATCACACGCTGTCGGTGACAGTGTGATGTAATTCCAGTCTTGTCACATCGATGTGTATAGGCTGCGGTTACATTACATGGCCACTATGAAATGAATGACACTATGTAAATAGAGAAGTGGCTCTTACACAGATACCAAGGTTCATTCAAACATCTGATCCTGGGGGTCCCAGGTATTGGAACCCCATTAATTTTTTTTAACCCTTTTTTTTACCTTTTAATTAAGAAACACCTGGGGCATTATTAATAAGGGGAACTATTTATGGGGGTACACTGGGAAGTTATTAATTTAAAGATACATGTTAGGGTATTATTCATTGTGGGGGTTATATTATATATTTTATAACTGGGGGGAGCAGCAGAATAGGCGTACAGGTGAGGACAATGTGGGTCAGGTGCCTGAAAAATAAAGAGCCAAAGATTTCTGTGGTACAAACTTTGCAGAGAGTAGAAGAAGTGGTCATGGCTGAGTCAGAGATGTCACCTATAAGTCACTAGATGTAACTGCACTGTATAAACCTAAATCATCTCTAGAGCCCTGTGTAGAGCTGATATATGCCACTATACGTCACCATATAGTGATAATATTGGTATCCCCAAGTTGGAGGTCCACTTGGACATGTTTCTCCCCCCCAGACATATTGAACCCCTAGCTATGCCTCTGGTTGATTTCCAACCTCTTTCACTCCAACAAGTGCAAAAAATGAAGTATAATAAAGCACTAGTTTAGTACAGATTAATGTAGTTGTGCTACAGTATTCTGCACAACCTCATATCTGAGAGCAGTATTGTGCTACTAGGAGAAAATGACCCAAAGACCATTTTTAAATGTTTCACATTCCCCTCCCAAAAAATGAACAAAAGTGATCAAAACATCAGCCAATCCTCAAAACTGTATAAACTTAAAAGTATAAAAATAAAACTTGCTCCACAAAAAAGATGCCTTATGCAAATCGGTACATGGAAGTATAAAAGTTATGGGTGTCAGAATATGGCAACGCAAATATATATATTATTTTTCAAAATTTTGGATTTTTGTAAAGTTTTTAAAATATAACAAAATTTATATAAATTTGATACTGTTATGACTGTACCAACATGCAGAATATAGATATCATATCATTTTGGCTTCTCCATTCTGATTCCCCCTTCTGAATTTGTTTTCCAGTTCCCCAGTACATCATATAGAATATTAAATGGTTCACTTATGAAGAACAATTTGTCCGTTTCGTGAACGGAAAAATAAAGTTATATGTTTTGGAAGGTGGAGAGTAAAAACAAAAATAAAAAAAAAAGATGGCTGTGGCAGGAAAGGGGTTAATTTTGCTCACTGATGCAAGCACCAAACTTTTGGTGAAGGTGGATAATAAGAAAACACTGTCCTCTATATTTTCTTTGAAAAGTTAATTTAGGTTTTTTATTATTTTATTACACATTACTGTATAATGCTAAGAGCAATAGTAACGCAGCAATGAATAATGTTTGTTGAAACAAAACCTGCATCTATCAGTGTATCTTCGCTTTTACTCGTTTTATATATATATCCTTCAGATTTTATCAAAGCCGAGGAAGCATGTAAGCGACCGTGTGCACCGGCAGCAAGCAAGTAACATAATATTAACAGTATCTGAAAATACAGATTATCTTGTCTGTTTAAACAAAGAGCCAAATATACTTCCTGTGCTGGCTTTACCCCGAGCACAGCAGCGGGGCTGGTCACATGGCACATTATAGTAGTGAATTACAGTTGCCAGGAGACAAAACAAAGGTGCAGATGGCTCACTGTGGTTGACCTCTTTAGCTATTCAGATCAATGTTTTATTTACTCTACTGTTAAAAAATACACAAAACCCCCTTTAATGTACATAAATGATCGATCAATATTGCTGCATAACCAAGAACCATGTTATATATGAAAGCACAACACAAAGAAAGAATGGTACATTGCACTAGATACTGTATCTAAGCTACGCTGTTCATTAAAATATCTGTAAACACATTTATCTATATTTGTGCCTCTATTTGCTAGATAAAGAGAGCTTTTGTTTTGAAGCTATATGTTGATTTCCTTGACAAAATAGATAGAAATGATTGAAAACAAAGAAAAAACAATATATACAGTGAAGGAAATAAGTATTTGACCCCTTGCTGATTTTGTAAGTTTGCCCACTGACAAAGACATGACCAGTCTATAATTTTAAGGCTTGCTTAATTTTAACAGTGAGAGATAGAATATCAAAAATATAATCCAGAAAATCACATTGTATAAATTTTATAAATTTATTTGCATTTTGCATAGAAATAAAGTCTTTGATCCCTTTGGCAAACAAGACTTAATATTTGGTGGCAAAACCCCTGTTGGCAAGCACAGCAGTCAGACGTTTTTTGTGATTGATATCAGGAGGTATTTTGGTCCTCTCCTCTTTGCAAATCATCTCTAAATCATTAAGATTTTGAGGCTGTCGCTGGGCAACTCTGAACTTCAGCTCCCTCAATAAGTTTTCTATGGGTCTGGAGACTAGCTAGGCCACTCCATGACCTTAATGTGCTTCTTTTTGAGCCACTCCTTGGCTGTATGTTTTGGGTCATTGTCCTGCTGGAAGACCCAGCCACGACCCATTTCTAATGTCCTGGCCCAGGGAAGGAGGTTGTCACTCAGGATTTTATGGTATATGCCTCCATCCATTCTCCCATTGATGTGGTGAAGTAGTCTTGTGCCCTTAGCAGAGAAACACCCCCAAAACATAATGTTTCCACCTCCATGCATGACAGTGGGGACAGTGTTATTTGAGTCATAGGCAGTATTTCTCTGCCTCCAAACACGGCGAGTTGAGTTAATGCCAAAGAGCTTAATTTTTGTCTCATCTGTCCACATCAACT
This sequence comes from Leptodactylus fuscus, assembly GCF_031893055.1. Classification (NCBI taxonomy): domain Eukaryota; kingdom Metazoa; phylum Chordata; class Amphibia; order Anura; family Leptodactylidae; genus Leptodactylus; species Leptodactylus fuscus. Next base: position 112,932,749 of record NC_134269.1, on the reverse strand, counting down.
TCTCCCAATCACTCTCAGAATCATCCAGGTGTTCATTGGCAAGCTTCAGACAAGCCTGCACATATGTCTTCTTGAGCAGGGTGACCTTGCGGGATTTTACAGGATTTTAATTCATTACAGCGTAATGTGTTACCAATGGTTTTCTTGGTGTCTGTGGTCCCAGCTGTCTTTAGATCAATAACAAGTTTCCTCTGTGTTGTTTTAGGCTGATATCTCACCTTCCTCATGACCAAGGATACCCCACGAGCTGAGATTTTGCATGGAGCCCAAGATTGATGTCATATTTCTTCCATTTTCTTACTGTTGCACCAACAGTAGTCTCCTTCTCACCTAGCATCTTACTTATGGTTTTGTAGCCTATTCCACCCTTGTGCAGATCTATCATCTTGTCCCTGACATCCTTAGAAAGCTCTTTGGTCGTGTCCATGTTGTAGAGCAGGGGTAGGGAACCTTTGGCTCTCCAGCTGCTGTGAAACTACAACTCCCAGCATGCTCCATTCACTTCCATGGGAGTTCCCAGAACAGCAGAGCCAGTATGCATGCTGGGAGTTGTAGTTTTGCAACAGCTGGAGAGCCGTACGTTCCCTACCCCTGTTGTAGAGGTTACAGTCTGACTGATTTATGTAGTCTGTGGACAGGAGGCTTTTATACCGGTGACAAAATAAGACACGATCATCTAAGTGGTCTGTAGGAGCCAGAACTTTTAATGGTTTGTAGCGGGTCAAATACTTATTTCTCTATGCAAAATGCAAATACATTTCTAAAATTTATACAAAGTGATTTTCTGGAATTTATTTTTGATATTCTATCTCTCACTGTTAAAATTAACCTACCCTTAAAATTATAGACTGTTCATGTCTTTGTCAGTGGGTAAACTAACAAAATCAGCAAGGGATCAAATCATATATAAATATATACAGTGTATCAGAGTGACCAATATAGATGCAGCTCTGTGCTGTTCTACAACAAGCAAAAGCAAGCAATTTGTAGGAGACATGAGGATAGAAAAAATGACTATCACACTGGAGCAGAGAGCCAATGTCATTGTCAATAAAATCTGGAGATACTGAACATAAATGCCAACAGTCCCAATTTTGCCAGTACAATCTTGAGATCTGGGTCACAAAAATGGATGAGTTTTATTTATACTGTGAAAAAAATGGACGTGCTTCTACTATTTTACCACAAACGGATGTCCAAATGAACAAACTGAAAAGAATGTACATGCGTGCCTTCAGTATGTGAGATATAGACGTGTGAATAAGCCTTTATTGCATTCTTTTTTTCATAGCAGATAAAAGATTGGATAACTGCTGACACAATCACATCAGCTTTCATTAATGCGCTTGTCACAATCTGTCACAATCATTTTTGTGTTAAACTGTTGATAACCAAGTAGTAGTATCATTTTCCAGCTGATCCCGATTGTGAAATTTGCTCGATCGCCGATCGGGATCCGATCTTTTCCGATCCCGATCCTCAACCTAGTCAATGCTTCTCTATGGGAAAAGTCACTTGAGGGTTGAGCCAATCTTCAAATAATCTCCAACCTCAATCCCGCTGGAAAAGATCGGGTCGAAATTCCGATCGCGATCATGAAATTTACTCGATCGCCGATTGGAGTTCGATCTTTTCCGATCCCAATTGCTCAACCCTAATTGAAACCTCTTTGTGCCAACCACTCAAATTTGCACAGATATATATATTTCTTTTTATAGGAGTGGCTCTCTTAACCATTTCTGCTGCACTTATTTTTCGATTTTTGTTTAATAGGGTGCATTCACGCGGAGGAAAATGGTAAGGAATTTGGTGCAGAATTTTAGCACTGAAAAAAAAGCCTCCCGTTGACTTCAATGGGTTCCTTTTTCTGCTAGCACACTGACCCATTCATTTGTATGGGCCGGACGAATGCCTGTGAATTACATGGTCACAACTGCGGGCTGATAGACCGGGCCACAAAATAGAGAACAAGTCCTATTCCTGTTCTATCCTTGCTTCTATGACATATGCTTGTGCCCTTAATTCACTTCACAACCATGAGGCCCCATGTTGCAGAAACACAGCTTTTTTTTTTTTTTTGCAGATTTTGCTTTTTTTTTTTTTTTTTTTTAACCAAAACCAAGAAGTGGCTATAAAAGGAATGCAAAAATAAAAGAAGCACTTCTACAAAATCCATAGTTTTAGTTAAAAAAAAAAAAAAAACGCAGAAAAATCTCGAACAATAAAAAGCAACTTTTCTGCAATGTGGGGCCTTAGCCTTAAAAAGATTAGTAAATAACTGGATGATAAACAAGCTTAATCCAAGATTAAAATGCAAGATGTAGAACGTTTCCTCTTGTGCTTAAGCAACTAGTCACAAACCAAGACTCCCATAATACTGTGGCAAACTTTGGAAATATGCCTTAAATCTGGCACATTTACACAAAAAAAACTGGTGCAAATGCTTTAGACCAGGTTAATTTTTTTAGGCTCAAGCTCAACGTTGTGGAAAACCTGCTTTTTTTATTGTCAATTTAGTCGCGTTTTTTTGAGTCAATCCCCAGAGTGGCTACAAAAAGGCATGGAAAGGACATTGAAAAGACCGCTGGAAGAAGCCCCCAGGTGCAGCTGGATTAGAGTGCTGCGGGGGACACCGGAATAAGTAAGTGTGTTATTTTCTAGGTTTCATCTTTCCTGGGCTCCTGCTCCATTACTTAAATATCCTGGACAATCCCTTTAAATATATATATATATATATATATATATATATATATATATATATACACACTGTATATTAAATAACACAACTACAGTGTGGGGACCACTGGGGGACATTACTATTAATGAAGAAACGATTAAATAGTCCGCACTGCGTCCGAAATCCGTAAAATTTAACCGTTAATCTCACATTTTAAGATACAGTTACAAAAAAAAGGAAAACATACAAAAAGACATCTATATGGTGAGCTACAGTCTATATGTATTTTTAGATTGACATTACTATTAACCTGTAAGTCACTATTACTTGAATGGGGGCCACCGTAGGATATTACCACTTTCCTGGGGGCTACTGGTGAGCACTACTACTTACCTGGGGGCCACTGGGGGGCATTACTACTTGCCATGGGGCCACTGGAAAGCTGTACTACTTTCCTGGGGAGCACTGGTGGCAATACTACTTGCCTAGGGGCTACTGGGTAGCACTACTAAGTGCCTTGTGGCCACTAGAGAGTATGATTATGTGACTGTGGGCCAATGGGAAGTACTATTAGGTGTCTGGGGAGCATGTGTGTAGGAACTACTGGCAGGGCTGGTGTTAAGAGGTGGCAGATTGGGCAATTGCCCAGGGGCCCCATACTTTCCCTACTATATGTATGTGTATATTTGTTTACAATGTCTTATATACTATGTGAGTACTGTATTTTTGTAGACAGGTGTGTGTGTTGTATATGAATGTATGTGTATTAGAGATGAGCGAACACTAAAATGTTCGAGGTTCGAAATTCGATTCGAACAGCCGCTCAATGTTCGTGTGTTCGAACGGGTTTCGAACCCCATTATAGTCTATGGGGAACAGATACTCGTTAAGGGGGAAACCCAAATCCGTGTCTGGAGGGTCACCAAGTCCACTATGACACCCCAGGAAATGATGCCAACACCTCTGGAATGACACTGGGACAGCAGGGGAAGCATGTCTGGGGGCATCTAACACACCAAAGACCCTCTATTACCCCAACATCACTGCCTAACAACTACACACTTTCCACATTCAAAAAAACCTCAATCAAAGTGGGAAAATACCTGGAAACCTTCTTTACTCCCCAAATGGATGGACACAAACCCCAATTTAAGCTCAACAAACAGTAACAACCACCCCTTTAAATCACGTTCCCCATGACAACCACAAATGGAATAGGCAATGGGAATTCCAAAAGCCCTCACCCTTAACTGTCATTTTGAGTGTGTGTGTGTGTGTGTGTGTGTGTGTGTGTGTGATGTGGTAAGACCTTCCAAAATTCACTTTTCTAGCCCTTAACATGAGCCCTTCCAAACAAAGTTACATGACCTTAAGCTGAGCTACCAGCAGAGATTGAGGCCCTTGGCATGAGTAGAGCCTTGCACCAGCAGTGTTTTTGGCACTTAGGGTGAGTTGAGCCTTGTACCAGCGTGTGTCCCTTAACATCAGGCGGGCCCTAAGTTCTGCGCTTTGCACAAAAGTTCCACATTAACTAGGCTGAATGGTACAAAGATTAGTAGGCCCGAGAACCAGGAACAGGTCTTGCAATGGCTGTCGGATAACGCTTAAAGCACATTGTCCACCAGCCAGGCAGCCTCTACCTCCTCTTACCCAACAGTCTTGTCCTCCTTCCACCCAAAATTCCCAATCTTCCCAGAACAACTGTGGCACCTCACTATGCCGTCCCTAGCCATCTCAACTTCTCCCGGTGTGGCGTCCCCGCCTTGCACCAGCACGTGTCACTCAACATCAGGTGGGCCCTTAGTTCCGCGCTTTGCTGCAAGGTCCACTTGACCACCGACACTTGGACAAGCGCCTGTGGTCAGGGATGCTGCAGTGCTTATCTTTAATGACAGGCAGGGTGAATGTGGTGGAGTCTGTTCCCCGGGTGCAAACTGGGGTGGCCTATCTCCTCTCCCAGGCCAAAATTCATGGCAGGAGTAGACTGAAACCCTACGACGCTGCAACCTCCAACACAGCTACTAGCGGCAAACGCTAAAACACTGGTGTGGGGAGACGTCAGCAGGCGGTGCTGAAGCTCATCAGCTTGGGGGACAGACAGCACAGTGCCTCCGAGGTCAGGGATGCCATCCTGGCTGAGATGGCATTTTTTTTTCCCTGCTACACCTGGGGCCTGGCATTTTTACGCCTGTGATAATGGCTGGAACCTGGTAGCGGCTCTGGAGCTTGCCAGCCTCCAACACGTTCCATGTTTGGCCCACGTCTAACCTAGTGGTGCAAAGTTTTTTAAAAACATACCCAAATGTACCGAAGCTACTGTTGAAAATGCGGCGCTTGTGCGCCCACTTTTGCAAGTGCACAGGAGTCGCTGCTAGCCTAAAAACACTCTAGCAAGGCCTACATCTGTCCAAACACAGGCTGTTGTCCGTCATTCACACACGCTGAAACCCTACAATACCATATCTTGAGCAGGGTGTGTGAGCTGCACAGACCTTTGATGGAGTTCCATCTACAAAACCCAAGGGTTCCTCAAAGTCAGTAACCAAAGTTTCTGCACCATGAGTTTCCAGGGGTGGCAGAGTTATGGCTAGGGGAAGAGGCATGGATAGGGATGATGTCTAGGGGCAAAAGCAGTGTGGATGTGGAGGCAAGCTAAGCAGGAAAAACTGGGGGTACAAGCTAAGGCATGGACTGGGGTGATGTCTAGGGGCAAAAGCAGTGTGGATGTGGAGGCAAGCTAAGCAGGAAAAACTGGGGGTACAAGCTAAGGCATGGACTGGGGTGATGTCTAGGGGCAAAAGCAGTGTGGATGTGGAGGCAAGCTAAGCAGGAAAAACTGGGGGTACAAGCTAAGGCATGGACTGGGGTGATGTCTAGGGGCAAAAGCAGTGTGGATGTGGAGGCAAGCAAAGCAGGGAAAATGGTGGCTAGAGGCAAAGGGATGTCCATAGGCAGCAAGGGCAAAGATGCAAAACTCTCCCGTTTCAAGAATTTTCCTGACTTGTTTCCCCACAAAACATTCCTGGGAGGAGGGCTGAAACACCACCCTCCTCCTCCTCCGCTGTTAGATTGACCCCAGCTACGAGCTGAAAACGCTGCAACACTGGTGTGGGGAGACGTCAGCAGGCTGGGCTGAAGCTCATCAGCTTGGGAGACGGACAGCACACTGCCTCTGAGGTCAGGGATGCCATCCTGGATGAGATGGCAATTTGTTTATCCCCGCTGCCCCTGGGGCCAGGTTTTTTAGCTTGTTGGAGGGCTCTGGAGCTTGCCAGCCTCCAACACGTTCCATGCCTGGCCCACATGTTCAATGTAGTGGTGCAATGATTTTTAAAAACATACCCCAAATTAGCTGAGCTAAGGGTGAAAGTGCGGCACTTGGACACCCACTTTCCCAAGTCTACAGTACCTGGAGCTAGCCGCAATACACTCCAGCAAGGCCTACATCTGCCTGAAGCACCTACTGTTGTGCGAGGTCACCACACGCTCTAACCCTAGATACCGTATGTTCAGCAGGGTGTGTGAGCAGCAGAGACCTTTGATGGAGTACCAGCTACAAAACCCAAGGGTTCCTCAGAGTCAGCTCCCTCACTTTCTGCACCATGAGTTTCCATGGGTGGCAGACTTATGGCTAGAGGCACAGGCATGGATAGGGGTGATGTGTAGGGGCAAAAGCAGTGTGGATGTGGAGGCAAGCTAAGCAGCAAAAACTGGGGGTACAAGTAGCCGGTGACATCATCACTGACAAGCACAGCTGTCTGTCAGCTGACAGGCTGACTTTCACCAAAATGAACAGACAACGGATAGACTCATCATATACATGTCAGTTACATGACAAATTTAGTGCAATTTGCAAGTCCAAGATGGTTTGGAGATCTGCGGAGAGGAATCTCACCACCTCTTGCGGGTGCCATCATGCCATCAAGAGGCCACTGCCTCTTCCACTGTTGACAGGGCTGGCGCTGCAGTCCAGACCAGGAGCCAGGACACCTCCACATCTGCCTCTGACACTTTGGGGAGTTCACCCTTATCCTCACCTTTTCCTGCCATTTCTCCTTTTGCCCGCGCCATCATGCGCCTCTTCCCAGCAACTCCCCATCTCCCAAGCCTTTCATTTCATGCTAAAGTACAGCGCAACCCACCCACATGCCCAAGGCTTCAACGGCCTCATCTCAAGAAATCTGGCCCAGGAGATGTTGGAATCCCGGCTGGGGGACACTCTGCCCTTTTTGGGCAGAGTGTCTACTGCGCCACCGCACTGTGCCGTCCACACCAGCACTTTCCCCCAAACATGAGGCGGTCCCTAAATTCAGCGCTTAGCCCTAAAGTTCCATGTGACCAGTTACGAATGGACAAGTGCATGCGGACAGGGACGCTACCTTTCAATTTGGGCACAGTGGTTGAATGTAGTTGAGGCGTGGACCGGGTCGCAAAATGTGGTGGCCTGACTTGTCTCCCCACACAACATTCCTGGGAGGAGGGCTGAAACACCACCCTCCTCCGCTGTTAAATTGACCCCAGCTACGAGCTGGAAACGCTGCAACACTGGTGTGGGGAGACGTCAGCGGGCCGTGCTGAAGCTCATCAGCTTGGGGGCCAGACAGCACACTGCCTACAAAGTGAGTCATGCCATCCTCGATGAGACGGCAATGTGGTTTTTGCCACTGCACCTGGGCCCAGGCATGTTGTCATGTGTGATAATGGCCGTAACCTGGGATTGGCTCTGTAGCTTGGCAGCCTGCAACATATTCCATGCCTGGGCCACGTTTTTAACTCATTGCTGCTAATCTTTTGAAAAAGGTACCCCAATGTTCCTGAGCTACTGGTGAAAGTGTGGCGCTTGTGCGGATAGTTTTTAAAGTGTATAGTTGCCGCTGCTAGCCTCTATGCACTCCTACAACGCCTGTACCTGCTGGAACAACGGCTGTTGTGCGACGTCTCCACACTGCTGGCACTAAACATATCATGTGTTGAGCAGAGTGTGTGAGCAGCACAGACCTTTGATGTAGTTCCAACTCCAAAACCCTCGGGTTCGTCAAAGTCAACTCCCTCAGTTGCTCAACCATGAGTGGCCATGGGTGGCAGACTTATGTGAAATCCCATCCCATCCATTGCACTGGACACGAAACATTAGCATGCGCTCAGCACAACTTCGGATATGGCAGATGCGTTAAGCAGGGTGCAGGGTACAACACAGACCAGGCCCGAGCACCAGGAACAGGTGTTAGAAATACTGCAGCATCTGCCATTTCCTTCCAATTTTGGGGTTTTGGACCCGCCACCGACTTGTCTGGACCTAAGTGGGGATCATGAGACACAGTTGCCATCAAGGCAAGCTGTGGTCATGTGCGGTTTGCAGTAAGGGGGCAGTGCGCAATTGGAAGAGGAGTTGGTGGATGACGAGGCCACCGACCCCACATGGACAGGGGTGATGTCTAGGGGCTAAAGCAGTGTAGATGTAGAGGGAAGCTAAATCAACAAAAAACCTGGGTAGAAGCAAAGGCATAAACTGGGGTGATGTTTAGGGGTGAAAGCAGAGTAGATGTGGAGGGAAGCTAAGCAGCAAAAACAGTGGGTAGAAGCAAAGGCATGCAAAACTCTACCCTGTTGGAAGACTTATTCCTAGGTCTGGAGCACGTTAATGGCCCCCCTGGACAAATTACTGCCACTCAGGGGCCTAGTGTCACCAGGAGGGACAAGTATAGGCGCATGTTGTGGGAATACCTGGCCGACACCAGCTCTGTCCTCTCCGATCCCTCTGTGCTCTACAGCCTAAACTTATTTTCTCATCTTTTTTTCTGAACTGCACATCTCTTGCCTGCTTCCTTTGGGATCTTAGAAATGGTGGTCCACTTCCACAGATGGTAACTTCAATAGACAGTGTAACGGGAGTAGCTGAGGGATCACTGTCTTAACCACTTTTTGGCACAAAATTAACTTCCAAAGCCAAATATGGTGCAAGTATATGATGCAAGGACACCTACACACCTATCTCTGACACATTGGGGAGTTCACCCTCATGCACCCTTTTGGCCTGCACCATCATGCGCCTCTTCCCAGCCACTCCACATTTCCCAAGCTTTTCATTGCAGGCAGAAGTACAATACAACCCACCCCCATGCCCAAGCCTGTAACAGCCTCATCGATAAACTGCTGGCCCTGGAGATGTTGGTGTTTGTTTATGCTTCTGGAGACCCAGGCCTTCCGTCAGCAGATGGCAGCTGGGGCACCTCCCTATGCTGGGCCTAGCCGTTACTACTTCTCTTGGTGTGCTGTCTCTGCCTTGCGCCTGCATGTGTCCCATAACATCAGTCGGGCCCAGAGCTCTGCGCTTTGCTGCAAGGTCCACTTGACCACCGACACATGGACAAGCGCCTGTGGTCAGGGATGCTGCAGTGCTTATCTTTAATGACAGGCAGGGTGAATGTGGTGGAGTCTGTTCCCCGGGTGCAAACTGGGGTGGCCTATCTCCTCTCCCAGGCCAAAATTCATGGCAGGAGTAGACTGAAACCCTACGAAGCTGCAACCTCCACCCCAGCTACTAGCGGAAAACACTGTAACACTGGCATGGGGAGATGTCAGCAGGCCGTGCTGAAACTGATCAGCTTGGGGGACAGACAGCACAGTGCCTCCGAGGTCAGGGATGCCATCCTGGCTGAGATGGCATTTTTTTTTTCCTGCTACACCTGGGGCCTGGCATTTTTGCACCTGTGATAATGGCTGGAACCTGGTAGCAGATCTGGAGCTTGCCAGACTCAAACACGGTCCACGCATGGCCCACGTTTTCCAACTTGTTGGTGCCATGTTTCTTTGAAACCTACACCATTGTGCCTGATATACAGGTCAAAGTGGGGCCATTTTCGTAAGTGAGAACTAGCCTCTGCTAGGCAGAAAACATTCAGAGCACACTCCTCTCATCTTCGCACCGTTGGCTGGCGGAGGAAGACGAGGGGGTTGGAGTGGCATCTGATGTCCCTATCCCACACGAGGCTAGAGGGTGCACTTCAGTGCATCCCATTGCTTCACCACAAATGGTGTGAAGGGGAGTGGAAAATGGAGGAAATGGAGAGTGACCCTTACAGTTGGGGCCAGCAAAGGCATGCCAAGTAACACACTGGCACACATGGCTGACTTCATCTTGGGTTGCTTTTCAACACATATTTCACATCATGAAGAACAAATAATACTGGATTTTTTCAAGCCTCGAACCCCGGTCTAGGTCTAATGTCTGTTCCTTTCTTATATTAGGGGAGAGGGAAAAAAAATTACTTCAGTGATACGTTTAGCGTACATAGACTGACTATTAATGTGTATCCCACTTAGTGTTGTTAGGGTTACACACCGTCACAACCTGGCTAAAGCTTCTATAGCTGTTAATAAAGTCAACATAACTTTACGGTATCCAAAAAGACAGCTGGTACCGACAGAGAGCAAGACAAATGTCACCCAAAGCTGTGAGCTCTGAACACCCACAGTGACTTTGGCGTCATCATCATTATAAGGGAGCGGGTGGTAATAAATAACTTGGCAGTGCCTAAAACCCAAAAAGCTTATACAACTATATTTACATTAAGATACACAAATGAAACTTTTCAGTAGCATGTCATGAGACAAGCTGATAAGCTCTTCCTTTGTGCAGTGCTATTTGAAAGTTAAACGCTGCCTTTATTTTAATTCTGGAGAAGGTGCAGACATTAGATTTAGAACATGTTGTCTTCATTGTCCAAATCCTCTATATAGGTAACGTGTTTTTCGGGACGAGCTGTCTGGGAACGAGCTGGTGCAGCACTGACAACCTGGGTGAATATGGCAAGAGCCTGAGATGTAGGGTGAATGAATCCCCAAATTATTTGTGGAATTCCCAGTGAGACAATGGCACTGTATACCAGTATTAAAAATTGTGGGTGCACATAACCCCCATATATTCTTTGAATTCCCAGTCAGACAATGGCACTGTATACCAGTAGTAAAAATTGTGGGTGCACATAACCCCCATATATTCTTTGAATTCCCAGTCAGACAATGGCACTAAATACCAGTAGTAAAAATTGTGGGTGCACATAACCCCCATATATTCTTTGAATTCCCAGTCAGACAATGGCACTGTATACCAGTATTAAAAATTGTGGGTGCACATAACCCCCATATATTCTTTGAATTCCCAGTGAGACAATGGAACTGTATAGCAGTAGCAAAAATTGTGGGTGCACGTAACCCCCATATATTCTTTGAATTCCCAGTCAGACAATGGCACTGTATACCAGTAGTAAAAATTGTGGGTGCACATAACCCCAATATATTCTTTGAATTCCCAGTCAGACAATGGCACTGTATACCAGTATTAAAAATTGTGGGTGCACATAACCCCCATATATTCTTTGAATTCCCAGTCAGACAATGGCACTGTATACCAGTAGTAAAAATTGTGGGTGCACATAACCCCAATATATTCTTTGAATTCCCAGTCAGACAATGGCACTGTATACCAGTATTAAAAATTGTGGGTGCACATAACCCCCATATATTCTTTGAATTCCCAGTCAGACAATGGCACTGTATACCAGTATTAAAAATTGTGGGTGCACATAACCCCCATATATTCTTTGAATTCCCAGTGAGACAATGGAACTGTATAGCAGTAGCAAAAATTGTGGGTGCACGTAACCCCCATATATTCTTTGAATTCCCAGTCAGACAATGGCACTGTATACCAGTAGTAAAAATTGTGGGTGCACATAACCCCAATATATTCTTTGAATTCCCAGTCAGACAATGGCACTGTATACCAGTATTAAAAATTGTGGGTGCACATAACCCCCATATATTCTTTGAATTCCCAGTCAGACAATGGCACTGTATACCAGTAGTAAAAATTGTGGGTGCACATAACCCCAATATATTCTTTGAATTCCCAGTCAGACAATGGCACTGTATACCAGTATTAAAAATTGTGGGTGCACATAACCCCCATATATTCTTTGAATTCCCAGTCAGACAATGGCACTGTATACCAGTATTAAAAATTGTGGGTGCACATAACCCCCATATATTCTTTGAATTCCCAGTGAGACAATGGAACTGTATAGCAGTAGCAAAAATTGTGGGTGCACGTAACCCCCATATATTCTTTGAATTCCCAGTCAGACAATGGCACTGTATACCAGTAGTAAAAATTGTGGGTGCACATAACCCCAATATATTCTTTGAATTCCCAGTCAGACAATGGCACTGTATACCAGTATTAAAAATTGTGGGTGCACATAACCCCCATATATTCTTTGAATTCCCAGTCAGACAATGGCACTATATACCAGTAGTAAAAATTGTGGGTGCACATAACCCCCATATATTCTTTGAATTCCCAGTCAGACAATGGCACTGTATACCAGTAGTAAAAATTGTGGGTGCACATAACCCCAATATATTCTTTGAATTCCCAGTGAGACAATGGAACTGTATAGCAGTAGCAAAAATTGTGGGTGCACGTAACCCCCATATATTCTTTGAATTCCCAGTGAGACAATGGAACTGTATAGCAGTAGCAAAAATTGTGGGTGCACATAACCCCCATATATTCTTTGAATTCCCAGTGAGACAATGGAACTGTATAGCAGTAGCAAAAATTGTGGGTGCACGTAACCCCCATATATTCTTTGAATTCCCAGTCAGACAATGGCACTGTATACCAGTAGTAAAAATTGTGGGTGCACATAACCCCAATATATTCTTTGAATTCCCAGTCAGACAATGGCACTGTATACCAGTATTAAAAATTGTGGGTGCACATAACCCCCATATATTCTTTGAATTCCCAGTCAGACAATGGCACTGTATACCAGTAGTAAAAATTGTGGGTGCACATAACCCCAATATATTCTTTGAATTCCCAGTCAGACAATGGCACTGTATACCAGTATTAAAAATTGTGGGTGCACATAACCCCCATATATTCTTTGAATTCCCAGTCAGACAATGGCACTGTATACCAGTAGTAAAAATTGTGGGTGCACATAACCCCAATATATTCTTTGAATTCCCAGTCAGACAATGGCACTGTATACCAGTTTTAAAAATTTTGGGTGCACATAACCCCCATATATTCTTTGAATTCCCAGTCAGACAATGGCACTGTATACCAGTAGTAAAAATTGTGGGTGCACATAACCCCAATATATTCTTTGAATTCCCAGTGAGACAATGGCACTGTATACCAGTATTAAAAATTGTGGGTGCACATAACCCCCATATATTCTTTGAATTCCCAGTCAGACAATGGCACTGTATACCAGTAGTAAAAATTGTGGGTGCACATAACCCCAATATATTCTTTGAATTCCCAGTCAGACAATGGCACTGTATACCAGTATTAAAAATTGTGGGTGCACATAACCCCCATATATTCTTTGAATTCCCAGTCAGACAATGGCACTGTATACCAGTATTAAAAATTGTGGGTGCACATAACCCCCATATATTCTTTGAATTCCCAGTGAGACAATGGAACTGTATAGCAGTAGCAAAAATTGTGGGTGCACGTAACCCCCATATATTCTTTGAATTCCCAGTCAGACAATGGCAGTGTATACCAGTAGTAAAAATTGTGGGTGCACATAACCCCAATATATTCTTTGAATTCCCAGTGAGACAATGGCACTGTATACCAGTATTAAAAATTGTGGGTGCACATAACCCCCATATATTCTTTGAATTCCCAGTCAGACAATGGCACTATATACCAGTAGTAAAAATTGTGGGTGCACATAACCCCAATATATTCTTTGAATTCCCAGTGAGACAATGGCACTGTATACCAGTATTAAAAATTGTGGCTGCACATAACCCCCATATATTCTTTGAATTCCCAGTCAGACAATGGCACTATATACCAGTTGTTAGGAGTATTTAGGTTCATTGCTTTCTTTCCTGGTTGATTAGTCTGTCCTCCCATTTGCACCTGGGAGGAGTGGTCTCTACTCGGTATTTAAACCCATGCCTCCCATGGTTCTGTGCTGAGTGTCGCTTTTACAGAGCTAGGCCTTAGCAGGAGGAGTAGGTGGTTATCTTGGATAGAGGAAGTTCCGTGGTTGGTTTTTGGGAGGTTTGGGTGAACGAGTTGGTTTGTGTGTTTTCCCTTCTGTGTTCACCAATCCTCCCTCTGTGTATAATTGACTGTGTGAGTGAATTGCCTTATCCTTTGATTTCTACTCAGTTTCCCTGTGTTTGTTTCCTAGTGTAAAGTTCCTTCCCCTATTGGTTTGGGGAATTCCTTTCCTCATGTTTCCTGTGTGCTGCTTGTGTTGTTAGTCAGCGCACACCCTTGTCAGTCCCTGTCAGTAGCAGCTTCACTTGTTCGTTAGGGGTGACCCCCTTTAGTCTCCAGTCCCTAGAGATCTTATAGGGCATTCCTTCTCCCACTTCCCTCTAGGCCTACGGTGTCAGTGAGAGAGGAGCTGTCGGGGTCAGGCGTAGCCTGAGAACAGCCGACCTACACCCGTGAGGCAGGGACCGGGTTAGCTAGTGGGAGTAGTGCAGGGCGAGATTCCCTACTGCTATCCCTTAGCCCCGTTGCAGCTACCAGGACTGACATAACAGTACACTCAGCCGGTAAAAAAAAAAAAAAAAAAGGTTCGTTTGCATTATGACGGACCTGAAACAGTTGTACCAGGCGGTGCAGCAGATCTCCACTGAGATGGAGGGGATCAAGCTACGAATGGATGCCATCCAAGCTTCTGGCGTATCTCAAGTACAGCAGTTGGCTCAACACACAGCCTCTCAGGTGGAGGGCATACAGAGGCAGGTGAGTAGCGCCCCTGTGGGTCGGCCTCTGGAGCCAAAAGTCAGCTTACCTGAACCCTTCCGAGGTAAGAGGTCAGATTTTTTCCGATTTCAAAAGGACTGTCTTTTGTATTTCCGGCTACGGCCGTTTTCCTCCGGTTCTGAGGTACAGAGAGTTGGGATTATTATTACTTTATTGAGAGATGATCCCCTCATCTGGGCACATTCGTTACCAGCCGACTCAGCTTGCTTACTAACTGTAGAGGCGTTTTTCTCCACAATGGGGTTACTGTATGACGACCCAGACAGGGTACGCACGGCTGAGTATAACCTACGACGTGTGGTGCAAGGGGATCACGCTATAGAGAAATATTGCACAGAGTTTCGTAGGTGGGCAGCAGAAGTACACTGGAATGACCCCGCTCTACTTAGTCAGTTTGAGACAGGGCTCTCGGACCAGGTTAAAGACCATCTAGTTTCTCACCCTGTTCCGGGAGATCTAGATGAGGCCATGCAGCTGGCAATTAGAGTTGGACGGCGCCTCCGGGAGCGTGGAGACAAGAGTCCTGGGGGGCTTAACCCTCCTCAATTCTCCGTTTTTAGAGAGGACCCGGGGGACCAACCCATGCAGATTGGGGCCACTGTGCGAAGTGCTAGACCCAAGAGTGAAGGGTCCCGCACAGTACGCTGTTTTGTGTGTGGAGGGATGGGACATGTAGCAAGGGTATGCCCCTCCAGAGAATGGTTCGCCAAGGAGAGTAATAACCCCAGGTCTATTGAGGGTAAAGGGAGAAAACCTACTAAGGAGGGAGGTGTGCATATTTCCTGTACTCAGACTGCCGGGTTGACCCTTGAAGGATGGGTAAATGGGCAGAAGTGCCGGATTTTGGTTGATTGTGGTTCGGCAGTCAACCTTATTGACTCAGAGTTTTGTGAGCAATTAAGGGTGAGTCCTTTGGTCTTGAAGTCTCAGATACCGGTGTGGGCTATTGATAAGACCCCTCTACAGCAAGCTGTCATCTCCAAACAGGTGGAGGGTCTGGAGTTTGTTGTGGGTGGCCACAGGGAAGAGATTGACTTGTTCTTGTTGTCTAAATTACCAGCACAAGTAGTGTTGGGGTGGCCCTGGCTGAAGCAGCATAACCCTATTATCAACTGGGAGACCGAGTCAGTAGTTTCTTGGGGGCAGGGGTGTAATGGTCGATGTCTGCCCATATCCGTTATGTCTTTGTCTATAGACAATTTGCCTCAAGAAATATGTGAGTTTAGGGAGGTCTTTGAGGAAAGGGCAGCCAAGACATTACCACCACATCGCACCTATGATTGCTCGATTAAATTCATACCAAATGCAGTGCTACCCAAGACACGGTTGTACAATCTCACTATTCCGGAGAGGGAGGCGCTCAAAGAGTATATTGAGGGGAGTCTAGAGGTGGGGCATATTCGCCCATCCAAGTCCCCAGTAGCAGTGGGGTTTTTCTTTGTAAAGAAGAAAGATGGAGGGTTGCGCCCTTGTTTGGATTTTAGGGAGATTAACAAAATCACGGTGCGGAATCCCTATCCCATTCCGTTGATCTCGGATCTATTCAGCCAGATTACGGGAGCCCGCTGGTTTAGTAAAATAGATTTACGTGGGGCATATAACTTGCTGAGAATCAAGAAGGGGGATGAGTGGAAAACAGCGTTTAACACACCCCTAGGACACTTTGAGAATCTTGTGATGCCTTTTGGTCTAACCAATGCGCCGGCGTTTTTTCAGAATTTTATTAATGATGTACTAAGTGCCGTCATAGGGAGGGGGGTTGTGGTCTATCTGGACGATATACTCATTTACACCCCGGATTTGGAGACTCATTGGGAGAGAGTGAGAGAGGTTTTAGATCTCCTGAGGGTTAACCAATTAAGTGCTAAGCTGGAGAAATGTGTGTTCGCGGTCAATAAATTATGTTTCCTTGGCTATATCCTATCGGACAAGGGGTTTGAGATGGACCCTGAGAAGGTCAGGGCAGTCTTGGAGTGGCCGCGACCCGAGAACCTAAAGGCGGTCCAACGGTTCTTGGGGTTCTCCAACTATTATCGCCAGTTTATCAAGGGATTTTCTGAGGTTGTGAAACCTATCTCGGACTTGACTAAGAAGGGGGCTGACTGTGCTAAGTGGTCGCCAGAGGCGCTAGCTGCGTTTGAAGAACTGAAGAAGCGATTCTCGTCCGCTCCCATTTTGAGACAGCCGGA
The DNA here is from genome assembly GCF_031893055.1 of Leptodactylus fuscus. NCBI lineage: Eukaryota > Metazoa > Chordata > Amphibia > Anura > Leptodactylidae > Leptodactylus > Leptodactylus fuscus. The sequence goes on along the minus strand of NC_134269.1, from coordinate 112,916,065 downwards.
TGAGAGGTTGGCCTTCCGAGTGGAGGTGGATGCCTCCTCGGTGGGGGTGGGAGCAGTACTTTCTCAGGAGTTCGAGGAGGGTACGCATCCCTGTGCCTTCTTTTCTAAGAAATTCTCTGCCTCTGAACGGAATTATGACATCGGAGACCGGGAACTACTGGCAATAAAACTTGCGTTCGAACATTGGCGTCATTTCCTGGAGGGGGCCAGAAGGCCAGTCCAGGTATTTACTGACCACAAGAATTTGGTTTATCTTGGGTCGGCGAAGAGATTAAATGCACGGCAGGCCAGATGGGCTCTATTTTTTGCACGGTTCCATTTTACCGTGACTTATGTGCCGGGTTCAAAGAATGTTAAGGCTGATGCTTTATCCCGGTATATGTCGACTGAGGAGGAACGAGAGGCGCCTGCCACTATTCTTGGGGATGGAGTGGTGGTAGCAGTATTGGGCGCGAAATTGGAGAAGGCCTTGATCGAAGCGCAACACGCTGCACCTTCCAAGATACCTAGAAACAAGCTTTTTGTTCCAACTACTCTCCGACAAAGTCTCCTGAGGGAGTGTCACGAGTCGGTTCTTGCTGGTCACCCGGGGGTTTCAGAGACCATGAGATTGGTGTCTAGGAATTTTTGGTGGCCAGGGTGGAGTAAGGATGTCTTACAGTTTGTTCAAAATTGTTCGGTCTGTGCAAGAGCCAAGGCGTCGCATACCCGTCCCCACGGTCTTCTACATCCATTGGAACCTCCTAAGGCACCTTGGACTCATCTGTCTATGGATTTCATCACGGGCCTTCCGGTGTCTAAGGGTTTCACGGTCATTTGGGTAGTCGTTGACCGCTTCACGAAAATGTGCCATTTGATCCCGTTTTCCAGGCTGCCATGTGCCAAGACACTATCTGAGGCGTTTATTAAAGAAATTGTAAGGTTGCATGGTCTTCCTGAGGATATCGTTTCGGACAGGGGACCGCAATTTGTGGCTAAATTCTGGCGGGCTTTTTGCAGCAGGTTGGGAGTTACACTGTCGTTTTCCTCCGGGTTTCACCCAGAGTCTAACGGACAAACAGAGAGGAAGAATCAGGATGTGGAACAGTTTTTGAGGTGTTTTGTTCGAGAGAACCAGAATAATTGGGCTGCCTTTCTCCCCCTGGCAGAATTTTCCCTAAACAACCATGATTCCAATGCCACAGGTACCACACCTTTTTTTTGCTCCGGTGGTAGACATCCTGTTTTCGGAGTATTTTCTTCCATTTCTTCCCCAGTTCCGGAGGAGGAGCTATTTTCTAAAAAGCTGCAAGGGGTATGGTCCCGTATCCGAGAGAATCTGGTGCGGGCGTCGCACCAGGCTAAGGTCCAGGCGGATCGGAAGAGAGGAGAGTTGCAGTTCTTCCCTGGTGAGATGGTTTGGTTGTCCACCAAGAATATCAGGTTGAAGGTTCCTTGCAAAAAGCTGGGTCCCAGGTTTGTGGGTCCTTTTAAGATCATCAAGATGGTAAATGAAGTGGCGGCGCAGCTGCAACTACCTAAAAGGTGGAAGATAAACCGGGTGTTCCATGTCTCCTTGTTAAAGAAGGCCAAGAAGGGAACGTCTCCTGTTAAGGTTCCACCAGTTTCTGAGTCCGGGGAGTATGAGATATCCCGAGTTCTGGATAGCAAATATGTTCGGGGGAAGCTACGGTATCTGGTGGCATGGAAGGGATACGGTCCTGAGGATAATTCTTGGGTTCTGGAGTCGGATATGTCAGCCCCCAGACTCGTGGAGAAATTCCACAAGGAGTTCCCGAAGAAGGATGCTCCTAGAGAATCCGGAGTCTTCTCCTTGAGGGGAGGATCCTGTTAGGAGTATTTAGGTTCATTGCTTTCTTTCCTGGTTGATTAGTCTGTCCTCCCATTTGCACCTGGGAGGAGTGGTCTCTACTCGGTATTTAAACCCATGCCTCCCATGGTTCTGTGCTGAGTGTCGCTTTTACAGAGCTAGGCCTTAGCAGGAGGAGTAGGTGGTTATCTTGGATAGAGGAAGTTCCGTGGTTGGTTTTTGGGAGGTTTGGGTGAACGAGTTGGTTTGTGTGTTTTCCCTTCTGTGTTCACCAATCCTCCCTCTGTGTATAATTGACTGTGTGAGTGAATTGCCTTATCCTTTGATTTCTACTCAGTTTCCCTGTGTTTGTTTCCTAGTGTAAAGTTCCTTCCCCTATTGGTTTGGGGAATTCCTTTCCTCATGTTTCCTGTGTGCTGCTTGTGTTGTTAGTCAGCGCACACCCTTGTCAGTCCCTGTCAGTAGCAGCTTCACTTGTTCGTTAGGGGTGACCCCCTTTAGTCTCCAGTCCCTAGAGATCTTATAGGGCATTCCTTCTCCCACTTCCCTCTAGGCCTACGGTGTCAGTGAGAGAGGAGCTGTCGGGGTCAGGCGTAGCCTGAGAACAGCCGACCTACACCCGTGAGGCAGGGACCGGGTTAGCTAGTGGGAGTAGTGCAGGGCGAGATTCCCTACTGCTATCCCTTAGCCCCGTTGCAGCTACCAGGACTGACATAACACCAGTAGTAAAAATTGTGGGTGCACATAACCCCAATATATTCTTTGAATTCCCAGTGAGACAATGGCACTGTATACCAGTATTAAAAATTGTGGCTGCACATAACCCCCATATATTCTTTGAATTCCCAGTCAGACAATGGCACTGTATACCAGTAGTAAAAATTGTGGGTGCACATAACCCCAATATATTCTTTGAATTCCCAGTCAGACAATGGCACTGTATACCAGTATTAAAAATTGTGGGTGCACATAACCCCCATATATTCTTTGAATTCCCAGTCAGACAATGGCACTGTATACCAGTCGTAAAAATTGTGGGTGCACATAACCCCAATATATTCTTTGAATTCCCAGTGAGACAATGGCACTGTATAGCAGTAGCAAAAATTGTGGGTGCAAGTCACCCCAATATATTCTTTGAATTCCCAGTCAGACAATGGCACTATATACCAGTAGCAAAAATTGTGGGTGTATATAGCCCCAATTCTATTGCTAGGGGACTTGCAGGGTATTTCTGAGGTGAAGGTGGGGGGGCACACCGTTGGAACGGGGATTTGGGGTGTATATATGGGGTATACGGGAATACACTGTCAGTGTGTTCCATTCAGGATCCTGGGAAAGCTGGGTTGCGGCGATTGAGCCAGTCAGTGCCACGTTACACTGACAAGCTTCTCCCTGGAATTGAAGTTATATGTAAGCCCAATATATTCTTTGAATTCCCAGTGAGACAATGGCACCATATGGCAGTAGCAAAAATAGTGGGTGTATATAGCCCCAATTCTATTGCTAGGGGACTTGCAGGGTATTTCTGGGGTGAAGGTGGGGGGGCACACCGTTGGAACGGGTATCGGGGGTATATATCGGGTATACGGGAATACACTGACAGTGTATTCCATTCAGGATCCTGGGAAAGCTGGGTTGCGGCGATTGAGCCCGTCAGTGCCACGTTACACTGACAAGCTTCTCCCTGGAATTGAAGTTATATGTAAGCCCAATATATTCTTTGAATTCCCAGTCAGACAATGGCACTATATGGCAGTAGCAAAAATAGTGGGTGTATATAGCCCCAATTCTATTGCTAGGGGACTTGCAGGGTATTTCTGGGGTGAAGGTGGGGGGGCACACCGTTGGAACGGGTATCGGGGTATATATCGGGTATACGGGAATACACTGACAGTGTATTCCATTCAGGATCCTGGGAAAGCTGGGTTGCGGCGATTGAGTCCGTCAGTGCCACGTTACACTGACAAGCTTCTCCCTGGAATTTAGCTCTTATAAGAGCTGTTGTGGTTGTCTTCTCCTTCCTATCCTAGCCTGTCCCTGCCTACCCAGAATCTAAGCCCTAGCTAGCTGGACGGAAACCTCCGTCCCCGGTGAATTGCAAGCTCAGAATGACGCGAAGCTGGGCGGCGCTGTTCTTTTAAATTAGAGGTCACATGTTTTCGGCAGCCAATGGGTTTTGCCTACTTTTTTCAACGTCACCGGTGTCGTAGTTCCTGTCCCACCTACCCTGCGCTGTTATTGGAGCAAAAAAGGCGCCAGGGAAGGTGGGAGGGGAATCGAGTAATGGCGCACTTTACCACGCGGTGTTCGATTCGATTCGAACATGCCGAACAGCCTAATATCCGATCGAACATGAGTTCGATAGAACACTGTTCGCTCATCTCTAATGTGTATGAATATATGGTATATACTGTATGCAAGTATATACAGCACATTATCTATCTATCTATCTATCTATCTATCTATCTATCTATCTATCTATCTATCTGTGTTTGGTTCTGTACATGTGTACCATTATGCCTACTAGAATTGTATTTTATAATGTGATTCTCAGTATATTGAGATGTTAAAGGATTGTCCAGGAATTACAGTTTTCTTTAAGGAGGCCGGGAAAGGTGAACAAAAAACAAACATACTAACTAGAGATGAGCGAACAGTAAAATATTTGATATTCATTTCGAATAGCCCCTCAATATTCGACTAGTTGAATGAATATCGAACGCCATTATAGTCTATGGGGAAAAAATGCTTCGTTTCAGGGGATCCCACTCTTCGACTCAGGAGAGTCACCAAGTCCACTATGACACCCCAGGAAATTATGCCAACACCCTGGAATGCAACTGGGACAGCAGGGGAAGAATGTTTGGGGGCATCTAACATGCCCAAGTCACTGTATTACATCGGGATCCCTGTCATCTTGCGATATGCAGGAGCTGACTTTTTTCCAAAGGAATGCATTGACCAGCGTTGATTGGCCGAATGCAAATACAGAGTACAGCATTCGGCCAATCAACACTGGTTCTGCCGGAGGCTCGTCTGTGAGGAGGCAGAGTCTAAGATCAGACCAGAATGGAGACTGCTGTGGACCAATCTTAGACTCCGCCTCCTCCGGCAGAACTAGTGTTGATTGGCCAAATGCTGTACTCTGTATGGCATTGGGCCAATCAATGCTGGTCAATGCATTCCTATGCCGAGATGTAGCGGAGCTGGCCGTGCACTCAGCTTGTCTATACAAGAGATCGAACTCAGTGCACGGCCAGCTCTGCTACACCGGAGATGAAGCAGAGCTGGCCATGCGCTGAGCTTTGCTACACCAGAGATGTAGCAAAGCTGAGTGTGCTCTGAGCTCTGCTACACCCGAGATGTAGCAGGGCTGAGTGTGCGCTGAGCTCTGCTACACCCAAGATGTAGCATAGCTGAGTGTGCACTGAACCCTGCTGCACACTCAGTTCTGCTGCATCAGAAATGTAGCAGAGCTGAGTATGCGCTGAACCCTGCTGCACACTCAGCTCTGCTACATCTGAGATGCAGCAGGTTTCAGCTTCTCCGGTGTAGCAGAGCTGTGTCAGCACTGCTACATCTGAGATCGAACCACAATGGAAACTGCTGTGGACCGATCTTAGACTCCGCCTCCTCCAGCAGAACCAGCGTTGATTGGCCGAATGCTGTACTCTGTATGGCATTCGGCCAATCAACGCTGGTCAATGCATTCCTATGGGAAAAAGTCAGCTCACACATATCACAAGATAACAGGGATCCCGACCAGATAGAGCCCCAAATAGCAGGGTGAGTGACATTCCCATCTAAATAAAGGTAATCCCTAGCTAACCCTGCCTGTAGATCTGTCCCTGTCTCACAGTCACATAGTTCACAGTCTCAAATTAACTGAATGTTAAATCCACCATTCGTATAAATTGGAGGTCACCTGATTTAGCTAGCCAATTACTTTTTCCGATTTTTTTTTCGATGCCTCCGTTGTCGTAGTTCCTGTCCCACCTCCCCTGCGCAGTTATTGGTGCAAAAAAAGCACCAGGGAAGGTGGGAGGGGATACAAATTTTTAGTGCGTTTGCCTCATGGTATTTGATTGGAATCGAATACCTCCAACGGCCTGATATTCGATCGAATATCTATTCGATCGAACAGTGTTCGCTCATCTCTAATACTAACCTGTTGATGGTGCTGCTCTGGTTTCTCCAGTCCAGTCTAGAGGTGCTCGGGGGCTTGTTGTGGCGGAAATCCTCGCTGCATGTCATTGCTTAGGCCAATCAGCGGCCTGAGGAAAGCACACAGGACATCACAGGTGACATATGTGAGTGACATCCCAGTTCCTTCCCTTAGGCTACTGACTGGCCTCACCAGTTATATGTGATGAGGACTTCTGCTGGAACAAGTCCCGGGGCATCGCTGAGACAGATGAGTGTGGGTTTTATTTTTCACCTTCCCTGGCCTCCTTACAGAAATCTGTAATTGCTGGACAACCACTTTAAGGATTAGGCGAATCACTTCAAAACGCAGCTGAAAAAAAAACTCTGGATATAAAAAGCAACAAAAACACATTGCTTTTCAACAGCATTTTTCATTGAGCTTTTGATACATTTTACTCTGCAATCTCATCCCCTATTAAATATTTACAGTATTATAATGTTTGCAATTCTGCAGTTAAAATTTGCATGCTGTGAATGAGATTAAATGATGACAATTGTATTCACTTTATTATTAATTATTATTATTATTATTGTCATTATTATTATTTATTTATTTATATAGCACCATTAATTCCATGGTGTTTTTTTGGGGGGTTTACACACAGTACACAAGATATACAGACAAATATAATAATAACAATGACCAACTGGCACAGTGGGGTAGAGGGCCCTGCCTACAAGGGCTTACAATCTACGATGGAAGGATAGAGACAGCAGGTGAGGGGAGAGACTGTTCCGATAGTGGTGTGGTGACAGTAGTGTTATTGGAGGTTGTACGCCTTCCTAAATAGGTGAGTCTTCAGGGCCTTCTTGAAGCCTGTGATCATGGGGATCAGTTTTATGTGTCTTGATAAGGAGTTCCAGAGTATGGGGGATGCAGAAGAGAAATCTTTGAGACGGTTGTGTTAAGAGTGGATAAGAGCAGACTGGAGTAGGAGGTCTTTGGAGGATCTGAGGTTACATGTGGGCAGATAGCGGGAGATTAGGTCGGGGATATATGGGGACAGGTTGTGAATGGCTTTGTATGTTAATGTTGGTAACTTTAATTAAGTTTTCTGGGCAATGGGTAGCCAGTGAAGGGATTGGCAGAAGGGAGCAGCCAACGAAGAACGGGGGATGAGGTGAATTAAGCGAGCGGCACAGTTTATCGTAGACTGGATGCGAGCGAGAATGTTCACTGGGAGTCCATGGAAAAGAGTGTTACAGTAATCTAAGAGGGAGATTATGAGGGCATGGACTAGCATCTTAGCAGTTTCTGGAGTGAGGAAGGAGAGGATTCGATGGATGTTCTTGAGCTGGAGGCGGCAGGAGGTGTTGAGGGTTTGGATGGACCTGTTGGACAGGGGTCAGTATGGTTCTGTTAATTTTGATAGATGGGTCAGATAGAAGGGCCATGTGAGGTGGGGCAAAGATGATGAACTCCGTTGTTGAGTTTGAGACAGCAGGAGGAGAGAAAGGGGGCTACGGCCGTTAAACAATCAGGAACTCTGGCCAACAGAGAGGTAATGTCTGGTCCAGAGAGATATATTTGAGTGTCATCAGCATGGTATTGAAAACCATGAGATTCTATGAGTTGGCCCAGGCCGAGGTCGTAGATGGAGAACAGGAGGATCACTTTGCTGGCTCGTTTCTGCAGCTGCCAGAAATGCTGTGTCTCACAGTACAGAAAAGCTGCTCTTTTTATTGCAGATTTTGCTGCAGTTTTTTTTAGCCAATGTCAGGAGTGGACTGAGCAGAAGAGAGAAGTATAACAAGCTTCCTATATATTTCCCATTCCTTTTGTAGCCATTCTTGGCTTTGGCTCAAGAGACTGCAACAAAAAAGCTGCGTTTCTGCAATGTGAGGCCTCAGCCTTAGGCTAAGGACCCACGGGACGTCCCACAGCTAAAAAGCGCGGAGAAACCACGGCGGCATCACAGTTCTTTCTGTAGAGCTTTAAACAGAAAGTTCATAGAGTTTTCCTCCACAGACTTTCTGTTACAATTATACCTATTGGGAAACCACCAGCATTTCCGTAGGTATAATTAACATGCTGCAATTTCAAAAACCGTGCTAGTTTTGGAAGTTGCAGCATGTCCGCATTGTGGTTTTTATTGCAAAGTGGGAATGGGATTCGCAAGAATCCCATATCCACTTTGCCTGCACTATAAAATTCAGGAATTTTTCCCGTTGCGCACAATTGCGGCGCTTCCATCCTGTGGGGCCCCGGCCTTAAAGGGTTTTTTGATAATCACTGTGTCACAAAGTCAGGTGTTCTGTGTTCTCCCATGATAATAATTTGGTGGGTGAATGAACACACTGCCGCTTCGTACAAAGTGTATTAGACTGATGGAGGAAGCAGAGATTTGGCAGCTTATTTGCCTCATTGTACTGTAGCAGAAAAGTGGATGAGATCTAAATAAATTCTGCAGCATAATATGACCTGAGGTGCAGAATATCTCTCAGCAGCCTGATGTCCGCTTATAGTGCAGGTCATTCTGAGCATTGTTTTTTGTGGAGTAGATCAGAAAAATCCTCTGCTGCATTCCTGCAATGGGATATCACCAGCAGACACCTATCCTATGTGGAAGTATCTACAATCTGTACAGAAGACAAGGTACCGGCATGTCTGCAGTTTACTAATACATTCTCTCTACAAGTTGTCTTGTTGAAATTCATTGTGAAACACCAAGCCTTGGTAGCCTAAAAATGGCCACTAACAAGGGGTCATGTGATAATGCAGAGCCCACCGCCACATCCTATATAATGCATTTCGCCTGCATCAATCTCCTGGTATTCCAGGGCCAATGTCCAGCAAGGAGTCCGCAGAAGTGCTTTATATGTCACTGGCAGTGGCGTAACTAGGAATGGCGAAGCCCCGTGGTGAACTTTTGACATGCCCCCCACTAACACCGATGCCGAAGACCTCGACCGACCCCCTCCTATGCATTCCTGTGCGCTCTATTATGCCCCATAGTGGCCCCTGCACCCAGTATTATACCCCATAGTGGCCCTTGCACACAGTATTGTACCCCATAGTGGCCCCTGCACACAGTATTATGTCCCATATTGGCCCCTGCACACAGTATTGTACCCCATAGTGGCCCCTGCACACAGTATTATGTCCCACTGTGGACACCCATAAACAATTATTATACTCTGGGGTCTTTTCAAACCCCAGAGTATAATAATCGGAGACCCAGGGGGGGAAAAACATAAAATAAACTCTTTTACTCACCCATCTCCCGGCTTCTACGCTGTCGGCCTCTGAAGTAGTCCATCTTCAATGACGTCAGACGTCACATGACCCAGGCCCGGGGTCATGAGACGTCAGATGACTAGGCCAAAGCCTGCCCTGATCGTGGAGAGGTAACAGTGTTTTTTTATGTTTCTTACCTCTCCCGGTCCAAAAAGACCCCCGAGTATAATGGTAGCAGCTGTAGCGGCTGTCACCGGGCCCCTAATGTCACAGGTCCTGTGGCAGCTGCCTCTGCTGCTACAGCGGTAGTTACACCACTGGTCACTAGGAGGCACCAACACTCACAAGTGAGGAGTACATGGCTCCTAGGAACAGCCCTATTAGCTTACTGCAGTGTCCTATTACAGTGCAGGGCAAGAAGAGGTTAATTGCTGACTGGCATTATGAGGGACATCTGCAAATTAAAAGGGGCTAGTTGTGTTCTCCATATGGGTAATGGAGGAAACTCTGATAGTAGAGAAGTGTTTGGCGCTATGGGGCGAACATTATGCACTAAAAGACGATATTTGTGGATTATACTATGAGGTCAGAGGGGAATCTAAGTGTCTGATGTGACAGTATTTAGTCCTGGTACAGTGTTCAGCAGGTGATGTGACAGTATTTAGTCCTTGTATAGTGGTCAGTGAGTAACATGACAGTATTTAGTCCTGTATAGTGGTCAGCGGCTGATGTCACAGTATTTAGTCCTGGTATAGTGATCAGCAGGTGACATGATAGTATGTAGTCCTGGTATAGCGGTCAGTGGCTAACGTATCAGTATTTAGTCCTGGTATAGTAGTCAAAAACAACAAATGTATGTTCTAGCTGTGAACTCAAGAACTGTGCTAAAAATCATTTGTTTTGTGTTTAGTAAAAATTATTTGGTACTGGTGCCCTATGGATTTTTTCTTCAAGTGGTGCCCCAAATATGAAAAGGTTGGGAAACAATGGTCTAAATTCTCATGCTCATGGCAGTTAAAAACTGCCATATGTTGGTCATTTTTAAGCTCCGTTCCCACGGAGTAACGCGCCACTCATTTAGACACGTATACACATGTCAGAGCGCGGTGCTTCAAAACAGATCCCATTGATTTCAATGGGTGCTGGGTTACGCGCGTAACACATTGAAATCAATGGGTTACAAAGCCTCCCATTGATTTCAATGTGTAGCGTGTGTAAGCCGGCACCCATTGAAATCAATGGGATCTGTTTTGAAGCGCTGCACTCTGACACGTGTATACGTGTCTACATAAGCGGTGCGTTACTCCGTGAGAACGGAGCCTTAGAACACGATCTCAATAGGGCTATGCTCATGTCCATTTTTGTATGTTTTCACTGATCTGTCAAGGCCTTATTCACATGAATGTTTTGTAATGCTAGGCTATTTCATTTGCTATGGAGGTGACACATTCACTGGTCTGTGCCTTATGTTCCCCTTTCCACCATTGTGGGCAGAGCGGAGGGACTGGGGTAGGGACACCTCTGCCCTATGTATTTATTATATCTCATGCATGTCCATTCTGATTGGTATAGATTTTTATTCTGACGTGTGCCTGATTTATAAAGAGGTTGGAACCTCTTGGTATCCCTTGCACCTATCAGGACCTTAATTTAGACTGGCATATGAAATGCCAAATCTTCCAAAGATGCACGTAGGTATAGGTGGCACTACTCATACAGAGGTATATATCTGCACGGGAGACAAAAAAACGCTAAATGTGGTGGTGCTCTAAGTCCAGAGTAAAGAAATGTGAAAAAATGAATAAAAGGAATTACTTGGCACTCACCGAGAATAGCGTAAAAAGTTGAAACTTTATTGAAGAATGTCCATACAAAGTTTTAAAAGCGGGAGGAGGCACGCTCAGCAACCGGGCGACAGCTGTTTCGTATACAAAATATACTTTTTCAAGCTCGTTGGACCAACGAGCTTGAAAAAGTATATTTTGTATACGAAACAGCTGTCGCCCGGTTGCTGAGCGTGCCTCCTCCCGCTTTTAAAACTTTGTATGGACATTCTTCAATAAAGTTTCAACTTTTTACGCTATTCTCGGTGAGTGCCAAGAAATGCCAAATCTGTTGCACTGATATTAGGCTAAGGCCCCACGTTGTAGAACAGCTGCTTTATGTGCTGTAGATTTTGCTGCAGTTCTTTGAGCCAAAGAAAGGATTGGATTGAGCAGAAGTAAGAAGTATAAGAGCTAGATATTTTCCATAACTTCTGTAGCCACTACTAGTTTTGGCAAAAAAAAAAAAAAAGTGCAGAAAATCCTAGAATTAAATAAGCAACATTTCCGCAATATGGGCCTTAGGGCTAGTTCACACTTAGTTAACGCGTGCGCATTAGGCACATATACACGTGTCAGAATGTGAGCACTCAAAACAGATCACATTCATTTCAATGTGTTGTTACGGGTGTATAACACGTGTAATTTTGCGCGCATGTGGCGTAATTTTGTGGCGTAATTTTGCTTCTCACTGTTTGATCACAAATGTATAAGGAAGACCATCTAATTTATATGTCTAGTACATAGATCATATAAGCTTACTTATACATATAGATATCCATGCAGAACGGCATGCGATTTTGATCTGTATTTTTATATGTCCTGGTGCAGTGTGCAGCATGCTGCTGCATTTTTGGATATATAAGGACATTACATATCTGTCAGTTTGGTTTACAGGGGCTCTATCACTGGCAAAAGTCATTTTTAACTAATCACATCCTTGCATAGCCTTTAGAAAGTCTACTTCACACATACCTTTTGTATGTAAATTGCCTCAGTAGTGTTTGAATAAGTCCGTTTTTTATACATATGCTAATTAGGCTCCAGCAGGAAGTTGTCAGCCAGCTCTCCCCTCTATGCTCTGTGCTATTTATGAGAGCAGGGAGGAGTCAGCAGCAGCCTGCGCTGTATACACAGGAGATAGTGCACAAAGAGACTTCCAGGGTGCATGGAGAAGCTAATTAGCATACGAATAAAAATGGTCTCATTCAAAAACTACCGATTTACATATAAAAGGTATGTGTGGATTAGCCTTTCTAAAGGCTATGCATGGATGTGATTAGTTAAAAATGACTTTTGCCAATGATAGAGCCCCTTTAATACATTATGACAATGTTTATATTATAAGTCATATAGCTTTTATATACTGTGTAAGAGAGTAGGTAGCAATTTTTTTAATATATCTTTTATATATCACATGGGACATGTGTATACAGATGTAGCAAATTTTAAATTGATATATGGCACAGAGTGTTAATCTTTTCAGTTGGTTTCAGTGGCTTTTGTTGTCCTCTGTGATAAGATATCAAAGTGCAGAAAGTTATCACACTGTAGAAAGTGAAGTTAAACAGTGCTGCAAATAATATAATTACAGATGTGATCCACCAGTTGTTATGTGTTAGTACAGTCCAGTATTGTTATAGTTTATATATATATATATATATATATATATATATATATATATATATATGAAACAAAATGTTAGCAAAGTCAGTGTGAACCTAGGCTAAAAAAGAAAGGTTACACAATTACACACATGACACCCAAGCAACTCAATTATTTATAACACAAGTGTTTGCCAAAATAATCAACACATCAGACAGTTCATAATATCCATAGAGAGGTGCATAACAGAGACACATAGAATAGAAACATATTTTAGGAAAAAATAATACAGACCTATAGAATATACTGGGTTTAATGTTGAAAATCTACAGTATTTGGAGGTCTAATTAAAACTGTAGAACTGCACAACCTTTATAAGCTATTCTAAAGAATCCAACTTTCTACAGCTCTCCATGGCATCTCAGTTACACTGTTTCCAATTACAACAGCAATGTGAAATTGAACTGTACCTAGTCAGACGGATAGATAGTTTTACATTACCACTGAAAGGAACTATTTTGTCCACTGCACCTTGGCTAACCTATAACTTCTTAAATATGGGCATTTAGCAGTGTTTTGTAGACATGAAATATATATTTACTTTACTATTTTTACATACTATTTAATATATATTGAGGATGTGCAAATACAAATAATATTGTAATAGTATTTACTAAAATCCACAGTATTATTTTTACAGAGATGAAAGCAGAACTCTCTGTCTATCCATTCTGCATAGATTACCAAGAGAGCTTGAAGCTTATGGTTTCTGATGCATGCCATGTTAAGTAGTGTTGCTATCCTCTTATGTGTCAAGGGGTCAGTGGGATCTTTCTATACACTCCACCCGCGTGGCACTGCAACCTTCACAAACCACACTTTAAACAACAGTACAATTTGATATGTGGAAAATGAGGTTCTGCCCCTTCCTTTATAGGTGGTAATAGTAAGAATTGAATCTGTGACTAACTGTGCAGCACACTCGGGAGGCCAGAGCGGAATTGGGCCTGGATTGGTGACTAAATATTGGTTGCTACCTGCTGGAAGATTCCAATAAGCAGCAGCCAGTTTAGTAGAAACACACCATAGCCCACCACTGAGGCCTCTTGGACCAATGCACCCCTAAATATAAGCATAGCTAAACAAATTTATTACTTAGATAACTGAGATACATACAGATCTCTTACTCTCAGGTCAATTTAGTAATTTACATATCAGATATTCAAAACAGTCCCTGTAGTCGCTGACAAAGTTGAGTCTCAGCCAGCAACTTGTAGAAAACTGAAGTTTGGAGCAACTGGACTGTGAAATCCCATTCTAAAATCTTGTAGTGATTGTGATTGGCTGAAATTGGTGATCTTAAGCCCTGTGATTGGTTGGATTTTAAAGGCAGTCTATCAAGACCAAAATTGCATCTGAACCACTTATAGGCTAGTGGCTACTGGTGGCTTAGTGAACATATCTTCTTTGTGTCAGAGCAATCTTGCTGTCAAGAAAAGCAACATTTAACCTGTATGCAAATGAGCTATTTGGTGCATCCAGGGAATGCCATACCCACAAGAGAATCGGTTTTACCTGTGGTCAAACACTTAGCGCTGCCGCCTAACATAAAGATTGACTGGTCTCAATATGCAATAAAAACAGGTATAAAATGGGTGCTATGTTAGATGCAGCCACGCTCAGGGTACACCTAAGAGCTAATTTGCATATGGCTTAAAAGCTGATTTTTTTTCAGCAGCAAATTGCACTTTAACACAACAAACATATATGTTTTCTCAGCCACTCACTTCAGCAGCATATACTGTGAACAGTACACAAGCAATTCTGATGGTGTTATAGAATATTTAAAGAGCACCTATCACCATCTCACATCAGTGAATTTTGGCACCATACATGACCAGATCAGTTATCAGTGCCTAAGCTAAGAGAATCAATAGCAGTTGAACTGGTGAGCCTAAACATATATGAAAACTCTGGGGGCATCAGTGAAAGAATGGCTATGAATATGTACGGTTAGCTTCAATTATATAAGATGGCAATGGGTCCATTGCAGCTCAGCCCTATTCGCTTTAATAAAGCTGAGCTGTAATACCAGAAACAAAAAATGGACAGGAGTGACATTGTTTTTTTAAAGAAAACTATAACATAGTATACAGGGTGTGTATAAGTGGGTGAAAAAGTTTGCTAAGGACCAATGAATATCAATTTACAACAAAGTCTCCAAATGTATTTTCAATTCTAGCACACTCAATCTCAATATTTAGGCAAACATTTACTAACAAATTATCCTACAATTATGAAAAAAAAAAAAGAATTTTAGTAGATTTTTAGGATATGAATCTAATTAGAATGTTTGGTATGACACCTATATACTTAATGTCCACATACTACCTAGTTCTGCACATACAAAAGCTGAGGGTCTATTAGTTAATGGTTTCATTACTACTGGTAACTAGAAATAGGTGAAGCTTTCAATATTTGTTTTAGGTTTGGCGGCTCAGGTCCCTGATTTGTTTCTGTATGGGCAACATCTTAAATTGGCTTAAAACATAGTATACCACACTCTTAGGGCACCTAGAAACGTATTTATTTTTCGCACTATAAGACGCACTTTTTTTCCCCAAAATGTTTTGGGAAAATGAGGGTGCGTCTTATAGTCCGAATGTGGAGGAATTGCAGCATCGCCGCACTGCTGCTGCTGCTGGCTTCCTGCAAGATAGGAGTGTAGCAATGCCGTAGGCCCCGGCACCTGTGTTGGCATCTAAAACTCTCCCTGGCATCCGTCGTTCTATTACAGCGGATGCTGGGTTTGTAATAGCGGCCGGGTTTATGCTATATGCGGAGGCCCGCAGCTAATGCCCGGCATCCGTCGTTCTATTACAGTGGTTGCTGGGTCTGTAATGGCGGCCGCTATGCTGCAGAGCGGCCACCATAGCAACCGGGTTTCCACTATATGCGGAGGCCCACAGCTAATGCCCACAATTAGAATGCATTTTAATTGCGGGCATAAAAACTTAACCCCCTCCCTTCCCCCTAAAGTGTAAAATACCCCCCGGGGCCGGTCCCCACCAGCCCCATACCTTTAAAGTTGCAGGCTGGCTCCTGCGTGGCGATATCGTAGGAGCCGACCTGTTCTGGTGACAGACGGGAGCCTACTGAAGGCTCCCAGGCCTGTCACTGCTATATTACTGCTTTAAAAAAAAATAAAATAAAAAAGAAAAGTTCTAAATCACCTCCTTTCCCTAGAATACATATAAAAGTAGAAAATTACTGTGAAACACACACACATTAGGAATCCCTGTGTCCGAAAATGCCCGGTCTACTAATATTTTTCCTGTACGGTGAACGTCAAAATCAAAAGTGCTAAACCTGCCGGGGTTTTTTTTCACCGTTTTGCCTCTGATTTAAATAAAAGGTGATCTAAGCAATAGACATTCCCCAAAATGGTATAAATAAAAAGTACATCTGACCCCACAAAAAAATGCTCTATGCGTCCCCGTACAGCTGCAGGGTCACCTGTCAATGTGGCCTTGCAGCTGTTGCAAAACTACAACTCCTATATATTAAATATTGTACCATTTTCTGCTTCAATTTTTTTTCCCCCATTTTCCTCCTCTAAAGGTGCGTCTTATAGTCTGAAAAATCTGTCTAATTTATAGCTTTCTAAAGCAAACACACCAGTGGTTGGGCCTACAACAGTCACATGGAAATGCATCATAATGTCATGCCCATGTCACACGTGGTGAGCCTAAGTCAATGACATCACAGAAGAGCACCAGATGTCACCAGTAGAGCACTGGATGCCATAAGGTCTGGACTGAAAGAGGTAAAGGTAAGGTAAAAGTTTGTTGTTGTTTTTTAATTTTTTTTACCTCCCCTGAGCCTCCACCTATTATACACTGGGGTCTCAAGAGACTCCAGAGTATATTGCGTTGGCCATTTTGTTGACCCAAAACTAATCTCTATTTGTAATCGATTTTGTAATAAACTAAACTGTTTGGAATATTCAGACCCGACCCAGTTCGGTGCAAACCGATTTGCCTATTTCTAGTGGTAAAAAGCATATTTTCAGTCGGTTTTAGACACATTTACCTAATCCAGGGACAGATTATATGAATGGCAAAGGGGTAATTACCTGTGAGAAAAACAACTTTAAACCATTTCTGAAGTGGCTTAGGGAGCTGTCAGTGTCCGACAGGTAGTGTCCGCTGCTAATGTCCGTGAAAACTCTTGTGTGGACATTAGCAGCGGACACTAGCTGTGTCCGTGACATTTTTCATTGATTTAAATGGAGATCTGGTGCGTTCTTTTACAGTCCGTGCCTGTCCTTAACTGTCCGTTCCGAAAGATGTCCGACTTTTCAAGCGGACCGCAAAATCTGACATGTAGGTTTTTTCTGTCCGCTTGAAAAGTCGGACATCTTTGGGAACGGACAGTTAAGGACAGGCACGGACTGTAAAAGAACGCACCCAATCTCCATTTAAATCAATGAAAAATGTCACAGGCACAGCTAGTGTCCGCTGCTAATGTCCGCACAAGATTTTTCACGGACATTAGCGGCGGACACTAGCTGTCGGACACGGACGGTAGTGTGAATATATGGATTATTAAAATATTGACAATTGATCACACAACAATTACCTAATGCTTAGTTGCAGAGTAATTCCGCCACACTATATATGACAATATAACAAGGGAAGGAGGAACAATCCACATTTTGTGCCCATAGGCCTCCACAAACTGTGATTCAGCCCTTTGTACAACACGTTGATTGAATTCACATTGTGCAGTTAAATGTCATTCAGATTTGTTTTCGTCTACACTTACCTCAGTTATATGGGGGTTAGGATTGAAGCCACACAAGCTGCATACAGTAACTTTACACTGGGTGCATGTATTATAATTAGGCTTTTTATTTACGTCCAGCATCAGTTCTGTTGTTTTACACAGAGGACACATATTCTTTGTGCCTACTTGAGATACTTTTTGTGAAGTATCTCGGGATTTCATAGAGTCTGTCCTCTGTTCTTTTAAGGGCTGTGGTTGTGATGCAGGCACTGAATTTCCTGGTGCCTGCACAGGTTGTTTAGTGCCACCATATGGGGCCATTTCTGGCTTCTGAATGGCTTGTTTTGCCATTGTTGTGGGGGGAGCTTGCTTCTCTGTTGTAGGTCCTTGTGGCTTTGAAGGACCTGATTGTTGTAATTGTTGTTTCATTGGTAATGCTTGCTGCTGAGGAGCTTTAGCAGTCCCAGTTTGTTGCGGTTGTGGCATTTTAGAACTAGGTTGTTCTTGAGAAGTTTGTTTGGCAGTAGCTGGGGGTGGTGTGAACTTTTTTTCTTGTTCCAATGTTTTTGAAGGTACTGAAGGTTTTGAGGGTCCTACTTGTGGAAAGCTTTGCTTTTCCATAGTTGTTGGTATTGGTTTTACAGATGTATCTTGCTTAATTGGTTCCTTTTTAGACTCTTGTCCTTGGGGTAATGAGGTAGAATGTTTTGGCTCTCGAACTAAGGGTTTTGTGGAGTTGACAGATTCAGGCAATGGTTCTTTGGGGATAGGAGTGTGTGGAAGTGATTTTGTGGCAATTGGTGGTTGTGTTGATGTCCTTGCAGGGCTCTGTTGTAAGGGTGTTGTCTTGCTCTCTGATTGCTGTGGTGTAGATTTAGGAAGTGGTTGTTGAGTTGGTATGGTAGCCTTAGCATGTCCTTGTTGATGTTGCATTTGTGGCATAGGTCTAATAATGCCTTTGGTGTCTTCTTTATCTTGCTCTTTTTCCTTTAGTTTCTTAACTGGATCTTCATTAGGATCAGTTTTTGCATCAAATGGATTAAACTTGTTAACTACAGAGGATACCATACTCATTGGATTACCTTCTGCAAGAAAACCACTCATCATGCCAGTTTTCTGGTCTTCTTTAACATCAGGTTTAGGTTTAGGTTCTCTCAAACTCATAGCTGAAGGACTTCTTCCAGGCGGTTTTGTTTCAGTTTTGAAAGCATCAACTGTTCGACTTTTACTTAGACCAGTTGGCCCTGGATCAGGGGGTTTACTTGGATGTCTTGTTGATTGAGAGACCTCAGCGGTTGGATTTCTGCAGTAAGAAAAAAAAAAAAGATAGATAAAATTAATTTCACATTGTTGAACATAGCTACAACCTTAATAGCTACAGATTCTTCATATGTATATGTTGTATCAAAGTATAATGCATATATTTATTATAAGCATAGCCTTTGCTTAAATGGCAAATCTTTAGCACAACTTGTATTTTATTCATTTAAATCTCTGCTGTTTTGTCCTTCATGTAGGATTTTTTTGTCCGCTGGAAAAAATCGGACATGGGTGTAAACGGACAGTAACGGAAATAAGATTAAATCCCATTGAAATCAATGGAAATTTCAGATGGACCAGCTAATGTCCATTGCTAAAATCTTGTACGGACAATAGCCACAGACACTGCTGACAGAATCAAACGGTAGTGTGAACGTCCCATTAGTTGTCAAGTGAGTAGTGTTCCTAGTCAGTGGCTTACAGCTCCCTGTGTATGAGGCTACATTCACATGGAGTAACGTGCCGCTCATTCTGACACGTAAACACTTGTCAGAGTGAGCATAGTAAAACAAAATCCCATTGACTTCAATGGGTTCAGTCTTACGTGCGTTACTCATTGAACTCAATGGGAGACTTTTTTACCTTTCAATGTGATACACGCGTAATCACATTCTGTTTTACTGTGCTCA
This sequence comes from Leptodactylus fuscus, assembly GCF_031893055.1. Classification (NCBI taxonomy): domain Eukaryota; kingdom Metazoa; phylum Chordata; class Amphibia; order Anura; family Leptodactylidae; genus Leptodactylus; species Leptodactylus fuscus. The sequence continues at coordinate 112,896,703 of NC_134269.1, read as the reverse complement.
CTCTGACACGTGTTTATGTGTCAGAATGAGTGGCGCGTTACTCCCTGAGTGTGCATACAGAGATAACTGCCAACCACCAATCAGGCGATCCCAACCTTAGGTAAATAAGGTCAAGCTCACCTAAGCCGGGGCTTGTGCCAGTACAAGTCCTCACTGCCATGACTGCTGAGGCCTATCAGCAGTCTAAGGAAAGGAACCGATAACATATGTGAGTGATGTCACTGGTTCATTTCCTTTGACAGGGACAGGTTAGCATGATTTTTTCATTTTTTTTTTTTTTACCTTCCATTCTGCCCAAGTACTGTAATTCCTGGACAACCCTTTTAATAGATGTAAGCACTAAATGGAAGTTTAATCATCTTGAGTGTGAACCACTCTTAGTTTAAGGTGCCAAGAAGCGAGCTGCAGAAAAAGAAACACTGTAGAAAAAAATGCAGTGAAAACGCATCGCAGCTTTCTCTTCAGCATTTTTTACAGAAGGTCCGCAGAGTTTTCTTCTACAGACTTTCTGCCCCTACTAAACCTATAGGAAAAACAGCAGCATTTCGTTTGGTATAATTTACATGCTCCATTTTTAAAAGCAGCTTTTCTGCTGCAGATTTTTTTCTACAATGCATGGATACGATTAGCCAGAATCCCATCCACTTTGCAACTTTTTTGACACGTTTTTTCGCCAAGGCCAAAATGCTGTGTTTTCGTACCATGGGGCCCTGACTTTAAAATATTTTTCATTTGCACCAACATGAAATGTACAGGGATTGTAAATTTGGGACAAAAAGCTTTGATGTAGAAACGTAAATTAACAAAATTTAATATGCAACTGTGTCTCTTTTTGTCTGTAATTTCTCTTGTCATTGCTTCCCAGCAAACTACAAAGCATTACTTTCAGACATAAAATACATTTGTCTGTCATTCTTTTTGCATGTATAATTTGCATATGTTGTATGCCTTTCTTTGAGGTTTTGGAATTACAAATGGGTCATAAATAATCAAACTACACAGCTTATGCATTTTAATTGTAGTAATAATAATTGCTGTAATCATCATCATCATGTGAAACTAATTTTAGTAAAGTTTCCCATTTATTATTATATATGTTTCATTTGTCATTTTATATAACATGAATAATAAAGGTTTTGGTCATTTTTCTATATCATATTGGTAAAATTTTATGCACTTACATAAATATTACATGACGCTTCATACATACAGTACAACAGCACAAGAACTGCAGATCAATGGAATCCCAATATATAATCTGTAACAGGGATTCTCACCTACCACATGACATTTATAATACTGGTGTTTTAGTGCTCTCTCAGTGAAAAAGGGTCTAAATAGAACCTATAATGCCGGGTTTACACAGGGGTTTTTTGGACCGGTTAGCTGCGACTGGATGCCGGTGCAGTGCATACAATGCAAAAGCATCCAGTTGCGGCATTCCACTCTGGAATAGGCCCAAATGAATGGGCCTAGTTGGGAGTGTTTGCGCCGCGGATTCTGCAGCAGAATCCACTGCGGAATCTGCATCAATAAAGGGCATGTCACTTCTTTTTTTTAAAAGGAACCCATTGAATTCAATGAGAGGCATTTTTTGTGCCAGATTTTGACGCAGATTCCGCATCAAAATCCTGACCAAAAAACCCCGTGTGAACCTGACATTACTCAGCTACTCCACCAATACAAGAGCATGCTACGTTATTTTTTTCCACAATACTGCACAAATCTCTTTGTCTCATTCTTTTATATCATACAGATATACATACCAGTACAGGACAGACAAGTACAGTACTTGTACATAAATTTTTTATGGCCCTTTATTGATAGTCACAAACACCTTACTCCTACTTAACCCCAAAGTAGTATTAATAAAAACTAGCCCTGCCAAAAAGAGCCCTTATACAGCTCTTTAGATGAAAATATTAAAAATGAATGAACAGGTGAATGCTATAAATAGATATGTAGGTTAGGATCATCTGAATCAGGTGGTCTTTTCCCCTTGTGAATTGGTGCCTCATTTTTCGAGATATTGCCATTTTTGTGAATGTGCAAATTTGCATTTATTTTCTACTAGCTGGTACCCGCGACTTCGTCTGCGGTGATTGTAGCAGTGGGTATATACACGCGTGGGTAAGGTTTTCGTAGTGTGTATAAGGTATGGGATATGAAATGTGACTTTGTATTTTTTTTTTTACTGTAATTCAGAGAATACGTGAGACTTTTGTGTTGAAGTTACTTTGTATTTGAGCTGCTATATGGTGTTGTGAGAAACTTTACATAGGGACTTTGGGACAGAAGTATTTGAAGTTAACCCTTTCCCGCCGATGGCATTTTTTGATTTTGGTTTTTCGTTTTTCACTCCCCTCCTTCTAAACCCCATAACTTTTTTATTTCTCCGCTCCCAGAGTCATATGAGGTCTTAATTTTTTTGGGACAAATTTTTCTTCATGATGCCACCATTATTTATTCTATATAATGTACTGGGAAGTAGGGAAAAAATTCAGAATGGGGTGGATTTGAAGAAAAAATGCATTTCTGCGACTTTCTTACGGGCTTTGGTTTTACGGCGTTCACTGTGCAACCCAAATGACATGTCCCCTGTATTCTGAGTTTCGTTACGATTACGGGGATACCAAAGTTATATGGTTCTATTTACATTTTGACCCCTTAAAAAAATCCAAAACTATGTTAAAAAAATTTTTTTTGAAAAGTCACCATATTCCGACAGCCGTAACTTTTTATACGTAAGTGTACGGGGATGCATAGGGTGTCTTTTTTTGCAGGACCGGGTGTACTTTGTAGTTCTACCATTTTCGGGAAATGTTATTGCTTTGATCACTTTTTATTCAAATTTTTATCAGAATCAAAACAGTGAAAAAACGGCGGTTTGGCACTTTTGACCATTTTTCCCGCTACGGCGTTTACCGAATAGGAAAAATATTTGTATTGCTTTGTAGAGCGGGCGATTTTGGACACGGGGATACCTAACATATATGTGTTTCACAGTTTTTAACTACTTTTATATGTGTTCTAGGGAAAGGGGGGTCATTTGAATTTTTAATCCTTTTTATTTGTTTTTATATATATATATATTTTTTTAAACTTTTTTTTTGCATTTATTAGACCGCCTAGGGGTATTGACATGGGTGGGCGGTGTCGCGGATTGTCAGAGCGGTGGGGGTCGGCAAACATGGCTGCTCCGGAGCGTTATAGAGCGCCTCCTGGAGTATCGTTAAGGTGAGGGGCAAAGTGGTAAAGTATATGTATATGTGATTGTGTGGGGTTAGGGGCGAGGCTATAGAGGGCAATATGAATTTTGTGGCTTGCTATGGGCCAAAGTGTGTGAGATTGCAGAGATGGTGGTGTGAGTTTGGGTTTTGTGGGGTTCCTGGCACAAACGTATGTGCGCTATTGTGACGAAAAGTAGCCTATTGCGCAATCGGGTGTATTATCTATGTTTGTGGAAAATTTCAGCCAAATCGGTCGAGCGGGTTTTGCGTCATTGAGGAACAAACATCCGAACATCCAAACTCACAAACCCACAAACTTTCACATTTATAATATTAATAGGATTTGGAACAATGGGAGCATTGACTCTTAGGTCTCTGGAGCAACAGCAATACCCTTATTGCTCTAAAGAGTTCATTGACACGGATTCACATGAAGAAAACACTGTTTGATTCACATTACCTTAACCCAACTGTCTACAGGGCTAGGTTGACATGCTGTGCTCTGGTGACAGACACTATTTAAGAAAATTGCATTTTTTCAGTTTTTTACATAAAAGTCTATGGAAAAGGGAGGAGTGAGCAGACACTCAAACATAAGATTTTGGAGCTGGATAGGAAGTTTCAGTTTTACCCCAAGTGTTTTACTCACCACAATACTGCTCAGCAGTATTGCTCAGTACTGCTCTATGTCCCATATGACCCTTATAATACTTCTGAATGAGAGAGATTTAGATCAGCAGAGTCTCCTTTACTTTCTGTGAACTGTCTATGAGAGGCTGGTTTCCACCAGTTCTGGGAATACTGAAAATTAGATCTAGAACCATCACATGGGGAATTACAAAAAATGCTAAATATACAACACATAACGACCATAAATAGTACTATTCATCATAAAGACACAATGCACCATTAATTTATGCAAAGTGTGTTGAAAGCTTAGGTACTGATTGATTTATTTAGCTCATACTCTGACACATCCAGATTAATAGTATGGTAACTAATTTTCTTAGACTGAACATAAGCAAATGCATGGACATGAAACTTTAAAAAAGTTCATTAGACTGAACATGTAAAGAGTCTTTGAAACCAGACATCAGATACCTCATTGGAGGACACAAATCCTTGTACTAAAATAATGAACTACATTTAAAGCAAGTGTTTTTAGAATTGAGAATTATTCCAAATTCTGATATTAACCAAAAATCCAAAAATTTTGACACTACTTCTAAAGTGACTAGAGATGAGTGAGTATATTCAATCTAATACCTCCCCTGCATAGTTATTGGTGTTAAAAAAAAAAAAAAAAAAAAAGGCGCCAGGGAAGGTTGGAGGGGAATCGAATATTTCATGCGTTTACCGTGTGGTATTCGACCAAGTACACCAATAACTATGCAGGAGAGGTATTCGATCGAATACTACTATTCCATCGTATACTACTCGCTCATCTCTAAAAGTGACATAGTCCTTGACTACAGCAGCCAATAATTATGTTTTTCTCCTAAAATGTTCTTTGTTTATACTGTCAAACTATAGTGCATGAATCAATATTCGTTGCATTTCCTTTTCTTTTTGTAAGCCGATGGCTGGTCAGGTAATTGAGGGGGTGTACATCTTGCCCAGACTAGTCAGGTGGGTGAGATGAGAAAACTCCAGGAATGTTTGAAGCACCTTTCGACTTTACAATACACATTTTATAATAAGTGCATTATGCATAATTGAAATATCCTGTGCCCTCCTTTTTAACATTTTTGGTACCTCCAGTCCCCAGCTACCATTTCATCTCTGAAAAATGACCACCAGTTTCTTAGACTACTCTATGCACACATTGCTTTGGTAGTCCAATGTACTCCTATTGCTCTTGGCTGGTCCATCCATGAATAGAGGAATGTTTCAGACTATCCTATGTAAAGTGACCCACATTTACTAATAGTATATACTAAGATAGTCCAGAAATGTGCCACATTTCTGACAGTGGCTGATTATGGATGATAAATCTGGTGCATCTTTAGACTGTTTATTTTAAGTTTTGAGCACCTATTGGCTTACTTTGGAAACAACTGAATTTCAAAATGTTGCTAGAATTTAATTCCCATTTCCCTGTTAACTCACTTTTCCTTTTCTCTGAAGACACATTCCATTTTTAATTCTCAAAATTCTGGCCGAAAACTAGATGCTTTAGGGCTAGTTCACAGAGTTTTTTGCAGGCGGATTTTGAGGCAGACTTAAAATCTGCCTGCAAAAATGTCTCCCATTGAATTTAATGGGAGCCACTCGATTTATTTTTCGCAAAATAGCAGAAAAAAGAAAGTGAGATGACTTATCACAGATTCCACGGCTGAATCAACTGTGGTGTTCATGGCTCGAGCCACGCTCTTGTTTAGGCCCATTCATTCAGGCCAAATCAGGAGCGGTTTTCTGCGACGGAATGCCAATGCTGCATCGGCATCTCGTCGCGGCTAGCCGTGTGGAATGTTCACAAGGTGGAAAAGGTTTCAGCAACCTTTTCCTCCGTGTGAAAATACCCTTAAAACGCAACAGCAATATCACAAATTGTGCCACATTTTACACCAAAGTAAAGGTAAAGCCAAAGGTAAAGTTAAAACCACATAGTAAATCTGCCCTGAAAGTATTCTGAGACTGTTTCTTGGATAGGACCTTGACAATATTATATATTTCCAATGCGTGGCTCAGTGGCCATATGTAGCTCTAATACTCCTTATACAGTGTCGGCCAAAAGTATTGGCACCCCTGCAATTCTGTCAGATAATACTCGTTTTCTTCCAGAAAATTATTGCAAGCACAAACTCTTTGGTATTAATATCTTCATTTATTTTAGTTGCAATGAAAAAACACAAAAGAGAATGAAATAAAAGTCAAATCATTGATCATTTTACACAAAACTCCAAAAATGCTACCAAGTATTGGCACCCTCAGCCTAATACTTGGTAGCACAACCTTTAGACAAAATAACTGCGAACAACCGCTTCCGGTAACCATCAATGAGTTTCTTACAATGCTCTGCTGGAATTTTAGACCATTCTTCTTTGGCAAACTGCTCCAGGTCCCTGAGATTTGAAGGGTGCCTTCTCCAAACTGCCATTTTGAGATCTCTCCACAGGGGTTCTATGGGATTCAGGTCTGGACTCATTGCTGGCCACTTTAGAAGTCTCCAGTGCTTTCTCTCAAACCATTTTCTAGTGCTTTTTGAAGTGTATTTTAGGTCATTGTCCTGCTGGAAGACCCATGACCTCTGAGGGAGACCCAGTTTTCTCACACTGGGCCCTACATTATGCTGCAAAATTTGTTGGTAGTCTTCAGACTTCATAATGCCATGCACACAGTCAAGCAGTCCAGTGGCAGAGGCAGCAAAGCAACCCCAAAACATCAGGGAACCTCCGCCATGTTTGACTGTAGGGACCGTGTTCTTTTCTTTGAAGGCCTCTTTTTTTCCCCTGTAAACTCAATGTTGATGCCTTTTCCCAAAAAGCTCTACTTTTGTCTCATCTGACCAGAGAACATTCTTCCAAAATGTTTTTGGCTTTCTCAGGTAAATTTTGGCAAACTCCAGCCTGGCTTTTTTATGTCTCTGGGTAAGAAGTGGGGTCTTCCTGGGTATCCTACCTTACAGTCCCTTTTCATTCAGACGCCGACGGATAGTACGGGTTGACACTGTTGTACCCTTGGACTGCAGGGCAGCTTGAACTTGTTTGGATTTTAGTCAAGGTTCTTTATCCACCATCCGCACAATCTTGCGTTGAAATCTCTCATCAAGTGCCATGGGCTTTAAACTTCTTGATGACACTGTGCACGGTAGACACAGGAACATTCAGGTCTTTGAAGATGGACTTGTAGCCTTGAGATTGCTCATGCTTCCTCACAATTTTGCTTCTCAAGTCCTCAGACAGTTCTTTGGTCTTCTTTCTTTTCTCCATGCTCAATGTGGTACACACAAGGACACAAGAAAGAGGTTGAGTCAACTTTAATCCATTTCAACTGGCTGCAAGTGTGATTTAGTTATTGCCACCATCTGTTAGGTGCCTCAGGTAAGTAACAGGTGCTGTTAATTACACAAATTAGAGAAGCATCACATGATTTTTCAAACAGTGCCAATAATTTTATCCACCCCCTTTTTTATGTTTGGTGTGGAATTATATCCAATTTGCCTTTTTGACAATTCCTTTTGTGGTTTTCCATTGAAGACAAATTAAATGAAGACAATAATACCAAAGAGTGTGTGCTTGCAATCATTTTCTGGAAGAAAATGAGTATTATCTGACAGAATTGCAGGGGTGTCAATACTTTTGGCCAACACTGTATATGGTGTTCTAATTGCTGGCAGTTTCAGATCCCATAGTGTCCAACTGAAACTGATGGTGCCATCACTCGCACCTAGGCAACATTAAGCCAAATTCGAATTAACAGCACTTGACTTTGGAGTCATTATGGTATTGCAGAAACCTAACATCAAAGTCAACACTTTGATTAATTTGATAAATCAGCGATTATATATTATCATTTATATTTCTAAGGCTAGGTTCATATATGTGCTGATTTTCTGTCCTTAGGGCCTGTCATTGGATCAGAGGAATGGAAAAAAAAAGTCATAAAAATAGCATACATGAACAGAGCCGGAGGGACCCCATTGACTACAAAGGGTTCAGTTGGGTGTTTATTGGATGTCTGTTATTTTTAACTGAAATCACTAGAAGAAAAAGTCGGGTTAGTAAATCTTTTTCATCCAGAGAGTTCTTTTTCAACTGTAATTTTTATAAAATTTTTACATAAAGGATATAATAAAAGTAATACAACAAACACCAAGAGGGGGAAGGCAGTTCATCAAAACCCCTAAGTGCAAAAAATCAAACACAAAGTCCTATCAACACAGAAAAAAGACAAAGACAAGGGAAAAACAAAGGGGAGGGAGTTGGGGGGGGGGGGAGAAAAACAGAGATCAGAGACTCCGTAAGGTACAGTATGTGTCCCAGGGAGACCAGATGGAGCTAAAGACATCTAGAGCATTATTAAGATTCGCAGTCAAAAATTTAAGGCTTCTAATGTCCTTCATACAAGCCAAGAGCTCAAGACCAGATAGAGGATTCGCACTCTTCCAGATTCTAGCAATGAGAGTCTTTGATGCAGTGCATAGGTACAGGAAGAGCCGAGATGCCTTACTGCCTAGGAGTCTGGGAGGAAGATTTAGGAGATAAACAATGGGGTCAAGAGGGCCCTCCTGTAGAAAAAGGGCATGTCCAGAAAATATGATAAAGGGTACCTTCCACGGAACTACAGTGCCAGCATCCCAAGGGAACTGCCGGATTCAAGGCGTTAAGGAGAGCAGGGGTATGATACCAATGCACAGGGCCGCCACCAGGAATTTTGGGGCCCCATACACCCTAGGTGTCTGCCCCCCCATTTTTTTTTTTTTCTTTTCTAAATGTAGATTGTGAGCCCCACATAGAGCTCACAATGTACATTTTTCCCTATCAGTATGTCTTTGGAATATGGGATGGAAATCCATGCAAACACGGGGAGAACATACAAACTCCTTGCAGATGGTTTTTTGCCCTTGGTGGGATTTGAACACCAGGACTCCAACGCTGCAAGGCTGCAGTGCTAACCACTGAGCCACCGCGTGGCCCCCTTCCGCCCCACCATTTTAACACCACTTTATTTTGTGACATACCAATTATGTATTACCTCCAAACTTTTGAAGAGTAGAAAGAGGGAGAAAATGTGCGGCTCTGCGCGCCGCAACAAATTTAGCTCCACCCACTTTTCTGTTGACTCCACCCATTCTCATTCATTTTCATGTGCTCCCACACAGTATAATCCTCCTACAGTCACCTGTAAATTATATGCCCCCCTCCATCTCTCCCCCAGTTTCATATACACCCTTCCTCTGCCCCCAGTTTCATGTCCACCCTCCATCTCTGTCCCCAGTTTCATGCTGTTCTCCCCCTTTCAACTGCCCACAGTTTCATGTCCCCCCATCTCTGCCCCAGTGTCATGCCGTCCCCCCCTCATCTGTCCCAGTGTCATGTCATTCCCCCCTTCATCTGCCCCAGTATCATGTCATTCCCCCTTCATCTGCCCCAGTGTCATGCCATTCCCCCCCTTCATCTGCCCCAGTGTCCATGCCATTCTCTCCCCACCCCCTTCATCTGCCCCAGTGTCATGCCATTCTCCCCCCCTTCATCTGCCCCACTGTCATGCCATTCTCCCACTTCATCTGCCCGTGTAATGCCATTCTCCCCCCCTCATCTGCCCCAGTGTAATGCCATTCTCCCCCCCCTCATCTGCCCCAGTGTAATGCCATTCTCCCCCCCCTCATCTGCCCCAGTGTAATGTCATCCCCCCCTTTCATCTGCCCCAGTGTAATGCCATTCTCTCCCCACCCCCTTCATCTTCCACAGTGTCATGCCGTTCCCCCCCTCCCCTTCATTTGCCCCCCAGTTTCATGGGCCCCCTTCATTATGTTAAACACAAAACAAACACTTATTTACACTCACCCCCTTCCTTCATCGCTCCCTCGCCGCTCCTCTTTCTGACGCTCCTCTCACTCCACTGACAGGTGTAAGCGCGATGTGACGTCATCACATCGCGCCTACACACGCCGAAGCCGGGCGCAGCATTAAAGCAGGAGCTGAGCTGAGCTCCTGCTTTAATCGCCTGTGTATTCAGATCATCGGCGTCCGACGGACGCCGATGAGCTGAAATCGGGACAGGCAAGTGCCGGGGGGGCCCCAAGAGGTTCTTTGGGCCCCGGCACTTGCCCGACTATACTATAGTGACGCCGTCCCAGGGCACAATTGCTGCTGCGGGCGCCAGGGGGCCGGCCAAAACCGCCCCCCCCCCCATTTTTCAATTTGGCCGGGCTCCTGACGCCAGTAGCGGTAATACTGCCCTATCGGCGGCCCTGCCAATGCATCATAAGCTTAGACTGAGCCTCGTGAAGGTCACACACTGGGAGGACTTCTGGGCTCTAGACCATATAATCTGCCACTGTCCCATAGAAATAGGTTTACCTAGCACCTCCTCCCATCTAGACATATAGCAATGACTAACAGGGGAGCCAATCGCCGAGGAAGCGAGAAGCTGGTAGATCAAAGAAATTAGACCACTGGTGAACGAGCCCACATGAAAAATCTTCTTGAACACCATGGGGAGTGATACTTTAGAGGGCGTGGACAAAATGAGCCACCTGTGAGTAGTGAAGCCACTCAGAAGTGAAGAGGTTCAAATTAGCCTTAAGATAAGAAAAGGGACTGAGCTCCATGACAAGGGGTCAACCATATCAGCAAACTGATAGAGGCCTGCTGCAGACAACACCTTAACCATGGCAAAGGTCAAGCTATCTGGGAGGAGAGGGTTATATAAAATGGACACCATTGAAGAGCAAGGGAACATCAGGGAAAATCAGACACTACAGGCAGACCAAATACATCCAGAGATTTCTAATGGATCGAAGCTGTGTGTGAATACAGAATGGGAGTGGTGACATGGAAAAAGAAACATTTCAGAAATTATCACCATTGCTCCTGTTTTGATGTTACCCAGGTCCCCCACTGGTTTTGACATCCTGGTACTTCTCAAAGGAAATGCCATTCAAGCAATTAAATGGCTTACAAAGGTCACGCTGATGGCCAATAGTTGGCTAAATGGTCATTTTTCGGTGGCTCAAGAAGCACCAATAAGCAGAGAATCATGAGGAAACTGAACAGTGTTAGAATAGTAAGAAATGTCAACCATAATTTACATTTTCATTTTTGGATATAGAATATCACATACAGAAATTTGTCAAATATTACAGAGACTGGATTTATATGGTCAAGTATATTTTAGTTTAAGGGCCTCATAGTTGTAGCTAAATGACCTGATATAACCGTGCATTGCTGAAAAAACATATTGATGTCAAACGGCACTGTATATTGCTTTAATCCACCTCAGATTACAGCTGATCCCTCAGATCTAAGCAATTTATCAAAGGACCCTTCTACAGCACACAAACCCTTTTAAATGCTGAAAGAGGACCTTCTTGTCAACAGCTGGGCACACAGAATAAAAAATAACAAGGATATATACATTATACATGCCATTACAGAATCATTTTGGTTAGGACTGAGTAAGGCGATCACCCTATATTTTATTTTATTAGACTAATGGAAAATTAAAGGCATCACTGACTAAAATTGCAATACATAGCTATCTAACAGGAACACCAATAAATTCAATTAATCTTGAAACATTCAACATATTGCTGGCATTTCTAGAAAGACTTCATTTGCTATGCCTCATCATCAAATACACGCTATAGCAATTTCTTTATCAGCAAGAAGCACATGTCCAGCCAAGTCAAACTGGAAATGATTTGCATTAAATAATCATTTAATCCAGCCTTTAAACTCCTAACTCAACAAGACAAAAAAGCAAATTGTTTACATTAAACGTGAACGGTTTACCGCCATTTACGAGCAAAGACACAAATCAGATAGAACTGTAAATCTTTATTCTCCAGTATACTGTATTGCACCAGCCATTCTTTGAGAAGGGATGTTCTGTCAAATAAGCACAGCAGTCAATCACCCTCATCTATAGTGATGTGTCGTTTATAGTGATGACAACTTGAAGGGTGGCGATTTGTTGTTGTTGTCAAGTGACGCATTGACCTTGTGAATAACAAATGCACACGGTCTGGAAATGAGCAGGGCTGTGCTATGCGAATAGAAAACTTTACTAGCGTAACATTTTGCTCCAGATAGATTGTAGGGTATGTACACTTTTGCAATACATTTTAACTGCTACAACATTAAGAATTAAAATAATTTCAATGCTCTACCATTTTGTGTCAGTCATGTGTATGCGCCTCTTTTACACTCAGTGGCCAAAAGTCACGGTGCCGGTTGTGTCAGATATGATGCTCAAACAGTGTGGTGCGATGCGGCCATATGGCACTAGTGTCGCCAGGATATCTGAGCAGTCTGATGCAGACAGGTGTCTCATGAACATGGCAGTCATGAGTTAAGTGACTTTGAACATAGTTACATAGTAGATGAGGTTGGATGAAGACATCAGTCCATCAAGTTCAACCTATAACCCTACAATCCCCTACAGTGTTGATCCAGGGTAAGGCAAAAAACCCCATGAGGCTTATGCCAATTGCCCCATTTCAGGGGAAAAAATTCCTTCCCGACTCCAGTCTGGCAGTCAGTATAAAAACCCTGGATGAAAGTGGGATGACAATCAGTGAAAGATGCATGGGGCACAGCATTTTGGAGATTACCCAGGAAATTGGGATTCCAAGGTCAACAGTGTCTCGGGTGGACCTGCAATATCACAGAGACAATGTTGGCAGCTGCGTAAACTGGTGCACCAGTCGACCAAGAGTGTTTGATGAACGGATGTCACGTCACCTCCACAGAGTCGTATGGGGCTCTCAATGGTCTACTGTGGGTCAAATTGCCAATTTGAATGTGGGGCACCAGGACTCCATTTCCACCAAGACTGTATACCGAAAACTGCACCGCATAGGCTTCAACAGTTGACGCCTGACCCGTGTCCCTTTGCTGAGGCCACAACACAGAGCTCAAAGAATGGCATGAGCCCGTGACCATTGTCATTGGAACATGGAACAGTGGCAGCATGTGGCATGGTCTGAAGAATCACGGTTCCAGTTGTACAGAACTTTTGGGAGTGTGAAGCCATGGATCCTGCATGCCAATAGGGACATGTTCAGATGAGAGGTGGCTCCATCATGATCTGAGCCAGGTTCACATGGTCGCAATTGGGCCCCATTGTCTGGGTGAAGGATTCAATGACTGGTGCTCGATACATGCAACTTCTGGCAGACCATCTGCACCCCTTTCTGGTGTTGTAGTTCCCTGATGGGGATGCTGTGTACCAACAGGACAATCCAAAATGTCATAATTTGTTGGTGGCACAGGAATGGCTTAATGAACACACCAGTGACCTCACAACCCTCAATTGGCCTACCCACTCACCCGACCTCAACCCTATAGAGCATTTATGGGATGCTGTGAATACCAGTGTGCGCTCCATGGACCCAGCACCAACTACACAGGACCAATTGTGGGCTCCAGTGCAGACTGCATGGATCAATATCCCTTCAGAGCTCTTCCAACACCTGGAGTCCATGCCTCGTCGTCTTGTTTATCAGGGCTTGTGGAGGGGCGACCCACTATTGACAGCACATCCAGTACCTTCCCATGACTTTTGGCTACTGAGTGTATATGGAATGTTCAATTTGCAATGGTTAGAAACAGATGTTTTTTAGGGACATTTGCTCCCTATCATTTGTTGGAAGAACACTGACCAGTTTGCACAGGATGATATGGTGCCTACAATCTAACATTGTTCATGTTATATAAATGATCACCCAACAATTTTTGCCTGTATATCAGGTGATCATTTGTACACTGGAACAGTAGTTCACAATAACTGGCCCAATACTTACTCTGAATAGACATAATGGTGCAATACACATAACCTTCTTTATATAAGGTGAAAAAAAAAGGATTGCTTATTCCATCAGCACTTAAAACACAGTACAGTACAGCCCACAGTAACTTAGTGTCATAGTAATTTAAAGTGTAACTCTTTTATTTGTTCCCTATTGTTTCGGGGGGGGGGGAGGGGGGGTCGGTGACCGCTGTTGTAATATACTTTATTACCCTATCGAAACTTCTTTTTATTATAAAACATACTTTTACATCCTCCTTAGCAACCCTATAACTGAGCTGTTATTAGGGAAAGTCTATACATAGTTATATTTATTGTAGATGTGCAGAGCTGAAGTATTTACCAAAGGGTGGATGGTCACTTCAAATAGCTGCATCTTCAGTTTTATACTACCTAGAAAATGGTTCTGGTATCATAAAAAAGCTGAGATTCTAAGCTTTCATATGTCAAGATTTAAGAACAGTTAACATATAACTTAATCTGAGATATCATTACTGAAATGTTTAATTAACATTTTTCTAAGTGGTATAAATATGAAGATACAGCTATTTGAAGTGACCATCCTCCCCTTTGGTAAATGCTTCATCTCTATGTACTGCATTGGATACGTGTATGGACAGAGTATGCTTAGTTAGATCATTGTTTATAAAAACTTTACAGCCTGTTTTCTATTAAAAGGAAGTTTGATGGATTAATAAGGTATATTTCAAAAATGTTACACTTTGCATCTTTGGACAACTTGTCAGTGTATATTTTAAGTAGGATAAGAAATCTTTCAGTTAATTATATTTTGTGGAATTTTTCACAACTGATATTTAGATTTCAATATTGGGGAAGATTTAATGATCTAAATATGGCAGAATTTTGATGCAATCTGTGCCAAAAATCTGTTAGACAATTTTAGCCACACTTTGTACCTAGCACAAGAAATAGGAATTGTTTATGAGAGAGTGAAAGAATTAGACCTTACTCATGCATCCACATTTCATGTACATAAGGCGTCCGTCGTTTTCAAGGATGCCATATGTCCTCATTCATTTCAATGTGCTCGTTAAAGCGGTAGTATTTTTTTGTGGACTGTAGTAGATCCACAAAAACTAACAGAAATAAGTCCTTTTTTTTTATAGATGCTAATGCTTCATGGATGCATGACATCAATGAAAGTCTATGGGTCTGTGATGATGTGCTGTCCGCAGGTGCGGATGTATGAATAAGACTTAGGGTGCTTCATACGGAGTTTACGCTCCGCTCATTCAGACACGTAAATACGTGTCAAAGTGACCGCTGTAAAAAAGAATCCCATAGACTTCAAAGTGTACCGTCTTACGTGTGCTACACATTGAAATCAATGGGTTTAAAAGCCTCACATTGATTTCAAGGTGTAGCGCACGTAAGACCGGCACATATTGAAGTCTATGGGATTCTGTTTTATAGCGGTCACTTTGACACGCGTTTACGTGTCTGAATGAGTGGAGCGTAACTCTGTGTGAAAGCAGCCTTAAGCAAGTAAGGAGAGTGGTTTACACCAGTAATGCAAGTTTAAAATAAGTGGTGAACGTTTTAGGGGGTAATGACAGTGGCCTAAGATATAAGTTAACCAACAGATGGTGTCTAAGGATGTACCAAATTTATCATACAGCATGAGTCACATGACACAATTTTTAACTGCTTGGTATAAATTTACACTGTCTAACTTTTTAATGGAGTCGTTAACCTGTCCCATAGTTTTAGTTGTTTTTTTTTTTTTTGTTTTTTTTATACAGTTCAAAGAAAAATGGAATAGAAAAAAAAAAGTGTAAAGGAAAAAAGTATATCACTGAAACAAAACTAATAGTATCAACTTAATTAAAATGGTTATCACTGCCTCTATTGAATACAATTAATATGAAACTCAACCTTTATTAAATCTCTTAAAATATTAGCATCTAATTCCAAATATTTTCAAATTATGCCTTTATGGGTTGCCCTGAAAGGTAAAGAAATGAAATAACTAATAAAGTAATGAAAGCAAAATACTATCGCTATTCATTATATCGCTTTCAGGCTAGATCAGGGAACTTCCTATCCTTGAATCCAGATGCAGATCATACCAATCTGTCTAAACATGATTCTCCCACAACATAAGCAGTGGGTAAATCAGGAGATATTCACTGACAGCCCCAGAGGTTGACTTGCAGACTCTGACAGCCACAGGCAGTGGTTTGGGCACAAAGTAAACACAGTCTAGCCCCCACTTTCTTCCCTGTGAGGTGTCTCTTTGCAGACAAACATTTGGCTATTCAGTAGTGTGCTAGGATTGAATATAGATAAAACATTACCAGTAGAGATGAGCGAGTAGTTAAATACTCAATATTCGATATTCGTTTCGAGTAGCCCCTCAATATTCGACTACTCAAATCGAATATTGAATCCTATTATAGTCTATGGGAGGGAAATGCTCGTTTCAGGGGTTGGCAACATTCAATCAAATTTAACTTACCAAGTCCATGAGTGAAGGTCGGGCTGGATTCTCCGAGAAGTCTTCTCTGCGCAGCGTCCCCTCGGAGTCTTCCGGCTCTGAATTCACTCTGCCAGGCATCGGGCCTGGGCAGAGCTGACTGCGCTTGCCCGCACTACAAGAAAATGGCCGCTTACAGTCAAAGCGGCCATTTTCTTGTAGCGCGGGCATGTGCAGTCGGCTCTACCCAGGCCCCATGCCTGGCAGAGTGAATTCAGAGTCGGAAGATGCCGCGGGGATGCCGCACAGAGAAGACTTCTAAAGGTAGGAGAAGAACCAGCGTTGATTGGCCGACTGTATAGCATTCGGCCAATCAACGCTGGTTCTGCATCGAATCTTTCCATTCGAATAGTGAGTGGTACTCGATCGAATACGAGTATTTCGAATACCTTAGTATTTGATCGAATACCTACTCGATAGAATACTACTCGCTCATCTCTAATTACCAGCCATTATCCAGGTAATCATTCCACCACCCTTACACTACAGTATCAACCTTTTCTGAAGCCTCCTAGCAAATATTCTTGCCCCCTCCAGTCCTTAAACTCTGCAGCTCCCTTAATCCACCTCTAAACCACAATTTTCATCAGCTGCTCCTCTTTCCCAATCCCTTCACTGGTTACTCATAGTCCAGGAAGTACAGTTTAAAATTTTAATGCCGATAAATAAAGTCATCCATAACATGTCCCCCCCCCCATACATTTCTGATCTGATATCCTACTACCTACCCACAGCAACCTCTGATCCTCTCAAGATCTACTATTCTGCTTTTCTCTCCTCTCATGCATCCCCCATACTCTGGAACAGAACACTGTCTCCCATAATCACAAGTTTCAAGAAAACCTTGAAGACTCAACTTTTAGGGAAGGTCTACAACCACCAATAACACCACTGCCACCACACCACCAAAGCCACGGCTAAATTTGGGAGAAGTGCTTCCTTTTTAGCTTCCATTCCTTTTGAACCTATTGAACCTCAGCCTTCAATGACTTTTGCTGTGTTTTGTATTATGTACAGATCCTTAGTGATGACTGCTGTACATGATGCATGTTTGTGGTTGCCCGTGATCATTGAAGTTATTCATGATGGGAGATATCAAATCCTTTTGATACTCGGAAAAATTTAGGATCAGCTCCACCTGATGGTAAGTTAACATATGTTTAATCAATAGGAATTTTCTCTTCTTTGAGAACATTTCCATTATATTCCAAAATCTATCTCCGACACTGGTTTTGACAATATAATTTAGAAGGCATGGTCAGCTAAGATATAATAAACTATACCATGCAACCTGCAGTTGACAAATTCTCTATTGTACTCCATACCTATGCTGGCTAAATCACTGTGTGTGACATATATAATCATAGACTCAACTCACCTAAAGAAACTAACATTATTGCTTCTGCCTAGTCATATTCTAAATGTTTCTCAGGGAGATCAATGATTACTGTCCGCACAATCAATTCTCTGAAATTCTCCTCCTTTTGAATATTTCTGGCAGGGAAAAAGCAAATGTTTTTTCTTGCTGTTACAATCTCTAAGCCCTGACATTCCTTGTATTACACAGACAACTTTAAATCAATTCATCTTTGTATGCCTTCAGCTATATATAATTTTATTGACTGAGAGAAAATGCAACCATTAGATGGCAAACAGTCTGTAGATGCGTCATGGAAGTGGAAAATAAAAAGCAAATGCAGCATTCGGAAGAAAAGAAATGATAAGGAGTTTTCTGGAAAGAACATGGCCAGTGTATGATCATTGTCTACAGCCAGGTTATCAGATACCATCGCATTTGTTCAGACCCTGCAGATAGAGACACACACCTTGAGGGCCTCAAAAACACATTCTTGAGGCAGGGTTACCATCCAAGAACAATTGAAAATCAAATTACCAGGGCCACGAGAATACCAAGATCAGAGTTATTAAAATACAATACCAAACAGGAGAACAATTGGGTGCCCCTGGTCGTCACATATAACCCCCACCTGGAGATGCTGAGAGGAATCACACGCAAATTACATCCACTAATGCAAAAAGACGACAGTCTAAAATCCCTATTTCCAGACCCCCTCTCCTGTGTTACAGACAGCCACCAAATCTCAGGAATATGGTTACTAGCAGCTCACTGTCACCTCCAACTAACAAAGGAACATTTCCATGCGGACAGAAAAAGTGCAAAACCTGCCCTCACATACAGACCACCGACAAGATAGAGATACCAAATTCTAACAGGGAATATAAAATCCCAGGTACGTTCACCTGTAACACACCTAATGTAGTGTATTTAATAATATGCACCAAATGTTCCACTGAAAATTTGTATGTTGCAGAGACGGGCCAGAAGCTTAGAATGCGGATTAACTCACATCACCATACAATTAGAGAACAAAGAATGGACTTTCCCATGTCAAAACATTTCAGCAATGAAGATCATATTATCACCAATAACATGAAAATTTTGGTTTTAAGAGGGAATTTTAAATCCAGGAAAGAGAGACAGATTTATGAGTACAAGTTTATGACCCTGCTTCAAACATTGCAGAAAGGGATGAATCTGTCACATGGGTTCATGGCATCCTACAGAAATCATTGAACTGAAACAGCCATAAAAGACACTCTGTGAACTTACTGTATAAGAACATTACAAACTGATGAATTGTTTATTTGTATGTAACAATAACCAATACCCTTCTTCCACCCTCCCTCCTAGAATTCTATTCCTATGTGCCCCTCTGTACATAAATATGCATCCTTCAGAAATTGTTTTTAGATATACCTGAAGAAGAAGCTGAAAGCTTCGAAACATAATCTGTCATCATTATTAGTTAACCATTAAAAAAGGTATAAACTTCTGAAGACTCTCAAGTTTTTTGTTTTTTTTATTTCCTACCCACTGGCTAACTTGATACAAAAACAAACATTTTCCTTATAGCGCATGATCAAACATTATCCATGTTTTTAATTAGCTTTGTAATTAAATCTCACAATGTTTTCAGGATCTCTCCTATCAATCCATAAAAACATTCTGGTTTACATTCAGAGGCTGAAAATTTACACAGACCTTGTGCTGCTCTTAGCTTAAAGATAGATACAATTGTATTTAGTCTGGGTAATTTTCTGTGATCTTAACAGTCTGAACTCCAACTTAATACAGTTTATGCTAAGTTCATACTAGTCTTGGCCCATTTCGAACCCAGTCAGGGGACCAGAACAACAGATAGGTGGACCACTAAAAGAGCAGTCACATATGGAGCCTGACTGACTCCATTAACAATAATGGTATCCATTAGGTGTCCATTTTTCTAATCAAATTGCTAGATGGAAAAGTTAGACTTGCAGGATTTTGGATGCACACTGAGACAGAGACTCCAACACAGATGTTAAGGAATCAGATAAAGATTAGAGATGAGCAAACACTAAAGTGTCCGAGGTTCGAAATGTTCGAATGGATTTCGAACCCCATTATAGTCTCTGGGGGGAAATGCTCGTTTCAGGGCTAGGCAACATTCAATAAAATCATACTTACCAAGTCCACGAGTGATGGTCGGGCTGGATTCTGCTGGAAGTCTTCTCCCAGCGCAGGGTCCCCGCGTCCTCTTCTGGGTGGAATTCACTCTGCCTAGGCACCCGGCCTAGGCAGAGCCGACTGCGCATGCGCGTGTGGCTCTGCCCAGGCCTGACGCCTCAGCAGAGCCAACTGCGCATGCGCGTGTATGCGCGTGCATGCCCACGCATGCGTAGTCGGCTCTGCCTAGGCCGGATGCAGCGCGGAGAAGACTTCGGAAAGGTAAGAGAAGAACCAGCGTTGATTTGCAGAATGTATAGCATTCTGCCAATCAACGCTGGTTCTGAATCGAACATTAAACTTCGAACAGCTAGTAGTGTTCGATCGAGTACGAGTATCTCGAATACCGTAGTATTCGATCGAACACTACTCGCTCATCTCTAATAAAGATAGATTTTTTGCCAAGAAATTACACACATCTACCAGGGATACAACTGTAGTAAAGTCTCAGCACTCAGAAGGACTAAGAAGCTCCTTTTACCCCTTAAAGTTAGTTCAGTTTAGGTACTGTAAACTGTAAACTAACTTGAGCAAAAACCAGGAGGGGATTGAGCAGCAGAAGGTAGAAGTATAAGTTCTTCCTATACTGTATATGTTCCATTCCTTTTGTAGCCATTCTTGACTTTAGGTAGAAGAATTACTCCAGCATGCCACTTTAAAAAATAACTTTTAATTCAAAAGGTTAAAAATACATGAACATGGGTCCCACATATGTACAAAAAAAGAAGCTTACACAGGAGTTTGTATGCTCTCTCTTTTCACTTGCTCTATTTTTCAACAAGCTGGTGGGCAGCTTTGACTGTTTGATGGACAGTACATGAGTAGATACAGATATTGCCTCTACCATTAGAGATTGTTATGATTACTAGAAATCTATAATAAAGCAGATCAAATATGCACAGTAAATGTATATTACATTACACAGCGTTGGAGAAGACTTACATCTTACCGGGACATGCAGGAAACTTATCTTTTCCTTTGCATAGAGAATTGGCATTTTCAACAAAATGCAATTAGCTGACCTGATAATAGCAGGAGATAACAGTTCTGAAAATATTACAGAATACTCAGCCCTCCTCCCTTTCAGAGAGCAGTCATGTCACCTGTCCTATAAGCCTAGATAAGGAGATGGAATAGTACTGGTGCCTTGATCCCAAAATGTAAAAATTGGGAAGAATAATTTCACATAGCAGGTAAAAGAACTAACATTACTAAAACAATATATTTAGGAAAACTCTTCAATTTACATAAACTAGCAGTATAGATAGGATTCTTGAGATGGGAATACCACTTTAACTTTATTAATGCCATTTACACAAAAAAACCCTGTGATTTGCAAATTTGTTTTATGCCAGAATCTGGCATAGAAAAATTAATAAGACTCCTCCGATGTTTGAGGAAAAAGCCACTTTTTCATTTTTATTTTTTTTTTGCAATTTTTATTAGTGTGACAAAGAGACTTGGACATGTGACTGATTGTATAATACACAGGAATACTTCTGTATTACAGTGTATTATATCTGTCAGTTTACACAGCCAGCCAGTCTGTTATGCCAGTTATGTTCTGCTTAGACCAAATATATGTAGACTTAATGGCTGAGTTGTATGCCAAAATGCTGTCCATTTCAAATGTATCTGAATACTTCTTTTTACTGTAACAAAATGTGTAGTTAACAATAGACTTTGTACTTTTTTGTATAGTATCAACATATTCCACAATAGTTCGCAATTGAGATAACATGCATACAATGACAAGAAATAGCATTCCCTAGTCATGAAAGCTTACTACGAGTGACGCTAGGTTCACACTAGCGTTCGGGTCTCCGTTCTCAGCTTTCCGTCTTTGCATGTAGAAGACGGAAAACTGTCAGAGCGGGTCCGGCCGTGAGCGTTTTATGCTCTCCGCCGTGAAACTGTTTTTTTTAAAACTGGACACAGAGTACTGCATGTCCGACTCTGTGTCCGATTTTAAAAAAACGGTTTTGCAGAGAAGAACATGAAACGCTCACCGCCGCTCATGGACGGACATCTTTCAAACCCATTCAAATGAATGGGTTTGAAAGAGTCCTGCAGGTTTCCGTCTCCTGCCTCTGTTTTGTGCCGGAAAGCAGAACGGAGACCTGGCGCAGATGTGAATGAGCCCTAAGGAGTATGTTAATGAAGAGGGAGGAGTGACTCAGTAGGGAAACATTGCCTTGTGTTGGCATGGGGATTATAAATAAAGCGGCATGATCCAATCACCAGGAAGTATCTGTGTGAGCACTGATATAAAGAGTATAAAAATGCCATGGGCAATTCTTATATTACATATATAGGTCTTCTTTACTGAGGTAACTATAGGGTTTGCAGTGGTGACAGCTGCGACTAAGCCCAAAAGCCAGGGGTCCGACAGGCCACCACTGACGCAGGACAACTGATTAAACTTCTTTGATCTCTTTTTTTATTTTCTCGGATGTCTGGTACTTGTGTGCATTGTACCGTACCCCTGTCTTCTGGTGCACTGGAGTGAGGCAGGAGAATAATATACAGTCTTTTACTGTCGGAATAGAGAATTTTGTCCTTCTAATGCCTATAGTAGCAGTTGGTCAGCGTACAGTCAAGGATGGAATCTGTAGAGGGAAACTGGGGAAGAAAAGGGGCATGAATAGGGCGTTGGTGGGTTGTCGACATGGGGGATGAGAATATTGTGCACACACAAGTTTTCATGATGATTTGTGCCCAGATGAAGAAGGAAGTAGAAGTAATCATTTGCACCAAGGGCCCATGAGCTTTCAGGGGGAGTTCACACTACCGTTACTAACGTCTATCGATGTTTTCCATCATAAGATGACAGAAATAGACTTTATCTGTCATAAACTGTGTCCGTTCCCCTTGACGCTAATGTAAGCAACATGACGGAAGCTCTCCTGTATGCACGACTATCTTCCATTGCACAAGTAAACAAACATGATGGAAGCTAGCATCATATTGTATACATTAGTATCAATGGGAACAAACACAGAATCAGTACGCGACCATTCTCAGTTACAGGTAAAATCTGCTCCTGTCACCCTATGACGGAAGACAGAAACAGACTTTAGTAACGGTAGTGTGAACTCCCCCTTAGTTACACCCTGGTCTCCTTAATAAAATGGATTGGAGGAAGAAAATCTAATGGTCCTGAACAAGTTCCACAAAATGAGAGCAGCACGGGAGAAGTCCTGCAGACAGGAGTGAGAAAATATAATAAGGGAAGATGAAAGTGCACTAGTAGGGCATTGGTTGAATGAAGTGCATGAGTAGGATGGGAAACTGAGATGAAGGCAGAGATGTGTGACATCTTTACTGTGAATAGCATTCTGGAAAGCTTTGTAGACTCATAGAGGAGTTCTGAATTTTATTTCACATGTAAGATCATCCTCTGGCAGTCCCTGTATCTCGACTGTAACCTACACAGCTCATAGCTGGCACAGATTTCAGTCTTCATCTATGTCATAAAACTGGTGTAAAAAGATGATAAATCTACTAACCAGTGTGAGAGAGCAGAGGAGTTAGACACAAAGGTCAGCTAGACTGCAGAGCCAGTCTGTTTTGTAGAATGCCAATTATTAGTGAAATAAAATAGTCTAGGCAAGAAATGATCAGGGCCAAGATTAGTGTCATTGCGAGGTGCAGACATGAGAAATATTTTCAAGGAAAAGGTTGAAAGATTTGGCAATAAACTTAAAGGTGAGAATCTTTTCCTATCATGACCAAAACTGTACCCCATAACCTGGAAAAAAATGTATCTTAGTTTTATTAAATTAACACTTACATTTCTAATTTTATTTAGATTTTCAGTGGTGATTTCATTACATGCTTCATGATGACTGAGGTCTGCCTCGATGCTCAAATAATTATTCTGAAATGGCAGCTTCATGCTGTTCATGCTGATTCCATTTGCAGTGCCTCTATGTGAAAACCGCTTATGTCTTAATGTATTACAATTAAATGCCGCAGTGATTTTCACACAATAAAAGTCTGTAAATACTGTCCCAGTATCCATGGCATCACTTTTTATACACTGAAAACGACTGTAGAAGACATGGGTTGCACTTCCATTTCCTAAAATTGCCTATTGCTGATAAGCAATTTAATAAAGAATGAACATGAGGTTCTTAGTACAAAACTAATAGTGGGCCCCCCATATCCTGACATACCAACACCATCATATTCAGTCATTTCAGAAGACAGGGCTGCACTCCATAGGGAGTGTGCACCTTTACAGGCATATGCAGATTTACAAGCCATTTTCACTCCACTGGGGGATTATGGGAAATATATGCAAATCTGTTTTCCAGGATGTAATTAGGAAAACAGTGCCTCTGTTTGCTGTCTCTCTAAGTCTCCACACGCCTATAAAGGTGCCCACTCAGTAAGGAGTGTTATTATCCCCTGACCCTGGTCTATAGTCTCTCACCTTTCCAAACTAGTATCCCAGCGCTGTGCTGATGAGGTCCAACAGATTGAAACAGCGCTGTCCACAGCTGGGAATCTGTTCCTTTTGGAATAGTTTGGCAATAATCCCTACATCTTGTCATTAGGCTTATTGAAACAAGTCATGCATGATGTTAAGGGGGCTGTCCTAAGAGATTTGCATATATTTCCCATAATTTCCCAGTGGAACGAAAATGGCTTGTAAGTCTCCATATACCTGTAAAGGTGCCCACTTCCTAAGGAGTGTTATTATCCCCAAACAAAACAGATCATGTATAGACCAACAACAGCTCTATGCAAGGCCCAGATAGTGCAAGACCTCCACACTGTTACGGCCATTAGAGATGAGCGAACACTATTTGAAACAGCTGTTTCGAATAGCAAGCTCCCATAGAAATGAATGGACGTAGCCGGCAAGCAGGGGGTTTAGCGACCGGCCGCCGGCAAAGTCTGCTTGCCGGCCATTTCCATTCATTTCTATGGGAGCGTGCTATTCGGAACGGCTGTTCCGAATAGTGTTCGCTCATTTGTAACGTCCACCATTACATTGCATAATGAATCAAAGACCATAGTTGTGCACAGACTTCTATCCTAATAAACATCACATCTATTAAAGGGTTTTCTGGCCCCAAGTTGATTATTTTATACTGATAACCTATCCATAGGACAGCTCATCAGTATTTCAGTATATAATCTGTCAGAACACCACACAGATCAGCTGTACTAGAAACTTCCAAGTGCCAGATGCTGCTTGTGGACTGGATTCCGCACCACTACTATTCAAGTAATAGGATCGTTGCTGCAATTACCCAGAACCAACACTATACATTTAATGGCGCTGCTGTGACAGTCCTATTACTTGAATAGTAGCGGTGCTACTACTCCTATCCACTATAAGGTATCAGTACATGGAGGCTGCTAGAACAATCAGACCCGACAGATGACATTCTAATGTCCTGTCCTGTAGACAAGTCATCAGTATCAAAAATCAGTTTGCGGCTAGAAAACTCCTTTTAAAATAGTGATCTAATACCCTTTTCTGCCCCCATAATAACAAAACCCTTTTCTGCCCATATGCAATAGAAATCACCACCTTTTGTGTCACCTTATGAGTTATCATAGCGCCCTCTTATAATAAATATAAATATAATAAATAATAGTCCCTGCTTATGAATAATAGCTCCACTCTCCCAAATCAGGAATAGTTTCCCCTTACAAGTAATAGTTCATTCTTACAAATAGCCCCCTCTTATAAATAATAATTTTCTCATCCTCAATAATAATAATCCCTCCATATCCTATTAATATTATAAAGGTGAAAGTTTGTGAGTTCGGATGTTTGTGTGTTTGGATGTTTGGATGTCTGTTCCTCAATCACGCAAAACCCGCTCCACCGATTTGGCTGAAATTTTCCACAAACATAGTTACTACACTGGATTGCGCAATAGGCTACTTTTTGTCACAATAGCGCACATACGTTTTTCCCAGGACCCCCACAAAACCCAAACTCACATCACTATCTCTGCAATCTTGCACACTTTGGACCATAGCAAGCCACAAAATTCATATTACTCTCTACAGCAGAGGTCAGCAACCCCTGGCACACGTGCCAAGAGTGGCACTCCTGCCATATTTCACTGGCACGCCAGCAGCACAGGACCTGCAAGAGTTAAATGAAGTCCGAGCATCCCTTCAGTGCTCTGCTAGAGCTGAGGCATAAGGACACTCCCCTTTGAGAGGGGTGCAGGAAACCCAGGAGGGGGAGCTTAATCGCTCAGGTCTCTGCCTGCTATAGTGATAGCTCCTGCCGTCTGCATCCTGCACAGGTTCCCCGAGGAGGAGAGGAAGCTGCTAGCAAAGTGCAAGTAAGAAACACAGGTCCCTTCCTTTAGTTCTTTTTCTCATTAATGTCAGGCATTTGGGGTTATTAGTTTAGTGTTAGTAACTCCATGTGCCTAATAGGAATAAACCCAATCATGTCCCTCATATTAACCCCTGTGTGCCTCATATAAAGGTTACTAATATGTGAGACATATGGAGGTACTAATAAAATACCTGAATAATGAAGATACTTAATTATTACCTCCAAGTCTCTCATATATCAGTAACTCTTACACAAGGGTTAATGTGAGGGACATGATGGGATTAATTGCTATTAATAAGAGGCACATGGAGTTACTAAACTGTCATGCACAGGGCCAGACTTATCTACAATTGGTCCTGTACATTTCAATAGACCCATACACATAGATCCTGTTTTTGCGGCTGTGTGTCCAGGACAAATTGAGCTGTAAAATATACAGCAGGTCCTATATTTGTCCTATACCTTTCCTACACCTGTCCGTATTTGCAGCCCTGTCAATTTATTTTTAATCTATAGGTCAGTAAAAACCATATCCGTGCCATTTGTGTGCAGGAGGCCTAAGGCTGAAGCACCACATTGCGTTAACACAGCGTTTTGGTTGCAAATTTTGCTGCAGTTTTATGAGCCAAAGTCACCGATGTACCGTTTCAACACACCACGAACACGTAACGGTCGATAATAATGTCACCAATATGCCTTACTGCCCACCTTAGAATTACATGGCGTCCCTTCACATAAACTAGAACTCAAGATTGGCATCCCTGTTCTACTCATGCATAATCTCGATGCACCCAGATTGTGTAATGGCACGAGGCTACGTGTCACACAACTAGGAGCAAATAACATTGAAGCCACTATTCTTACAGGAGTAGCTAAAGGTGACAGTGTATTAATCCCACGCATTCCAATTATACCAAATAATTTCCCATTTCAATTTAAACGACTACAATTTCCCCTTAAATTGGCTTTTACAATGACCATTAATAAATCCCAAGGACAAACGCTGAAAGTAGCAGGAATACATTTACCACACCAGGCTTCTCACATGGACAACTTTATGTGGCTTGCTCAAGAGTATCCTGTGCCCAAAACTTACATGTACTGGCGGAAAATAACAAATCATACAATGTCGTATATCCAAGTATATTCACTTGAAATACCTCTGTCCCAAAGACACTATGTACAGTTTATAACAACACCGTATAGCAGCTGAAATACAAATTACATTCAACACAAAAGTCTCACGTATGCTCAGGATTACAGCAAAAACAAGATACACAGTTACATTTCATATCCCATACCTTATACACAGTATGAAAACCTTACCCGCGCCTGTATATACCCACTTCTACAATCACCGCAGACGAAGTCGCGGGTACCAGCTAGTGAAGCATATTTTGAAAAGAACACGTGTCTACTGTGAAACATGGAAGAGACTCTGGGAGACTCTCTGTTCTGGGTCTTCCTTGCTGCATATGGCACACAGTGTCTTGAATCTGTGCAGGGTATAATGAAATCTCAAGACTATCAAGGGATTGTAGAGAGAAATGTGCTGCCCAGTAGGAGAAAGCTTGGTCTCAGTCGCTAGTCATGGGTCTTGCAACAGGATAATGACCCAAAACGCACAGCTAAAATCACCCAATAATGGCTAAATTGGACTATTCTGAAGTGGCCTTCTATGATCCCTGCCCTAAATCCTATTGACCATCTTTGGAAGGAGCTAAAACATGCCATCTGGAAAAGGTACCCTTCAAACCTGAGGCAACTGGAGCAGTTTGCTCATGAGGAGTGGGCCAAAATACCTGCTGAGAGGTGCAGAAGTCTCATAGACAGTTACAGGAATTGTTTGATTGCAGTGATTGCCTCAAAAGGTTGTGCAACTAAATATTAAGTTAAGGGAACCACCATTTCTGTCCAGGCCTGTTTCATGAGTTTTATTTAAAAAAAAAAAAAAAAAATGTTAAAGCATGGTTGGAAAGCAATATCTGACTTTCATTTGTTCTTTTGAATAGAATTTTTATTTATTATTACTTTTGTCAAATTCAATGTCAATGTCACCATTGTGGGTTTTTCTTTCATTAAACGAGAGCTACAAACAATTTTGTCCACATGTGTAACTATGGTACCAGTTAATTTAATGCATGTAAAACAACATGTACTGTATATTGCTCAGGGCTCGTTGACATCTGCGCCCAGTCTCTGTAAGTTTCTGTAGGTTTCTGTTTCTGTTTCCTGCACAAAACTGGGCAGGAGACGGAAACCTGCAGGAATCTTTCCAAACCCATAGAATGGGTTTGAAAAGTGTCCGGCCGTGAGTGCTGGTGAGAATTTTATGCTCTTCGCAGCGAAACCGTTTTTTTAAAAACTGGACACAGAGTCGGACATGCAGTACTCTGTGTCCGGTTTAAAAAAAACAAAACGGTTTCACTGTGGTCAAAACGCTCACAGCCGGACTCGGCATGACAGGTTTACGTCTTCTACATGCAGAAGACGGAAACCTGATAACGAAGTCCAGACGCTGGTGTGAACCCAGCATTAACTGTAGTATAAAATTTTAGATGTTATAACTTTCATATATATTATTTTGTAGCATTCTTGTTACAAATCATACATTCCCTGTGGTGTTCCCACTGTACTACTCTGTATATGCTCTGTCCTGGAAATGCATACTCGCCTAAAAGATAATAGTGATAATTGACAATGCTAAAATGCAAATTGAGGTTAAAATGCACAATTTCTGGGTAATGCTACAGTATAGATCTCTTACTGAGACCATGTTCACACTAGCACTGGGCTCTCCATTGTGAGGGTCTGTGGGGGAACTAAAGGCAGGAGAGTCTGTCTGCTAATACAGCGGTTACCCATGGACCCCAGAGACTATAATGTGGTTCACTGGGTGTCCATCGGGTTTCCAATGTTTTTATACCATTTAGTCCTCCATGCAGGCTTTTCTCTCTGTAGATTTTCAGTGGAATCTGCAAAGGACTCCCATTCAAATGTGAACCTTACTTTTTTATTGTGTGCACTACGGCTTATCTGGCCGCATTATTATTTTTTCCACAGGGAAGTGGAAATTCCATTGTAGCCTAGCAACTTAGGTACACCATTAAGGGTGCATTCACACTGAGTAAACGCTAGCTTATTCTGAACGTAAAACACGTTCAGAATAAGCGGCGTCTAAAGCAGCTCCATTCATTTCTATGGGAGCGGGGATACGAGCGCTCCCCATAGAAATGAATGGGCTGCTTCTTTCACTCCGTGCAGTCCCATTGAAGTGAATGGGGAGTGCCGGCGTATACGGCAAGCTCTGCTCATGTCGGAGCGTACACGCCGGCACTCCCCATTCACTTCAATGGGACTGCACGGAGTGAAAGAAGCAGCCCATTCATTTCTATGGGGAGCGCTCGTATCCCCGCTCCCATAGAAATGAATGGAGCTGCTTTAGACGCCGCTTATTCTGAACGTGTTTTACGTTCAGAATAAGCTAGCGTTTACTCAGTGTGAATTCACCCTAATATGGTAATTTTTAGTTTCTGAATGTATTGTTAGGACTTTGAGCTTTTGTGTATTCCTCTCAAAGGACACAAGCAATTCATGTATTGGAACACAATCTAGACCCAACTTTTCTTTCCCATAATGACACTTGAGGCACATATAGAAGTAGCAGACATCACCTCCTTAGCTGTCACCTGTTATGCTTACTGGCAAGGAGTCAGTTTTGTGCTATCAAGTAGCGTTCTGTTTTGACAGTGAAAATCAATGTGTTTCCATTGCAGTTTACTATATCTGTAATAGACATTTAGTCATTTCCATATTACTTGTGCATATTCTGCTAGCAGAAAAGGAACTCATTGAAGTCAATGGGAGGCTTTTTTTTTAGCACTGAAGTTCCACTCCAAATTCTTCACCATTTTTCTCCGTGTGACAGGACCCTGAAAGTCAAAGGGGAACCACCCAAAGGACACTTCTCTACATGTCAAGATGGTTTTTAAGCTTTATTTTTTTCTGAAATGCTGCAGTATGATTTGGATAACACGAGAGAGGGAAAGGAGGTCCTTGTTTGTCTTTTATTTATATGTGTATTCATACAAGCGGCTGTATTGATGTGACAGAGAACCAAATTATAAATCTATTATAATGCAAAGTGGGGGCATGTATATATTCTTTTTGATAAGAGATCTGCTTAGCAAATACAGATGTTTTCCACTTCCTTGACAATCATTCTCTAGAATATAAATATTGACTAGACTTAAGTAAAGATAGTGGACTTCCAAACAACTCTTAACATAAGCTCTTCTTCAAAAGGGGAAGTGATTTTCAAACAAGCAATTTCCATAGCTCTCCTGTATCCTCTGCCCTCTGTTTGTGCTGCAAAGAAAAGAACTCTAAAAACACTGCAACCTTCCTTTAATAAATGAACTGAATAGAAAACTATGATGATAGAATACTTAGGAAAGTGCATTTTATAAATACCCATAATGCCTTGGAAAACTGTTCTGATGTAATATGATAGTTACATTCTCAATTTTATTTTGTACATATATTTTTATTGGTTTTCCAGTATAGTCAGCCAAAATTACAGCAAAACATAGAAGTAAAGCTAAAGGGACAAACAGGTAGAATTAGCATATCAACTGGTATCTGTTCCGACTCGGAAAGAGTAACCTTCTCAAATTTAATAAAAATTGTTACAGGTTCCTGCAGAGGAATTTTCAGTCAAACTAATAAAGGATTGGGGAGGATAAAGATTATCTGGGTTGTGGAACGGCCTGAAACTATATACTGTAGATAGAAATGGAAACCAGTTTTTATAAATATTTTTAGACCATATTGTATGCATCTATTGACACTATATACTGAAGTATACAGTGTTTTTACTATACAACCTTAAAGGGGTTTTGCAGAATTTAAGGCCGTTAGGGCAGCTAGGCTGCACATAGAACAGAAAAAAAAGACATAACCATGTATACTCATCAGAGGGCCATTTTAATAGATTAGGTGGCCCTGTTCAAACTTTTGGCAAGTAAGCCCCCTCCCACCTACATTATTTAATTTCCCCTGAATTAACATCCTAATTGGAGGAAGGTTTTAGGAATTACAGCTCTGTAATATGTAGCTGGGTTTTGCCTGGAAGAGACGCACACTTGCTGGCACTCCAGAGTGTTTCTGGACTTGGATGAGTATAGACGGCTGTTCAAGTCATTTGGCCTATATCTGACTATATCTCTTCCTTTCACTATCCATTTACAATCTGTATGGATGTATGTTAATGAGCAATACATATAGATGTCGATGAGTGAAGGCACGATCTCTACTGTAAGCTTATATGGTTTAATAGGGCAAAAAACATTTTATTGCTATTTACCCCTGATGAGTGGGTGCATTTATATACATTACATACCAGGAAACGTGCATGTCGGGTCATGCTATTTTGTTTGAATGCTATTGTGTGTTTTACTAGCCCTTCTTACTTTGGCATATACAAATTGTTGGAAAGGGTTAATCAGGGACGGACCCTGAATTAGGGTGTGGTTCCGGACAGGGCACTGGCTATGTAGGGCGGTGACCCTGTATTAGGCTTTAGGGTGATTTTAGTCCCTTTCCAAGACTATCCTATAGGGACTGTCGTTATTCTCTATATTTCACTCTATTTTCACATGAAATGGCCTCTTTGGAATTTTTCCTTTCGATCTTTTTTTGGAATTTTCCTACCACGGATTGAAGTCGGGTAAGTGTGATTGGTTACCTTACTTGGAACCGCCGTGTCCACTGTAAACTATTCCGTGGTTGTGGAGTTGTTCCATTGTTTTCTATGAGGTGACATGTCAGATGTGTGACTTTTTTTTTTATATTTTTGTGTATATTTATACTTTTAACTTATATCATTAAACATTAAGTCTTATATCTTGATTGCTCTTTTTGGATTATACTCCACCATGGTTTAAACTATATCTGATATCTAAGGACATACATAGAGTTGAAATCACTACCTGCCACCTGGAAAAATAGGGCATCACTCGAAAAGCAGGACTGTTGGCAGGCTGAGGGTGCCCCTAATACCATAAACCCAGTGAGGATGTACTATGGTTAAAGTGGCCCTACCCTAGTACCCCCCGTTGTGTCCTAGTCCCCATTCTTTCCAGTCCCAAGAACTTGCTGCTCAGAAAGCTGAGGGAGGCACATGACTGCTAAAGAAGTGGTGATGTATATGAGTGACTCCCTTTTCAGTGACTGCTGAGCCCAGTGATTGGTTACTGGTATGTGAGCCTCTCCAAGGAGAGAAAGAAGATAGAGCAGAACATTGCAGTGCCAGAGATAGCAATTTTTTTGTTTTACATCCACCCTGACTACACTTAATTTAGCCCTAAATCATTGAAATCAATGGGTTAAAAAGCCTCCAATTGATTTAAATGTGTTACGCGCGTTAAACTCGCATACCAGTAACCAATCACTGGGCTCAGCAGGATTCGTGTCAGAATCAACGCCACGTTACATTGTGTGAATACACCCTAAGACAAGGCAAAATTAGAAAGTTAGTGCCGTCTAAAACTGTTCCAGATTTTCAAAGTATCTAATGCTGTTTGAAGATCTGACATTTTTAAGCTGTCTATTCTTACTTTACACCACTTATTAGTTAATAGCACAGTTTTTGGATATACAGTTTTGCATATTAATCTCTGTCCCTTTTTCTATAAGCCCTGTCCCCTGTCGAACAAGATGCAAAAACTAAAACACATAGAAAATGAAGTGTATAGCATGTTTATGTTGGGGGGAAGGGGGGAGGCGAGGAAGGGGGGGTCCGTAAAAAATGTCAAAATAATGGTGCATGTTTATTAGTTTATCTGCTCCATTGATTGCATTAAGGCTAGTCACACATACATTTTTTTGATAGTCTGTTTAGCCTGAAACCCCAGGAGGTGTAAACACAGTGTTTTGTCTGCAGCAGAAAACCATCCACACATTGTAGAAAAATACCTTTAAAGAAATGCTGTGATTTCCAAAACCGCTGTGTTTTTTGAAATTGCAGCATGTCAATTATACCTATGGAAACAATGGTGGTTTCTATATAGGTATAAATGAAGCAGCTTTCTACAGTAGTTGTGGCCCGCTATGTGGACCTTAACCTTAAAAGGACACTACAAAGTAGGACATGTCCTATTTTTGGCAGTTTTGATGGCCGCACGTCCCCCTTTTAAGTTGATGGATTTTTATTTGACTGATGGCCGTTAAAAGAAAAGTGGAGCTTGGTCAAAACAAGGCTTTGACGTTTTCTAATGGTGTGTTAAAAATGGATGCAAAATGGAATATAATCAACCATCAAAGTTGAAAAAAGACACATAGATGCAAAATGACCATCAAAAATGCACCAATTTGTTAGTTTCTGAAAACCACTATATAACCATGGCCTTGTGAATGTAACTTTACAGACCCAAATGAAATAAATCACTTTCAATAATAAAGTATATACAAAATAACATGTTACATCCACAACATAAACTAGAGCAGTTATCACTAAGAAGGAATTTTGAGTTCTAGCTCAGTGTTCCTCAAACTTTTCAAACACTGGGCACATCTGGAAAAAAATTCCATGGGGAACGCCTAACAATCAACTTTTATTAAAAGACCAAAAAAAGTCAGTGTTTTTATGGCAGTTTTTATATTTACAAATGAAACATGTTAAATAAAATTGTTTCACTTGTGAAATAGGAAAAGCTCAACAAAACCTGTATCAAAACTGCATGCATTTTTTTCCAGTACAGTTTGAACTGCACCACAATTGCACCTCAAAGTTGCCCCATCCTATACTTCTCAATCAACTACCCCAACACATATGATAATTCATCTTTTACCTCACCCACCATCCCACAATAAATTCACTATCACCATGGTGTGTCAATTCTTAACTGTTCCCCCACAGTATAATGCTCTCTAGAGGCCACACACATAGTATAATGCTCCCCAGTGGCTCCTAATGCACAACTCCCCCCCCCCCACACACACACACACACCCTAGTGGCCACCACACAGTGTAAATCTCCCCCAGTGCCATCCACACAGTAGGTACAATGCTCCCCAGTGGTCTCAAATAGTATATATAATCCTCCTTAGTGGTGGACACATAATGCTCTACTGTGGTTACACACAGTAGTTGGGTCTGCCATATAACTTAAAAACAAAAGCAATATTTATCAAACCCCATTCTCAAAGAGTTCCCTTCTCTTGTCTGCTGCTCAAAGCATCAGGCCTATATAAAGCCACAGACACCACTAAGAGCAGCCTGAACGGTGGAGCAAGAAGCTAAAGGTTTCTGTGAAGTTGAATCAAGCCATACGGCCATCTTCCCACCAGAATGTCGCTGCACCTCTGAAATCAGAAATACAAACTAATCCCAGTTAGTGCTTACCAAACTGCTCATCTATAAAATGTTCATTAAAGGATCTGATGTAATCAAAAGAGATAACAGCGGATTTAGCATATGATGCCAGACCCTATGTTTCCATGGGATATGGGGAAATTCAAATTACTGGTTTATTCTAAATATCATATTTACTGCATAGATTGTATATGCTTTTAAGCAGGTCATATACAGTAAGTAAGAGATAATGGTTTCTGGTAAGTATCTATTGTGTATGGGGCAGCCCTGCTATCCCTTGATACTGATGGCATAGTATGGATTTTGAAATGTCATACTCTTTGTTTGCCAAAGAGAACTGCTTATATCCTTCTCTTCATGCCGGGTTGTCAGTCTGTGAAGAATGTTGCCTATACAAGTTCTTATTATCTGGCTACTAAGTGAATAATTCTGGCTCCTGGAGTGGTGTCTTCAAAGTCTAAAATAGAAATCACTGCAGACAGAGACTGAATTTTCTGAAATGCTCGCTCATTGTGATGACATGATCTGTCTTTAATCTGAGTTTTATTCATTCAAGGAATATTAAGCATGTCACCAAGTCACCAGTCACTTTGCTTTTTACTTAATAGATTATACTATATAATGTCTTTCATCAATTTAAGTGCACTAGAGTGCACCTCTCCATCGATATGCAGTACTACCATATTATACAGTACAATCCATGTTGTACAGTAGACTATTGAGGTAAACATTGTATAACATCCATTACAGCATCCGCTACTGAGAATAGATGATGTCACGGCTTATTTACTCCCCTCCCTGCACAGAGAATATCTAGAACACTCTCTAATAGGGACTATGGGCAGACTGTGCTGTAAAGCAGATCACTGAATACTGTTAATAGAGCACAGGAGAAGCTCAAGCAAGTTGGAAAATAAAAAGTCAGCAATCAGAAAATTAAAAAAATATTAGAAAAAATATATATAATTCACCTTAATAAATGAATTTAATTAACTATGGTAATTCATTACATTGAAATAGGTGATACATTTACTGTTAACTGTTAAAAAATTGAGAAAATACACATTTTTTCTATCCATACAGTCACATTATTAGTATATTACAGGGTTACTTGACACATTTATATCATTTATCTACCAGCCACTATTTAAAGTCAAAAAGTTGTATTTATGCAGTATGTACGATAAATTCCTAGATTATTCGGCACTTAGCTTGCATGTTTGACCATCTTTACTAATTGTTGCCATCTAAATACATAGTTTAGAAACATAATGCTTTATTGAATCATTATAGGTACTACTGGGCCTACTGTATGTTGTCATTATCTCCGGTTTCAGCAATGTGCTCAAAGGACTCTTGATTTCATTCCCAGTACCAGATTGCTTAAGCGTGACATTTGTTACAGAACTGTATTCTTCAGTGGAGAGACTCAATATTTTAACATTGGAATGCTGGGATAACAGAAGACAACAATGTACCAGAACATGATGTACAGTATACAGTATTGTGGATCAGATGACAAATTGATGGGAGCCAGCTATGTACAGAACCCATTGCACAGAATATGCATCTAGTAATAATAAAATAGTACCATCAAATTTATGAGACTCAGCTCTCAAAATGATACAAACATGTATATAGTGCAAACTAGGTTGATGCACTTGGTGTTGTATTACCTTGAGGTGCTACTACATTCTCAAGAGCAGAAGTATACAAGGGACTCAGCCAACCACAAGGAAGGTTACATGTGTTCTGTAGATGTGTGAAGAAATGCTGTCTGTTATTTATAAGAAGAATATGCAAATCTGTCTCCCAAGATGTAAACAGGGAGACAGTGCCTCTGTTATGCAGCCCTCTATTCCCAATAGAGGGCAGCATAACAGAGGCACTGTTTCCCTGTTTACATCTTGGGAGACAGATTTGCATATTCTTCCCATGTTCCCTTGCAGTGGAGCAACTATGGCTGCATAAGTCTCCACACGCCTGAAAAGGTGGTCTCTCTCTAAGGAGTGACATTATCCCCATAATCTGGTCTCTCAGCCTCTCACTTCTACCAAATCAGTTCTCTCTAGGCTGCGCTGATGAAGTCCAAAGAGACAGAAACGGTGCCGTCCATAGCTGAGAAATTGATTTGGTTATAACCCCGCATCATGCAGTAGAGACCTCTGGGAAAGTCGGGCATGATGTTCAGGGTCTTCCCAATAGAGAGCAGCATATCAGAGGCACTGTCTCCCTGTTTACATCTTGGGAGACAGATTTGCATATTCTTCCCATGTTCCCTTGCAGTGGAGCAACTATGGCTGTATAAGTCTCCACAGACCTGAAAAGGTGGTCTCTCCTTAAGGATGGACGTTATCCCCATAATATGTTATTTATAAGGACATTTTAAATGAGTCTCAATCCCTTTGTGCTTCAAGACATCACTGACCATATCATTCTCAAGAGAACGAAATCTCATGAGTCAACACCTACAAACTAAGCATTCTCAAGTCACTAACAATGATGAAATGGAGAAAGCCAGATTAAAATCAGAATCAGGTTTACAATGCTCTCACTAGACTGTCTATAGTTTGCCTACTGGTCATAGAACAAGTTATCTGGAGGTGCCATAGCCCTAGTGTGTTCTGATAAAACACCTGGCAAACCAAAGTCTAACCTCAGTATTTGATTAGTCATACACATTTAATACACATCAGCTGAATATTCTTTCAGCTATCGCTTCTGATACCCAAAAGCTTGGCCACGCGGGCATGGTTCTCAATATGGAAAGAGAAAAATGCCTATGACTGTGGCTCATCCACTTGAGGATAAATATTGGACATGTTGGAATCCAGTATGCCTGACTCCACTCTCCCCATCATTTATTTTTTCAAGAAGTCTAATACTGACAGAAAAAAACTATCCAACTGGAATTGGTAGGTTTGGTGAGCATTGTTTTGACTGATTTTCTATTTTGCCTTATAAACCATGCTATTTAAGGCTTTCGAAAAGGAAATCTTAAGCCTAATAAACACAATTGTAATGCCAATGCATAGTAAAAGATCAGGGCGATAAGCAAAACTCAAATCAAGTGAAACATTTTGCACATCTCGGCTAAAAAATGCTGTTCTGTAAGACACCATTTAGCTAGTCACAACATTATCCAGAAAACCCTTGGTCTAGACTTTTGAGGGTAACTTTGCAACTAGAAATATTTGTCAACAGCAAACAAATTTGCCAGCTGTTTGTATTTTATTGTATTCTCAGCATGAATACACCAAGCTGTACCTAAAGTGCCTTACTCTTTTTCAGTATACACATCACTGAGCAGCCGGGGTGTGATGGCACAACATGCAACTAACTCAGCAAACACTTCTATGCTAATGATCCTTTCCTAAAGATGTGCAAAATAATAGGGGTAATGGATGACTTTTGAAACAAGTTTAGTCCTTCTAAACATCAGCAGCTCAAATTCCTGCAGACAATAAATAATGGCCATGACCACAGCATACTCACTCCCTTTCTACACGTATATCACTAACAGTATTACCAACAATGTATGTCACCAAACACTGGACTAACTGGAATCACTAAAGTGGATTGTCACATGTATCTTTAGCTGAACTTAATGCTGCAGGAAGTAAATTAGACCTACACTAAATTCTCATCCCGATTCCAACTCATATATGGCATATTCAGACAGCTGTATAAAGAGTCATGACTAGTAAGCATTAGAAAGGAGGAATATGTTCTAACAGTGCTTATCTATATACAGTGATTAAGACAAGTGAAGAACTCTTAGGGTAAGTTCACACGGGTTTCTTTGGATCGGAACCTGAGGCGGAGGCCGCCTCAAGTTCCGATCAAAAAACCGGTGCACTGCACCGGCATCCAGCTACGCACTCCGCTCCACATTAAGCCCAATGAATTGGCCTAGTCCGGAGGAGGGAGTGCGAAGCAACTTGGCCTGAAGAATGAGCATCTCGCTTCTTTTTTCCAGGAGCTGGAAGAAAAGGCTCCCGGAAAAAAAGACCTGACCGGCTCCCATTGATTTCAATGGGAGCCGTCTTTTTGGTCAGGATTTTGAGGCGGATACGACCTCAAAATTCTGACCAAAAAACTCAGTGTGAACTTACCCTCAAGATGCTCAAAACAATTCCACTACAAGTTATACATACCCTTTCCTCTAACTCCCCAAATGAGTGTCTAACTATTTACACTAATATAACCCAAAATAGATTTTCTTATACACCTCACAATAAAATCTCTGAAAGAGAACAAAATGCCATACATCATTTCACCCCTGCACCCCTGAACAATTTGGCTTCTTTTTTTTCTCTACACCTGTCCACCTGGTGAAAAGGTATGACTTCCAATATGTTATATGTAAATTAGTTCTTATTCATCAAGGAGGCAGTAACCTTTTGTTTTGTTTTTTTCAGATAAAATAAAAGGCTTCTGACCCTCCATGGAATAAGAGCTAATTTATATATAACACTCCAGGGGTCATACATTTTGAATGGGTGGAGACATTTTTTTTAATAAGTTGCAAAATTAAAAATGGGTACGATAGCAATTAAATAATGTAGGACACAGTGTTTTGTACTTAGAGGCAGGTTCCAAGGCCTGACTTAACTTCCCATAGCAAAAAAAGAACAGTGACAACACAACCCATTTTTTCCCCACAGTGTTTTTCACAGCTTCATCTTTCTATTTCGCAGCTTTCTCTTTCTATTATACCTATAGGAATTTTCTACAAGGTGGAGATGGGATTCGCTACTTGACTGTGGCTGTAAATCACCATGTTTTTTTCAGCGGTTTTCCGCCATGGGCAAGCCACAGTGTTTCCACCACGTGGGGCCCCAGCCTTAATGAGATTTCATTGTGATTTCTATGAGAAAATCTATATTGGGTGTTGGTAGTGGTAAATAGTGAGCCAGTTGGAGAAAAAGGTAGGTACAATTTGTAGTGGATTTTTACTTACAGCATGTTTTGATTATTTTCATGTCATTTAGCATTCTGTGTTTGGTGACCGTTTCTCTTTAACATGATCTGACATTGTCTTTTGTCACACAAATATTTGGCCAAATGAAACAAAAGTACTGGAATTCCACAGCCAATTCCAAGTTTTATGTAGTAGGATTACTAGGAATGGTAATCTGCAATATGCAGTATAATATAACAATGATTTTAGCTAGAATATAGTGTTTGTTCTTTCATTGTGTATCAAATATTTCTCACTATTAATAAATTATGAGAATATATGATCTTGGGAATCTTATCTAACCTGAATAGATTTTGAAAATGAATCATAAAAATATAGTGGATCGATCTTTAAAGGCAGACTATTGTTTCTGTAAATCACAAGCATCTTGAGCTTACTGAAGGCTATAGATTAGCAGTCAACATGGCACTCTCTACAACTTTCCAATTTCACCAAAATGCTGTAAGAATAACAAACTAAGTTACACTCCCCTTTCAGATCCCGCCACTCCCAGTACCTAAGAGCCTTTTAGTTTTTCTATCCTGGCTTCCAATAATGACATTTTAACACCTTCATGTGACCACTACAGCCAATCACTTACTGCAGCACTGACCTCAGAGGTGTCCTTAGCATCCAGTGACTGGCTGCAGCCAGGGGCGTAACTTGAGGGGGCGCAGTTGCACCAGGGCCCAGGAGCCTTAGTGGGCCCATAAGCACTGGCAGCTTCTATCTGACCCATAAGCCAAGGAGACCCACAGATTACCCTAACCATACTAAAGTGGATTAAACTCCTTAGCACCCGTAACCATCACTATTAAGAATTTGCTGTAGGG
The DNA here is from genome assembly GCF_031893055.1 of Leptodactylus fuscus. NCBI lineage: Eukaryota > Metazoa > Chordata > Amphibia > Anura > Leptodactylidae > Leptodactylus > Leptodactylus fuscus. The sequence continues at coordinate 112,856,443 of NC_134269.1, read as the reverse complement.
ATGAGGTAGGGGGCCCTGGACAAAAGATTACACCGGGGCCTACAAGACTTTAGTTATGCCACTGTCTGCAGCAATCACATGACCATGTCAAAATGTGAACACTGGAGGTCAGGCCGAAGTAGCAAGTATTAGTGGCACGGGGAAAGGGTAAGAGTATGACATAGTTAAATTAAAACTCTCTAGAACTTTTTGCAAATGCCTTTAAATGCCATATGAGCATTATTATACATACTTTTTGAGCTTGCGGATAGATGAATAGATGTACAAGAGTATTTCATATGGAATAACACAATACTTTTTGCTTTCCTGCCATGTGTGAAAATTCTAATACACAAAAGTCTGTTTTATCTAAGTTAATTGCAGGTTCTGTTTCCTTGCCAGTTTATTTTTAATTTCCTACAAATATTTTTTCATTTCCTCAGAAACTGATGTAACTGGTAGTTAAAACTAATTCAATTAAAAGTCAAGTAAACTAGGCCGTTGTAAGGATAACAAAATATTCAGAATTTTGTATTCACAGAATCTTACAAATTGTAAGTGTAAAACTGCCTGACGTATTTATCAGAGTGATTACTCTGGAAATAAAATAGTTCCCAGCTCAGGATAATGAGAAATTGACTCTAAAGGGCTGCAGTGGGAATCTGCTGTTATGTGCAGCCCTACGCTATGTTTTCCTCAGCAAAGTTTAAGTTTTAACACAGTCATTCCCAGTTTCTGCCACCCTTAGGAAACTGAATAATCAACTGATTGGAATATCAAGTAATGTGATATCTGCTAAAGCAATTACTTCAATTGTTAATGCCAATAGAGCAAGAAACTGATTCAAAGCATATATTATGTAGCTTTGGACATTGCTAAGTGTAATACTTCAAACTCTAGTCATTTTTTATATCTTTTTTTTACCACCTTGCCATTCAATACAAGGCTTGAACTAGCATACATAACCACATGAGCCCTTTTGCTCTAGCTTAGTTTTACATGCAAATTGCCATTTGCAATGGTTCTCAGACTGCACTCTAAAGAAATCTGAAATGAGATAAGCATAAAAGAAAGGCCATAACATCATGAATAGACAAGAATTGCAATCAATAAGCATTCTGGCAGTGATGGTGGACAGTTTCCCATTGATAGCACAGTGCTATATATCAATATACAGTCCCTCAGAATGGCTATGCTGATCTTTAATGAATGACAGACATACAGAAGTGTAAATCTGTGGTACTGGTCACTTTATGTTACAGATCTGTTACAACCACTATGGATACTAGATTTTAAGTTCTTATATTCTATGGAGAAGTATGAATTCTCATTTTACTGATATAGCTCAATTACATAACATTACAACTTGGGAACCTAATGGTATACATTTCTAATTAATTATATATACATAAAATGCAGACGCACATAGAGTACTGTACACACTGCTTTTATAAAATGAAATACTAAAGGCAGGTGCATCCTGAAATATCCACTGGTACATGCAGCAAGAACAAGCAGAACCAAAGTAATATCATTAATATTAAGGATTTCTTATATTGGTTATTCTTTAAGAGAACAATCACATCTTGCATTCCTTACACCATGGTGTATTCAGCAGGCAGAACTTCAGCACCATGGACAAGGCTAATCTACTGAGCGGTAATGAAAGCCCAGCTCAATCCTATAGCCATGACATGAGCCAAGGATCAGGCAGCCTGGTCACGGCACTGGCATCACAACCTCACTGACCACTACCTCTCAGAAAAGATCAACATCTCACACAATATTCTATTACAATGTGAGGGCCACCATAAATCCTGAATCATAAATCTAATCCATTATTAATCATGATTCCTCTTCACAGCATGGATCTGGGGAGAATGATCGATGTGCAAGCGCTATTTAAAGGAGCAGGAGCCTTGTACAGAGAGAGCTGCACCTAGGGAGCCTTATATAGAGAGAGGATCAGAAGCCTTGTACAGAGAGAGCTGCACCTAGGAGCCTTGTATAGAGGAAGGAGCAGGAGCCTTGTACAGAGAGAGCTGCACCTAGGAGCCTTGTATAGAGAGAGAAGAAGGAGACTTGTATAGAGAGAGCTTGCACCTAGGACCCTTGTATAGAGAGAGAAGCAGGTACCTTGTATGGAGAGAACTGCACCTAGGAGCTATATATAGAGAGATGAGCCTTGTATAGAGAGAGCTGCACCTAGGAGCCTTGTATTGAGAGAGGAGTATGGGCCTTGTATAGAGAGAGCTGCACCTAGGAGCAGCACACTCATTCATGCAGAACATGGGCACGTCCCATCACCAAGCACACTGCCTCCACTTCTAGCTGCCATACAGTGCCAGCCTTACACGTTCATCACATTTGACATGTACAGCAGCCAGCCATCTACACAGGGAAGGGAAGAGATTACACAAACAGCTTGTCACGTCCTTCAAGAAGGGGGAGGCAAAGCAGCCTCACATCAGACATATTGTGACGGGGGAAGGTGTAGTGAGGATCCACCCGTAGCCAGCACTGGGGATGATACACATACACTGGGGGATAATACACATATATAGGAGGGGGGAGACATGCCTGAGCGGTGGGCGATCAGTCGGCAGCTCCTGCGCCCTTGACATGACGGCAGCGATCTGCTTCCTCTCCTCCTCGCTGAGCCGGCTCAGATCAGCCTCCATTCCAGCAGGGATCTGGGCGAAGTCCCCTCTTCCATCAGCCAGCCCTTCTCCTCCTTCTATGCTGCCCTCGTTGCCCATGTTGCTTGGCCTGCTGCACGGTATATACTACTAGCCTGATGGGTATTCCAAGTCTCTGCCTGCGATCATCTAATCCTAGGCTGCTTCCTCCATAGTGACGTGCTCCAGCTATAGTGATCCGAGCTGCCCGGCTGGAGATGCTACGGCTGGCAGTCTCCTCCTCTCCTGCACAGTCAGTGGAGAAAAGGGGGGGAGGGAAATACAGCCCACTCACAGTACTCTTCTTAAAGGAGCAGGCGCCTTGTATAGAGAGAGCTGGAATGCAGACACTGCTCCTGTGAAGTTCATCTGTTGCACTGAAGAAAAACCTCCTTGGCTTAAGACAGTTATGCAGACCACGAAGATAAATTCCAGCAACTCTATAAAACACAATTTTAATTTAGTTTAAAAACATCATAAAAATTGCACACTAGGTTCAAAGAATCTCCATAAATTGCCACGAAAATCTGATGCGTTTCTGAGGAATAAAAAAGTCTCCTTAATCATAGCCTGACATGACAAAACTGACTTCATGCTTCTATTAACATATTTACATATACACCTGTGTGCAAACAAGACTGACTGGATATTAACCCTTCACTAGACAGACTATCACAACCAATGTAAAAAAAAGTAATGCAAAAACAAGAAAAACAAAACAAAATAAACACAAATGATGTGAAAAAGACAAATATGAAAAATATACACTACAAATAATGAAACATATGCAATAAATAACAAATGAAAAGAAAGAAAATCATAACAATGAGAATGTAAAGTCTATAAAAGAAAAACATGCAATTTGACAGATAATGCTAATCTCACTGATGTTGTAATGAAGCGATAATTCATAATTCATTATCTGGAAGAGATAATCGCATGTGGAAAAGCAAGAGTAACATTAGACATGGACTTGAGTAAGTATATAAACAAAAGTCAACATACTGATACATTGTAGCTACAAAATTTAAAACAAACACTCACATGTGCCTGCTTGTACTTATACTATGGATATATTACCGCAAATTGTATCCACAGATCAGAACATGGTAGTATACATGTGCGAGATTACAAAAACCTGGCTCATTCTGTGAGCCTCAGAACAATCATTCCATAATGACTTTGTATGCTACGCATCCATTGAAAAAAAACATCAAGAAAAAAGAAAAAAGGCGACCAAATTCTTCAGGTGTGATCACAAAAAGCGCACCTAATTTACAAAATGTGAGAACACTTCCAACATCCATCGCAAAGTCCTACTAGTATTGTCAAAGCAAAATAAACACAATAATGGCAAAGAAAAAGAGAAATAAATAAATAAATAAAATAAAATAAAATGAAAAAAAAAAGTGTAAAAATTCTATATTAATACTAGCAGGAGGACCCGGCTTCGCATGGGTATATTTAATTTTTTGTTTGTGTAGTGGCCCCATAAGAATTGCCCAGTTTTGCACTGGTGTATTTTGCATATCATTTGTGTGTGTGTCCATAAGCATCTCATTTCGGATATCAGTGAAAAACCTGTGATCGGTTGTTATGGAGACCTGGAGTAAAGCTGTGTGTATGTGAGCTTGTTTAAAAGAGTCATCCGCAGCGCCCTGCCCCTTTAAGGCTGACAAAACGTAGTGAAGAGAAATGGCTGGGTTGCTATGGAATCCTGGAGTAAAACTGTAAGATGTAGAGCCGTGTATCTAATCCTCCGGTGTGTGGTACTGTGCGCTAACGCACGTATATATTCCACTGACATGTGGTACTGTGTGGAGTGGTGCGTATCTAATCCTCTAGCGTGTAGTACTGTGTGCATTGGCGCGCATCTAATCCTCTGGCGTGTGGTACTGTGTGCAGTGGCGCGTATCTAATCCTCCCCTGTGTGGTATTGTGCACATTGGTGCATATCTAATTCTCTGGCGAGTGGTATTGTGTGCAGTGGCATGTATTCAATCCTCCGGCATTTGGTATTGTGTGCATTGGCGCATATCTAATCCTCTGGCGTGTGGATTTGTGTGAAGACGAGTGTATCTAATCCTCTGGGGCTTGGTACTGTGTGCATACACGCGTATCTAATCCTCTGGCTTGTGGTACTGTGTGCAGACGTGCGTATTTAATCCTCCGGCGTGTGGTACTGTGTGCTGACTTGTGTATCTAGTCCTCCAGCATGTGGTACTGTGTGCAGACGCGCATATCTAATTCTCCGGGATGTGGAACTATGGCAGTGTAAGCCTATGTCTGGTCAGATAATGGAAGGGGTGTACATCTCACCCAGACTACTCAGGTGGGTGAGATGAGAAACTCCAGAAATAATGGTTCTCAGCAGATAATTCTGTCTGCTGAATGTTATTTCAAAGTTCTGTTTACTGGGCTGGACTTTTAGGAATGGCAGGTAGGTTGGTAATAATAATAATAATAATAATAATAATAATAATACATTTTATTTATATAGCGCCAACATATTCCACAGCACTGTACAATTTATAGGGTTCAGATACAGACAGACATACATAACAAAGAACGTCATTTCACACAATGGGACTGAGGGCCCTGCTCAAAAGAGCTTACAATCTATGAGGTAGAGGGGGTGACACAAGAGGTAGCAGGGGCGGCATTGCTTATACAGTGTTCAGACAATTTTGTGCATTAGGAATTGTGATAGGCTAGTCTGAAAAGATGCGTCTTTAGATTGCGTTTGAAACTGTAGAAGTTGGGAGTTAATCTGATTGTCCGGGGTAGAGCATTCCAGAGAAGTGGTGCAGCTCGGGAGAAGTCTTGTATACGAGCGTGGGAGGTTCTGATAATAGAGGATGTAAGTGTTAGATCATTGAGTGAGCGGAGAACACGGGTTGGGCGGTAGACAGAGATGAGGGAAGAAATGTATGGAGGTGCGGCTTTATGGAGAGCCTTGTGGATGAGAGTAATAACTTTATATTTTATTCTATAATGAATAGGCAGCCAGTGTAGTGACTGGCACAGACCAGAGGCATCGCTGTAGCGTCTAGCCTGATAGATGAGCCTGGCCGCTGCATTCAGAATAGATTGTAGAGGGGAGAGTTTAGTGAGGGGAAGACCGATTAGTAAGGAGTTACAGTAGTCAAGGCGAGAATGAATCAGAGAGACAGTAAGTGTCTTTAGTGTATCTCTGGTAAGGAAAGGGCGTATTCTGGAGATGTTTTTGAGGTGGAGGTGACATGAACGTGCGAGTGATTCAATATGAGGGGTGAAGGAAAGGTTTGCGTCAAATATGACCCCGAGGCAGCGGGCATGCTGCCTAGGAGTTATAGTAAGGCCTGAGACTGCAATGGATATATCAGGGACAGATCTGTTAGATGGTGGAAACAGTAGTAGTTCAGTCTTAGAGAGATTTAGTTTCAGATAGAGCGAGGACATGATATTAGAGACAGCAGAGAGACAGTCACTGGTGTTCTGTATGAGTGCAGGGGTGATGTCACGGGAAGATGTGTATAATTGGGTGTCATCAGCATAAAGATGGTACCTGAAGCCAAATCTGGCGATTGTTTGTCCAATGGGGGCTGTGTAGAGAGAAAAGAGCAGGGGGCCGAGGACCGAGCCCTGAGGAACCCCAACAGCAAGGGTTGGTAATGAGACCTGTCATTCCACCCCCCTCCAGTCCACACTTTGGGGATGTTCCAGCAGCGACTCAGCTGCAGAAAGTCTGCTCATCAATCGAGGCTTAAGAAGCCAGCTCCAGCAGCAGACTGGGGGCAGAACTTGGCTGGAGAGCCAACAGAGAGGTCATATTTTTGGAGCGGTGTCCTGAATGATTCTACTGGCTTTTGGCTCTGTTATTCTATTCTATATTTAGTTAGAGCCTAGCCGGGCAGGTATTTATTTTTGTATTGTTTCCTTTTGTTGCTGCACTATCTTTTTGAGTGAAAATAAAACTCTACCTTTGTTTTGGACTAAAGAATCTGGACTTTTGTGTCTATGCCACCCCACATAGCAACCCCAGACCCTGACAGCAGACATGCGTATCTAATGCTGCGGCATGTGTAACTGTGTATAGACGCACGTATCTAATCCTCTGGCTTGTGGAACTGTGTGCAGATGTGCATATCTAATCCTCTGGCATTTGGTACTGTGTGCTGACTTGTGTATCTATTCCTCCAGCATGTGGTACTGTGTGCAGACGCATGTATCTAATCCTCCGGCGTGTGGTACTGTGTGCTGACATGCGTATCTAATCCTCTGACGTGTGGCACTGTGTGTAGATGCGTGTATCTAACCCTCCTTGTGGGGTATTGTGTGCAGTAGTGTGTATCTAAACCTCCGCCGTGTGGTATTGTGTGCAGTGGCGCGTATCTAATCCTCCATTGTGTGGTATTGTGTAAAGATGTGCATATCTAATCCTGTGACATGTGGAACTGTGTATAGATTCACGTATCTAATCCTCTGGCATGTGGAACTGTGTGAAAACGCACATATCTAATCATCTGGTGTGTGATACTGTGTGAAGACTCGCGTAGCTAATCCTCTGGCATGTGGAACTGTGTGCATTGGTGCATATCCAATCCTCCGGTGTGTGGTATTGTGTGCAGTGGCGAATATAAAATCCTCTGTTGTGCAGCGGAACTGTGTATAGACGTACGTATCTAATCCTCTGGTGTGTGGTACTGTGTTAAGACGCGTGTATCTAATCATCTGGGCATGTGGTACTTTGTGCAGACGCACATATCTAATCCTTTGGCATGTGGAACTGTGTGCAGGCGTGCATATTTAATCCTCTGGTGTGTAGAACTGTGTGCAGATGTGCATATCTAATCCTTTGGCTTGTGGAACTGTGTGCAGACACGCATATTTAATCCTCTAGCGTGTGGAACTGTGTGCATATGTGTGTATCTAATCCTCCAGCATGTGAAACTGTGTGCAGACGTGCATAACTAATCCTTCGGCTTGTGGAACGGTGTGCAGATGCACATATCTAATCCTCTGGCATGTGGAACTGTGTGCAGACATGCATATCTAATCCTTCGGCTTGTGGAACTGTGTGCCAATGCTTGTATCTAATCCTCCAGCATGTGGTACTGTGTGCAGACGCACATATGTAATCCTCTGGCATGTGGAACTGTGTGCAGGCACGTATCTAATCCTTCAGCTTGTGGAACTGTGTGCAGTCATACATATTTAATCCTCTGGCATGTGGGACTGTGTGCAGACACACGTATCTAATCCTCTGGCATGTTATACTGGGTGCTTACCTGTGTATCTAATCCTCTGATGTGTGTATCTCAGTTTAGATATCAGTGTTGGACTGTAAATGTGGATTGATTGTTTGTATTGCAGTTGGAATATAAGTGAATGACTTGCAGGTTTGTATTGGCTAATGGGGGGTCAGGGTGTTGGGAAAGCTGTATCTCCAGAACGGTATGTCTGAGTGTGGTTGGGGCCTTGTCTTAAACCTTCCCAGACACCTGAAGTATCTGTGTGCCAAATTTGGTGAAGATCGGTCCAGTCGTTTGGTCGCGCATAGAAAACAGACAGACAAACAGATAGACAGACAGAAACACAGACAAGAATTCATTTTTATAATATAGAGACAAATAAATATAAGACAAGTCATGTTTGAAATTCATGCCATTAGGATGTCTGGTATTGAGTTTGAGGATCCAAAATGCCTCTCTCACTCACAACTTATGTTCCCAGGCACAAAAGATAATAAATTGCCATTATAAATATTTAGAAAATACACACCTGTAGTTTTGGATGAATTAACATTGCAAATACTTTGGATATGTTCAGATATTCTTATTTTCAGTAGTCTAATTGTGCATTCGACATAATAAATGTTAGAAATATTGCATGTGATCACATAAACTACATGATCCGAAGCACAATTTAAAAAAACTTCTAATAGAATAACTGGCGGTACAGGACACATTATTGAAAACCGAGGTTTTTAAAGCAAACTTGCAAGTTTGACACCATGGTGACTAACATTTATAGAATCCCATCATGTGCAGCCATGAATACAGCGGCTTGTTGTGGCCCCTTCACACAGAGTTTACGCTCGGTGTATTCTGTAAATTTTACACGTGTAAAAATACATGTGTAAAATGGAGTTAGCCATTGAGTTCAATGGCATGTTCGTATAACGCGTGTCTTTTTGCGCTTGCGCAGACACGCGCAAAAAGATTTGCGTTATATGAAAAAGCCATTGAACTCAATGTCTAACTACATTTTACACATGTAATTTTACACGTGTAAAGTGTACAGAGTACACCGAGCGCATACAGAAAACATGAGGCGTAAACTCAGTGTGAAGGGGCCCTTACTGGTATCAGTGAAAAGACTAAGGGAAAGATAGTTTCCCAGAGTCTTTCCATGTTTGGCTCTAAAATTTCAGCCTTCAGACAATATTGCACAGAGAACACTGTCCTGACTGAGAGCGGTCAAATTATTTTTAATGATTCTGACAATACATTATAGTTCTCTTTATACTGAATAGAAAAGTATACTTTGTTATTAATTAATGATACTTGCTTCTCCTTAGTTTTAGGGTTAAACAATAAATGGTGTATGTCCAAATCATCTGTTAGTTTCAATGCCCGACTCAAAGACCATTGGTGCTCCACACACCTGAAGAAAGTAATCGCCGTTAAACAAAAAATAATTATGACTCAAAAAATACTCCACCACCATCACAATAAATTCACATAATTCTGGTACAAACTTGGAGTATCTGTATATAAATAAAATATATTATTATTATTATTATTATTATTATTATTATTATTATTATAAGTGATGGGACAAGGCCTGAATTGTCACGTGGTCAAAAATGGATGAATATAGCGACACAACGTCACATGAAAGCCAGGCATACTCCCCCTCCACTGAAATGAATCAAATAATTTGAGTATTTCTTTAGTGTCTTTAATATAACCTGGCACCCCTAGCTACCAGAGGTTGTAAAAGGTGATCGACCCACTCGCAGATAGGCTCATTGAGTGACCTGACCTGATATAATAGGGTGCAAAGGAAGAGGGAGTATGCCTTTGTGCACCTTAGGAAGCCCATGAAATATGGATATAACCGGGTGCTCCACCAATAAATATCTGGCCTCCCTCTCTGTGAAGAATCCTAAAATTACACCTTCTGATAGGATGTAACTCAGAACTGTTGAAAAACCCTTTGTGGGGTCTCATTGTAGTTTTCTATAGGTCTGAGTGTCATTGAGTATCCAAAGGACAGAATCCAGATAGTTATTTTTATTTAAAATTACCACTTTGCCACCTTTGTTGGCCATTTTAATTGTGATATGGTCATTTTCTTCAAACTCATTTTTTCTTCATTGGTTAAATTATCTGACTTGATAGTGGAAAGAGACTGGTTGTAAAATCTAGTAAGATCTTTTTCCACAGCAATTTGAAACTGATCAAGAAAAGAAATTCTAGACACCAGGGGATATAAAGAAGGATTATTAATGTTTACTTTCATAGTAGATACACTATGACTACCTGAATGTATGTCTTCCAAACTCTGCAAATTCACAAGACAACATTGCTCCTTAAAATTTAAGTTTTCAAATTCATTATTACACGCATCCGGAGAACTGGAAAAATCCTGAATTTCAGATTTGAATTTTTTTTTTTTTTTTTTTTTAACTGTGAGTGATCTGATGCACTTATTGACATCAAGAAGAGTCCTAAAAAGATCAAACTTTGTAGAAGGGACAAAATTAAGTCCTTTAGACAATAACTGTAGACTAGCATCAGATAAATTCAATACATTACTAAATTTCCCCTTATTGGAGACACTTTGTATGCAATCTGGAGTATCAGCAATCTTTGAAGACTCTTTAGATTCATTAGAAATGAAAGGTTGTGATTTTTGGGCATTGCATAGCGTGTTTTTCTTTTTGTGCGTAAAGTCCAGCTCTGTGTTTCCTCTTGTTGGATTTCTGGGAGTTGTCATTCCTTTTTCTACACTCTGTGATCTGTTTACAACTCTGGTTTCTAAATAAACTGGTATTAGATTCTACATCTGAAATTTCAGACATATTCCAAAGAACTGAATGATATCAGTCTATTAGACTCATGATAATTATGAAACTTTCGGCCACTCCTCTTTTTCAGAATTGATTTACGTGTAGAAAAGGAGACATTATCATTCCACCTATAAATCTCTCATGAATCGTAATCCTGCTTGTCACGCTTAAATTTATTTTTCTTTACTTCAATGATGCTATCCTCCAGTTTTTGCATGCGAATATACAATTTGTTGCAATTAGAATCATAATCAGATGCATAACTAAATTTCATCAACTCCTCTTTTGTTTTGGAGATGTCTGTTTTCAGACAACATGCACTTTGGTACTCTATGCTACAATTCTGACGACTAACACAAATTAGCATAAAATAAAATATAACTTGTATTGGTCGGCTACAAACAATACTAATCACAAAACACATTAGTACTAAAACGAGGACTGAGGACAATGTACAATTAATCAGCAACTGGAGTGTCCCATATACACTGTTGGCCAAAAGTATTGGTACCCCTGAAATTCTGTCAGATAATACTCATTTTCTTCCTACAATCACAAATTCTTTGGTATTATTATCTTCATTTAATTTGTCTTCAATGGAAAACCACAAAAAGAATTGTCAAAAAGCCAAATTGGATATAATTCCACAGCAAACATAAAAAAGGGGGTGGACAAAAGTATTGGCACTGTTTGAATAATCATGTGATGCTTCTCTAATTTGTGTAATTAACAGCGCCTGTTACTTACCTGAGGCATCTAACAGGTGGTGGTAATAACTAAATCATTATTATAAAGAAAGAAAGTGGACGGCACTGCTTTATACTATGTGAAGACCTTGCTTCTCGGGTCGTTCCTCTTTTCCTCTATAAAACCCCTTCTCTGGCTAAGTATGCCAGTTGCATACCGCTAAAGGTGGTGCTCTACAATCCCTATTAAATAGCACATTGTTCTATAGAGAAAAATAGAAAAAAATCGGGGTGGGCACTCACCATTCGATAGTCGGTAGATGACACTTCTCATAGGTAAAAACAAAATCCTTTATTGAATGCGGATAAAAATAATTATACAGGGAGGGAGAAAAAACATTATCGGCAAAAAAAATGGCAACAGCCGTTTCGCGTCTAACCTGACGCTTTTTCAAGCCAAAAATGCATTTGCATAAAGGATTTTATTTTTACCTATGAGAAGTGTCATCTACCGACTATCGAATGGTGAGTGCCCACCCCAATTTTTTTCTAAATAACTAAATCACATTTGCAGCCAGTTGAAATGGATTAAAGTTGACTCAACCTCTGTCCTGTGTCCTTGTGTGTACCACATTGAGCATGGAGAAAAGAAAGAAGACCAAAGAACTGTCTGAGGACTTGAGAAGCAAAATTGTGAGGAAGCATGAGCAATCTCAAGGCTACAAGTCCATCTCCAAAGACCTGAATGTTCCTGTGTCTACCGTGCGCAGTGTCATCAAGAAGTTTAAAGCCCATGGCACTGTGGCTAACCTCCCTAAATGTGGGCGGAAAAGAAAAATTGACGAGAGATTTCAAAGCAAGATTGTGCTGATGGTGGATAAAGAACCTCGACTAACATCCAAACAAGTTCAAGCTGCCCTGCAGTCCGAGGGTACAACAGTGTCAACCCATACTATCCGTCGGCGTCTGAATGAAAAGGGACTGTATGGTAGGATACCCAGGAAGACCCCTGAAGACCCAGGAAGACTTCTTACCCAGAGACATAAAAAAGCCAGGCTGGAGTTTTCCAAAACTTACCTGAGAAAGCCAAAAACGTTTTGGAAGAATGTTCTCTGGTCAGATGAGACATAACTTTTGGGAAAAGGCATCAACATAGAGTTTACAAGAAAAAAAAAAAAAAAAAAAAAGAGGCCTTCAAAGAAGGCCCCTACAATCACCTTCTACTATTGGCAACCTGAATGTAAACAGTCACTTTCTATTAAGTGCTATATGATATGGAAAGATCTATTTTATGTACATAAAATGGAACATTACATTCCTACTTTGAAATCAATAGGATTCTATTAAGTTCAGTGTACACGTGTACAGTACACCTTCAGAAAGGATGGTTTCACTTTGCATGGTTTTTGTCTTTAGTTGAAGGGAACTGTGCTTACCCTGATATTCTGAGCCAAGTCTATACACTTGCAATGGTACAATAAATGAATAAATAACTTTACATAAAATAAGATTTTGGAATATATTGCAATACTGTTGTATTTTAACATAATTTCTAACATGATCCGTTATAGAGAACAAATCATGATAAAGTAGGTCCCCTTTAAGCTGTGCACTGATAAAAGTATGTTTCATGATGTGTTCTGCTGGCAGCATTTCTTTATATTTTGGCTATTGTAATAAGACATCTTTGTAGGTCACTGTGCGCTCTGCTGAAAAGCTTTGTGTTATTGATGTCTTCCTTTTTTACTGCTTATGTGCTGGCTGGAGTCCTTGTGTGCCATTTTTAGCGTGAAGTCACCAAGTACCAAAACCATCAGTGTATCCTCATTACTGGACAGAGATTTATTTGTTAGACTGTTTCTTCATGTAACAGAAACTTTCTTAATTTTTATTTAATTTTCTGATAAATTAAGTTATTATTGTACATTGTCAGGGTCTGGGGTTGCTAGGTGGGGTGGCATAGACACACAAGTCCAGTTTCTTCAGTCCAAAACAAAAGTAGAGTTTTATTTTCACTCAAAAATATAGTGCAGCAACAAAAGGAAACAATACAAAAATAAATACCTGCCCGGCTAGGCTCTAACTAAACATAGAATAGGTTACCTCACCTAGGATAACAGAAATCCAAAAGCCAGTAGAATCATTAAGGACACAGCTCCAAAAATATGACCTCTCTGTTTGCTCTCCAGGCAAGCTCTGCCAAAGTGATGCTGCTGGAGCTGGCTTCTTAAGTCTCCTTGACGAGGAGACTCTCTGCAGTTGAGTCACTGCCGGAACATCCCCAAAGTGTGGACTGGAGGGAGGTGGAATGACAGGTCCCACTACCAACTTACCTGTCATTCCTAAAAATCCAGCCCAATACTGAGCATTTCCCAAAATGCTCAACAGATGAAAATTGTCTGCTGAGAACAAACATTCCTTCTGGAGTTTTCTCATCTCACCCACCTGAGTAGTCTGGGTGAGATGTACACCCCCTCCATTACCTGACCAGCCATCGGCTTACAACATCTTGAATGTCTGTTGAGCACTAGAGTGTCATCAGCAAAATGTTTGCTTTTTCCTACTTTTTCTTATGTTGGACTTTCACAAAAAGTGTACCTGAAATAAGTCAGCTGCACATCCTTTATATAAGTTGCAAGCACTTTTGTACATTGTATTCATAACTAGCCTCTGCCTGCGACTTCATCTGCATGTTGTTGGGGTCGATGATCTGCCTATAATTCACAAATTGCTGCCATAAAGGGTTTACCTGTTCTGACGTTTTGGCAGCTGTCAAGCTGGCCTACCGCTGAAATTGTACCTCACACCGTGCCTGCGATTGTTCCAGCATCTCAGCAGCTCACTGGGATGCGATATAATGAATGTGTTGTTGGCGTCGATGATCCCCCTCAGCTGCGCTTGAGGAGAACCCTGTTGACTTCTGGCTACCTTCATAGCTCTCATTGTTTTAGAATTTTGCAACAAATTAAATTTTCTTTTTCCCAGCATGTTTAAATTAGCAAATTGCCAATTTGGATGAAATGTGTTTTCCCATCTAGTGTGTCAGCATGATGCCTGGAGCTGATCAGATAATATTCAAATGCATGTATACAATCCATTGAGGGTTAGTTGTGTGTTTACATAGCGAGATAATAGACCAAGCTTTATAAGCCTGCTGCCAAGAGCAGTTTAATATAGTGTGTGAACATAAATTCATAACAGTCGTGAAGCCATGTCATTCACTGGGATATAAAGTAGCCTATGTGTTAATCGAGGTTACAAACTATCTATGTGCTGAATTTCATCCAAATCCATTCAGTGATTGAGTAACAAACATCCAAACCCACAAAAGTTCACATTCATAATATTAGTAGGATATACACAGTTTTTTGTTTTGTTTTTTAAATGTGTGTTTATTAAAGTTTTGAACATACATAAAAAAGGAGGGGGAACATATCCCATAACAAAACATAACGACAGTAAATAAGCCCCCAGAAATGGGTCATACCCATAAAGAGAGATTTATATTAACAAGGTAAACAACAAAAGTAAACCAAAGTAATAACAGAGAGTAAATAAATAGTCTATGGGGAAAACAGACAAAAGGGAAGAACGCAAGGAAAAAAAGGGAGGGGAACAATTCTAAATCCTTTAGGGTACAGTAGGCATCCCACAACGACCAAATAGCGGTAAAGGCTGCTACTATATTATTCAGGTTAGCAGTCATGAGTTCCAGGGTGCATATGTTCTTAATCCGAGCTGTGAAGTTAGGAATAGGAGGGGGTGTGACTGATTTACAATGCAAGGCTATGAGGGATTTAGCTACAGTACAGAGAAAAAGAGTAAGAGCTTATATAAGTTCTTTCCTAACTGCTTAGGCGGCAAGTTGAGCAAGTAAGACATGGGGTCTAGTGGAACTGGCTGTAAAAGGAGATTGCCCATGATAGCCTTGACCCCTCTCTAATAACCTCGTATTGCTTGACAGTCTCAAAAGATATTGAATACAGAGCCCAGGGATAAGGAACATTTCCAACAGGTGGAGAAGATTGTGGGTTTCAAGGAGTGGAGCAGGGCAGAAATATAATACCAATGCATAAGAATCTTATACTGCACTTCCTGGAATGTTACACAGATGGAAGATATGGACGCCTAAGACCAAATAATTTGCCATTGAGACTGGGTAATCGTTCAACCTAAGGCTGTGGGAGTAGGGACTCGCAGGGAGTCAAAGAGAAACACTGCCAAGTGGTGACCTGGCTGTAATGGAACCAGGCAGTCCACAACTCTGAAGTCATATAGTCAAAGGGCCTGAGCGCCAAAGTCAGACGGTTAGTCAAATCAGAAAATCTAAAGACACATGGACCACAGAGGCCAAAACCTCACCAGAAGCAGCAGGTTATACAGAAATGATACCATAGAGGATCAATGTGAGGAGGTGGACCAGATTGCCTTTTAACTCTTCAAAAGAGATTTGCCATACTCCTGTAACTTTTTTATATTTCCTTATATGAAAATGCATAAGGCATTTTTTTATTTTTATTTTGAAAAAAAAAAACTTAAAAAAAACTATTTAGCATTCAGTGTGCCACATTTATCAAGTGTTTTAGACACTTCTCCAACTTGATCGAAAATGGGATGTGGCCTAGTCAGAAACAGGCGCGTGGCTTCTCTGCAAAGGCAGATGGGCTAACTTGCACCTCTGTGCAACAAAATGCACAACAAACGAGACAAGAATTTTTAAGCCAACTAATAGTAGGTATAAACTAGACAGTCTAAGAATACATTACATTTTTCAAACATCAGGAGACACTTTGATAAATCTAGTGCTGTTTAAGATTGACTAGTCTGAGCTTGCACTAGTTGTACTCTAGCTTTTAGACAGTATAAGTAAACCTGGATCATTGTCTAGTTAGTTTTACCAAATTATCAAATATTTTTATCTATCCCTTCTAATTGTTTATTTTTCTTGGTATGTCTTGATATGGAATAAATAAATAATTTGTATTTGATTCATTAGCATATATACTGCACAGCAGCAATTTTGCAACCTTACATGGTTTATTAACCTTTGAATAATGTCAGACTATTATGTCTAGTAAAGTTTACAATGGCAATAGTATATTATATTATTTGATAAACAGTTTTTTTTACTCATAAATGTCATAACCATACATTTTTATGAAATTTCTTATCTACATAAGGATAAAGTCACAAATTTGTTGTTAACCCTTCCAACACTGCAAATTAGAAATCCATACAAAACAACACATGGAAATCCTCTTGGCCCATGATCACTCTGGATGAACTGCAGAGATCTACAGCTGAGGTGGGAGAGTCTGTCAATAGGACAACAATCAGTCGTACACTACACAAATCTGGCCTTTATGGAAGAGTGGCAAGAAGAAAGTCATTTCTCAAAGATATCCATAAAAAGTCTTGTTTAAAGTTTACCACAAGCCACCTGGGAGACACCAAACATGTGGAAGAGGGTGCTCTGGTCAGATGAAACCAAAATCCAACTTTTTGGCCACAATGCAAAATGATAAGTTTGGCGTAAAAGCAACACAGCTCATCACCCTGAACACACCATCCCCACTGTCAAACATGGTGGTCGCAGCATCATGGTTTAGACCTGCTTTTCTTCAGCAGGGACAGGAAAGATGGTTAAAATTGATGGGAAGATGGATGAAGCCAAATACAGGACCATTCTTGAAGAAAATCTGTTGGAGTCTGCAAAAGACCTGAGACTGGGATGGAGATTTATCTTCCAACAAGACATTGATCCAAAACATAAAGCAAAATCTACAATGGAATGGTTCACAAATAAATGTATCCAGATGTTAGAATGGCCAAGTCAAAGTGCAGACCTGAATCCAATCGAGAATCTGTGGAAAGAGCTGAAAACTGCTGTTCACAAACGCTCTCCATCCAACCTCACTGAGCTCCAGCTGTTCTGCAAGGAAGAATGGGCAAGAATTTCAGTCTCTCGATGTGCAAAACTTTTAGAGACATACCCCAAGTGACTTGCAGCTGTAATTGCAGCGAAAGGTGGCGCTACAAAGTATTAATGCAAGGAGGTCGAATAATTTTGCATGCAAAAATTTTTCAGTTTTTTCTTTGTTAAAAAAAAGTTTAAAATATCCAATAAATTTTGTTCCACTTCACAATTGTCCCCCACTTGTTGATTCTTCCCCAAAAAATAAAAATGTTATATCTTTATGTTTGAAGCCTGAAATGTGGCAAAAGGTTGAAACGTTCAAGAGGGCCGAATACTTTTGCAAGGCGCTGTAGTAATCAGCTTGACACATGTCACATAAGGCATTAACATAAGGCGACCGGAGCCCACCATTGGGCTCTCACTCTGCTCTATGTGCATTTCAGTCTGTGTGTGGGGTTATCCCCAACCTCTGCTAAGTCTACTAAGGAACCCTGATATCATAGGGAGACATTTAGAGATATGATAAATAGCATGTGAATATACACATAATTTAGGTATACCTGTACCTGGTATTTGGACACGTACATTAGTAGACACCAGAGTATTTAGCACAGACGTTTGTTCTATTTGTTTAGGCATTGCCAGATATTTTTGTGGCCGCTGTGCAGTAGTATTACTAGATTTATATAGCGCCTCCCTCATTTTTGATGCACTCCTCTGGCACAACATAATATAATTTGTAGTCTAGCAGTTGTGCACTGACACAGATTTTTAACAACATAGTTGTGATGTACTGGTTAATGAGAATAAGTCTTTTATATATTTATCGATAAAAGTTATATTTTGGTATTAATATTTTCTGTACCTCCACATACTGGTTCAGTGATTTCAAATAATGCATTGTATAATTAGTGATTGTAATTTTACATGTAGAGTAATTATTGTTAATTACAGAAAACCCATCATTAGTGTCAAACTGCCCAAACCACAGTCAGCATAAAATACAAGCAGGCTCCAACTTTGCAAAGCAGTATAGGGCCCTGGGAGTTTGAGGACTGTCTCCTGGGCATCTATCTTCAGCTGGTCCTTGCCTGGTTCAGCTTGATTGCTACGCCTATCTCTATATGGAAATGTCAATCAAGCCTGCCTAAGAGAATTGTCCAATGATAACTTCTTCCCATACCTTTTAAAAATGTGTGTGTGTGTGGGGGGGAGAGTACGGCTTGCCTAAACTGCAACCCAAAATCCGCTAGATTATCGTTAAGTGCCAACACAGCAAGTTAACTTTAATACTGTGTGGATCTACAATTGCAAACAGTTACGGACCCGCAATATACAGTCGCACATGATCTGTTTTATAGTGACTGTGCAATGTTATTACAGCTTGTACTAATATCATGTCTGCTATAAAACAGATGCTGTGTGACATAAATAGTGAAGGGGCCCCCACATAGTACAATTTGCTCTAACGTGGCCCCCTTGCTTTACAATGTGCTCCACAGTGGCCTTTTGCAGTATTATATGCTCTGGAGTGGACCCCATGCAGTATTATATGCTCCACAGTGGGCCCCTGCACAGTATTATATGCTGCACAGTGGCCCCCCGCACAGTATTATATTTTGCACAGTGGCCCCCACAAAATATTATATGCTGCACAGTGGGCCCCCACAAAGTGTTACTTGCTCTACAGTAATCCCCTCACACAGTATTATATGCTCCGCAGTGGCCCCCACACTTTATTACATGCTACTTATCTGCATTCCCACAAAGAGCAGATAAGTTGTGTCCTCCTTATGACTACAGGCGCTGATGACATACTTCATTGTGCCTGCGTCAGGGCATGAGGTCACACACTGCAGTCAATGTAAGCCACGGTCCCACAGACCTGCAACCTACACTGGCAGTTTTAAGCTGTATGTGTATTTGCATATACAACTGAAAGAAGCGCTCTCTCACTAACATGGAGTCCTGTATCGGATTCCCCGTTAGTGAGTAATTAGGGCAACGGCATGCATAGAGGGCTCTGAGAGCCCCCTCTAACATGCCAAAGGTTCGGCAACACGGTTATAGGGTATCCTGCTTATATTAACAGAATATCCCAAAAACAATCTAATATGTATAAACTGCCTAATTTAGATAGTATTACAGGATCCTACCAAAATGTTTGTCGAAGATCTCCCCCCAAATATTATTTAACCATACACATAGCACAAACTGCACAGCCATAAGCAGTGACTGAGAAAACTAAACTATCATGTCCACAAGACTAATTGAGGTGACAGGAGCACCTAGGCAACCAGTCTATATTAATACATGTGAAAATGAGACAGTTGCAGGGATCCTGGTTAGTTAAAAATTGTCATATACCACTGAACTTATTGGCTTTTTGATATTTACATACACAGAAGCAGCATCAATTTTCATTGGAACTTACTCTATAAATTTATTGCAACTGCTAGATATAATTTAACTCATGACTTGTTTGCCACATTTACATGCAGATTAATAAACTGCTGAAATATAATTCCTGTAGTAGTTTCTCTCAATCTAGATTTTTTAGTTTAGGATAAACATGTCAAAGTCTTCTTAGACTGATCAGCTAGGTGACAGAGAAATACATTCAGTGAACTCATTATAATGTGACTAGTTTTCATTAGACGTTACCTTGAGATTAAACATTAATTGGTCTTAAATGTCATGATCCTTTACATGGTGACATCAGCATTCTGTATGTAATAATGCAAAATATAAGGTGAGAGATCCAAATGCAACTTTATGTTATGAAACTTTGTAATCAGGGCTGGGTATGTGTTACAGTTCTGTATATATATATATATATATATATATATATATATATATATATATATATATATATATATATATGTTTTTTGAACAACAGAACCTCTGGGCTGCAAGGCACTGTGGCAGAGGTCCACAGGCCCATATGGGCGGCTGTATGTCTGAACTAAATGTGAACAGGGTGCAACACACACTGGCCGAGATGCGGCGCAGTACTCAATGTGAGGTCCACAGGCCCATATGGGCGGCTGTATGTCTGAACTAAATGTGAACAGGGTGCAACACACACTGGCCAAGATGCGGCGCAGTACTCAATGTGAAAAACTGTAGTGACAATGGTGACATATACTCAATGTGAACAGGGTGCAACTAAACCCTGCAAGTTAAGCTCACTGGCCAGGCACACCAATACTGCTGAAACAAACAAGGCTGCCTAGGGTTAAACACTCACCCCAGGTCAGCAAACACACTTACCCCTGCACAGCTAGGAGTGCTCCTGCACACAGCTAGAAGCCACCACGGAAGTCTGAACGTGCTCCTGCAAACAGCTAGGAGTTACCAATGAAGTTTGACAGTCTAAATAAGGCTAGCTCAGAGACCAAACCTGCTGCAACTCCTCAGGCTGGAACAGTCTCTACTGCCCCTAGCCCTGGTGTAGAGCTGACAGTTCAGGGTTTACAGGTCCTAACTAACAGCACCCAGATAGAAGCAGAGGAACCCCACACAGAGGCCTAGTCTGGCAACCTGCCTGAATACTGGAGCCTATCCCTGAGACTATTGTCATTAAACAAACTTCCGTGGACTTTAGGGAAATTCAATCAAATTCAATCAAAGTGTGATCGCCGGGCGGGCGTCAGCTCACACTATTTAAAGGGAAGTCCCCGCCCAATAGGGGCGGTGGTCATGACCTCACTGCTCATGCTCAGTAGGAGAGAAATGACAGCTTGTGAGCGGCTCCAAAAATCTGAGCATGCTCAGTAGGGTGAAAGCTGGGCTTGGACTGACCCGCAGGTGGCTCTATGCGCTGTGAGAGAAACCTGCGGGATCAAATCCTAACAGTATGAAAGTGAAATGGACACAAAAATGGCTTTTACTCTTCTTTAATTTGATGTACACTCTCTCAGGCACTTGAACTGAAGTAGGGTTATGCAATTGAGGTCAGGTAATTTCCAGTTCAACCTGTATGTATATATTGAACACAAGACTCCTGCTCTCCTTCCACTTGTCAGAAGCTCAGACGTCCAGTTATTCACTATGGGGGGGAAAGCACCTACAGTCTGCTGGATAAAAATGGTTATATTGGGATTAACATCTCACTGTCCCAACATGGCTCCTCATCAGCTGCCACTGGTGCTTTATCACTCTGCCCTCTATCTCCTTCCCTTCAGCCCTTTCTCAGTTGTTCTGCTAACATAGACTGGAACAGGCACAGAGACAGGGGGAACACAATCCACGTCACCACAGCAGGCACCCAATAGCCATTTATAAATTACATAGAACATGTTCTCTTATAACTTTATGGTTTTTTTGTTATTCTTGCCAATTTTCAAAGTAGGGGATGGAGGTTAGCGTAGAGGCAGGGACATCATAGCCTTCCAGATTAATCATAATTTAGATCAGAAAACTGGCTGAAATCTTCACCTGCTCATAGCTGGCATAGATTTCCCTTTCTACCAAATGGACTGTTGTGAGATGTGTCAAATTTATAGGAGGCTGTTGCTGCTGTGATCAGCTCCAGTGGTAGGCTATTCTACAGATTCATAGTCTTAACAGTGAAGAAGCCTTGCTACATGATAAGAAGTTATATCTAATTAAAAGTGTTTTATGAAGTCTCCAAGGCCACAACATCTATCTTGGCAGCTGCACTAACATGATTAGAGGCTAAGATGGCGGACGACAAGGATATTCATGTGTTAACACTCATGGAGGCATGTAATTTATCATCTGTAAACGCCCATTATATACTCTGACCAATTATAATTCATATTTCTGTGTGATGTATTTTGTGATGCTTGAGCTGGCATAAAGCCATTATTTCTCTTTATAATCCAATGATAATTGTAATAAAACTCAGAACACTTTGTATACAGCATCTGAGCAGTGGCGTAACTAGGAATGGCGGGAACCTCACAGTAGTAGGCCTGAAGCCTGCCAGGAGCATGGAAAGCTAAGTTACAGTTTTTTATGTTTGCTTACCTCTCCTGAGCCTCCGATCATTATACTCTGGGGTCTGAAAAGACCCCTGAGTATAATAATAGTGTTTGTGGGGCCCGTGGCGTCACTCACTAATCCCGCCCCCTTCCAGGATCGGTAAGTAAATAAGGCCCGTTACCGGCTGGAGTAACTCCAGCCAGTAACGGCCTATTAAGAAAAAAAACAACAACGTGGCTGTCGCCGGGCCCCTAATGTCCCAGGCCCTGTGACAGCTGCTACCCCTCCTACCCTGGTAGTTATGCCACTGCATCTGAGTGTATGTCTGTGTTCTCCGAGCCTCGCACACATCTTTCCCAGATTCGGAAACCAACAGCATCTACCCTGGAGCATTCCCCCGACACTCTGGAGATTAAGGCTAAGGTCCTATGTAGCAGGCTGGAGTGAAAAAGTGGTGTGGTAAAAACTGCAGCAGAAACTCAATGCGGTTTCTCCCACAGACTTCCTACTTCAGTTATACCTAGAATGAAACCGCCGCCATTTCTGTAGGTATAATTGACATGCTGCGATTTCAAAAAATGTCCAGAAAAAGTCCAAACGTAAATGTGAATCGAGCCAAAGAGTGTTAGATTTTGGCTATACTCAACCATACATTGTGGAAAAAAGCTGCTTTTTCAAAAACGTAACATGTTAATTTTAGCTGTAGAATTGCCAGAGTTTTCTCTATAGATATAGGGGAAGAAAAAAAACAGAAAAGACTGTTTTTTTTTTATATTTCTATTTGGGGCCTTAACCTCAAACAGTTTTGACAAATGTGGCCCTTATATAAATGTTCTGTTGAAAACATGACAGCTGCAAGTTAATAAAATTAAGGAAGTCAGTAATAAGTCAACAGGCTGTCGCTCTAGTAAACCCAGACCAGCCTATAAATCATATATAAATTCTGCAGGGGATATGTATGGCCTACTGTAGCCACAAACAATTGTTATCAACAGTTTCTGAAGGCACACCGCCATGATTGATGTTTATTATGTGTATAGTTAGTTCGGTAATAATAGTTGGAAACACTCTCTTTTTTTTTTTATTGCAAGATCTTATAAATTACATGTGTTAGTAACATTTACAAAATGTAAACAATCGTATTTCTCAAAATACACACTATAGGACTAGGGACCCATGTGGTGGAAACAAACAAACAAATGTGGTGTTTTACAGTCCCTGCACTATGATTGGGATTCTAGCAAATTCTATCCACACATAGCAAAAAATATGCCCAAAGGAAATGCTCGGTTTTCCAAAACAATTGGGTTTTTGGAAATGACATCATGTCAATTATACCTACAGAAATGCCGGAAGTTTTCCTACAGGTATAATTGAAGCAGAAAGTCTTTCTGCTGCAGTTTTTCCAACAGCTGTTTTTCTCTGCGGCCCGCTATGTGGGGTCTTAGCTTAACACTCTATGTTATATATGCACAGTCCAGTCACATTAATGTGACCACCTGTCAAAAACCAGAATAACCAACTTTTGCAGAGCGGACCGCTGTGAGACGTGCAGGAAGAGAGGGGATGTTGTGATGATGGTCACTGGGATGTTGAGCCATGCCGACTCCAGTGCCGTGGCCAGCTGCGCTAGGTTATGCGGTTGAGCATCCATGGTGGTCCCACAGATTCTCAATTGGGTTCAAATCCAGGGAATTTGCTGGCCAAGGGAGTATGGTAAACTCATCCTGGTGCTCCACGAACCACACACGTACACTGCGAGCTTTATGATATGTCGCATTATCCTGCTGGTAGATGCACTCATCCTGAGGAAAAACAATTTGCATGTAGGGGCGAACGTGGTCCTCAAGGATAAATGTATACTTGTGTTGATCCATCGTGCCTTCCACAATGATGAGTGCACCCAGATGGCTGATGACACGAGTCTTCTGCGATTGGTTATTTAACGTTGACGTCAAAAGTAGGTGGTGGTCACATTAATATGACTGGACTGTGTATTTGTGTGGATTTCCTCCAAATACATAGTAATAGGGAACTTAGATTGTGCACCCTACTTAGGACAGTGAGTGATGGCAATAGCTGTAAAGTAACTGACAAAAATAAACTATTAGCACATCTATTTTTGTAAGCACTTACTTTGCAGCATTTTTCACACCTGCTTAAAACTCTTGCACAGATCGATCTCTCTCTCTCACTCTTTCTATATACAGTATCTACAGATATATATATATATATATATATATATATATATACATACTTGCATATATATATATATATATATATATCTGACATAGATTACATAAAAGGAGTCATCTGCAGTCATCTCCCTCTGCACAATCATCTACCTGACAAGTGGATCGAGACGCAGTGTATCAGCAAAATTATCACGGTTCTGTGCCATATCTGAGGATGAAAATAAAGGAATCTCTAGAGAAATTGTTGCTCTGGAAACAAGCATTCACGCTGATGCTGAACCTTCAAGGCACACCTTTAGAGATAAGTAGCAGAAGCATAAATTATTCTCAACTTCTGCATAAAACTACTAAAAGGAATCTTAATATTGTGTGCCATCAACATAGCCATCACAGAGGCTATAAAGGATAGGTACAATTTACACTGCATCTGCTTTCACACTTTCAGAAGAATGGAGCAATGTGACGTTGTTTTCTTCTGTGATTTCATGGAGTGGACAAATACGGGAAGAAAAAAAGGATGACTTCTTACATTTTCTTTAGATACCTCTGATATAAATTGTACATGTTTGAGAGAAATTTCAGATCTTTGAAAACTGGAACGAATCTTACTTTCCCAATCTGGAATGAAGCTGTCTATTGCTTGAGTTGACTTAGTGAAATGCATACAAGGAAACTCATGCACATACCTAGTATGCCTGCCTTTCTCCTTTTTGGTTCTTTGAACTTCATTGCTCAACCAATAAATTAAGAAATGACAGAAGTTGGAGTGCTGCTATTTTATAGAAATGATATTTTCACAACTTCATCTTTGCAGGTACAAGTGGTTCTCTTGGCTCTAATAAATGATATCGGCCTCCTTCACATGACCATACTTTTAATCTGCAGTTGCAGATCAAAGTACGGACAAGTGCATTTCTATGGGCCAAGACACATGACTGCATTTTTTGCAGCCACGTGTCAATGCTGTATTCAAAGACCTCAAATTATGAAGCACGTCCTATTTTTGCATGCATTTGCCGCACATACAAATGTAGGGAAGTAATTTTGCGGGTCTATGATTGTGGATAATATACATACATATTTTTTGACGTATTTATAGATAGTAAAAACCACTATGGAGGCCTTAATGATATGAAAACTTAGAATGATACTGCAAACTTGCGAAGGAAGGTTTATCAATCCCACTCTCAAATAAACTATAGATACTTCCTCCAGCGCTTCCATATATCCTGCTGTTAAGATTGTTTACTCAGTTTCTTATTCCTTGTTTTGTACCATCAACAGGACTTCCTCTTTAAGTTACAGAAGTAGAAATTTCTACATCTCTGCACATTATATTATTATATCTGTCTATGTGTCTGTCTTTCCATCTATACTGTAAATTCTGTGAATAGTAAAAGATTGGACAGGAGATTATGGGCACTTAATTTTTTTTTTTTTTTTTTAAAAGAGGTCATGGACCAAATACTTTTATACAGGTTCTGTATAAACTCCCAAGTGACCGAATATTCTTTAGTATAATGCTTTTTATAATACACATCTCAGAGCATCTCTTTGAAGAGAAAATAGGAGCTTTATTAATCCACTGATTGACAGTAGTTGAGGTGAATATTACAGTGACTGTCAAAGTTAGACAGATTCCTGCACATAGCACCGACCACAGAGTTCCTTATGCAGTGCATATACCAGCATGGCCCTTACAGTGCCAAAACCAGTATGCTACTGCGCAGTACCAGAAGCAATTTCCCATCAGTGTATGTGAAAGCCGATGGAAAATTATTCTTACTGTAACAAATCAACCAATTTCCAGGTCAGAATAAAGTAGTCTTTACAATTTTTTTTGTATTGGAAAGTTCAACTCACAATGACATGTTGAGAGATGTACCAGACATCTTGTCACTGGAGACCTTATGAGGGGCCACAAGACTGATGAGATGCATTCTGAGACACACAGGTGACATCTTGGTTACCACCCTGAATGCTTCTGCAACCCAGTCAGCTACCAGAAAATAACTGTACATGATTTGCCCTTGGATATGTTTGCACAAGCTGTGCCATCTGAAAAAAACCATGCCATACAATATGACACCTGAAAATAGCATTAACCTTTGTGACTCCTAAAAATGACATCTTTTGTGCACCCTGAAATGGGTAATTGCCACTCTGCCCCCTGTAATAAATATTAATGGCCACTGTACCCCCTATGTAATAAACACTACTTTGCCGGCTAAGATGGATGTAATAATATTGACCAATGTGTCCTCTGAAGTAATTGTTTGCCACATGACAAAACTCACCTGTCCCAGTCCCAATGCTACTATGCAGGTCTTCTGGCTAATGTGGAAATAAGAAATAGGACATGGCACAGAAGAAGCACAAAATGGCAAGACAGGAAGCCACAGTTAACGTTGCACCTACCAGAGCTTGATGTATCAGGTGGATCCATGTCCTAAGTATCTCACTCCTTTCAAATCCCCCCCCCAAAAAAAAAACAAAAAACAAAAAAAAACTACAAAGCCTTTCCTCGTCCCCCACATTGTGCCCATTGTGCCACAGTACGCTAATTTCTTCATGGCCAAGCTGGAGAGTGACTTCCTCTCCACCTGCACCACCAGGCCTCTGGCCTACTACCGATTCATTGACAATATCCTAATCATTTGGACTGAGTCTGAACAACAGCTGAAAACCTTCCATGAACTATTCAACCAATTCCATCCCACCATCAACCTGACGCTCAATCACTCCTTCTCGGAAACAAACTTCCTAGACACAGTCATCAAGATACAAGACAACAAAATTGAGACATCACTGTATCGGAAGCCGATTGACCGACCAACCTACCTAGGATGGGATAGCTTTCATCCGAAACACATAAAGAACTCTATTGTGTACAGCCAGGCCATCAGATACCATCACATATGTTCTAACCCTGCAGATAGAGACGCACACCTTGGAGGCCTCAGAAACACATTCTTGAGGCAGGGTTACCATCCAAGAACAATTGATAACCAAATCACCAGAGCCACCAGGATACCAAGATCAGAGTTATTAAGATACAATACGAAACAGGAGAACAATCGAGTGCCCCTGGTTGTCACATATAACCCCCACCTGGAGACGCTGAGAGGTATCACACGCAAATTACATCCACTACTACAAAAAGACAACCGTCTAACATCCATATTTCCGGACCCCCCCTCTCCTATGCTACAGACAGCCACCAAACCTCAGGAATATGGTGGTCAGTAGCTCATTATCATCCCCAACCAACACAGGAACATTTCCATGTGGAAATAAGAGGTGCAAAACCTGCCCCCACATACTGACCACTGACAGGATAGAGATACCAAACTCGAACAAGGAATATAAAATTCCAGGTACCTTCACCTGCAGCACTTCCAATGTAGTGTATTTAATTATGTGTACCAAATGTTCCACTGAAAATCTGTATTTTGGAGAGACCAGACAGCAGCTTAGACTGCGTATGAACTCACATCGCCATACTATTAAAGAACAAAGAATTGACCTT
This sequence comes from Leptodactylus fuscus, assembly GCF_031893055.1. NCBI lineage: Eukaryota > Metazoa > Chordata > Amphibia > Anura > Leptodactylidae > Leptodactylus > Leptodactylus fuscus. Next base: position 112,828,450 of record NC_134269.1, on the reverse strand, counting down.
CCCGTGTCAAAACATTTTTGCAGTGGGGATCACAATATCACCAATGACATGAAAATTCTGGTTTTGAGAGGGAATTTCAGATCAAAGAGAGAATGACGCGTACATGAGTATAAGTTCATGACACTACTTCAGACACTAGAGTGTGGACTTAATGCATCACAGGGTTTCATGTCTTTTTACAGTAACGTGTGAACTGATAAGGACCTGTAAGTGTTTATATTGTCTCTACCAATTATTAACAAACCCCCCCTCCTCCTGAAATCTAACACCCTTTGTGCCTGCTCTGTATATATATATATATATATATATATATATATGCATCCTTCAGTAATGTTTTTAAATTTACTTTGATAAAGGAGCCTTTTGCGTTCTGAAACGTCAGCCATTTGTCATCATTATGAGTTAGCCATTAAAAAGGTATCAACTACTGAAGATCATCAAGTTTTCATGTTTTTTATATTTCTAACCCACTGGCTAACACGGTACAACAATGAACATTTTCCTTATAACTGATGATAATGGACTGATGACCCTAGTACCAGCCTCAATTGGCAATACTTACCAGTCACTGCTATAATAGAGGATTATTCTTTAAGAGTTAATAATACATAAGTATTACATACATGCAAAAATATTAATTCTAATATGATTGTATCAAATTATTCCTTGTTCATATACTCAACTAGAGTCAGAAAGTGATAAATTACTTGGTATTTCCTACTTTAGCTGCAGGCTGTAAATGTATTGATATGTACAAGAGGTGCTAGATGTCAAATACATGATCATCTCCTCAGGTTTCAAGCTGTTCTACAAGGCTATTTACATACAATATGTTAAGCATATGAGTCATGAACTTATATTTCCGTTAGCATGATCTAGACCTCATTAATATTTTAGCCCAGTGTTATTCCGTAGAAGCCAAATGTACTGTAAAATGCCTAAAGCGTTGTATCACTGTGCAGCTGAAGAATATCTGGCAGGTTCACTTTTTTCTAGCTATGTGTATTGATCAAGAAGTCAGAAAGCATGCCGAGTTTAATGTACTGTCCCTTCGAGAAATGGTTATCTTAAATTCACACATCTTTTTGGGAAAATGCCATATTTTACCGGTTTTCCATTATTATTCCTCTTCTAAGAATACAACAGAAGATACCGTTAAGTACTCGGATTGTAAGAGTAAACTGCTAGGGTGGATATAAACTGAGATGAGAATTTAGCGGCACACTCTCCTCTTTGGCATAGTAATCTTTTCTATATGGCTACATTATTGTGAGGTTGTGCAGCTAGTAAAAGTATGTACTGTAGAAAGCTGCTAATGTAAAATAATAAACACACTCACCATATTGTTCCACCTCAGTGTTTGGCTGCAGAGGTCATATGTTTCCTATGAATGAAATATAAGGGTCGGTTCACATTAGCGTATGTATTCCGTCTGGTTAGATTCTGCATGGAGACCCTCCAGATGGAATACAATCACAATTGCAAGCACTGTGCTGTAAAAGCACACGGACCCCACAGACTATAATGGGGTCCGTGTGCTTCCCGCGCACTGCCCACACCAATCATTCAATATAGCCTATGGGGTCTGTGTGCTTTAACTGCACAGCACTTGCAGTTGTGTTGGTATTCCATTCGGGGGGTCCTTCTGCGGACTCCCCCTGACGGAATCCAAACGCTAATGTGAACCAGCGAATCGTTGTTGTTTTTAGCAGTGGAGGCTGTAAGACCCTTGTAATGTCATCACCATGACAGGGATGGAGCAGTGTAGAGAAGTGATGAAGTACCAGTCTGATGTCACCAGTATGTGACCAGATAAAAAAAAGTTAAAAAGTTTTAAAAAGTTTAAAAGTGTTAAAAATGCCCTTGTCCCTTATAAAATATTTTATTTTGAAAAAAATTAAAAAAAATGTTAGGTATTGCTGCATCCACATCAACCCATTTAGAAAAACAAAAACAAGTTGCTAGTGGTAACTTTACAGTGAATAGAATACAGTGCAGTAACATTTTATGACTTACAGGAGACGTCTCTGACTTATCGCTCACATTTCCCATCTCTGTAAAGTTTACAACGCAGACATCTTTGACTCCTCACTTCTCCATGCACCTGACCCATATATATATATGTATATATATATATATATATATATATATATATATATATATATATATATACAGTCCAGTCACGTGTCTTCTGTGATTGGTTATTTAACGTTGACGTCAAAAGTAGGTGGTGGTCACATTAATGTATATATATATATATATATATATACCCATTCTATTACCTTCTATTATTAATGTCCTCTAATGAATGCCATTTTAGATGTCCCATGCATGCAGAATTATGCCCCATAGTGGCCCCTGCAACCTCTATTGTTAATCAGAGACTCAGGGAAGGTGAAGAAACATAATAAACACTGTTACTAACTCAACTCTACTGGATCTGGTGTTACTCCTAGCATAGGCTTCAGGCCTTATGGTAATGTCCCAGACATCACGTGGACCATCAATGTGACGTCTGGGACATTACCATAAGGGCTCGAAGCCTGCTAGGAGTAACATCGGATCCAGGAGAGATGAGTTAGTAATAGTGTTTATTATGTTCCCTCACCTCCCCTGGGGCTCCAATTATTATACTTGGAGGTCTGAAAAGTCCCGCTGAGTATAATAATAGTGGTGGTTGTCGGGGTTCGCGGCCCGGGCCTGCTCACAGTCACTTCTGCTCCCTTCTTTTGTGTCCTATGGCAGAAAAGGAAGCAGGGGGCGCCCATGAGCAGGACTGGGAAGGTAGGTAAATAGGCTGTTACCTGCTGAGGATAATCCGGCAGGTAGCAGCCTATATAAAAAAAAAAAATGGTATTCTCACTCACCTTACATGTGATTCCGAGATGGAGCTGGAGCTGCTGCTCCCTCCTCTTCAGTCTAATGGCAATAAGATGTCTGCCTCTCAGTGCAGGAGGTGTGATGTGTAGTAGTAAATTGAGCCTGAACTTGTACTCTCTATCTATTTGTGGGACAACACTGAGTGTAGTACCTTGATCCATGGATCATATACTCACCCATATTTTTAAATAGTATTGTTTGAACAATTTGTGGCGAATCCTCGTGGCAAATGAACTACTGGTGTTAGCAAGCTGACAGTCTTGATTTTAAGATATTTATTAAGTTATGTTTTATTGTGAATATATCACTTCCCTGGGACCAATACTGTGATTCAATTCAGATCTGTACAGCCTCTTTAATAAAAGGGGTTATACAGGTGATAAAGTATTCAACCCATCCTGTTCTGTGGTGTACATGTACAGTGCAGAGTAGATCTTTAAAGGGGTTCTACCACTATACACGTTTATCCCCCTATTCTGTGGATATAGAATAAGTTTCAGATGGTAGTAAGTCCGACCTTTGAGACCCCAGTAATCAGGAGAAGGGGGGGACAAAAAGTCCTCCTGAATCTTCCTTGTGAATGGAGTACTAGTGTGCTTATGTGGTTGAAGCTTCATTCACTTCTATAGGGCTGCTGGAGATTGCATTTATGGTAAGCCCCATAGAAGTAAATGGAGCTTCAGAATCAGTCTATAGCAATAAATTGTGTAAAATAACAGTCTATGTTCACATCTACACAAGACTTCCATTGTTCTGCACCATTACAGGAGCAGAGTAAGAAAATTGGTAGATGTTTAAAAAAAATGGACACCAACAGAGCTCAACAATAACATTTAAAAATAACAGTCCATTATTTTGCTAGCCAAAAAAGACCCACTTGTATATGTGAACATTACCTAAAGTTATACTCACTATTTTATGTCCATCTCCTCCAGCACCGCCAGTCTAGACCAAACCATCCACAAGTGATGTCTTCCTATATGTCTTCATGTGACCTCATCAGTGACGTGTGTATAAACAGCACATTACTGGTGGGCAACACTTGTGGAAGGTGAGGACTGGAAACAATGGGTACAGGACATTTAAGGCAGAGTTCACACTACCATTGGATTCTGTTATGAAGGTGGCTATTTAGAATAAAAAAAAGACACCTATCATAAGAGACATTAAGGGACACTAACTGTTGTTATTGTGTCCGTTTTTTTTAACCGATCCATTTATCATCGCCACCTGCACTGAGACGCAGAGGTCTAAACCAGCCCAGGACAAATCTGCTCAGTTTTGTATTCAGAGTGACCTTTCTTGAGCTAGTTTAGAAAAAAAAAAAAGTGTAAAATTGCCGCCCCTCCGAAAGTGCCTCCTGAGGCTGCCACCTCGCCTCACTTCATTAACGGTGTGCCCCGAATCAGAGCATCAGAGTGACGATGGCCAGAAAGAGGCACCTCAAATGTAAGAGATAAGGTTATGTACATCAAGGCACATATAAATTTGAGACCTATGGGGGCTTAGCTAGGCAATGTGATATATTAAAAGATAGTGGTCAAAAAGGATCAGTAGTTATTGTCCGAATCCAGAAAAGTTGTGTGCAGTTTCAGATATATAAATAAGAAGCATCTGAACCTAGGATAAAAACAGTTAAGTTTATAGATATATGTATACTAGTTATCTAGGCTTATACATGATAACTGTATATGCCAGGTAATTAAATCATAAGCTTACGCAAACCAATATATAATTTGCATTACAAAGATAAACCCCACATGACAACTCCATGCTGATAAATAACCTTAATTCATCAAAACTCATATGGAAGAAATTATCGTCCAACATTCTTGTAACCAGCACAAGGGTAATAAGATGTCATATATAGTAACCAATGTGATGTATGATATAAATACTGTATACACATTTAAGCAGCCAAGAGATAAATATAATGCTAATAACTCCATCTAACGTACAGTCCCTTCGTAACCACATATGTGCACATTGTAATAACACACACTAACTGATTGTCAAACATGCATGAAACGTAATAAATGCCGATATTGACTCACATCAAAATGCTAGAGGTGGACAGAAAATAAAGGCCTTAACTTACAGGGTACTTAATTAGGTCCATTAATAATAATACAGAGGGGTGATCAAGGATAACCAAGCCGATGACCAACATGTATGCATTGAAATAAAGCATGTAACATTTAAAGGGGCTCTATCATTGGGAAAAGTCATTTTTATCTAAACATATACTTGCATAGCCTTTAGAAAGGCTATTCCACACCTACCTTTTGTATGTAAATTGCCTCAGTAGATTTTGAATTAGACCATTTTTATTCATATGCTAATTAGCCTCCAACAAGCACCGGAAGTTGTCAGCGAGCACACTGTCTGCAGTGTGCTGTGTGTGAGAGCAGGGAGATGAGTCATCCGCAGCAGCAGCCTGTGCTGTACACACAGGAGAGAGGAGTGCTCACTGAGACTTCTGGTGCTTGCTGGAGGCTAATTGGCATATGAATAAAATCGGTCTTATTCAAAATCTACTGAGGTGATTTACATACAAAAGGTATGTGTGGAATAGCCTTCTCATCAAAAAGTGCTACTTAATCTGATAACACCATTATCTGATGTCTTGAGTTTTGGTGTCAGCAGTTGATTTCTGCCGAAGCCAAAATGCTGCGTTTTCACAACATGGCTGCCCCGCCCAGAAAGTTTTATAAGTGCATGTGTCTGTTGTCAAAAACTGCATTCAGTGAAGCAACGGATGGCGCTCACAGGTCACAATGAATTTATTGATTAAAAGGGGATGCACATAATCAATAAATCAATTGTGACCTGTGAGCACCGTCCGTTGCTTCATTGAATGCTGTTCCTTTTCGGTTGCTCTGATCGATGTCTATGAGACGTGCTGCTCCCTCCACCTGCTGATAAACAGTAGTCACAACCACATCAGGTGAGGGGCCATCTGGTCTTTTATTGCTTTAATTTTTGGATATTTTCAGCAATATTTAAAACCCTCTACACTATAAGTGTGCTTGGCGTCTCTTTTCTTGTTGTCAAAAATTGGGCATTCACTTTGCACATTCAATTTTGGGAAGCACTATTGAGCTCAAAATATTCATTATTCGGTTTAAGAAATTTCTTGAAGGGTGTAGTTTATAAAATGATTAACTTTTTTTTTTCTACCTTTTACCTCAAACTCTCTGCAATTCCCTGCCACTGCAGTCTAAATAACCAAATTAGAACCTCAAATGTGCATGGTGCTTTCTCCCTTAACCAATGTGAAATTCTTTAAGGGCAGATAAGTTTTGTCTAGCAACATAGGTCTATCTGTTTGCTGTGTAAGTATTTCCATGAAGTGATGGAGAAATGCATTAGAGGTGGTTCGAACTCAACCAGTCAGAGACAGGGACACAAATCTTGCAGCTCCCATACCTGCGCCGTAGAAGTGGATCGTTGGCTGCAGAGCACAGAACAGTGCTGAGACTAGAGGGTCCATCTCGCAGGAGAAAGACTGGTAGGAAGAGAGATAAGTATATAATGGGGTTGGGGTTAGTACGTAGGGAAGGGCTAGTAGTGGGGGGGATAGCTATAGAGACAGGAAGGGGGTGTATGGGAGGCAGAGAGAGAGGAAGGAAAGAAGGAAGGAAGGAAGGAAGGAAGGAAGGAAGGAAGGAAGGGAGGGAGGGAGGGAGGAAGGAGGGAAGGGAGGGAGGGAGGGAGGAAGGAAGGAAGGGAGGAAGGAAGGAAGGGATGGAGGGAGGAAGGAAGGGAGGAAGGAAGGAAGGAAGGAAGGAAGGGAGGAAGGAAGGAAGGAAGGGAGGAAGGAAGGAAGGAAGGAAGGAAGGAAGGAAGGAAGGAAGGAAGGAAGGAAGGGAGGGAGGAAGGAAGGAAGGGAGGAAGGGAGGGAGGAAGGAAGGGAGGGAGGGAGAGGGAGGTGAGAGGGAGCTACTGCGGACATTACATAGCAGGAAGCTGAATCCTGTAAACAAATGCAGAAGATACCAGGAGCTCCTGAAGACACCCAGAAATCACTCAAAATACTTCTCAAGGTATATGGGTGCATTTATTAACCCATTAATAGCACTAACAGATCTTAAAAAAAAAAAAAAATTAAGTATACAAAAATGCATAAAGCACCTCAAACAGAGTACTCACAAAAGGGAATAAAATATAGATATGTGCAATGCTTTTTACACTTAGCTAGATCCCAAATTCTGTGAAGGAAGTGAATAAGCAAACTTCATTGGAACCTCCTCTCCCATTGTAGCATTGATTGTCACAGGGAAGTGCCAGTTACACATTGAACACCCTGTTGGTACAGCAGCACACTGCGATGCTTCCACCTAGTGATCTGTTGCTTACTTATCTATCTCTACACATTTTTTTCTTTTTAGATTTGTATTTTAATAATGTATCTAAGCAATAAGTCCAGTACATTCAGGCACTGAAGATATTACTATGGCTAGCTACTGAGTTATGTCACAACTATTGATTTATAAGAGAGCCCAAAATCTGGACCATTCTAAATCTACTTCTTTGATGTGAGCTATAAAATACTGCATCTCTGCCAGAGAGAATAGGAACCAAGCTTAACAATTAATGGTCTGTGCCATGTATTAGAAACTATACAGATGCTGAAAAATGTATAGAGTTTAACAGTTAAAACCATTTTAATTATTATATTTTTAAATTTATGAATGCGTAGAGTACAAGTGAAAAATATAGACTTATTTGTACATAAATGATGGATAATGCATGGTATGATAATGGCTTCAGGTCTTTCATAGAGATTTATGATCTTATTTTCAAGCTTGGTTTTTCAAGGACATTATATTTCTGGCTTGTCAGTAGAACATATACTGTACTGGAGTATAAAGGTTTAGCTTTAAAATGGTTGTCTTATATCGAAGATTAATTTCCAATCTGCTTTAAGAGTAATCAGTTTTAATAGATTGGGGTCCAGTGTTCAGGACCCTCATCAGTCAGGCAGAGTAAGGGCCTATGCACACGGAGTTAACACTGGCGCATTTTATGTGTATAGAATACACATGTAAAAATAAGACTCCCATTGACTTCAATGAAATTTTTTACACGTGTAAAAAATGCGTCAAAATACGCACCAAAAAACGTGACGTGTATTTTGACACATTTTTTTACACTTGTAAAAAATGTCATTGAAGTCAATGGGAGTCTTATTTTTACATGTATATTTTGCCAAAATACACGCGCGTTTACTCTGTGCGAATGGGCCCTTATTTTTACACGTGTATTCCATACACGTGTATTATGCTAAAATGCGCTCATGTTAACTCCGTGTGCACGAACAGGATACATCTTCCCACATTTCCCGTCTATACCCTTTGGACCGCCATGACCACTTCTTCCAACTACGACTTGACAGTGTAAAGTTTGAAATACAGACATCTTTGACTCCTCACTTCTCCACGCACCCAACCCCTATATATATATATATATATATATATATATATATATATATATACATACAGTATATATATATATATATATATATATATATACAGTATATATATATATACAGTATATATATATATATATATATATATATATATACAGTATATATATATATATATATATATATATACACAGTATATACAGTCCTATGAAAAAGTTTGGGCACCCCTATTAATCTTAATCATTTTTAGTTCTAAATATTTTGGTGTTTGCAACAGCCATTTCAGTTTGATATATCTAATAACTGATGGACACAGTAATATTTCAGGATTGAAATGAGGTTTATTGTACTAACAGAAAATGCGCAATATGCATTAAACCAAAATTTGACCGGTGCAAAAATATGGGCACCTCAACAGAAAAGTGACATTAATATTTAGTACATCCTCCTTTTGCAAAGATAACAGCCTCTAGTCGCTTCCTGTAGCTTTTAATCAGTTCCTGGATCCTGGATGAAGGTATTTTGGACCATTTCTTTCTACAAAACAATTCAAGTTCAGTTAAGTTTGATGGTCGCCGAACATGGACAGCCCGCTCTCAAATGATCTGAAAACAAAGATTGTTCAACATAGTTGTTCAGGGGAAGGATACAAAACGTTGTCTCAGAGATTTAACCTGTCAGTTTCCACTGTGAGGAACATAGTAAGGAAATGGAAGACCACAGGGACAGTTCTTGTTAAGCCCAGAAGTGGCAGGCCAAGAAAAATATCAGAAAGGCAGAGAAGAAGAATGGTGAGAACAGTCAAGGACAATCCACAGACCACCTCCAAAGAGCTGCAGCATCATCTTGCTGCAGATGGTGTCACTGTGCATCGGTCAACTATACAGCGCACTTTGCACAAATAGAAGCTGTATGGGAGAGTGATGAGAAAGAAGCCGTTTCTGCACGTACGCCACAAATAGAGTTGCCTGAGGTATGAAAAAGCACATTTGGACAAGGCAGCTTCATTTTGGAAACAAAAATTGAGTTGTTTGGTTATAAAAAAAGGCGTTATGCATGGCGTCCAAAAAGAAACAGCATTCCAAGAAAAACACATGCTACCCACTGTAAAATTTGGTGGAGGTTCCATCATGCTTTGGGGCTGTGTGGCCAATGCCGGCATCGGGAATCTTGTTAAAGTTGAGGGTCGCATGGATTCCACTCAGTATCAGCAGATTCTTAAGAATAATGTTCAAGAATCAGTGACGAAGTTGAAGTTACGCCGGGGATGGATATTTCAGCAAGACAATGATCCAAAACACCGCTCCAAATCCTCAGGCATTCATGCAGAGGAACAATTACAATGTTCTGGAATGGCCATCCCAGTCCCCAGACCTGAATATCATTGAACATCTGTGGGATGATTTGAAGCGGGCTGTCCATGCTCGGCGACCATCTAACTTAACTGAACTTGAATTGTTTGTCCAAAATACCTTTATCCAGGATCCAGGAACTGATTAAAAGCTACAGGAAGCGACTAGAGGCTGTTATCTTTGCAAAAGGAGGATGTACTAAATATTAATGTCACTTTTCTGTTGAGGTGCCCATACTTTTGCACCAGTCAAATTTTGGTTTAATGCATATTGCGCATTTTCTGTTAGTACAATAAACCTCATTTCAATCCTGAAATATTACTGTGTCCATCAGTTATTAGATATATCAAACTGAAATGGCTGTTGCAAATACCAAAATATTTAGAACTAAAAATGATTAAGATTAATAGTGGTGCCCAAACTTTTTCATAGGACTGTATATATATATATATATATATATATATATATATATACACACAGTATATATATATATATATACACAGTATATATATATATATATATATATATATACAGTATATATATATATATAGTCAGGGTCTGGGGTTGCTAGGTGGGGTGGCACAGACACACAAGTCCAGTTTCTTTTAGTCCAAAACAAAGGTAGAGTTTATTTTCAAAAACGTAGTGTAGCAACAAAAGGAGACAATAAATACTTGCCCGGCTAGGCTCTAAATAAATATAGAATAGGTTACCTCACTGTTAGGATGAGGTCCCGTGGGTTTCCCTTCCACCGCACAGCGCCACCTGTGGGTCAACCCAGCTCTCACCCTTGGTGTTGTGCAGTGGGATGTGTGGCGTCAAAGTCCAGTTTTTTGCCTACTGAGCACGCTCAGACCTTTTGGAGGCGCTCAGAGGCTAAGTCCCATTCTTCCCCTACTGAGCGTGCTCAGACCTTTTGGAGGCGCTCAGAGGCTAAGTCCCATGCTCTCCCTACTGAGCATGCTCAGACCTGTTGGAGCCGCTCGGATACTAAGTCCCATTTTGCCCATACTGAGCATGTTCAGTGAAGTTATGGCCACCGCCCTGTGGGCGGGGACTTGCCTTTTTATAGTGTGAGCCGACGCCCGCCGGGTGCTCACACTTTGACTAAATGTCGTTTAAGACAGGAGTTCAGGGCTAGGTTCCAGTGTTAGGCAGGTTGCCAGACTAGGCCTCTAGGATAGTGTTTCCTTGGTCCCACCTGGGCATTGCCATTAGGGACCCGATAGCTAACTGAACTGTCTGTATTGACACGGTAGCTCCAAGCTGTAGTGGAGCACTTTTGTGTTGCTGACCTAGGGTGAGGTTAAAACCTGACAGTCTTTACTTAATAGCAGCTATACACAGGTGCACTTTCCCAGAGAAGATTAACTGGTGGAAAGTTATTGCAGTCTGTTCACATTAAGACTGCACAAACACAGCTATCCAGTGCACTTAACTGGTAGTTGTATTCCAGCCGCACACACTAATTCGCACCTGTGAGACAAACTGACACAGTGTGTACTGCGGCTTACTTTCTGCTGCTGTGCTCAGGCAGACGGCTACCCTCCTGGGGCTTGTGGACCTCGACTGCCGTCAATTGCAGTCTAAAAGGTTCTGTCTGCATTATATCTTTATTTTTATTTTAATATATATATATAGACAGAACCGTAACACTCGCCTAGAATAACAGAAGTCCAAAGAGCCAGTAGAATCATTCAGAACACAGCTCCCAAAAATATGACCTCTCTGTCAGCTCTTGTTATGACCTGAATACTTGTATAAAATTTGTGTGTGTTTCTGGTGGGGATTTGATCTGGTGTTCTGTGGTCTTCTGGTGGTTTTCTTGCCGTTGAGCCATCTGTGCATTGAATATCAACCTTCAGAATATACTTGAGGTTCTTTGGTTTGAACCTCGAGTGTTGGTCATTACCATCATCTTATCGGACAGTTCTGGGACCTGTATAAGGAAGAGGGCTGGCTTCACTAGTTGCCGGTATTCATTGTAACCAACTAGAATTCGTGGATCAGGGAGGAAGGATTGTTTGTGGAAACTACAGCGACTTGGAAGCGGTGTTAGTGTTGCCTTGTGTGTGAGTCTGGTTTTCCCCTCCACACTTCTACTCTGCCCTTGTCCTTCAGTTCTGGTTGCCTGACTCTGTCTTGATGTGTGTAAGGTGTAAAGGTTTCAGTTTGCTTTGCCCCAGTGCTGTGTAACCCTCTCCTCACCTTCCCACTGTTCCCACAGCATGGTTTTACTAAAGACAGAAGTTTCCAGACTAATCTGATTAGTTTTTATGAAGAGTTGAGTAGAAGTCTGAATAGAGGGAAGGCTGTGGATATAGTGTTCCTGAACTTTGTAAAGGCATTTAACACTGTACCTCATAGACATTTAATGAGTAAAATCAGGTCTCTTGGCTTGGAAAATATAGTTTGTAATTGGATTGAAAACTGGTTAAAGGATTATATCCAAAATGTTGGGGTCAATGACTGCATCTCAGATTTGTCTTCTATTGTATTTAACCTATATTCTTCCTTTCAAGAATCAGCTCCATAACAGAAGACTCAAAGAAATACAGCATAACTCTAACAAAAGAGTGACCCACTCTAACATACCAGAAAAATACAAAAACGTTATATCAATAGAACAAATGTATTTATTCGCTTGGAAGACTACAGGTTTGATGAGAAACTAAAAGAGATAAATCAGTTTGGTCTGGATAAGAGGCAATTAAGAGGATATATGATAAACCTGTATATTTATATAAATGACCCATACAAGAAATATGGGGTAAAGTTGTTACATGTAAATCCCATCAAAAGACAAGGAGACCCTCTTTCTGTCTGGAGAAAAAAGGGTTCAATCTCAAAAGCCAACAAGGCTTCAATGTAAGGACTGTGAATCTGTGGAATAGCCTACCCCTGGAGATGGTCACAGCTAACAGCTACAAAAAAGGATTAGATGCCTTTTTAGAGCAAAATAGCATTGATGGTTATGGAAATATATAGACTGTCATGACGTTTCTCATCTCCTGGTTGAACTTGATGGACGTATGTTTTTTTTGTTTTTTTGTTTTCAGCCATACTAACTACAATATGTAACTAAGTAAGGATTGCAATGAATGACATCAATTATATATAGATAGTATTTCAAGCTTTCAAGGTAATTTGTCAGCAGAAAAATGGGTATTACGGGTAAAGGAACTAGAGTTCTTATATCCATCTACACTACATGATACTGACAAATTCACTTCAAAAGGTTTAAAATGATAGGTCATCAATATCAGATCAATGGAGTCTGACACCTGGCACCCCAATAAACCAACTGTTCTCAGCAGCTGATAAAACAGTAAATGGAGCAGGAAGCAGACAGTTCTGTTCTTTGCTTTTAGGCCAGAGCAGGTTAATGCAGATCAGCTCCAATCCACTTGAATGGGACTTATGCAGCAGTGTCTCAGTACAGCAGCTCCTTAGGATAGTTCATCAATAATTTTAGCCTCATAAACCCCTTTAACAGTCACTGCCTAAGACAACCTCCAATAAAAGTTAATGATTAGAGATGAGCGAACACTAAAATGTTCGAGGTTCGAAATTCGATTCGAACAGCCGCTCAATGTTCGTGTGTTCGAATGGGTTTCGAACCCCATTATAGTCTATGGGGAACAGATACTCGTTAAGGGGGAAACCCAAATCCGTGTCTGGAGGGTCACCAAGTCCACTATGACACCCCAGGAAATGATGCCAACACCTCTGGAATGACACTGGGACAGCAGGGGAAGCATGTCTGGGGGCATCTAACACACCAAAGACCCTCTATTACCCCAACATCACAGCCTAACAACTACACACTTTACACACTCAATACCACCTCTCTGACAGTAGGAAAACACCTTGAAACATGTGTATTTGGCACTTGCAGTGAGGAGAGCTTGTCACCAGCAGTGAATTTGGCCCTTGTAGTAAGTTGAGGTTGGCACCAACATTTGTTTTGAAAATCAGGGTGGATTGAGCCTCTAACCAGCAGAGTTTGGGCAAATTCATGGTGGAGGGAGCCTCTAAACACCCCAGTTTGGGCAAATTCATGGTGGAGGGAGCCTCTAAAAACCCCAGTTTGGACCAATTCATGGTGGAGGGAGCCTCTAACCAGCCCAGTTTGGGCAAATTCATGGTGGAGGGAGCCTCTAAAAAACCCAGTTTGGACCAATTCATGGTGGAGGGAGCCTCTAACCAGCCCAGTTTGGGCAAATTCATGGTGGAGGGAGCCTCTAAAAAACCCAGTTTGGACCAATTCATGGTGGAGGGAGCCTCTAACCAGCCCAGTTTGGGCAAATTCATGGTGGAGGGAGCCTCTAAACAGCCCAGTTTGGGCAAATTCATGGTGGAGGGAGCCTCTAAACAGCCCAGTTTGGACCAATTCATGGTGGAGGGAGCCTCTAAAAAACCCAGTTTGGACCAATTCATGGTGGAGGGAGCCTCTAACCAGCCCAGTTTGGGCAAATTCATGGTGGAGGGAGCCTCTAAACAGCCCAGTTTGGGCAAATTCATGGTGGAGGGAGCCTCTAACCAGCCCAGTTTGGGCAAATTCATGGTGCAGGGAGCCTCTAAACAGCCCAGTTTGGGCAAATTCATGGTGGAGGGAGCCTCTAAACAGCCCAGTTTGGGCAAATTCATGGTGGAGGGAGCCTCTAAAAAACCCAGTTTGGACCAATTCATGGTGGAGGGAGCCTCTAAGCCCAGTTTGGACCAATTCATGGTGGAGGGAGCCTCTAACCAGCCCAGTTTGGGCAAATTTATGGTGGAGGGAGCCTCTAAAAAACCCAGTTTGGACCAATTCATGGTGGAGGGAGCCTCTAACCAGCCCAGTTTGGACCAATTAATGGTGGAGGGAGCCTCTAAACAGCCCAGTTTGGACAAATTCATGGTGGAGGGAGCCTCTAAACAGCCCAGTTTGGACCAATTCATGGTGGAGGGAGCCTCTAAACAGCCCAGTTTGGACCAATTAATGGTGGAGGGAGCCTCTAACCAGCCCAGTTTGGACCAATTCATGGTGGAGGGAGCCTCTAACCAGCCCAGTTTGGGCAAATTCATGGTGGAGGGAGCCTCTAAAAAACCCAGTTTGGACCAATTCATGGTGGAGGGAGCCTCTAACCAGCCCAGTTTGGGCAAATTAATGGTGGAGGGAGCCTCTAACCAGCCCAGTTTGGACCAATTAATGGTGGAGGGAGCCTCTAAACAGCCAAGTTTTGGGAAATTCATGGTGGAGGGAGCCCCTAAAAACCCCAGTTTGGACCAATTCATGGTGGAGGGAGCCTCTAAACAGCCCAGTTTGGGCAAATTCATGGTGGAGGGAGCCTCTAAACAGCCAAGTTTTGGGAAATTCATGGTGGAGGGAGCCCCTAAAAACCCCAGTTTGGACCAATTCATGGTGGAGGGAGCCTCTAAACAGCCCAGTTTGGGCAAATTCATGGTGGAGGGAGCCTCTAAACAGCCAAGTTTTGGGAAATTCATGGTGGAGGGAGCCCCTAAAAACCCCAGTTTGGACCAATTCATGGTGGAGGGAGCCTCTAAACAGCCCAGTTTGGGCAAATTCATGGTGGAGGGAGCCTCTAACCAGCCCAGTTTGGACCAATTAATGGTGGAGGGAGACTCTAAACAGCCAAGTTTTGGGAAATTCATGGTGGAGGGAGCCCCTAAAAACCCCAGTTTGGACCAATTCATGGTGGAGGGAGCCTCTAACCAGCCCAGTTTGGGCAAATTCATGGTGGAGGGAGCCTCTAAAAAACCCAGTTTGGACCAATTCATGGTGGAGGGAGCCTCTAAACAGCCCAGTTTGGGCAAATTCATGGTGGAGGGAGCCTCTAACCAGCCCAGTTTGGACCAATTAATGGTGGAGGGAGCCTCTAAACAGCCAAGTTTTGGGAAATTCATGGTGGAGGGAGCCCCTAAAAACCCCAGTTTGGACCAATTCATGGTGGAGGGAGCCTCTAAACAGCCAAGTTTTGGGAAATTCATGGTGGAGGGAGCCCCTAAAAACCCCAGTTTGGACCAATTCATGGTGGAGGGAGCCTCTAAACAGCCCAGTTTGGGCAAATTCATGGTGGAGGGAGCCTCTAAACAGCCAAGTTTTGGGAAATTCATGGTGGAGGGAGCCCCTAAAAACCCCAGTTTGGACCAATTCATGGTTGAGGGAGCCTCTAAACAGCCCAGTTTGGGCAAATTCATGGTGGAGGGAGCCTCTAACCAGCCCAGTTTGGACCAATTAATGGTGGAGGGAGCCTCTAAACAGCCAAGTTTTGGGAAATTCATGGTGGAGGGAGCCCCTAAAAACCCCAGTTTGGACCAATTCATGGTGGAGGGAGCCTCTAAACAGCCCAGTTTGGGCAAATTCATGGTGGAGGGAGCCTCTAACCAGCCCAGTTTGGACCAATTAATGGTGGAGGGAGCCTCTAAACAGCCAAGTTTTGGGAAATTCATGGTGGAGGGAGCCCCTAAAAACCCCAGTTTGGACCAATTCATGGTGGAGGGAGCCTCTAACCAGCCCAGTTTGGGCAAATTCATGGTGGAGGGAGCCTCTAAGCCCAGTTTGGACCAATTAATGGTGGAGGGAGCCTCTAACCAGCCCAGTTTGGACCAATTCATGGTGGAGGGAGCCTCTAACCAGCCCAGTTTGGGCAAATTCATGGTGGAGGGAGCCTCTAAAAAACCCAGTTTGGACCAATTCATGGTGGAGGGAGCCTCTAACCAGCCCAGTTTGGGCAAATTCATGGTGGAGGGAGCCTCTAAACAGCCCAGTTTGGGCAAATTCATGGTGGAGGGAGCCTCTAAACAGCCCAGTTTGGACCAATTCATGGTGGAGGGAGCCTCTAAAAAACCCAGTTTGGACCAATTCATGGTGGAGGGAGCCTCTAAACAGCCCAGTTTGGGCAAATTCATGGTGGAGGGAGCCTCTAACCAGCCCAGTTTGGACCAATTAATGGTGGAGGGAGCCGCTAAACAGCCCAGTTTGGACCAATTCATGGTGGAGGGAGCCTCTAACCAGCAGAGTTGGTGGAAATCAGGGTGGAGGGAGCCTCTAACCAGCAGAGTTGGGGGAAATCAGGGTGGAGGGAGCCTAGTATTAGCAGAATTGTGCAACGCTTATGGTGGATGAGTATGAGGATGCGGAGGAATTGGAGAGGTTGAGTACAGACATGGAGTTTCATGTTGGGGTGCTTTACACAGGTGGGCACAAAAATGACGGCTCTACCCAGTGGTGGTTCATTTTTATCAAAGTGAGCCGGTCGGCACTCTCAGCTGACAGACGGGTGCGCTTGTCAGTGATGATGCCACCGGCTGCACTGAACACCCTCTCAGATAGGACGCTGGCGGCAGGACAGGACAGCACCTCCAAGGCATATAGGGCAAGTTCAAGCCACAGGTCCAACTTCGACACCCAATACGTGTAGGGCGCAGAGGGGTCGGAGAGGACAGGGCTGTGGTCGGAAAGGTATTCCCGCAACATGCGCCTATACTTCTCACGCCTGGTGACACTAGGACCCTCCGTGGCGGCACTTTGGCGAGGGGGTGCCATCAAGGTGTCCCAGACCTTAGACAGTGTGCCCCTCGTTTGTGTGGACCGGTGAGAACTTGGTTGCCTACTGGAGGAACTGCCCTCCCTGCCGCCAACGTCACATGCTGGAAACATCTCCATCATATTCTGCACCAATTGCCTGTGGCAAGCATTGATGCGATTGGCCCTCCCCTCTACCGGAATAAAAGACGAGATGTTGTTTTTATACCGGGGATCAAGGATAGCAAAGATCCAGTACTGGTTGTCCTCCATGATTTTGACAATACGCTTGTCGGTTGTAAAGCACCCCAACATGAACTCAGCCATGTCTGCCACAGTGTTAGTTGGCATGACTCCTCTGGCCCCACCGGAAAGTTCAATCTCCATTTCCTCCTCATCCTCCATGTCTACCCATCCGCGCTGCAACAATGGGACGATTCGAAGTTGCCCGGAAGCCTCCTGTATCACCATCACATCATCAGACAACTCTTCTTCCTCCTCCTCCTCCTCCTCCTCCTCCTCCTCCTCCATTAAACACAGTGAAGCGGACAGATGTGTGGACCTACTCTCCAGCTGTGACGGATCGGATGCTATCCCTAACTCCTCTGTGTGATCTGAGTTATCCCTGATGTCAATCAGGGATTCTCTCAGAACACACAAGAGCGGGATTGTAAGGCTCACCATCGCATCCTCAGAGCTCACCCTCCTTGTGGACTTCTCAAAGACCCGTAGGATGTCACAAAGGTCTCTCATCCATGGCCACTCATGGATGTGAAACTGAGGCAGCTGACTTTGTGGCACCCTAGGGTTTTGTAGCTGGTATTCCATCAAAGGTCTCTGCTGCTCAACCACTCTATTCAACATCTGAAACGTTGAGTTCCAGCGTGTGGGGACGTCGCACAAAAGCCGGTGTTGTGGCACATGCAGGCATTGCTGGAGAGATTTTAAGCTAGCAGCGGCTACTGTCGACTTGCGAAAGTGGGCGCACATGCGCCGCACTTTCACCAGTAGCTCTGGAACATTGGGGTAGCTCTTTAGGAAACGTTGCACCACTAGGTTGAAGACGTGGGCCAGGCATGGAACATGTTGGAGTCCGGCAAGCTCCAGAGCTGCTACCAGGTTCCGGCCGTTATCACAAACGACCATGCCTGGGCCCAGGTGCAGCGGCTCAAACCATATTGCCGTCTCATCGAGGAGGGCATCCCTCACCTCGGAGGCAGTGTGCTGTCTGTCCCCCAAGCTGATCAGCTTCAGCACAGCCTGCTGACGTCTACCAACGCCAGTGCTGCAACGTTTCCAACTCGTAGCTGGGGTCAATCTAACAGCGGAGGAGGAGGCGGTGGCGGAGGAGGAGGCGGTAGAGGAGGAGGAGGAGGGGGGTGTTCTTCTCGTGTCCCTGCCAGGAATGTTAGGCGGGGAGACGAGGTACACCGGGCCAGTTTGGGAAGCAGTCCCAGCCTCAACTACATTCACCCAGTGTGCCGTCAGTGAAATTTAGCGTCCCTGTCCGCATGCACTTGTCCACGCGTCGGTGGTCAAGTGGACCTTTGTGCAAAGCGCGGAACTAAGGGCCCGCCTGATGTTGAGTGACACGTGCTGGTGCAAGGCGGGGACGGCACACCGGGAGAAGTAGTGACGGCTAGGGACGGCATAGCGAGGTGCCGCAGTTGCCATCAGGTCCAGGAAGGCGGGAGTTTCAACAAGCCGGAACGCCAACATCTCCTGGGCCAGCAGTTTAGCGATGTTGGCGTTCAAGGTTTGCGTGTGTGGGTGGTTAGCAGTGTATTTCTGCCGCCGCTCCAATGTCTGAGAGATGGTGGGTTGTTGTAAAGAAGCGCCTGATGGTGCCTTTGATGGTGCAGGAGAAGGAGATAAGACAGGAACAGGGGAGGATTAGGGAGAAGTCAACAAAGTGGCGGAGGCAGATGAAGTGGTGTCCTGGCTCGTCCTCTGGAGTGCATCGCCAGCACAGTCAGCAGTGGCAGTGGCAGAGGCAGAGGCAGTGGCAGAGGCAGTGGCAGTGGCGTGAACGGCAGGCGGCCTTTGTCCTGCCGTTGCTGCCTGCCACTGATTCCAGTGCTTGGATTCCAAATGACGGCGCATTGAAGTGGTGGACAGGTTGCTCTTCTCAGAGCCCCTAATCAATTTCGAGAGGCAAATTGTGCAGACAACACTATATCTGTCCTCGGCGCATTCCTTGAAAAAACTCCACACCTTCGAGAAACGTGCCCTCGAGGTGGGAGTTTTTCGGGGCTGGGTACGAACTGGAACATCTTGGGAGATTCCGGGTGTGGCCTGGCTTCGCCTAAGCTGCTGACCTCTGCCTCTGCCTCTAGCTACCCTTTTTGGTGCTGCACCTGCCTCAACATCCACACTACTTTCCCCGCTTGACATCCCCCCTGTCCAGGTCGGGTCAGTGTCCTCATCATCCACCACTTCCTCTTCCAACTCCTGTCTCATCTCCTCCTCCCGCACAATGCGCCGGTCAACTGGATGCCCTGACGGCAACTGCGTCACATCATCGTCGATGAGGGTGGGTTGCTGGTCATCCACCACCAAATCGAACGGAGATGGAGGAGACTCTAGTGTTTGAGCATCTGGACACAGATGCTCCTCTGTTAGGTTCGTGGAATCGTGACGTGGAGAGGCAGGTTGAGGGACAATGAAAGGAGCGGAGAACAGCTCTGGGGAGCAGGGACAGTTTGGGTTATTGTTCTGTAAAGCTTCGGAATTTTGGGAGGAAGGAAGACAAGACTGTTGGGTAATAGGAGGAGAGGAGGCAGAGTCTGACTGGCTGCTGGACAATGTGCTGTAAGCGTTCTCTGACAGCCATTGCAAGACCTGTTCCTGGTTCTCGGGCCTACTAAGGTTTTTACCCTACAGTTTAGTTAATGTGGCAAGCAACCCTGGCACTGTGGAGTGGCGCAATGCTTGCTGCCCCACAGGAGTAGGCACGGGACGCCCTGTGGCTTCACTGCTACCTTGCTCCCCAGAACCATTCCCCCAACCTCGCCCACGGCCTCGTCCACGTCCCTTTCCGGGAGCCTTGCGCATTTTGAATTCCTAGTTAGAAATTGGCACTGTATACCAGTAGTAAAAATTGTGGGTGCACGTAACCCCAATATATTCTTTGAATTACCAGTCAGAAACTGGCACTATATGGCAGTAGCAAGAAATGAGGGTATTTATAACCCCAATATATTCTTTGAATTCCCAGTCAGACAATGGCACTGTATACCAGTAGTAAAAATTGTGGGTGCACGTAACCCCAATATATTCTTTGAATTACCATTCAGAGACTGGCACTATATGGCAGTAGCAAGAAATGAGGGTATTTATAACCCCAATATATTCTTTGAATTCCCAGTCAGACAATGGCACTGTATACCAGTAGTAAAAATTGTGGGTGCACGTAACCCCAATATATTCTTTGAATTACCAGTCAGAAACTGGCACTATATGGCAGTAGCAAGAAATGAGGGTATTTATAACCCCAATATATTCTTTGAATTCCCAGTCAGACAATGGCACTGTATACCAGTAGTAAAAATTGTGGGTGCACGTAACCCCAATATATTCTTTGAATTACCAGTCAGAAACTGGCACTATATGGCAGTAGCAAGAAATGAGGGTATTTATAACCCCAATATATTCTTTGAATTCCCAGTCAGACAATGGCACTGTATACCAGTAGTAAAAATTGTGGGTGCACGTAACCCCAATATATTCTTTGAATTACCAGTCAGAAACTGGCACTATATGGCAATAGCAAGAAATGAGGGTATTTGTATTCCCAATATATTCTTTGAATTCCCAGTCAGACAATGGCACTGTATACCAGTAGTAAAAATTGTGGGTGCACGTAACCCCAATATATTCTTTGAATTACCAGTCAGAAACTGGCACTATATGGCAGTAGCAAGAAATGAGGGTATTTATAACCCCAATATATTCTTTGAATTCCCAGTCAGACAATGGCACTGTATACCAGTAGTAAAAATTGTGGGTGCACGTAACCCCAATATATTCTTTGAATTACCAGTCAGAAACTGGCACTATATGGCAGTAGCAAGAAATGAGGGTATTTGTATTCCCAATATATTCTTTGAATTCCCAGTCAGACAATGGCACTGTATACCAGTAGTAAAAATTGTGGGTGCACGTAACCCCAATATATTCTTTGAATTACCAGTCAGAAACTGGCACTATATGGCAGTAGCAAGAAATGAGGGTATTTATAACCCCAATATATTCTTTGAATTCCC
Organism: Leptodactylus fuscus; assembly: GCF_031893055.1. NCBI lineage: Eukaryota > Metazoa > Chordata > Amphibia > Anura > Leptodactylidae > Leptodactylus > Leptodactylus fuscus. The sequence goes on along the minus strand of NC_134269.1, from coordinate 112,806,997 downwards.
AGTCAGACAATGGCACTGTATACCAGTAGTAAAAATTGTGGGTGCACGTAACCCCAATATATTCTTTGAATTACCAGTCAGAAACTGGCACTATATGGCAGTAGCAAGAAATGAGGGTATTTATAACCCCAATATATTCTTTGAATTCCCAGTCAGACAATGGCACTGTATACCAGTAGTAAAAATTGTGGGTGCACGTAACCCCAATATATTCTTTGAATTACCAGTCAGAAACTGGCACTATATGGCAGTAGCAAGAAATGAGGGTATTTGTATTCCCAATATATTCTTTGAATTCCCAGTCAGACAATGGCACTGTATACCAGTAGTAAAAATTGTGGGTGCACGTAACTCCAATATATTCTTTGAATTACCAGTCAGAAATTGGCACTATATGGCAGTAGCAAGAAATGAGGGTATTTGTATTCCCAATATATTCTTTGAATTCCCAGTCAGACAATGGCACTGTATACCAGTAGTAAAAATTGTGGGTGCACGTAACCCCAATATATTCTTTGAATTACCAGTCAGAAACTGGCACTATATGGCAGTAGCAAGAAATGAGGGTATTTGTATTCCCAATATATTCTTTGAATTCCCAGTCAGACAATGGCACTGTATACCAGTAGTAAAAATTGTGGGTGCACGTAACCCCAATATATTCTTTGAATTACCAGTCAGAAACTGGCACTATATGGCAGTAGCAAGAAATGAGGGTATTTATAACCCCAATATATTCTTTGAATTCCCAGTCAGACAATGGCACTGTATACCAGTAGTAAAAATTGTGGGTGCACGTAACCCCAATATATTCTTTGAATTACCAGTCAGAAACTGGCACTATATGGCAGTAGCAAGAAATGAGGGTATTTGTATTCCCAATATATTCTTTGAATTCCCAGTCAGACAATGGCACTGTATACCAGTAGTAAAAATTGTGGGTGCACGTAACCCCAATATATTCTTTGAATTACCAGTCAGAAACTGGCACTATATGGCAGTAGCAAGAAATGAGGGTATTTGTATTCCCAATATATTCTTTGAATTCCCAGTTAGACAATGGCACTGTATACCAGTAGTAAAAATTGTGGGTGCACGTAACCCCAATATATTCTTTGAATTACCAGTCAGAAACTGGCACTATATGGCAGTAGCAAGAAATGAGGGTATTTGTATTCCCAATATATTCTTTGAATTCCCAGTCAGACAATAGCACTGTATACCAGTAGTAAAAATTGTGGGTGAACGTAACCCCAATATATTCTTTGAATTACCAGTCAGAAACTGGCACTATATGGCAGTAGCAAGAAATGAGGGTATTTGTATTCCCAATATATTCTTTGAATTCCCAGTCAGACAATGGCACTGTATACCAGTAGTAAAAATTGTGGGTGCACGTAACCCCAATATATTCTTTGAATTACCAGTCAGAAACTGGCACTATATGGCAGTAGCAAGAAATGAGGGTATTTGTATTCCCAATATATTCTTTGAATTCCCAGTCAGACAATGGCACTGTATACCAGTAGTAAAAATTGTGGGTGCACGTAACCCCAATATATTCTTTGAATTCCCAGTCAGACAATGGCACTATATACCAGTAGCAAGAAATGAGGGTATTTATAACCCCAATATATTCTTTGAATTACCAGTCAGAAACTGGCACTATATGGCAGTAGCAAAAATAGTGGGTGTATATAGCCCCAATTCTATTGCTAGGGGACTTGCAGGGTATTTCTGGGGTGAAGGTGGAGGGGCACACCGTTGGAACGGGTATCGGGGGTATATATCGGGTATACGGGAATACACTGACAGTGTATTCCATTCAGGATCCTGGGAAAGCTGGGTTGCGGCGATTGAGCCCGTCAGTGCCACGTTACACTGACAAGCTTCTCCCTGGAATTTAGCTCTTACAAGAGCTGTTGTGGTTGTCTTCTCCTTCCTATCCTAGCCTGTCCCTGCCTACCCAGAATCTAAGCCCTAGCTAGCTGGACGGAAACCTCCGTCCTCGGTGAATTGCAAGCTCAGAATGACGCGAACCTGGGCGGCGCTGTTCTTTTAAATTAGAGGTCACATGTTTTCGGCAGCCAATGGGTTTTGCCTACTTTTTTCAACGTCACCGGTGTCGTAGTTCCTGTCCCACCTACCCTGCGCTGTTATTGGAGCAAAAAAGGCGCCAGGGAAGGTGGGAGGGGAATCGAGTAATGGCGCACTTTACCACGCGGTGTTCGATTCGATTCGAACATGCCGAACAGCCTAATATCCGATCGAACATGAGTTCGATAGAACACTGTTCGCTCATCTCTATTAATGATTTCTCTTCAGACAGATTATATTGTTGAACTGTTCCCTTAATCATGAACATAAATACAATTTAGAAAATAAGTTTTGAAAAAAAAGAAAATGAATTAGTAAAAACACTAATATATGTTATATTTCACTCAGAAGGATATGGAATAGCTTACCCTTCATTCAAGTTGCTTCAAGAAATTAAGCCCCTACTTGACCCTTGATGCTGGAATTAGACAAATAAAATCATGCCAACTCTTAACAGACCCTATAGTATAAATGTACGGTATAATCTGTACCGCAGCACTTTTGTGTAATTTTCAATTACCAGTACAGTCTCCAATACTAGCTTAACTTATAAAGCAAAGTATCTATTTCTATTTTAACTTCTAATTGCATTCTGTAGTATCAGCTGGAAACATCTGTGTTCTTGTTTAATAAGATTGTACACATCTTTTTATATCGTTTATTACCTGTAAACTGTTGAGGTTAAATCCATTTGATTCCTATCCAAAATCAATATCAATTCTAAAGTCCTCAGCCTTTTACCAGAGGCAAGCTCATAATGTTTTCTTTAATCCATCTGCAGAGAAAGGTAATATTTTAGTGGGAACCAGAAATATGCAGTTTAATAGTAGTAAATACAGCAAACTGAAAGGCAAATCTAATAATGCGTTATGATGGATAAAGTCATTCTAAGTTCTTGAAACTCAACAATTCCTCACCTAAAGCCAGAACCTGCTTTTATACAGTAACTTATCAACCTTCATAAAACCTTTATCTAATGCTCTTACTGTATATCTGACTGATGTGGTGTATTCCCTTGCAGAGCTATGGCAAAATGTTGTATTAATTCTGAGTACGGTTGAGCTCAGTTTGTACGAATGGTTAAGCTTTTCAGACTTTACAACTTAGATACATGGCTTTTGATTCAACTATTGTTGGGCACTTTCTGTCAGTATTATTCACACACTATATTTATAGCTGTGTACTACATATAAATAAAATCTTTCTAAACTTATTTTGTCTACAATTCTGTTTTCTGAATACATATGCATGTTTACTACTTTATTTAGCTGTATGTCAATAGAGAAATAATAATTGTACTTATTGGCATGCGTAGAATGGTATTCCCATCTTATAAAGTGAAATCATGTTACTAGAATATGCATTCATTTTATGATTGTTGTGCTTCTGTCCTCTGGAACCCCCACTGATTGTATGAATGAAAGGGCTACAGCACGGATAACATGCTGTATTCTCTTTACAGTCTTTTCCTGCCAAGTGGCTGCACCCATTTATGTGCATGAAGCTGTGCTATACCTCCTTGTAAATTGTGTGGCCGTATTTTTGCTGTAGAGAAATGGCCATAAGCACTGAATCGGTTTCAGAGTCCCAGAGGTCAGATCCCACTGATCATAAAATGATGGTGTATCCTGGTGTTATGCCTTTGTTAATGAAGAAGTAAACACAGTGCTGAACCTAGCCTCTCTGTTGCCTGTCACATTTTGTGACTTTACAGTAGTCTTCTGCTCACATTTCCCACACTTCCCTTTGGACCACTATGACCACATCTTCCAGCTGTGACTTGTCTCTGTAAAGTTTTCAAAACAGACATCTTTGACTCCTCAATTCTATATGCACCTGACCCCCCCCCTCTCTCTCTACATATATATATACATACACACACAATGCTCCTTCATAATGTCCTCTAATAAATGCTTTTATAAATGTCCCTTACACGTGAAATTATGCTGCACAGCGGCCCCTGCAGCCTCCTTTATAACCAACAGTGGCACAAAAGAATGTGGGGCATATTAGAGGTTGCAGGCTTTGGACCTTTATGGTAATGTCCTAGACATCACAAATGGATGGTCCACGTGACGTTTGGGACATCACCATAAAGGCCTGAAGCTTGCTAGGAGTAACACCGGATCCACGAGAGGTGAGTAACAGTATGTTTTGTAATCTCCCCTGGGACTCAGAGGTCTGAAAAGACCCCAGACTATAATAGCAGTAGTTGTTGGGGTTCGCAGGCCCCAGCCTGCTCACAGCCACTTTTGCTCCCCTCTTCTGCGTCCTATAGTAGAAGGAGAAGCCAGGGGCAGCCATGAGCAAGACAGGGGATAGGTATAGAAACAGGCCGCTACCTGCTGGGGATACTCCGGCAGATAGAGGCCTGTTAAAAAAAAAAAAAAAAAAAAAAAAAAGTATCCTCAGTCACCAACCCTTTATGGAACAACTGCTGCTGCAGCCTCCTCTTCTTCTTCACTTGGCCGTGCATAAGATGTTTGCGTCTTAGTGCAAGAGATGTGATGATGTCTTATCATTGTTGCCTGTGCTGAGAAACAGTGGTCTAAGCTAGCCCAGGGCAGGTACACTCAATTTTGTTTTCAGAGTGGCCTATCCACAGGCTAGTTTAGGAAAAAAAAAAAAAAAAAAAGGTAAAACTAAGGCCCCCTCCAAAAGTGCCGCCTGAAGTGGTCGCATCACCCTGCCTCATTAGCGGTGCGCCCCTGGTTAAACAATAGTACTATGTGAAAGATCATTTGTTTCTCAAACAAGCTAACTCCATCAGAAGAAACCAGTTTGTCCATTTGTTAAACTTTGGACATTTGTAGATTTGGCACATGTGTTGTCTTAACTGTAAAATGATATAAAAGACTAGACCCTCTTACAATAAATGGGAACATTCATACAATCCTTTTGAGTGTGTGTGTTTATGTCTGTGTGCTTGTCATCAGCTTGCAATGTTCATTGTAATAGTTACTAAACCCCCAACCCCCCAAAGATTAGTCAGCATTACCTCTTCTCCCTCCTTCTTTCTGAGTTTGGCACCAGGAAGAGGAAAAGTGAAAGTCATCGTCGCCACTACAGCTACAGATATTGAAGTTAACCTTCATACTTATTAACAACTTTGTGGCACAGACTGTGTCAATGACTTTTCAATGGCTTTGTTATTAAATGAAGGTGAGTAGGAGTGTTTTTTTCCACACCTCCTTGCCTCTGATTATTTTACTCTGGGATCTGAAAAGTTTAGCCTGAAAAGAAACTTGCGAGCAAACCACAAATATTCCCCAAAAAAATGTTTCTAGCTGTAACAAAACTACTATTGGGGTACCATTAGGGGGTCAGTATTCATCCATGTTCTTTTAGACACTTACAAAATACTTTTATACTTTAAAACCAAGTTAAATTAAGGCCTTTGGTTGAGTGGCTCTCATTTCCTTGAGGCAGCTGTAGTGCAGATAGGTTTGGGTCAAGTGATGTTCTGCTACATGCCACAACTCAGTGGAGGAGATCAGAGGATGGGAGTAGTAGTGGCATTGGCTTTGCCACCTGCTAGGCTGAGCACACTTCACATGCACCCCAACACCACTCCAGGGCCAGACACAGTTCAGGGGGGTCCTGAAGCTCTACCGGATGGTAGTGGTAGTAGGGCACTTCTAGTTTGGAGAGGGGACCTCTTTTTTTCTGAGCCAGTGTGATGGTGTTCAGAAGGGCCCTGATGGTAATGCAGGCACAACTCAGGAGGCCAGGATGCAGTGAAAACTAGGCAACAGTTTATTAACTGTAATGAACAAGAGAACCAACAGCTTGTAGAAGGAGGTAGTAGTCACAGTCCAATCCCCCTGCCTTGGTGGTAGGACGCTGCCCAGAGATGTTACAGGCTCAGGATTTTTAATCTTGGCCTACTCTTTCTCTCGTGCAACTCCCAATGTAAGACAAAGGGGGCTGTAGTGGGGCAAGGAGTCCTGACAGGATCTGATTACCTGGAGACTAGGCCTGAATGAGTTTCTCCAGTCAGGATCCTCCATTGCTCCTCCTGGCATGGCTGGCTAATGTTCAGTAGAGACGCACAAATTAATTCTATGACTCAGAGCTGTCTCTGGATGAGCCTGGGGCGATGAATAATCCTCCTAGAAGCTGTACTGGCAGCTGCTGAACTCCAGTCTGGGTTTTCTCTCTGCACAGCTCAGCATGAACTGTGCAGGGTGGCCGCTAACTCTAGACTGTACTGTAACGGTCGCCAGGAACACTATAGTGTTTCTACAACCCTGCTCAGTGGCCAGTGATTGGCCAGGGTTGAACCAAGGCATGTTTTTTGAACTGTGAAAGGGAAATAAACAGGGAAAAGTTGCACAATAATCACATTTAACAATAAACATAGAAGATGGGACATACCAACATAACCTGAAGACACAATAGACAAACACAAAAAATACCAGCTACTCCAGGATGTTGCATACTGTGGGGAATCGCTCAGGTAGATGCTTGTAGTAGTGCAGGAAACAGGGACACAGACACTGGACTGCACACAAGTTCAGGCTTTATTGACATGTAACTCATACACTGCTTTTGCAAACCCACAGGATAAACAAAACAAAACCCTTCTCGGCTGAGAAACTAACTTAAATGTAAGGAAACTTTTCCCTGACTATACAGGAGACTGGCTACCAGTCTCCCACCTTGGCAACAACAATGGGTGGCACAGTACCTGCTTTGAGGGTCCGTTCTGGACAGTTCAACTCTGTCAGTGTGGTACCACCCTGCTAGTCTTCACACTCAGACTGTTATTAGGGCCTGATTAGTCAGCTGACCTCCCTGGTGTGAGTCTCACCATACACCCTTTAGGTGCCTGGCTGGAATGTACCCGTCTTCCTAGACTACACCCTTCACTCTCTCACAATACATACAAGCCTCATACTATCCCCTCAAACACAGATATTCAGATTATAATGGAGCATCTTCTGATAGTGATTCACAAGATAGTCATGATATTCGTGTTGCCCACACCGGGAACCAGTATGTCAAATGCTCTGCTTTCATAATGGCATGTTCCTTAATATATCTCTGCAACAAATATCCTAACCAGATCTCATGTCCACTTTTGAGGACTATAGTTCTTCTATCACCTATGAGATTTCTGAGAGTTCAGTTTTTAATGTGTTCCTTGACTACCTTCTCATTCAGACACTTCAATCCTCATTTTCTTTTCCATAGCATCCCATAGTGCTTAAATATTTGGGTATTACTATACACAATATATACTCTTATTAGCTGTATGCTGGTGGCTTTGAGGACAGCGATTCCTTGACTCTACAAGGGCTTCTACAAGATCTGAATGTTTTCAGGAAATGATGTATCTGCAATTGATGAAGGAACTTGCTCAGTCACAGCTCAGACATCCAACAGAAGGTTCAAAGTGTCACCAATGACTGAATTTCATTATTTTTTAGAATATTCTACATATCAGCAAATTGAGATGGCTCACATAGTCCTTTAATCTGCTGATCTACCTTGATATCTCTTGACCTGAGGAGGAACAGTCTATCACGACTGGGGATGGGTGCTAACCTGAGACACACTAGAGACGATCAATGGAACCTGCTTCAGTCCAATTCAATGAATATAACCCTTGTTTAATTGATGGCATACTAATAACTCCTATAAATATTATAAAATATAAACTTGGAGCATGCTCAACATCTATGGCGATGAGTCTGCTTCAGGCCTTTTTTGCATTCTTACACATTTCAGGGTAACATGTTGGTTTACTATTGTAACTTTTGCACATGGAATACTTTCTTACAGCAACTAGCCTGCTGCACCAGGCCTCATATGCAAAGCGATTGCATCCTGTTTTGTTGAATACAACAACAACAACAACAAAAAAGTTTAATAATGAATTAAGATGCTCAAGATCACAATTTACAGATAAAGAATTATTTCTGCTAAATCTGACAAGTCAACAATCTTTTGATCAGAGGACTCTGGAGGAGCTGTACAACAAGATATATATCAAAACGGCTGTGGCTGCAGCTACTATACAACAGGTCGTAGCAAACCAAGGATAAGAAGATCTTGCATTTATAGCCAAGAGTCAATTATCCTGCCTCAGTGATGTTTTTGTGCTTACACATGACAGAATGCATTATGTTAGAGCTTTAAAATGGAAACCAGGACATCCTTGGGATATAACTAAATAAGTCATTTCTTTCCTGACTTGGCATCATTTTATTTTGCTTTGCAATACCACTTATATAGACTTTAATGTACTTTTTATAAACTCAGTGTATACACATTTTACTCTAAGCTATAAAGCAGAGCCCTCTGGGAGGATATTTCAAAATACTGTATATGTTGTTTTCTGACCATCCAACTAGAACTAAAGGGAAAAGACTGGGCAAAACAAATAATTGTTAGAAAATAGCAATCAAATCCATACTCGCTTGTTTACTCTCCCACTGTTCCATCGTCACTTCTTAAAAGGGATGTCCAGGACTTGGAGCAAACCTCTCAGGATTGCCTAAGGTGAATGTAAAAAAAAAAAAAACATACTTGACTATCTCTAATGTTCTGTTTTTGATCCTGGTCCCCTTTTCCTCACTGCAATGGAATCTGAAGTTCACATGATCGCTGAGACAAATCAGTAGCCCACAAGGTTGATGATTATGAGCCAGTGACATATGTGAGTGACATCACAGGTCCCCCTCTACAGTGATTTTTTGAAGCCACTGATTGTGGAGGTTTCACAAACTGAGCACTTTCTATATATGGTGAGTGCCAGTTGTATATAGTGAGTGCCAGTTCTAAAGATGGGTGAACCCCATGAGATTTGTTTTGTCCTGTGTTCGGATGAAGTAAACTTGGTCCAAACTTATTCGGATAGAAGCGGAAGGAGAATTATTATACATATGGGTCTCTTCAGACCCCAGAGTATAATAACTGGAGGCTCAGGGGAGGAAGACACAGATCATCAGACATCGTGTGTTGGCCCAGAGGAGGTACCAGAAGGTGAGTATGAATTTTTTATTTTTATCACGTTGGGTCTGCAGCTATTATACTCTGGGATCTGAGTATACAAAAGCTACAGTTTTAGAGTTGTATCCATATCATATTGGCAGACCACCATGAAGAACAAAACAGTGCCTGTTCTATTCATTTATGAAGAGTTGTTTATAATTGGTGTTATGCTTTAAAGACTTATTAATTTGATGGGGTTTGCATTGTAGGAAAGAATGCAAAGTTCCCAGACTCCATGGACAAAGTCCGTGTTTTGTCAGAATGGGGATAGTTTGCATAGTGTCTAAAAGTTTTGGGAAGCTTATGAAAGAGTCTGGGGTAGTTCAGATGGTAAATGGACTCTTATTTTCATACCCAGGGAATCTTATGTATTGCTTGACTACTGGGATACTGTGTATAGTAGAAAACTGATTAATATTGGAGTCCGCAAAGTGAAGGATCAGCACCTTGCTCAGTCTAAACCCTGAGACAGACCAGTAAGTTTCTATCAGCCTCAGAAACTTATCCAAGTCTTCCTGCAGATGAGACACAAATAACATTATGTCATCCAGAAAAAGTGCCTATCACAATGTGCAGTTTCCCAATTGGATACCCCTAAAAGCACTTTCCTGCACCAGGCAGTGAAACAGAGGCTCCAAAGCTAAGTGGAAAAGAAGAGGTTTTTGTGTGAACACAGCTCTAGTGTTGTAATTGGATTTGCACCACACCCGTCTTCTGCCCTTGTTCCCTCTGTCTATTCAGTGATTGACAGCTTTCCTTCCTATCAGGTTCAGGGCGGGTTCTTCCTCCCCTATTTAGTCTTGGCTCACAGTCACACTGGTGCCAGTTATTGCCTCTTGCTTTCTGGTTTTTCTTGCTGTTATATTACTTGTACTCTAATCCTTGACCTCTGGCTTCCCTACTGACAATTCTTTTGGACTCCGTTTTGGCACTGCATCACTCTCCTGTTACCGAACCCTGGCTAGCTGACCTCCCTTTGTTGTTGTTCGTCTTGTCTGCATTTTGTGTTTCACGTATTCAGGGAGGGACTGTCTTCGTGGTTGTCGCCTATTACCTAGGATTGGGCCTGGCAATAGGAAGGGAAAGCGGGGGGGCTTCAGCTTAGGGCTCACTGTCCCTTGTGCCCCTCCCTCCAGGGTTCACCAGCAGCTTCTGGGGAATTATCGTCTGCCATTCCCTAACAGTGCTGCTTTTTAATTCCACGTTGTATTAAATAAACTGCGTCAGTGTTTCTCCTCAGCTGAGAGAGGAACTAATACCAACATATTGAGTGGTGTGATTTCTTTACTGCCTGGCACTTAGCCTTATCAATTAGGATGATGACAGTTACCCAGGATTACTGGTCATTTGGTCATTAAAACGGCCTCTGACCTTATCATCCATGCCATAGCATTCTTGTATAGTGTTCTGACAAAGGTGCAAAAAGGAATCTAAATACCTTTTCAGCAATGACAGTAACCTGATATTGTGGAGACTGTGCGGCAGCCGCGGCCGAGAGGTTGGGTCGCAGCCCGTCTCTCTGCAGTAGCGTCTTGTCGCTTGTCACTCCCTCCTTGTTGCCGGCAGTTCGGCTTAGCAAGGGTTAAGCCCTTTTGCAGCCGGAGGGCGTGATCATGCTGTGACTGACACTCGTGTCAACCAATGACCTCCGCCTTGGCCAGCAGGCCTGACTGAATTGGAACGCCCTTCCCCTTTTAAGGAGGGAGGTTTCTCAGCCTGCTGCCCTTGTATCATTTCACAATTGAACTGCGTGTGCTCAGGTTTAGCTAGATAAGTTAGGGCTAGTTCACACGTGAGTATAAGGGGAGGTTTTTGACAGCGGATTTCGCGTCCAAAACCTCCCCTTATAATGGTGGTCTATGGAGACCGCCGGGCTTCTGTTCTCCGCTAGCGGCGAGCTGCTGCTAGCGGAGAAAAGAAAGGACATGTCCTTTCTTCAGGCGGAAGCCGCGCAGGCTCAGCCGCGCGGCAGCTACCTCCTATGTCGGCTCATTCATTTGAGCCGACAGCAGAGGGTTAAGCTGCGACAGCGATGGTCGCGGCGGGCGGGTTTTGACAAGAGAGAGACGCGGCTCGCCGCGTCTCTCTCTGTGTCAAAACCCGCGCGGGCAGTTCACGTGTGAACTAGCCCTTAGAATTTGGTTTGGCAGAATTCTTAGATTAACTTGGGAATTATTATTTAATCTTCAGTTGATAGCTACCCGTGGTGTGCCTCAGTTGGTGTTACGGTTCTGTATATATATATTTTTTTTTTTTTTTTGAACAACAGAACCTCTGGGCTACAAGACACTGCAGCGAGGTCCACAGGCCCATATGGGTGGCTGTATGTCTGAACTAAATGTGAACAGGGTGCAACACACACTGGCTGAGGTGCGGTGCAGTACTCAATGTGAAAAACTGCAGTGACAGTGGGGTGTGTGATACTCCATGGACTCCCAGCTAACACCCTCGCCCCCCTCCAGTCCACCTTAAACTGTGCTGCTCGCTTAATCCACCTCACCCCCCGATCTTCATCGGCTGCTCCCCTCTGTTAGTCCCTCCACTGGCTACCTATAGCCCAGCGAATTGAGTTCAAGCTACTAATGCTAACATACAAAGCCATCCACAACCTGTCCCCTCCATATATCTCTGAACTAATCTCCCGCTACCTGCCCACACGTAACCTCAGATCCTCCAATGACCTCCTGCTCCGCTCTGCTCTCATCCGCTCCTCACACAACCGTCTCCAAGATTTCTCTCGTGCATCACCCATACTCTGGAACTCCTTACCACGACACATAAGACTGACCCCCACAATCACAGGCTTCAAGAAGGCCATGAAGACTCACCTATTCAGGAAGGCCTACAACCTCCAATAACACTATCACCGCACTGCCATCTGTACAGTCTCCCCCTCTCCTTCTGTCTCTACCCCCCTTCCCCCATAGATTGTAAGCCCTCGTAGGCAGGGCCCTCTACCCCACTGTGCTAGTCGGTCACTGTCAGTATTATATCTACCTGTATATTCTGTGTATTGTATGTAACCCCCAAATGTAAAGCACCATGGAATTAATGGTGCTATATAAATAAATAATAATAATAATAATTACTCACTATGAACAGGGTGCAATTAAACCCTGCCAGTTAAGCTCACTGGCCAGGTACACCAATACTGCTGAAACAAACAAGGCTGCCAAGGGTTAACACTCACCCCAGGTCAGCCAACACACTTACCCCTGCACAGCTAGGGGTGCTCCTGCACACAGCTAGGAGTACTTCTGCAATAGCTAGAAGCCACCACGGAAGTCTGAACCCAAATGTAAAGCACCATGGAATTAATGGTGCTATATAAATAAATAATAATAATAATAATAACATGCTCCTGCAAACAGCTAGGAGTTACCAATGAAGTTTGACAGTCTAAATAAGGCTATCTCAGAGACCAAACCTGCTGCAACTCCTCAGGCTGGAACAGTCTCTACTGCTCCTAGCCCTGGTGAAGAGCTGACAGTTCAGGGTTTACAGGTCCTAACTAACAGCACCCAGATAGAAGCAGAGAAACCCCACACAGAGGCCTAATCTGGCAACCATAGATTGTAAGCCCTCGCGGGCAGGGCCCTCTACCCCACCGTGCCAGTCGGTCACTGTTAGTATTATATCTACCTGTATATTTTGTGTATTGTATGTAAACCCCCAAATGTAAAACACCATGGAATTAATGGTGATATATATATATATATATATATATATATATATATATATAAACAATAATAACCTGCCTGAATACTGGAGCATATCCCTGAGACTACTGTCATTAAACAAGCTTCCATGGACTTTAGGAAAATTCAATCAAAGTGTGAGCACCGGGCAGGCGTCGGCTCACACTATTTAAAGGGAAGTCCCCGCCCAATAGGGGCGGTGGTCATGACCTCACCGCTCATAGGGGAGAAAAGGCACTTAGCTTGTGAGCGGCTTCAAAAGTCTGAGCATGCTCAGTAGGGCAAAAGCTGCACTTAAACTGACCCACAGGTGGCGCTGTGCGCTGGGAGAGCAACCTGCGGGAACCAATCCTAACAGTTGGTCACTGAGTGCACACTATCTATTTAATTGCAGTCTAGCACAGGAGTGCTGTCTAGACTGGTTTCCATGAGCGGCTGCTCTGAGCTGCACAGGCCTCTGTGATTTAACAGAGCACACCCGGTTGGTGTAGTGGGCTGACAGTGATGCCAACTGCCAGACCTTATTCACACCATAAATCATGGCCATGCAAACGAGGGTTAAGGGAGGGTGCATAAGGGTTCTAGTGCACCCTCAGCTCTGCTACATCTGATGGGCTGACCGGCACACAGTGTAGTTGAGCAGAACTGGCTCAACACTGCTAAGTCTCTGCATTCCCATAGGAATGCATTGGCCAGCCTTCGGCCAATCAGCGCTGGCTCTGCTGGAGGAGGCGGAGTCTAAGGTCGGACCTGAATGGAGACTGGTGTGGAGCGATCTTAGACTCCGCCTCCTCCAGCAGAGCCAGCACTGATTGGTCGAATTCTGCACTCTGGCCAATCAGCGCTGTCCAATGCATTCCTATGGGAAAAAGTTAGCTTGCGAAAATCGCAAGTTGACAGGGATTTCCATGAAATAAAGTGACTTTTATGCCCCCAGACATGCTTCCCCTGCTGTCCCAGTGTCATTCCAGGGTGTTGGTATCATTTCCTGGGGTGTCATAGTGGACTTGGTGACCCTCCAGACACGGATTTGGGGTTACCCATAGACTATAATGGGGTTCGAAACCCGTTCGAACACTCGAACAGTGAGCGGCTGTTCGAATCGAATTTCGAACCTCGAACATTTTACTGTTCGCTCATCTCTAGTCGTTATCAATAACTGAATGCAAAGAACAATACATGCCCAGCCATCCATGTAAGCATCAGAGATGAGCAAATTAGTTTGTAATGATCTGGGTTTGTTATGTATTTTTGGGGTTCTCCACACAGGGACCACTACTATACTTTGGGTTCTCTTCAGACAAATTCACAACCAACACGATGTACAGTACATACTACAATGGGTTTCTAACAGGACAGTGGACACTGACTTACTACAGTGATACTTCATAGGAAAAAGCAGCTCCTGCTAATGTCTAAATGTATTCAGTAATATATTAGTGTATGTAGGATAGTTGTTTGTTTATGCAGGTCTTCCGATTCCTGGAGAACCCCTTTAATATTTCAAAATTCACTGTGCTGCAGATTCAGCCACTGTCATAATATAGTTAATATTCCCATGCTGTGCAATTCTATTTGGAAATATCAATTCTACTCTTATGTATTTTTCCTGAATAGTTTACATCATTTAATGAAATTATGACAAATGTTGTTATGAATATAGCACCAATTTGCAAAGTGCTGACCCGTGACTCAGAGACAAGACAACAGATGTGTCTGCTTCCCACAAATGCTAAATTACTTTTAATTTTTTGAATTAATTTTCACATTTTAAATGTAAGTTTTTACAATTATTGTTCCAATATTTCAACCTCAGAGTAGCAGAGGCTTATATAAAAACAGATTTATACATAAATTACTGCTTCTGGTATGAGTAAAAACAAGTGAAAAGTTAAACTTTACAAAGAAGTATGGAAATAGGCCTTTCCATCCATTGTATATAAAATCCTGACGTAGTTCCCTGGTGTTATATTGTATTATTATAGTGTAATAATTGGTTGGACAAATATAAAATATTTTAATATTAATTGTGTTATTTATGTTTTCTTTATTTACAACATTAACTTCAAGATCAGAAATGCAATTTTGTATTTTCGCTCTATGTTTTACCCTGACTTCATTGAGCTTATGTCAGTTTTTATGGAAATTGTTTTTTTTTTTAAATTAAAGAATGATAAAAAAAATTTTTTTTAACATTGGTATTCTTAAACATATAATTGAAAATACATGTGCCACCTTGTGGCCTTTTACAGAACTTTAATTTTTAACAGTAAGTTATACATTATGGATAGTAATATGATGTCAGTACAATAGTCTTAAAGAGACAGTGACCATTTTGTGTATTTTTAAGAAAAAATGTTCGAATAAAGTAAAACATAAGACTGTTGTCTTGGGTCCATATTTAAAGAGTACCTCCAATTATAAATCCATTTTTCATAAATGGATAATACATGTGAATGTAAAAAAAACTAACATGTTTTATTATAGAACTTTTCTGAATGTTTCCCTTTTCTGATAAGTGGAGAAAGATAGATATTTATTTAATAAGACATATTACAAAATTTCTTATATTCATCTGCACTATTCAGTTTTGAAATGTTTTATAAATGGAAGAATAATTTATTGATATGATCACAGGCAAGAAACTTATATTAATTTACATGTTGAAAAGCTACTAAGTTTGTATGCCCTACGCCCTAAAAGCTACTTTTTTATTTTTATCACCATGAATCTTCTTGTGACAGAAGTCATAATGATTTTGATACTTTCAGAAGTTCTATACAAGGATCATGGGATACAGAGATGATTGAAATTATGATTGGATATGGGTTTGACAATTTTATGTACATTGAATATCCTTTTATGTATATTTTTCGTACATGAGTCCACACATAATTGATCTCTGCAATTCACTCCCTCAGCACTAGTTGGCTGCATACAGACACAAATTGTATAGGCACATTACTGTACATAGTAAAGATGATGCAGCAATCACCCAAATGATGCAACCTTTTAATCCAGCTGTTCGGATCGGGTATTATACTGTTTGGGGGTCACTGTGGAGCATCTAATACTGTGCGGGGGAGAGCACTGTGGAGCATATTATACTGTTCCTCGGCCGCTATACATATTGTTAATAGAGCTGAGTGAGGGTCACTATGGAGCATATAGTATTGTGTAAGGAGCCATTGTGGAGCATATATTGCTGTGTGGGGGACACTGAAGCATATTATACTGTGTGGGACCCCTTCATTGTTCACATCACATGCCATCTGTTTCATAGCAGCTGTGCACTATTATTAAAGGCTATAATAACATTGGATGGTGGTTGTAAAACAGTAATTGTGTAATGTAAATAGTCACAATTGTTGTAAAAGCACCACAGTATCTTGAAAGAGTTGATCAGCAAGGGGGCATTAGACCAGGGGCGTAACTACCATAGAGGCAACGGAGGCGGCTGCCACAGGGCCCGGGCCATTAGGGGGCCCGGTGACAGCCACTACCGCTGTTTTTTTATTATTTTTTTAATAGGCTGTTACAGGCCCTATTCACTTGCCGATCCTGGCTGAGCTGGGATCAGTAAGTGACACCGCGGGCCCCACAAATACTATTATTATACTCTGGGGTCTGAAAAGACCCCAGAGTATAATAATTGTTTATGGGTGTCCACTATGGGGTATAATACTGTGTGCAGGGGCCACTAAGGGACATAATAGAGTGCGGAGGAGGGGGCCAGTCGAGGTCTTCGATGTCGGTTGGGGGGGAGGCCATGTCAAAAGTTCGCCACGGGGCCCCGCCATTCCTAGTTACGTCACTGCATTAGACAATGGGTGTGGGTAAACTCTTAATTTCCTAGGAAAATTATAGCATCCAGTTGTTAATATTTTCATATATTTTCAGGAAGGTAAGATAGTACCGCATTAAGTTGAAAGAAAAGATGCTCCAGATTTGTTATCTTATAGAGAATGTAAGTTCTGTTAAGTTGCATTTGGATTTGACCTGACTGTAAAATTGTCTCTGGTAATATAAAAATCAACAACTGGGTTGTACTGACACACTAAAAGGATGATTTGTTGCCTAGGGGTCAGGAATGCAAGGGAGATCTATGCGGTGTGTGATGCCTTTTAGGGCTGAATTAATAGGATCCATGTCAGTTTGACTTTACAGAGAGAATATTCTGCTACTTAATTTGACTTTTTTTTAGTCATAAAAGCTATGCCATTTAAGAGAAGAAATTATTAGGCTACGACAGCTATATATATATAGCGGTATATAGCTGACTGGATTCCATGTGTCAGACTTATACACAACACTTGTAAGGATTAGTCATAGGTGCTATTCAACTGTAAGTGCCATATAAAAAGGCATTGTAGAAACAGCTGACATTTCTTAAATACGTATTGAGCACGGCACTGTAAATAGTTGACCTCCTCTCAAAAAATAGATGAAAAGAATAAAGAACAATTTAATACCACAAACAGAAAGATTAGTAACCTTCATTTTTTTCTATACCACAGAGGTTCATTTAGACCCAGCTTGGACTATTGAACCCGAGAGAGAAAATTATATTACTTTATACCAATTCGGTTTTAGAATGCACTTATAGTTCACAGTGACAGTCATTAAATTATTTATAAAAAAAAAAAATAAGAATGCTGCAGAAATGTGGAGTTGGATGTAACTACAGCTGGAGTTTCTTTAGAGCACTGTATACACAGCTATGGGAGCCGCCATGATGCGGCTCCCCTCTGACCTGACGGTCACATGATCCGTCAGGATCAGAGGCTGTTAGAGCCTTTGAGTCCTACAGGACCCAGATCACCTCTGTAGTTATGGGCAGGAGGTTGTACTCCTCCTGCAACTGAAGCTAAATGAATCAACCCCAGTTACAGGGAATATCAGCCTCCTGCATCAAAAAAATACCACTCAGATGCCCCCAAAGATCTAATATGACCTTATGGGGACATAATGTAAAAAAAAAAAGAAAGAAAGAAATTTAAAAAAAAGTAAAAAATTAAAATTCAAGTAAAATAATTTCAAAATAAACAGAATAATACACCAACAACATGCTCTTATCACAGGTTCTAGTCCCACCACCAACGACACAATAAAAAATAAAAATGACTGCAACAGAGAGGAAAAACTATTTAAGAGGAAACACAATGAGCAGGATACAACTGGAGCTAACATCAGCTTTTGTTATGGGGAGAATGGACCACTACTCCTGGGTTATCAATGAAGTGGTTAAATCCTTCCCTACTACTCTAGTCCCCCCTACTTTTTTCAGTAGGAGAGAGTACACTATTCATCTGCAACCTATGAATACTTTTAAATAGGAGGATGCTGCTTTCCTTTGGTCAGATCCTCAGTTAGCTTAGTTTGTAGGTCTACTAGGAGACAGCCTTCTCAGACTCCTGGTCTGCTGGGTTTACCTAAGCACATCCTAAACCATGGCAGTATCTTAATATTTTGTGCAGCACTTGCGACCAAAATAATCAAGAGACTCATATAGCTGTTATCAATGAATTGCGGAGGACGTGCAGGGTGGATATGGCTAAGCACATTTGTTTCTCCAGAAACAGTTACCTTGGTTCTAGCACCCATTAGACCTCCTACCGTTACTAGTCACTTAGATTCACAAACGTGTTGTGACTAGTGGCTGACAGGTATGTACAGTGTTGGCCAGAAGTATTGGTACCCCTACAATTCTGTCAGATAATACTCATTTTCTTCCAGAAAATCATTGCAATCACAAATTCTTTGGTATTATTATCTTCATTTAATTTGTCTTCAATGAAAAACGTCAAAAAGCCAAATTGGACATAATTCCACACCAAACATAAAAAAGGGGGTGGACAAAAGTATTGGCACCGTTTGAAAAATCATGTGATGCTTCTCTAATTTGTGTAATTAACAGCACCTGTTACTTACTTGAGGCACCTAACAGGTGGTGGCAATAACTAAATCACACTTGCAGCCAGTTGAAATGGATTAAAGTTGACTCAACCTCTGTTGTGTGTCCTTGTGTGTACCACATTGAGCATGTAGAAAAGAAAGAAGACCAAAGAACACTCTGAGGAAGTATGAGCAATCTCAAGGCTACAAGTCCATTTCCAAAGACCTGCATGTTCCTGTGTCTACCGTACACAGTGTCATCAAGAAGTTTAAAGCCCATGGCACTGTGGCTAACCTCCCTAGATGTGGACGGAAAAGAAAAATTGACGAGAGATTTCAACTCAAGATGGATGGATAAAGAACCCGGACTAACATCCAAACAAGTTCAAGCTGCCCTGCAGTCCGAGGGTACAACAGTGTCAACCCGTACTATCCGTCGGGGTCTGAATGAAAAGGGACTGTATGGTAGGATACACAGGAAAACCCCACTTCTTACCCAGAGATATAAAAAAGCCAGGCTGGAGTTTGCCAAAACTTACCTGAGAAAGCCAAAAATGTTTTGGAAGAATGGTCTCTGGTCAGATGAGACAAAAGTAGAGCTTTTTGGGAAAAGGCATCAACATAGAGTTTACAAGAAAAAAAAAAAGAGGCCTTCAAAGAAAAGAACACGGTCCCTACAGTCAAACATGGCGGAGGTTCCCTGATGTTTTGGGGTTGCTTTGCTGCCTCTGGTACTGGACTGCTTGACTGTGTGCATGGCATTATGAAGTCTGAAGACTACCAACAAATTTTGCAGCATAATGTAGGGCCCAGTGTGAGAAAGCTGGGTCTCCCTCAGAGGTCATGGGTCTTCCAGCAGGACAATGACACAAAACAAACTTCAAAAAGCCCTAGAAAATGGTTTGAGAGAAAGCACTGGAGACTTCTAAGTGGCTGGCAAAGAGTCCAGACCTGAATCCCATAGAACACCTGTAGAGAGATCTCAAAATGGCAGTTTGGAGAAGGCACCCTTCACATCTCAGGGACCTGGAGCAGTTTGCCAAAGAAGAATGGTCTAAAATTCCAGCAGAGCATTGTAAGAAACTCATTGATGGTTACCGGAAGCGGTTGTTCGCAGTTATTTTGTCTAAAGGTTGTGCTACCAAGTATTAGGCTGAGGGTGCCAATACTTTTGTCCAGCCCATTTTTGGAGTTTTGTGTAAAATGATCAATGATTTGACTTTTTTTCATTCTCTTTTGTGTTTTTTCATTGCAAACAAAATAAATGAAGATATTAATACCAAAGAGTTTGTGCTTGCAATAATTTTCTTGAAGAAACCGAGTATTATCTGACAGAATTGCAGGGGTGCCGATACTTTTGGCCAACACTGTATGTGCAATAGGATTGAGAAGGCCTATAACAACTATAAGCTTCCTCTACAAAATGTCATACTGTTACTACTAAAGACTTACTGTAGTTTACACTTTAGTTGTTGCACCACAATCAATCTATCAAGTCATTGAAAATCCACACCTTTTTCTGTACAAATGTTTTATATTTATTATTACAGTAAGTGTCATTCTCTATTAAATATACAGTAAAATGTTAGTAATCCTGTATCCAGTGATCCAAAAATTTGATAATCATTTTTTTCCAGCTCAAAATAATTATTGGTTGAAGGATAAGCTGGGAAAAACAAAATAAACTATTATATCAAATATGTCACTGACAGTTTTTGGATTTTTTTTTATCAAAAAGTTATTATTATGCTATATTGTTTTACCTTTACAAGTAAATTTATCATATACTTATATCAGGTTCCAAATTATCAGATATTATTGGGAGATATCTGGCCCAACTGTGGCATGATTAAAGCTTTTTTTTTAAATTTTTTTTTTTAAATATGTTTAAGGCCCCACATAGCGAACTGCAGCAAAATGATATGTGTAAGGCTAGTTCACATATGGGGCGCCCGCGCGGGTTTTGACACAGAGAGAGACACGTTGAGCCGCATCTCTCTCTGGTCAAAACCCGCCTGCCGCGAGCATCGCGGTCACGGCTTTCCCCTCCTATGTCGGCTCAAATGAATGAGCTGATATAGGAGGTTGCTGCCGCTAGGCGGAAGCCGCGGTCCAGCCTGAAGAAAGGACATGTCGCTTCTTTTCTCTGCTAGCAGCAGCCCGCTACAAGTGGAAAAAAGAAGCCCGGTGGTCTGCATAGACCATTGTAAAGGAGCGGATTTTGAAGCGAAATCCACTGTCAAAATCCACCCCTTTGTTCATGTGTGAACGAGCCCTAACAGAGCTTTTCTATATCTACAATGTGTGGATAAATTAGTCAGAATCTTGTTCACTTTGTGGGTACTGTGAAACAGAGGGTTTTTTTGGCATCTAATTCTTTTGTCCGCAGTGCTTTTCATTGCGTTTTTTCTATACTTTTTCCTGTGTGTTTTTTGTTCCCCCAGAATCTCATTCACTTTGCTGATACTGTAAAATACAGCGTTTTTTTTTTTTTTTCTTTTTTCTACTGCATTTCTGCAACGTGGGGTCTTAGCCTAAAGTGTTGTTTATAAAACAGTCAAATCATGCATATGTAATGTGTTTCAATACATTTAATAAATAAGATACCATACATAATGGCAGAGATATGGGGAAATGTTTAAAAGAGGAAACCTTAAAAAAAGTAATCTGAGTCATAGCCAAAGCAGCCACTGAAAAAGCAACAAGAAAACCTACATTTTGTATAGAGTTGAGTAACAGTTTTTGTTTCTTCCTAAAATAGTTGATAACTCTTGGGCACTATAAGATCTGTGAATCTGTGGAATAGCCTACCCCGAGAGCTAGTCACAGCAGCAACAGCGGACAGCTCCAAAAAAGGATTAGATGCCTTTTTAGAGCAAAATAGCAATGATGGTTATGGAAATGTATAGACCGTCATGAACTTTCCTATCCCCTGGATGGACTTGATAGACATATGTCTTTTTTCAACCATACTATGTAATTATTTTGTCTTTGTTTGGACTCACATAACTTAATATACCAGACTTTAATGGAAGATTAAATAACATGTTAATCCTAATGACCTTCTGTCCTTTCTCAATCCTTTTAATGTTAAGCATGTAAAATAGAATTCTATTTTGTACAATTTGAAATCTGTTCGTATTTACTCACTTCTTGAAAACTAGCCGTTCATATATTTTATAAACAAGAAAACAGTGAAATTAAATTTGGTTATCATATACAAAAAAAGGAGTAATTTCAGTGAATCCATATTGAATTATGGATATAAACAAACATATTTAACATCAAAATGTTTCATAAAATATATGCAATATTTACATAATGCCAGACCAGTCAATATGTTGCTGATGTTTCATAAGACATGTTCCACATATAATGATGATTGAATACATTTACTTGTCTTCACCACTCATGTATATTATTGCTGCTAGAGTCTTTAAGAGTTCCAAGTAGAAAACTTATTGTTGTAGTATGTGTCTTGGTAAGCGGTGATGGTCAGATTTCCCACGTGACTTACGCTCTTGCGGATTTATATATTTCCATTTATTTGGAGACATTTTCAGTTTCCTTTTCCTTTTATCTGTGCACCATACTTTTTCACAATATTCCTCAACTTTTTGGAAATTACTATATCCAATCAACTGCAAGAACTCCTTATACCACTGTTTGGATGACTGGGGGATGCTTGGCTGTCCAGGACATGGCATTTTTTGGAGTGTAATTTCTTCTTCTTCTTCTTTGTGAAACATATCATCAACACGTTCTTCTTCAACAATTTCCAAAGTCATTTTTCTAATTGTATGGACATAAGAATTCTCCACAGTTTGGCAATAATATATCCCGGCATCTGATCTTTGAAGCTTAAGAAATAACAGTCCAAATTCTGTCATTATAACTCTTTCACCAGTTTTCACCTAAAGGAAAAATAAATAATTTCTACAATTATCTAATTGGGAAATTAAAAGACCGATTCTAAAAAATATTTTTAGAAAAAAAAAATGAAAAAAACAATTAAAAAATTTAGGCTAAGGCTCCATGTTGCAGATTTTGTTGCGTTTTTTTATTATTTTTTAGCCAAAGTCAAGAATGGCTACAAAGGAAATGGGGAATATATAGGAAGCTCTATTATTTGGCGTATCTATAGCTCTACCAACTCTGCCTTGTCTTAAGATGTTATTCTGCTGGGGTGAGATTGTGGTCATGTTTGCAACTTTAAGTCACAGTTGATAAATTTGGAGAACAGACAGCTAGACAGGATATCCATACTCACTTTCCCACCCACTATTCTAAAGTGGTGTAATGGGAGTTAAATCTAAAATGTCACAATTTTGGTGCATCTGAGCTAAAAAAAAAAATCCTAAAACTGTATTTTGGGACTATGGAGTGCAGAGTTTGATAAATTCACTCCTGTATGGTATGTTCTCCCTATGTCTTTCTTATAGTCTTCTAGCTACTCAAGGAATTTTTTATATATTTCAAAAATATGCTAATGAGTTAATTAGCTTTAAATGAACTTAGCCTAATGGCTGTGTGTTTGAATTAAGGAATTTTGATTGTGAGTTCTGTTTGGGATATGGACTGATGTGAATAGTGATAAGCAGAAAATACATAATATTAAATCAGTAAAACATAAGCTTAACACAAATCACTACATTATGTACAACATTTACATACCAATTTTTCTATATTATATTACTTTACATGACTTTCTGCTTTTGGTGACCTTGTACGTGTTACTTATGACTGTTTCTTGTTTCTACGTTAATAAATCATATACTATAAACAGGTTTTCTGAATAACACTACTCTCTAAAATAGACAAAAGTTTTTCGTTATATACTGTATATACTATCTAATAGAGATGAGCGAACACTAAAATGTTCGAGGTTCGAAATTCGATTCGAACAGCCGCTCAATGTTCGTGTGTTCGAACGGGTTTCGAACCCCATTATAGTCTATGGGGAACAGATACTCGTTAAGGGGGAAACCCAAATCCGTGTCTGGAGGGTCACCAAGTCCACTATGACACCCCAGGAAATGATGCCAACACCTCTGGAATGACACTGGGACAGCAGGGGAAGCATGTCTGGGGGCATCTAACACACCAAAGACCCTCTATTACCCCAACATCACAGCCTAACAACTACACACTTTACACACTCAATACCACCTCTCTGACAGTAGGAAAACACCTTGAAACATGTGTATTTGGCACTTGCAGTGAGGAGAGCTTGTCACCAGCAGTGAATTTGGCCCTTGTAGTAAGTTGAGGTTGGCACCAACATTTGTTTTGAAAATCAGGGTGGATTGAGCCTCTAACCAGCAGAGTTTGGGCAAATTCATGGTGGAGGGAGCCTCTAAACACCCCAGTTTGGGCAAATTCATGGTGGAGGGAGCCTCTAAAAACCCCAGTTTGGACCAATTCATGGTGGAGGGAGCCTCTAACCAGCCCAGTTTGGGCAAATTCATGGTGGAGGGAGCCTCTAAAAAACCCAGTTTGGACCAATTCATGGTGGAGGGAGCCTCTAACCAGCCCAGTTTGGGCAAATTCATGGTGGAGGGAGCCTCTAACCAGCCCAGTTTGGACCAATTAATGGTGGAGGGAGCCTCTAACCAGCCCAGTTTGGACCAATTAATGGTGGAGGGAGCCTCTAACCAGCCCAGTTTGAACCAATTCATGGTGGAGGGAGCCTCTAAACAGCCCAGTTTGGGCAAATTCATGGTGGAGGGAGCCTCTAAAAAACCCAGTTTGGACCAATTCATGGTGGAGGGAGCCTCTAACCAGCCCAGTTTGGACCAATTAATGGTGGAGGGAGCCTCTAACCAGCCCAGTTTGGACCAATTCATGGTGGAGGGAGCCTCTAAACAGCCAAGTTTTGGGAAATTCATGGTGGAGGGAGCCTCTAACCAGCCCAGTTTGGACCAATTCATGGTGGAGGGAGCCTCTAAACAGCCAAGTTTTGGGAAATTCATGGTGGAGGGAGCCTCTAACCAGCCCAGTTTGGACCAATTCATGGTGGAGGGAGCCTCTAAAAAACCCAGTTTGGACCAATTCATGGTGGAGGGAGCCTCTAAACAGCCCAGTTTGGGCAAATTCATGGTGGAGGGAGCCTCTAACCAGCCCAGTTTGGACCAATTAATGGTGGAGGGAGCCTCTAAACAGCCCAGTTTGGGCAAATTCATGGTGGAGGGAGCCTCTAACCAGCCCAGTTTGGACCAATTCATGGTGGAGGGAGCCTCTAACCAGCCCAGTTTGGGCAAATTCATGGTGGAGGGAGCCTCTAAAAAACCCAGTTTGGACCAATTCATGGTGGAGGGAGCCTCTAACCAGCCCAGTTTGGGCAAATTCATGGTGGAGGGAGCCTCTAACCAGCCCAGTTTGGACCAATTAATGGTGGAGGGAGCCTCTAACCAGCCCAGTTTGGACCAATTCATGGTGGAGGGAGCCTCTAACCAGCCCAGTTTGGACCAATTAATGGTGGAGGGAGCCTCTAAACAGCCAAGTTTTGGGAAATTCATGGTGGAGGGAGCCTCTAACCAGCCCAGTTTGGACCAATTCATGGTGGAGGGAGCCTCTAAACAGCCCAATTTGGGCAAATTCATGGTGGAGGGAGCCTCTAAAAAACCCAGTTTGGACCAATTCATGGTGGAGGGAGCCTCTAATTAGCCCAGTTTGGACCAATTAATTGTGGAGGGAGCCTCTAACCAGCCCAGTTTGGACCAATTAATGGTGGAGGGAGCCTCTAAACAGCCCAGTTTGGGCAAATTCATGGTGGAGGGAGCCTCTAACCAGCCCAGTTTGGACCAATTAATGGTGGAGGGAGCCTCTAACCAGCCCAGTTTGGACCAATTAATGGTGGAGGGAGCCTCTAACCACCCCAGTTTGGACCAATTCATGGTGGAGGGAGCCTCTAACCAGCCCAGTTTGGACCAATTCATGGTGGAGGGAGCCTCTAAAAAACCCAGTTTGGACCAATTCATGGTGGAGGGAGCCTCTAAACAGCCCAGTTTGGGCAAATTCATGGTGGAGGGAGCCTCTAAAAAACCCAGTTTGGACCAATTCATGGTGGAGGGAGCCTCTAACCAGCCCAGTTTGGACCAATTAATGGTGGAGGGAGCCTCTAAACAGCCAAGTTTGGACCAATTCATGGTGGAGGGAGCCTCTAAAAACCCCAGTTTGGACCAATTCATGGTGGAGGGAGCCTCTAACCAGCCCAGTTTGGACCAATTAATGGTGGAGGGAGCCTCTAACCAGCCCAGTTTGGACCAATTAATGGTGGAGGGAGCCTCTAACCACCCCAGTTTGGACCAATTCATGGTGGAGGGAGCCTCTAAACAGCCAAGTTTGGACCAATTCATGGTGAAGGGAGCCTCTAAAAACCCGTTTGGACCAATTCATGGTGGAGGGAGCCTCTAACCAGCCCAGTTTGGGCAAATTCATGGTGGAGGGAGCCTCTAAACAGCCCAGTTTGGGCAAATTCATGGTGGAGGGAGCCTCTAACCAGCCCAGTTTGGACCAATTAATGGTGGAGGGAGCCTCTAACCAGCCCAGTTTGGACCAATTAATGGTGGAGGGAGCCTCTAACCACCCCAGTTTGGACCAATTCATGGTGGAGGGAGCCTCTAAACAGCCAAGTTTGGACCAATTCATGGTGGAGGGAGCCTCTAAAAACCCCAGTTTGGACCAATTCATGGTGGAGGGAGCCTCTAACCAGCCCAGTTTGGACCAATTAATGGTGGAGGGAGCCTCTAAACAGCCAAGTTTTGGGAAATTCATGGTGGAGGGAGCCTCTAACCAGCCCAGTTTGGACCAATTCATGGTGGAGGGAGCCTCTAAAAAACCCAGTTTGGACCAATTCATGGTGGAGGGAGCCTCTAACCAGCCCAGTTTGGACCAATTCATGGTGGAGGGAGCCTCTAAACAGCCCAGTTTGGGCAAATTCATGGTGGAGGGAGCCTCTAAAAAACCCAGTTTGGACCAATTCATGGTGGAGGGAGCCTCTAATTAGCCCAGTTTGGACCAATTAATTGTGGAGGGAGCCTCTAACCAGCCCAGTTTGGACCAATTAATGGTGGAGGGAGCCTCTAAACAGCCCAGTTTGGGCAAATTCATGGTGGAGGGAGCCTCTAACCAGCCCAGTTTGGACCAATTAATGGTGGAGGGAGCCTCTAACCAGCCCAGTTTGGACCAATTAATGGTGGAGGGAGCCTCTAACCACCCCAGTTTGGACCAATTCATGGTGGAGGGAGCCTCTAACCAGCCCAGTTTGGACCAATTCATGGTGGAGGGAGCCTCTAAAAAACCCAGTTTGGACCAATTCATGGTGGAGGGAGCCTCTAAACAGCCCAGTTTGGGCAAATTCATGGTGGAGGGAGCCTCTAAAAAACCCAGTTTGGACCAATTCATGGTGGAGGGAGCCTCTAACCAGCCCAGTTTGGACCAATTAATGGTGGAGGGAGCCTCTAAACAGCCAAGTTTGGACCAATTCATGGTGGAGGGAGCCTCTAAAAACCCCAGTTTGGACCAATTCATGGTGGAGGGAGCCTCTAACCAGCCCAGTTTGGACCAATTAATGGTGGAGGGAGCCTCTAACCAGCCCAGTTTGGACCAATTAATGGTGGAGGGAGCCTCTAACCACCCCAGTTTGGACCAATTCATGGTGGAGGGAGCCTCTAAACAGCCAAGTTTGGACCAATTCATGGTGAAGGGAGCCTCTAAAAACCCGTTTGGACCAATTCATGGTGGAGGGAGCCTCTAACCAGCCCAGTTTGGGCAAATTCATGGTGGAGGGAGCCTCTAAACAGCCCAGTTTGGGCAAATTCATGGTGGAGGGAGCCTCTAACCAGCCCAGTTTGGACCAATTAATGGTGGAGGGAGCCTCTAACCAGCCCAGTTTGGACCAATTAATGGTGGAGGGAGCCTCTAACCACCCCAGTTTGGACCAATTCATGGTGGAGGGAGCCTCTAAACAGCCAAGTTTGGACCAATTCATGGTGGAGGGAGCCTCTAAAAACCCCAGTTTGGACCAATTCATGGTGGAGGGAGCCTCTAACCAGCCCAGTTTGGACCAATTAATGGTGGAGGGAGCCTCTAAACAGCCAAGTTTTGGGAAATTCATGGTGGAGGGAGCCTCTAACCAGCCCAGTTTGGACCAATTCATGGTGGAGGGAGCCTCTAAAAAACCCAGTTTGGACCAATTCATGGTGGAGGGAGCCTCTAAACAGCCCAGTTTGGGCAAATTCATGGTGGAGGGAGCCTCTAACCAGCCCAGTTTGGACCAATTAATGGTGGAGGGAGCCTCTAAACAGCCCAGTTTGGGCAAATTCATGGTGGAGGGAGCCTCTAACCAGCCCAGTTTGGACCAATTCATGGTGGAGGGAGCCTCTAACCAGCCCAGTTTGGGCAAATTCATGGTGGAGGGAGCCTCTAAAAAACCCAGTTTGGACCAATTCATGGTGGAGGGAGCCTCTAACCAGCCCAGTTTGGGCAAATTCATGGTGGAGGGAGCCTCTAACCAGCCCAGTTTGGACCAATTAATGGTGGAGGGAGCCTCTAACCAGCCCAGTTTGGACCAATTCATGGTGGAGGGAGCCTCTAACCAGCCCAGTTTGGACCAATTAATGGTGGAGGGAGCCTCTAAACAGCCAAGTTTTGGGAAATTCATGGTGGAGGGAGCCTCTAACCAGCCCAGTTTGGACCAATTAATGGTGGAGGGAGCCTCTAACCACCCCAGTTTGGACCAATTCATGGTGGAGGGAGCCTCTAAACAGCCAAGTTTGGACCAATTCATGGTGAAGGGAGCCTCTAAAAACCCGTTTGGACCAATTCATGGTGGAGGGAGCCTCTAACCAGCCCAGTTTGGGCAAATTCATGGTGGAGGGAGCCTCTAAACAGCCCAGTTTGGGCAAATTCATGGTGGAGGGAGCCTCTAACCAGCCCAGTTTGGACCAATTAATGGTGGAGGGAGCCTCTAACCAGCCCAGTTTGGACCAATTAATGGTGGAGGGAGCCTCTAACCACCCCAGTTTGGACCAATTCATGGTGGAGGGAGCCTCTAAACAGCCAAGTTTGGACCAATTCATGGTGGAGGGAGCCTCTAAAAACCCCAGTTTGGACCAATTCATGGTGGAGGGAGCCTCTAACCAGCCCAGTTTGGACCAATTAATGGTGGAGGGAGCCTCTAAACAGCCAAGTTTTGGGAAATTCATGGTGGAGGGAGCCTCTAACCAGCCCAGTTTGGACCAATTCATGGTGGAGGGAGCCTCTAAAAAACCCAGTTTGGACCAATTCATGGTGGAGGGAGCCTCTAAACAGCCCAGTTTGGGCAAATTCATGGTGGAGGGAGCCTCTAACCAGCCCAGTTTGGACCAATTAATGGTGGAGGGAGCCTCTAAACAGCCCAGTTTGGGCAAATTCATGGTGGAGGGAGCCTCTAACCAGCCCAGTTTGGACCAATTCATGGTGGAGGGAGCCTCTAACCAGCCCAGTTTGGGCAAATTCATGGTGGAGGGAGCCTCTAAAAAACCCAGTTTGGACCAATTCATGGTGGAGGGAGCCTCTAACCAGCCCAGTTTGGGCAAATTCATGGTGGAGGGAGCCTCTAACCAGCCCAGTTTGGACCAATTAATGGTGGAGGGAGCCTCTAACCAGCCCAGTTTGGACCAATTCATGGTGGAGGGAGCCTCTAACCAGCCCAGTTTGGACCAATTAATGGTGGAGGGAGCCTCTAAACAGCCAAGTTTTGGGAAATTCATGGTGGAGGGAGCCTCTAACCAGCCCAGTTTGGACCAATTAATGGTGGAGGGAGCCTCTAACCACCCCAGTTTGGACCAATTCATGGTGGAGGGAGCCTCTAAACAGCCAAGTTTGGACCAATTCATGGTGAAGGGAGCCTCTAAAAACCCGTTTGGACCAATTCATGGTGGAGGGAGCCTCTAACCAGCCCAGTTTGGGCAAATTCATGGTGGAGGGAGCCTCTAAACAGCCCAGTTTGGGCAAATTCATGGTGGAGGGAGCCTCTAACCAGCCCAGTTTGGACCAATTAATGGTGGAGGGAGCCTCTAACCAGCCCAGTTTGGACCAATTAATGGTGGAGGGAGCCTCTAACCACCCCAGTTTGGACCAATTCATGGTGGAGGGAGCCTCTAAACAGCCAAGTTTGGACCAATTCATGGTGAAGGGAGCCTCTAAAAACCCCAGTTTGGACCAATTCATGGTGGAGGGAGCCTCTAACCAGCCCAGTTTGGACCAATTAATGGTGGAGGGAGCCTCTAAACAGCCAAGTTTTGGGAAATTCATGGTGGAGGGAGCCTCTAACCAGCCCAGTTTGGACCAATTCATGGTGGAGGGAGCCTCTAAACAGCCCAGTTTGGGCAAATTCATGGTGGAGGGAGCCTCTAAAAAACCCAGTTTGGACCAATTCATGGTGGAGGGAGCCTCTAATTAGCCCAGTTTGGACCAATTAATTGTGGAGGGAGCCTCTAACCAGCCCAGTTTGGACCAATTAATGGTGGAGGGAGCCTCTAAACAGCCCAGTTTGGGCAAATTCATGGTGGAGGGAGCCTCTAACCAGCCCAGTTTGGACCAATTAATGGTGGAGGGAGCCTCTAACCAGCCCAGTTTGGACCAATTAATGGTGGAGGGAGCCTCTAACCACCCCAGTTTGGACCAATTCATGGTGGAGGGAGCCTCTAACCAGCCCAGTTTGGACCAATTCATGGTGGAGGGAGCCTCTAACCAGCCCAGTTTGGACCAATTAATGGTGGAGGGAGCCTCTAACCACCCCAGTTTGGACCAATTCATGGTGGAGGGAGCCTCTAAAAAACCCAGTTTGGACCAATTCATGGTGGAGGGAGCCTCTAAACAGCCCAGTTTGGGCAAATTCATGGTGGAGGGAGCCTCTAAACAGCCCAGTTTGGGCAAATTCATGGTGGAGGGAGCCTCTAACCAGCCCAGTTTGGACCAATTAATGGTGGAGGGAGCCTCTAACCAGCCCAGTTTGGACCAATTCATGGTGGAGGGAGCCTCTAAACAGCCCAGTTTGGGCAAATTCATGGTGGAAGGAGCCTCTAACCAGCAGAGTTGTGGGAAAGCAGGGTGGAGGGAGCCTCTAACCAGCAGAGTTGGTGGAAATCAGGGTGGAGGGAGCCTCTAACCAGCAGAGTTGGGGGAAATCATGTTGGAGGGAGCCTAGTATTAGCAGAATTGTGCAACGCTTATGGTGGATGAGTATGAGGATGCGGAGGAATTGGAGAGGTTGAGTACAGACATGGAGTTTCATGTTGGGGTGCTTTACACAGGTGGGCACAAAAATGAAGGCTCTATCCAGTGGTGGTTCATTTTTATCAAAGTGAGCCGGTCGGCACTCTCAGCTGACAGACGGGTGCGCTTGTCAGTGATGATGCCACCGGCTGCACTGAACACCCTCTCAGATAGGACGCTGGCGGCAGGACAGGACAGCACCTCCAAGGCATATAGGGCAAGTTCAAGCCACAGGTCCAACTTCGACACCCAATACGTGTAGGGCGCAGAGGGGTCGGAGAGGACAGGGCTGTGGTCGGAAAGGTATTCCCGCAACATGCGCCTATACTTCTCACGCCTGGTGACACTAGGACCCTCCGTGGCGGCACTTTGGCGAGGGGGTGCCATCAAGGTGTCCCAGACCTTAGACAGTGTGCCCCTCGTTTGTGTGGACCGGTGAGAACTTGGTTGCCTACTGGAGGAACTGCCCTCCCTGCCGCCACTGTCACATGCTGGAAACATCTCCATCATATTCTGCACCAATTGCCTGTGGCAAGCATTGATGCGATTGGCCCTCCCCTCTACCGGAATAAAAGACGAGATGTTGTTTTTATACCGGGGGTCAAGGATAGCAAAGATCCAGTACTGGTTGTCCTCCATGATTTTGACAATACGCTTGTCGGTTGTAAAGCACCCCAACATGAACTCAGCCATGTCTGCCACAGTGTTAGTTGGCATGACTCCTCTGGCCCCACCGGAAAGTTCAATCTCCATTTCCTCCTCATCCTCCATGTCTACCCATCCGCGCTGCAACAATGGGACGATTCGAAGTTGCCCGGAAGCCTCCTGTATCACCATCACATCATCGGACAACTCTTCTTCCTCCTCCTCCTCCTCCTCCTCCTCCTCCATTAAACGCAGTGAAGCGGACAGATGTGTGGACCTACTCTCCAGCTGTGACGGATCGGATGCTATCCCTAACTCCTCTGTGTGATCTGAGTTATCCCTGATGTCAATCAGGGATTCTCTCAGAACACACAAGAGCGGGATTGTAAGGCTCACCATCGCATCCTCAGAGCTCACCCTCCTTGTGGACTCCTCAAAGACCCGTAGGATGTCACAAAGGTCTCTCATCCATGGCCACTCATGGATGTGAAACTGAGGCAGCTG
The DNA here is from genome assembly GCF_031893055.1 of Leptodactylus fuscus. NCBI lineage: Eukaryota > Metazoa > Chordata > Amphibia > Anura > Leptodactylidae > Leptodactylus > Leptodactylus fuscus. The sequence goes on along the minus strand of NC_134269.1, from coordinate 112,774,898 downwards.
ACTTTGTGGCACCCTAGGGTTTTGTAGCTGGTATTCCATCAAAGGTCTCTGCTGCTCAACCACTCTATTCAACATCTGAAACGTTGAGTTCCAGCGTGTGGGGACGTCGCACAAAAGCCGGTGTTGTGGCACATGCAGGCGTTGCTGGAGAGATTTTAAGCTAGCAGCGGCTACTGTCGACTTGCGAAAGTGGGCGCACATGCGCCGCACTTTCACCAGTAGCTCTGGAACATTGGGGTAGCTCTTTAGGAAACGTTGCACCACTAGGTTGAAGACGTGGGCCAGGCATGGAACATGTTGGAGTCCGGCAAGCTCCAGAGCTGCTACCAGGTTCCGGCCGTTATCACAAACGACCATGCCTGGGCCCAGGTGCAGCGGCTCAAACCATATTGCCGTCTCATCGAGGAGGGCATCCCTCACCTCGGAGGCAGTGTGCTGTCTGTCCCCCAAGCTGATCAGCTTCAGCACAGCCTGCTGACGTCTACCAACGCCAGTGCTGCAACGTTTCCAACTCGTAGCTGGGGTCAATCTAACAGCGGAGGAGGAGGCGGTGGCGGAGGAGGAGGCGGAGGAGGAGGCGGTAGAGGAGGAGGAGGAGGGGGGTGTTCTTCTCGTGTCCCTGCCAGGAATGTTAGGCGGGGAGACGAGGTACACCGGGCCAGTTTGGGAAGCAGTCCCAGCCTCAACTACATTTACCCAGTGTGCCGTCAGTGAAATGTAGCGTCCCTGTCCGCATGCACTTGTCCACGCGTCGGTGGTCAAGTGGACCTTTGTGCAAAGCGCGGAACTAAGGGCCCGCCTGATGTTGAGTGACACGTGCTGGTGCAAGGCGGGGACGGCACACCGGGAGAAGTAGTGACGGCTAGGGACGGCATAGCGAGGTGCCGCAGTTGCCATCAGGTCCAGGAAGGCGGGAGTTTCAACAAGCCGGAACGCCAACATCTCCTGGGCCAGCAGTTTAGCGATGTTGGCGTTCAAGGCTTGCGCGTGTGGGTGGTTAGCAGTGTATTTCTGCCGCCGCTCCAATGTCTGAGAGATGGTGGGTTGTTGTAAAGAAACGCCTGATGGTGCCTTTGATGGTGCAGGAGAAGGAGATAAGACAGGACCAGGGGAGGATGAGGTAGAAGTCAACAAAGTGGCGGAGGCAGATGAAGTGGTGTCCTGGCTCGTCCTCTGGAGTGCATCGCCAGCACAGTCAGCAGTGGCAGTGGCAGAGGCAGAGGCAGAGGCAGTGGCAGTGGCGTGAACGGCAGGCGGCCTTTGTCCTGCCGTTGCTGCCTGCCACTGATTCCAGTGCTTGGATTCCAAATGACGGCGCATTGAAGTGGTGGACAGGTTGCTCTTCTCAGAGCCCCTAATCAATTTCGAGAGGCAAATTGTGCAGACAACACTATATCTGTCCTCGGCGCATTCCTTGAAAAAACTCCACACCTTCGAGAAACGTGCCCTCGAGTTGGGAGTTTTTCGGGGCTGGGTACGAACTGGAACATCTTGGGAGATTCCGGGTGTGGCCTGGCTTCGCCTAAGCTGCTGACCTCTGCCTCTGCCTCTAGCTACCCTTTTTGGTGCTGCACCTGCCTCAACATCCACACTACTTTCCCCGCTTGACATCCCCCCTGTCCAGGTCGGGTCAGTGTCCTCATCATCCACCACTTCCTCTTCCAACTCCTGTCTCATCTCCTCCTCCCGCACAATGCGCCAGTCAACTGGATGCCCTGACGGCAACTGCGTCACATCATCGTCGATGAGGGTGGGTTGCTGGTCATCCACCACCAAATCGAACGGAGATGGAGGAGACTCTAGTGTTTGAGCATCTGGACACAGATGCTCCTCTGTTAGGTTCGTGGAATCGTGACGTGGAGAGGCAGGTTGAGGGACAATGAAAGGAGCGGAGAACAGCTCTGGGGAGCAGGGACAGTTTGGGTTATTGTTCTGTAAAGCTTCGGAATTTTGGGAGGAAGGAAGACAAGACTGTTGGGTAATAGGAGGAGAGGAGGCAGAGTCTGACTGGCTGCTGGACAATGTGCTGTAAGCGTTCTCTGACAGCCATTGCAAGACCTGTTCCTGGTTCTCGGGCCTACTAAGGTTTGTACCCTGCAGTTTAGTTAATGTGGCAAGCAACCCTGGCACTGTGGAGTGGCGCAATGCTTGCTGCCCCACAGGAGTAGGCACGGGACGCCCTGTGGCTTCACTGCTACCTTGCTCCCCAGAACCATTCCCCCGACCTCGCCCACGGCCTCGTCCACGTCCCTTTCCGGGAGCCTTGCGCATTTTGAATTCCTAGTTAGAAATTGGCACTGTATACCAGTAGTAAAAATTGTGGGTGCACGTAACCCCAATATATTCTTTGAATTCCCAGTCAGACACTGGCACTATATGGCAGTAGCAAGAAATGAGGGTATTTGTATTCCCAATATACTCTTTGAATTCCCAGTCAGACAATGGCACTGTATACCAGTAGTAAAAATTGTGGGTGCACGTAACCCCAATATATTCTTTGAATTCCCAGTCAGACACTGGCACTATATGGCAGTAGCAAGAAATGAGGGTATTTGTATTCCCAATATACTCTTTGAATTCCCAGTCAGACAATGGCACTGTATACCAGTAGTAAAAATTGTGGGTGCACGTAACCCCAATATATTCTTTGAATTACCAGTCAGAAACTGGCACTATATGGCAGTAGCAAGAAATGAGGGTATTTATAACCCCAATATATTCTTTGAATTCCCAGTCAGACAATGGCACTGTATACCAGTAGTAAAAATTGTGGGTGCACGTAACCCCAATATATTCTTTGAATTACCAGTCAGAAACTGGCACTATATGGCAGTAGCAAGAAATGAGGGTATTTGTATTCCCAATATACTCTTTGAATTCCCAGTCAGACAATGGCACTGTATACCAGTAGTAAAAATTGTTGGTGCACGTAACCCCAATATATTCTTTGAATTACCAGTCAGAAACTGGCACTATATGGCAGTAGCAAGAAATGAGGGTATTTATAACCCCAATATATTCTTTGAATTCCCAGTCAGACAATGGCACTGTATACCAGTAGTAAAAATTGTGGGTGCACGTAACCCCAATATATTCTTTGAATTCCCAGTCAGAAACTGGCACTATATGGCAGTAGCAAGAAATGAGGGTATTTGTATTCCCAATATACTCTTTGAATTCCCAGTCAGACAATGGCACTGTATACCAGTAGTAAAAATTGTGGGTGCACGTAACCCCAATATATTCTTTGAATTACCAGTCAGAAACTGGCACTATATGGCAGTAGCAAGAAATGAGGGTATTTATAACCCCAATATATTCTTTGAATTCCCAGTCAGACAATGGCACTGTATACCAGTAGTAAAAATTGTGGGTGCACGTAACCCCAATATATTCTTTGAATTCCCAGTCAGAAACTGGCACTATATGGCAGTAGCAAGAAATGAGGGTATTTGTATTCCCAATATATTCTTTGAATTCCCAGTCAGACAATGGCACTGTATACCAGTAGTAAAAATTGTGGGTGCACGTAACCCCAATATATTCTTTGAATTACCAGTCAGAAACTGGCACTATATGGCAGTAGCAAGAAATGAGGGTATTTATAACCCCAATATATTCTTTGAATTCCCAGTCAGACAATGGCACTGTATACCAGTAGTAAAAATTGTGGGTGCACGTAACCCCAATATATTCTTTGAATTCCCAGTCAGACACTGGCACTATATGGCAGTAGCAAGAAATGAGGGTATTTGTATTCCCAATATACTCTTTGAATTCCCAGTCAGACAATGGCACTGTATACCAGTAGTAAAAATTGTGGGTGCACGTAACCCCAATATATTCTTTGAATTACCAGTCAGAAACTGGCACTATATGGCAGTAGCAAGAAATGAGGGTATTTATAACCCCAATATATTCTTTGAATTCCCAGTCAGACAATGGCACTGTATACCAGTAGTAAAAATTGTGGGTGCACGTAACCCCAATATATTCTTTGAATTACCAGTCAGAAACTGGCACTATATGGCAGTAGCAAGAAATGAGGGTATTTGTATTCCCAATATACTCTTTGAATTCCCAGTCAGACAATGGCACTGTATACCAGTAGTAAAAATTGTGGGTGCACGTAACCCCAATATATTCTTTGAATTACCAGTCAGAAACTGGCACTATATGGCAGTAGCAAGAAATGAGGGTATTTATAACCCCAATATATTCTTTGAATTCCCAGTCAGACAATGGCACTGTATACCAGTAGTAAAAATTGTGGGTGCACGTAACCCCAATATATTCTTTGAATTCCCAGTCAGAAACTGGCACTATATGGCAGTAGCAAGAAATGAGGGTATTTGTATTCCCAATATACTCTTTGAATTCCCAGTCAGACAATGGCACTGTATACCAGTAGTAAAAATTGTGGGTGCACGTAACCCCAATATATTCTTTGAATTACCAGTCAGAAACTGGCACTATATGGCAGTAGCAAGAAATGAGGGTATTTATAACCCCAATATATTCTTTGAATTCCCAGTCAGACAATGGCACTGTATACCAGTAGTAAAAATTGTGGGTGCACGTAACCCCAATATATTCTTTGAATTCCCAGTCAGACACTGGCACTATATGGCAGTAGCAAGAAATGAGGGTATTTGTATTCCCAATATACTCTTTGAATTCCCAGTCAGACAATGGCACTGTATACCAGTAGTAAAAATTGTGGGTGCACGTAACCCCAATATATTCTTTGAATTACCAGTCAGAAACTGGCACTATATGGCAGTAGCAAGAAATGAGGGTATTTATAACCCCAATATATTCTTTGAATTCCCAGTCAGACAATGGCACTGTATACCAGTAGTAAAAATTGTGGGTGCACGTAACCCCAATATATTCTTTGAATTACCAGTCAGAAACTGGCACTATATGGCAGTAGCAAGAAATGAGGGTATTTGTATTCCCAATATACTCTTTGAATTCCCAGTCAGACAATGGCACTGTATACCAGTAGTAAAAATTGTGGGTGCACGTAACCCCAATATATTCTTTGAATTACCAGTCAGAAACTGGCACTATATGGCAGTAGCAAGAAATGAGGGTATTTATAACCCCAATATATTCTTTGAATTCCCAGTCAGACAATGGCACTGTATACCAGTAGTAAAAATTGTGGGTGCACGTAACCCCAATATATTCTTTGAATTCCCAGTCAGAAACTGGCACTATATGGCAGTAGCAAGAAATGAGGGTATTTGTATTCCCAATATACTCTTTGAATTCCCAGTCAGACAATGGCACTGTATACCAGTAGTAAAAATTGTGGGTGCACGTAACCCCAATATATTCTTTGAATTACCAGTCAGAAACTGGCACTATATGGCAGTAGCAAGAAATGAGGGTATTTATAACCCCAATATATTCTTTGAATTCCCAGTCAGACAATGGCACTGTATACCAGTAGTAAAAATTGTGGGTGCACGTAACCCCAATATATTCTTTGAATTCCCAGTCAGAAACTGGCACTATATGGCAGTAGCAAGAAATGAGGGTATTTGTATTCCCAATATATTCTTTGAATTCCCAGTCAGACAATGGCACTGTATACCAGTAGTAAAAATTGTGGGTGCACGTAACCCCAATATATTCTTTGAATTACCAGTCAGAAACTGGCACTATATGGCAGTAGCAAGAAATGAGGGTATTTATAACCCCAATATATTCTTTGAATTCCCAGTCAGACAATGGCACTGTATACCAGTAGTAAAAATTGTGGGTGCACGTAACCCCAATATATTCTTTGAATTCCCAGTCAGAAACTGGCACTATATGGCAGTAGCAAGAAATGAGGGTATTTGTATTCCCAATATACTCTTTGAATTCCCAGTCAGACAATGGCACTGTATACCAGTAGTAAAAATTGTGGGTGCACGTAACCCCAATATATTCTTTGAATTACCAGTCAGAAACTGGCACTATATGGCAGTAGCAAGAAATGAGGGTATTTGTATTCCCAATATATTCTTTGAATTCCCAGTCAGACAATGGCACTGTATACCAGTAGTAAAAATTGTGGGTGTATATAGCCCCAATTCTATTGCTAGGGGACTTGCAGGGTATTTCTGGGGTGAAGGTGGGGGGGCACACCGTTGGAACGGGTATCGGGGTATATATCGGGTATACGGGAATACACTGACAGTGTATTCCATTCAGGATCCTGGGAAAGCTGGGTTGCGGCGATTGAGCCCGTCAGTGCCACGTTACACTGACAAGCTTCTCCCTGGAATTTAGCTCTTACAAGAGCTGTTGGTTGTCTTCTCCTTCCTATCCTAGCCTGTCCCTGCCTACCCAGAATCTAAGCCCTAGCTAGCTGGACGGAAACCTCCGTCCTCGGTGAATTGCAAGCTCAGAATGACGCGAAGCTGGGCGGCGCTGTTCTTTTAAATTAGAGGTCACATGTTTTCGGCAGCCAATGGGTTTTGCCTACTTTTTTCAACGTCACCGGTGTCGTAGTTCCTGTCCCACCTACCCTGCGCTGTTATTGGAGCAAAAAAGGCGCCAGGGAAGGTGGGAGGGGAATCGAGTAATGGCGCACTTTACCACGCGGTGTTCGATTCGATTCGAACATGCCGAACAGCCTAATATCCGATCGAACATGAGTTCGATAGAACACTGTTCGCTCATCTCTACTATCTAATACTGATGGCCTATCCTGAAGATAGCAACGCGAGTTACATTAATGTATACCACTTACAAATAACGTGAGCCTATCATATCACATACAAATTATATGCAGGATATATACTGAATGTATACAACTTAACTTAGAAAATATTTTAATCATACCTCATCTTTCTTTTCATGGTTTCCTTTTTGCACAAACCAGATGACTTTAGACTTTAAGGAACGAGGCATACATTCCAATAAAGTGCTGTTATGTTCAACACCATATACTATATACTCTTCAGTCTTTCCCAGACCTTCACCTGAAAAATGAAGAGAGAAATTTCAAAATAAATGTCTATTATTATTATTATTATTATTATTATTATTATTATTATTATTTAAAGTAATACAAATACTAATATTAGGGATATCTACTACATGAATTTCTAAAAAGATAAAATACATATTTGAATCCCTGTATGGTAAAAATGACATAACTAAATAATGATTGTCTATGACATATTTAAAATACAAATGATCAGGGACGTGACTTGCAGTGGCAGGATAGGACACATTTTGGAAGAGCTCCGAAATCTTGTTTCTATTTTTATACCACCAACAACACTTTGTGGGCACAAAACCCAAGGATGGTCCGCAGTAAGAAGGGGGAGCACTGGCGGCACCTCCTGATTCAAACACCAGCACAATAGACCAATATTTTGATGCCACCTCTGCACCGGTCACCGCTATGCCGCCTACTAAGATGGTGTTGATAGCACCATGTGCCAACACAGAGCCTTCCCTGTCTCCTTTGCTCTGGAGACCAGACAAGCTACCAATGAGATACAATTCTGCATCCATTGAACAGTCAGCTTCCCTGCAACTCTTCCCAACATTTACTGTATAATTGTGGCCACTAGCAGCTCTCCTACTCAACTACTGGCAGATCCTGTTCTCCGGGAACTGACCTCTTCTGCAAGACAGTCTGCTTTCATGCAGTCTTCCTGGCACTGTGGCAATATGGCCTCTTCTTCTTCTATCTTTCTGCTGGTAGATGACCCTGTAGGCCATGTCCCAGGTACTCCTGAACACAAAGCATTAACAAAAGACCCAGGTCCAGTGGCCTCTCCTAGATGAAACTCCTCCTCAAGCTCCAGCAGCCCCAGCCCACTCCTCAATCATGGTTCCCAATCAGCCTGTCCACCCTGGAAATAACTGAAATGAAAGTCTCACATCAGAAACATTCCCACCGAGGATGATACAGAGTCTCTCTTAAAGAAGATGGAGGCCTCCCACAAAAAAAGATATTGAAGCCCTCCAACAATAAATATACCACATAAGGAACACGATGGTGGATCTAGATTACAACCAGAGCCAAGCTTGACAAACCCTAGATTAACATGACCAGTTATTCCGAAACATTCAGCACAAATCACTGACATTTTTACCCACATTGATGATACAGAGAACAGACATATACAGAATACCTCTCACATTAGAGATCTCAGGAAATTGATACCTTTCAAATGAACAACTGGTCTCAAGTTCTTCAACATCCTGCTGGAGATGCCTGGAGATAGAGTTTCCAAAGCATTGGGGCCTAAGTCTCCTGACCCTTCCTGTCCCAGGATGTGATCTACAGAACCCAATTCTACAGTGTCAAAAAGAGACTATCTGAAGGAAAGCCAGAGAACTTGAGCCTCTTCTGTACCAAAATTCTAATATTACCAGCCTAATGAACCTGGTGCACTATGTAAAGCCCTCAAGCCGTTCCTTGCAACATTGATTGACAGCCATTTCATACCACTCCTTGGCCCATAATAGTTACCACAGACTACATTACTTATGTGTCACATGCTTTCATAAACTCCCATCCTAGATGATACATAGACACTTTTTTGGGGGCAGATGCCCCAGTGTTTGGCTCAATACACAAATCATGGCCTAGTTGTATTGACTGTTCCTGGAGATTATCACTTATGCTTCACTGAAATTCAGTAAGCAATCCCCTTTTTTTTACACATGATCTGATGCCTTGAACAAGACCAGTGCCCCATATAAGTGGGAGACCTTGAAATGTATGATACGGGAATCCTTATTCATTTCTCATGGAACGAGACTTAAAGAGGACCTTTCACCAATTGGGGTACATGAGGTTTTATATACTTCTAGAAAGCCAACAGTGCGTTGAATTCAGCGGTCTGTCGGCTTTCATGTTCTGTGCTGTAGCCCTTCATCAGAAGAGCGTTTCTGACAGTCAGTCAGGTACGCCCTTCCTCACAGTAGCGCTTATAGTGCTGTACTGTTAGAGTGGTGAGGAACGCCCCGCAGTACTCGTTTATGGATGAGAACTATCAGGAGGGAGGGAGGAGTCCTCTTAACTGAAAGAATTACTTCACACTTGGAACTAAGGCGGATCTTCAACAGGCTTCTCTAATATTTTAATAATTGTGCCCCAGAATTTATAGCTTTCACCTAAATGAATATGTTAGAACGTGTTTAATATATTGGTGTGTTGGTACTATTTCAATAAATCTTACCATTGAAATGCTGTCCCGAACATTGCTGAGCTGCATTGCCATGTCGGACATCCTGTCTTCTGAAACGTCTAAATCAAAATGATGTCATTATATAGTATCTTTGTTATTGAGAATTGATATAGAAGCATTCTGTGATTTGTATTTAGCATATTTTATTAACTGCAATATTAATTGTGCATTTACATTAGCAGGACGTTACATGTTATAAAATATTTCATACATATTACAACTTATTATATTTATATTTCTAATAAATGCCTTAAAGGTAGTCATGCAAGAGGGAAATTCTGAAACTAAAATTATTATGAAATATCCTTAGAACAGATCACTAAGAGTCTGACACCCTGTTTAAACAGACTGCAGCATTCTGATGAGACTCTTCACTACTCCATAGATTGTATAGTGGCTGTGCTTGATATTGTAGTGCAGTCTTATTTATTTGAATAACAGGCAATATGACCAATAAATTAAGTGTCCTATGGTCTGTGAAGAGAAAGCAGCTTACCTAAGTGTGGCTGCTGCAAACAGCTGATCTTTGGTGGTGCCTAGTTTTGGACCCTACTAATTATTGATATCAATATTTTAGTTCTGGAAAACCCATTTAACATGAAGTTTTGGAGACAACCTTAATGAGTAGTGTATATGATATATATTGTACAGTGGTAGTTGTGAGGTATTGTATCAGATTTGGAGAATACCATAGGCATATTTACATAAACACATACGTATTCCATGTATAGGTAGGTTAAAAGGGAGTCTTTCACCAAAATAAACCATATTAATCCGACAACACAGATAGGTCAGGTTCACCTGAATGTGACACCTTTCTGGCCATGAAAATGTGGGCCTCCTTTACTGGGATATTCATTTATTTCACAATATGCAAATGAGCAATCTGGAGCACTGAGGTTTCTGTTGCCCCTCACTACTCTAATGCGCCGTCCTTCCCTCTCCATTCTTTTACTGGCAAGGCTAGTGCACTATGCTGAAATCTCACTCGACCCCGCGCGTTTGAATTTGCACCAGGGTATTAGAACAGTGTGGCACAAAGCGACTTGGAGCAATGGAACAATTGCATATTGTGAAACAAATATCTCAGCAATGGAAGCATAAATTTTCATGGGGAAAAAGGCAGGACATTCAGGTTTACATAACAAAAAAAAAAAAATACAGTAAAATTTTAAAATAAATAAACTAAATGAAAAAAAAAAAATGTAAAGAAAAAAATTGTAATTCCCACCATTACTCTCTAATCCCACACACCAATTTTAGACATCCTGCATGATGCAAACATGTTTTGCATGGTTGTCTGATGCTTTGGTATTAATATCTTTGGCATAATGTACTAGACACAAACAATATAATTACCACCGCCTACAACTTTTAGTCTGTATTGTAACAGCCCTATCAACATTTCTACCTTTTGTCGGCAATGCTTGTAATTGTATGATTATTATCTAGTATAAAGGCTGTATCAAAACCTAATGGTGGGAAATACATTTCAGGGGGTTGTTCCGGATCTGAAGGTAATTGATACTTATAACCTATCCACTAGGGGTCGGACACTGTCCCAATTATCTGTTTTGGTTACCAGAAGCCATATACTAGACATACGGCTAAAAGCAGCCCTACTCCTATTCAATAGAATAGACCAAAGCTCTGTACACTATAGCGGATGGGCCTAGAACTGCAGAACGGTTCCCTTTTCATTGCCAAGATTGCTTCTGGCTTTATACCTAATATAGAGCTTCCGCCAGTCAAAACAGATGATCAGGACAATGTCCAGGTGTTGGTCCGTGACCAATCTGATACTCATAATTTATCTTGTGGATAGGCCATTAGTATCAATTACCTTCAAATCCTGGAAATTCCTTTAAAGCTAAAAATAGGGTTTTTTGTTCTTCATGGTATAGCAATATTCTGTGTTACACAATGTTTACATATTTGACATCATTATGCACAAAAAGAATTAGATGATTCATTTTGGGAGTAAATATTCTTCACTGAACAATCTACCTTAAAACACAGCATGGGGAAAAAGAGGAAAAACTAATATTTGTTTGTTCATGACTATTTACTGTTTAAAAAAAAATAGATAAAAACAATATATTGTTATTCTCTCCAATAAAAAACATAGAAAGCACAATATATTCTATAAAAAATTCTTTTCTAAGGTATATTTGTTATTTTAATTAAAATTTATATGGTATATGTTTGAATTTTTGGTTCAAAACCATTCTTCTTTGTGCCTACCTCTTAGAGTGTGTTCCAATAGGGAAGTATCTGGTGCAGGACATGCCATCCCAAGCACAGTAAGGGTCACGGGCAAGGCAGCAGTCAGCACATGCGGTACCATACATTTCGCACTGATGAAGTTTTACTTGGGCCACACTTAATTTGGAGCCAACATACAGTTTTTGCTGCAAAGATAAAAATAATCACATTTATTGGAAGGACAGTAGAGAATGTGCAACGTCTCATGAAGAGGATGGAACAGAAACAATTGACATTTCATGAGACGTTTACATGATTCTTAAAACAAAATAAATAGTTAGGTGATGGAAATTTTTTGTTTAACTGTTAGGGAAAATTGAACCATGTTTTATTATTCCTCTGGATCAAAGTGATAAACTTTTTGCATTCTCAATATAACCTACCTTTATCTAAAAAGCAAAAATCTGACTTATTTGAATGAATAGCATTCCGCTGTCCTCTTATAATACAATACCATATATATATCCAAATTCATACTTTCTCCCTGCTGTTAATTCTAAACTGACCTTTTAATTTCTGTCCAGGGTGGTCCAAAGGTATGAAGGCCCCAAATAAATGGAAAACAGTGGTTGGAAATGCTATTCTGTGTGACGGTGGTGTTCTACACAGCAGACTTTTGGAAAGTCATCATCTTGGAGCCAAGTCAAATTTTTCAAATGTGAAGGGGTGAATGTCACATATGTGTATTATAAACAATTTGTTGATCAATCTAAAGCTTTGGTTAAATGTGATGTACCTTTATTACTGTCAAAGTTATTATCAATTTTCTCTTTGTTACAGACACAGATATTGCTACAATCTTAAAAAACAAGGAGAGGACCAGAGTCATTGCTGCAAATATCACTGTCTGTACCCTTTAGTCACTAACTATCCACTATGAAAAAGCACTGGGATCCTTCAGAAAAAAGTCCATAATGTAGCACCCAATTCAACAGGAGCGTGGGATGAGTCAGTGTTTGTCATGCCATTGTCCGTTACAGGAGAGCAAGGTAAGTTGGCCTTTCCTGTGACAGTCTCTAGGTGCTACAATGTGGACTCTTGCCAAAGGACAAAAGGATGGCCATTGCTGTTCCTTTGTTTGTTACATCCACTTTTTAGCCGGTCCAAAACAGAACCTGTTTGCACACTGCCTCACACTGTTTCATCTTCCTAGCAAAGCCACATACCAGATAACATTCCCACTCGCCATTTTCCATGTTTAAGTTGTCTCCATACTTTTAGATTGCCCTATATTTTTGTAGTTTATTTTCAGCACTTATACTTTATAATACGTACTCTTTTTGCTGAGATCTCCATTGCAATGATAGGCTCTGAAATCTAAAAAAAAAACAAAAAACATGACAATGAAAATATGGAAGATATTAGTCATAAGGCAACAGCATTATTGCCCATGCGTTGTATATTTATAGAATTTTGTAAAAATCAAGAGAGTACTACATGAATATAAGCTTAAAAAACAGTTTTACAGTTCTGGAGACACATATAGACTAGACTTAGAAGATCCTTTTGTATTACTGATAAAAAATGGTAATATGAAATCAGGTGCCTCTCCTGCATGTGTTGCCCTATGCAACGGTAGTTGATCTGCCCACTGCTATGGCATCCTCCATTCTACTTAGTGATATCTCAGGCAGGAGGGGGCGGAGTATCAAAAGCAGTGTTCTGGGAGCTAAAGACAGTTTATTACTGTAGTGTGCCGTGTAATGCAGCAAGGGCAGCTGAATATACTTGTGGGAAGTGGTAGACTCCCTATACCTTTGTATCCATAATTTTTACTGAAATTATTATTCTTTTATGTAAAGTATGTAGTATATACATTAAGGGAGAAAATAATATTCACTACCAGGATGAAGTTACCTTAAATACTCGAAGTTCTTCAAGAATAACTTCCTCTGTTGTTTCTGTTTCTTGATTGTAAATGGTGATCATTTTCAGGACAATTCCATTATCTGTTTCAGTGGAAATTGGGAAAAGTGAGAAAATGTAGTCACAAAACTACTGTAGAAGTTAAAAGTGCTACATAGGGGATGTAAAAGAATTCAGTTTTTATGGTATAGCTTGTGAATCTCATGAAACCCAGTGAAAGTTCAGCTTAAGAATAAACTTTGTGCAAAGAAATCTATGCAAACAAATCCAGTTTCCTTAAGGGGGCATTCACACGATAACTCACGTAAGAATCAGCGCTGATAAAAAGACTTCCATTGACGTCAATGTGTTACGCACATTAAACGAAACCCATTGAAGTCAATGGGAGTTTTTGTTATCAGCGCTGATTCTTACTTGAGTTATCGTGCCAGAATCAGTGCCGCATTACCCCATGTGAATACCCTTTAAGACTGGTACACAACATTTGCTCCTTGGAAAGTCTTCTGGTGTCCAGACTAATGCCTATATGTAAAGAATAAACCTACCCTTATGAATAATACAATTATGACACTAAAGTAAATAGTCTAGATACATTAGATAGTCTAGTCTAGATAAGTATAGCAGGTAAAATTTCCCCTTATTTAAAATTCTTTCCTTATAGTTACATTACAAATATAAACTGACAATTTGTCATAATTTTGATATGAAAGCTACTGTATAACCTTTTACTAAAGGATAAAGTAGTGGACAACTAATGCTTTGTTCACACGCCTGGTATCCGTCCGTCGTGAATCCGCCTTAAGATCAGAAAAACTGTTTGGAAACTGTTTTAGGCTAAGGCCCCACGGACCGTAATCGCAGCGCTAAAGCTCTGCAGAAAGAACCGCTGCGTGAACCCATTGCATTTCTTTCTACAGCGCTTTTAAGAGAAAGTTCACAGTTTTCCTCTGCGGACTTTCTCTTAACATTATATCTACGGGAAAGTCGCCGGCGTTTCCGTAGATATAATTGACATGCTGCAATTTGCAAAGACGCAACAGCTTTGCAAATCGCAGAGCGTCCGCACTGCGATTTCTTCTGCAAAGTGGAGATGGGATTCACATGAATCCCATCCCCTTTGCTTGCACTGTACAACACCGCAGTTTACATCCCGTGGGGCCCCGACCTTAAAAACCCATTTCAATCCGCAGGTGTACATTTTGAGCCTTTCCTCCGTGTATCCACTCTTTTAACAGAGACCAAAGTCAGACTTGCAGGACTTTGTGTCTGTACAAAAAATAAGGATATGCAACAGACCGCCTCACAACTATTTTTTTCTTTTTTTTTTTAACCTTGATGTCTATGGGAGGTGGATTACATATGGATTACAACATATAGTCATCTGTTTGTGTCCATTTTGCAATCCATTTTTCCCTCTGCGCATGCTCAGAATGAAGAAGGAAAAAGAAAAAAAAAATTGGTCAAAAACAGACACAAAATGAAAAAACTGACACAAGCGGCCCTTTTTTGAGGACTCCCATTAACTACCCATCTAAAAAGACAGATTCGGGTATCCGCTGTGTAACCATTTGGAATCCTTTTGGAATCCTTTTCAAATGGTTTACAAGCATGTGGATACCAGGCGCACGTGTGAACAAAGCATAAGAATCATCAATAGCGAGAACAGATTTTAGTGAGACTAAAACAAGATATAAAATATAATATAATAATATATATAATAATAATATAATATAATAAATATAATATATAATAATCTAGGGCAAGATATATTACACTTATCTTAGAATATCTTGAAACTGTTGAAAAGGCATAAATGGACACCCAGTAACTTAACAAGCGAAGTAGAAGTCATTTTATAAGCAGTGACTTGCCTGTTCCTAGAAAAATTACATCATATTGCCCATCTTCTGCTTGTACTCTGTCGACAGCAAGTTGTTTTAAGTTGTATTTTCCATCAACCTTAACAAGAATTGGCCTTTTATGTATAGGTTTAATAGGTTCATACATCAGAGGATGACTTCTAGCAAAGCGCAAAGCCTCATCTGGATAATCCTTGGTAGTTCCATAGTGACCTCCATTCACTTTGCTTGGACACTAGATTACAAAAAGTTTGAGTTGATTTCGTTATGCAAAGGAATAATAGACAGCTAAGGCCCAGTTCACATCTGTTCATGGGTTTCAGTTTTGGGAGTCCGCTTCGGGATCCACTGAACGGGAACCTAATCCGCATAGGAAAAAAAAAATTGCTTACCTAAGGAAACCACAGACCCCATAGACTATAATAGGGACTGTGTGGTTTCTGCACAAAAAAAATATGGAGAGTGGAATGGAATGGCCGAATGCTGATGTGAACCAGGCCTTACCTGCAGTTCATATTTTATAAGCTATGCTGTAGAGAAATACATATATATGCAGATGCAGTCACAGTTTTAATTAGTTTATATATTTAGTATAAGCCTGTCAACAGTCTAAGGTATTTGCATGATACCCTAGAGAAGTAGAGCCACCCGTTTGCAATCTTACCCAGATTTGTGACAGCTATTGGTGACAGTTCAAAGAGTTAGCAGTTTCACAGTGATGAGAGGCATACATAGCAATCAATTCTTAAGAGAGCCCAGAGTATAATAATAGTTTGTGGGTGGTGAACCCCAAAAATTTCAGACTTGACCAAACTCAAATTTTTTGAAAATTCATAATGAACAACATAGGGGGCCACTAGGCCCCCTATTAATTACTAACCACTATCAAAATTATACTTTATGACTGTCACTATGGGACATTCTACAGTGTGGAGGGCCTCTATGGGACATTATACTGTATGCAGGACACTATGGGACATTATACTGTATGGAGGAGCCACTGAGGGACATTATACCTGGTGAAGGGGCCACTATGAGACATTATTCTGCATGAGGGCCAGTAAAGGGGGCTTTTTACTGTGTGGTTGTAAGGAAAGGGGGTGCTATGCTGCATGGGGCACAGTCTTTGCTAGTTATGCCCTTGACTTTGTGCTATGAAAAAAAATGACAAATGTGAAAACAAAACGTATATATTAAAGAAAAAAAGAAAAAAAAAAAAAAAAAATGAAAATGTGTCTGATCCTCAACTAAGGAAAATGGCCCAGTCATAAAGTATTTAATAAGGTGCGTCAAAAAAAAAGATTCAAAAACAGCGGTTTATCCGCCTCCCATTGACTTGTTTTTTTTTCAGGCGGAATCCGCCTGAAGAAAGGTCAGCTTGCTTTTTTCTGCTAGTGGAAAAAAAAGCTAGCAGATTACATAGGACTCTATTGTGAAGCCGTTTTTGGAGGCGGATTTTGAGTGGGTTTCGCTTCAAAATCCTGACCAATAAACTCAGTGTGAACTCAGCCTTAGTTTCCAGATCTGACAACCCTGCCTACTGCCATCTATGTGCTGTTAGTTGACAACTATGCTGATTCCTAGCCTCACAATATAGTCAGTATTCCTGGCCTGGCCTACATTGCACACGCATGCCTTCAGTTCTCAGTGTGAAATAGCTCTCTTCTCTTCAGGGCTTACTGTATTGCAGGGACACACCGGCAGTGCACATTAGGAACGAATAATGCAGGGATTCAGGAATGTTGTCAATAGAAAGCACAGGGTGCTGCTGGGTGCAGCTGGCAAAAGAGAAGCAGAACTGGAAACAAAGGTCATTGAGGATCTCCCACTCCCTCAAAACACGTCATTCTCACATGCATATCACGATAAATACAATTTTTATATAAATGAGCCAATGATTCTCATAAATATATTATTTCAAGATTATTCACCACAAGGTGCTGGGGCTAGTTGTCTAGCCTTTTCCCTGCTGATAATATCCCTTTAAATGAAGTACAATATGTTGAGCTACATAAAAGTCAGGGTCCCAAATGGCATTCTTGCATAGGGGCTTTCAGATGTGTTCCACTCCCTGGTGGAGACAGCAAATTCCATCATATATTGAATGCCTCAAAAAGGCCTTTTGGGTGAGATGCATACAAAGCAAGCCGTTCTCCAATGCTATTAGTTAGGACACCCACAAGATCAACTCATTCTATAATGTTATTTATAGAGTTTTATAGTATAATTCATATATAAGTAATTGATGTAAAGTAATATGGGCTGGTGATTGGTTCTCCCAATGATGTGCCCTTCCTGAGAAGATCAACTAGTAATATGTTTATCACTCCCCAAAATGGTATGAATAATTCTAAGATTAGAACGTCATACAGCCGACACACACACTGTTCTGTACTGAGTTCCTATAGCTTATTTAGAAGTCGTATGCAACCTGATTGCCGCTTGGCATTACATTAGCTTGATGTGTCATGCCATTCCACACTGAATAATTTAGCTCAGCTGGAGGCAAAGAAATAGCAAAAATGATTGCAGAAAGCTGGTAGTTATTTTTGGCAAAAAGCATGTCTTTTGTGAATTAAGTTGAAATTATGTTGTCAGAAATACTGCTAGGAGAAAAAAAAAATCAAAACAAAAAAAACTTACTGAGCCAGGCCTTGGGTAAGGGACTTTGCCCTCATAGATTGTCCAATGGTATTCTGGTCCTTCCTTGTGTGCATACGGGCCATTAAATGCTTCACGTATGCTGGCCATCTGATATACACAGACAGCATACCCTTTAAAAATGTTGCTGGAAAAAAGAAAATATATTTTTAAAATGTTTTACAACTTTAGAACTAGAATCTATCTATCTATCTATCTATCTATCTATCTATCTATCTATCTATCTATCCTTTTATTTATTAAAGCGATAACCTAGAAGTAAGCACTTTTGTAGGTTGCAATAAACAGATGTAGCAAACATTAAGCAAGTTGTCACATCTTGCTACACCATTCTTCTGACACCTATGCTATTCGAACAGTGTTACCATTTTTATACCTTTTTTTTAAAGTAATTTTATACAAACAACATACGGCCATATGTTCCCTTAATGTATGCTACATCTGTATCAGGAACATATTTTATACAGTACATGAGAATTCAATAAAGCATAGTAAAATCTCAGATTTGTATGCCATTATATGAAAATATGAAATTGTAGGTATGTATGTGATGTCCTTGTGGATGCACTACAAAGTTATTTGCAATGAGTCCTTGGTTAAGCTAGCCTAAAGCTTGCTATAAATCAGTCAGTGTGTTGATCTACAGCCTTGAGAATGGAGAAATCCCTGCTCATTTTATGAAAGTTGGGTACAACCCTGCCTTTTAATCTCAGGTTAGACATGGCACCCTCTTGAATCTGTAGCCCACAGCCAGGAAGATGCGAACCATGATCCATAAGTACCATCACAAAACAAAGCTCCAACCAAGTGGATGATCCTAAGACTTCTATCATAGGTACGTAATTCAACTGTTTGTAACCTGTTCTTCCTGTCTACAACATTGCCTCCTTAATCCTGCACTCACCATGAAGGAGACTCCAACTACCATTGTTTTTGCTCTACTTATTTTTGTATAAGCTGCAGAAGTCCTTCTTATTGACAAGCAGATAACTACTTTCTTTTTCCTTATCTATACTTTCAGTTCAATAAAACCGATACAATGGTCATATTTAGAAATGTACAATTATCTTTTAATGCTCTAAATGACATCAATTAGTTTTTTATTTTGCTTTCTTTGTAATGCTTACCTTGTAGTACTGAAGAGCGCAAAAATCTCTGGGTTTTTTGGATCTCTAGTATGCATTAAGAATACATCCTCTATATTTGGAAACAACAAGAAACGGATATTACTTTGTGACAACCAAATTATTATGTATATACTCATATGTTATATACTATACAATCTAAATCATTTTAAGGCCGGGGCCCCATGTGGCGTTAAAGACTTACTTTGGTAATTCTAGAGCTGACAGTCTTTTGTCTTGATAGGTTGCTAAAGGATATGACCATGATTGTAGGAGTCTGGGGTATTTTGCCTATTGTATTTTGCTCAAAGAAACTGTCTACATGCTGTGAGACACATTTATCAAGTTTTTAAGATGTTTATTTAGACACAATAATAAGCATGTGCAAATAAGGTGTGTAACCTATAGGGAAATGGCCATCGGTAGTTCAGTAGGTTATGACTAAGGAGCCAAGCGCTCTGAAATTTGTAAGCTGTCCTGACTGCATGGGATGAAAATTGTTTACATCTGATGCGTGTAGTATGTCGAAAAACCTTAAAAATCCCATTACATACAAGTACTTTTGATTCCATTAACCAACTCATAGAATGTAAGCTCTGGTGAGCAGGGCCCTCACTCCTATTTGATTTTATCACTCCTGTTTGATTTGTTTATTTCTTTGTCACATTGTAATGTCTCATTGTCTGTTCATGTGTTCTCCTTTTTGTAAAGTGCTACGGAATATGTTGGCACTACATAAAGTTATTATTATTATTATTATTATTATTATTATTGTCACGGAAAATGAATTTTAAAAGACTCAGGTTAAACAGGTTATAAAATACACATGCAGAGGACGACAGATGATATCAGAGGACGACAGATCTTGTATATCCATGATGGTTCTGAATAGAAAATGAAGCAATTTTTCTTCTACTGTTCTATAACCTATGTATTTAAGGCTCACAGAAAAATACATTTGCGTAGTATGGTGTAGTTAAAAAGCTGTTGCACATTTTGTTTTTTCTTTTTAAATATTTTAGAATACGTATGAATCATTATTGTGAACTATTATAAAATATTGAATGGAAATATGATGTCAGAAAATGACTAACACCTTTAGTTATATGAATAAATGTATAAAGCCTGTTGGTACTTCATCGCATAATGCTTTAGTCATCCTCCTGATTTATGCTTTGCATTGTTAAAATTCTGCTCGGATTTTACTGACTTTGCTGCTATTTTTTTTCTCAGCATATAAATTATTCATAAATATGTGAAAAAAGACATCCTTACCAAGTTCATCAAAATGTGTATCAATCCCATTAGCGCCAGGTACCGAACAGGTCAGTTTGGCTTTAAGAAAAGTGGTCCACTTATTTACCATCATTCTTTGTCCTCCAACATCATTCTAAAAGAAGAAATGAAAAAATAAATAAATAATAATAATAATAATACATTTTATTTATATTGCACCAACATATTCCGCAGCACTGTACAATTTGTAGGGTTCAAGTACAGAGTTCATTTTAGGGATTATAACTACGGAAGGGTTTACATTAGGAATTGTGATAGACCTGTCTGAAAAGATGTGTCTTTAGTTTGCGCTTGAAGCTGTAGAAATTGGGAGTTGATCTGATTGTCAGGGGTAGAGCATTCCAGAGAAGTGGTGCAACTTGGGAGAAGTCTTATGTACGAGCGTGGGAGGTTCTGATAATAGAGGATGTCTTAGGTCATTGAGTGAACGGAGAGCAATAGAAACATAAAACATATGACCCATGTTTTTTTTTATCTCCTTCTGTAAAATTGGCTAATGTAGGCTACTTGTATACTAAGGTTATAGTGTATAAAACACTGACTGTCACATTTTTGAGTGTTTTTGTGATGTATTTTCCCTTTCAAAGTTAACTTAATGGTTTATAGATAGAATTGAGCAAACTTTTCAAAGTTTTATTCCTGATCTGGTTTGCCAATTTACAATAAAAGTTAATTTCAGATCCAAACCAATTTGTTATGAAAAGTGAATGCCTTAAAAAGTCATGTGTGACATATGCGAGGATTATAATTCCATTCTAGCTCCATAATGCAGACTTAGCCTTAGTAATGTCAAAGTGACACAACAAATATGACTATAAGTAAACAGATGGTAGCTGTGGTTAACAAAAAGTCTGTTTAAGGACCCATAAATCAAAATGTGGCAAAAAATGCAGCAGAAAAAAAAAGCAGAAATGCATCACATTTTTTCTGCATTGTTTTTCACTGAGGGTTTCTCTGTGGAATTCTTCCCTAAGGGTCCATTCACTCAGAGGAAAATGGTGAGTAATTTGGTGTGGAATTTCAGCGCTTAAAAAAAAAAAAAAGCCTCCCATTGAATTCAATAGGTTCCTTTTTCTGCTAGCAACCTTAACTTTAGGGGAACATTAGCTGGGTTTTTTTTAGATTTTTTCAAGGACAAAAAAAAAAAAAAAAAATCCAATTGTTGTGACTAAATTGTTTGTTCTTGGATTGAATGTATTCGCCTCTCAGAATTGTGATATACTTACACAGTTGCTGACTAGTCCCACCCTGTAGCACACACAGTATAGATTTGACTTTGCAAATTCTAATTCAATAGAGATATATTACTGAACTAAAATTGTATTACAAAATTTATAGTTATATAAGGGGATGCAACATTTATGTTGTAATATACTGAAATAACTTATTTACCGCACAGACTCGTCCTACTCGAGAATAGAGAGCCTGGACTCCATCTCCTTCAAATGCCTTTTCAGTGTAAAAGAAGTATATTTTATTGTCATCCTTGTCTTCATTGTCTGGAATCATATAGGAGCCTACAAACTTGGGTTCTAAGTAAAAAGATGAGAACAAGTAGTGATTTATAGTTTCCTTCTCCAAAGTTATTTTAGTAACCTTGCAATATTATAAGCAGATTCTTATGACATAGTTAATGTGAAAGAAATATCAGTAAATATGTATCATATTTGTCTACTGACTATATGTAATATATGTCAAGGTTTGAAACAATACTGTTTCAAAATAATCAGATTAGACAGACACTTTCAAAACTGAGAAATCCTTTCTGTATGCGTTTCATATATACTCCTTTTCCAAATATATAAAACAGCACCAAAACTGCACAGAGTGAACAAGAATAAGAGTTTATATTATTCACCTTTTTTTCCTTTTATTAATAATTAATATCTCAATCTGTTTACAAAATCATAATTCACCTTTTAAGATGCGATCATCATCATGTTCGGTTCTTATATATGGCAGATGTCCCATGCTCCTAAATAAAGTAGCATCCCTTCCCCAGAAGTCATTGTAGAGACCAACAAATAATTCACCACCTGAAGCAAAATGAAATATTAAGTGTGTAATCTTTTATTTGCATATTCAACATATTACTTAGACTGGATTTAGTTTTAAATTTTTATTGGATGATTAAGCAGAATAATCTGGTTCTTGGAAACTGTCATTGTGGCAATACCTTTGATATCTCAGTGTATTTCATGTTGCTGTAAACAGCAGGATATTGTACAATTTAGAGTGACTTGTTGCTACACAGTTCATGTCTGAAGGTGTTTGGCTTGTGATTATCTATCTATAAACATCTGCAGGTATCTATATGTATTTTTATTAGTTTTTCACCAGTATATAGTGACATACAGTAGAAAGCAGTATTTGCATGGATAAATGCTAAAGCAACAGTACTTTTAGGAAACATCCCACCTGGTAGCGCACATCTGATTCATAAAAAAAAAAAAAAGCGTAAAACATCTGATAAAATGAGGCATACACAATGTTATTTTCCAGCATGAGATGTGATATAAATGAAGAATGTATTACATTCATTATAAAAGAAACACATAACTAAAGTGAATGGCCACTAGATGGCAAGCCTACATTACAAATGGATTCAGACCAACGTCATTAACATAGATGAACTATAGTGTATGTACCTCGATATACTGTAGCTGAAAACTATTTCTATGGCTTAAATTGGTAATCAAATTATAATTACTATATCTACTAATACCAAATACTGTTTTTTTTTCAAATAAAGTTATTAAGTATAAAATTAGGACCAAAAATGTATTAGCTCCACTTTACTGCTTCAATAGTCTCTAAGGTTCGGAGATAGCTTTACTAAAGAATGAATAACCTTTATATACTAAAACCAAATAATACTTAAATTTTTGCAGATTGCAATACATCTGGTATAATGATTGTGCTTAAAATGCCAGATCACACTAGTAAAATGTGATATTCACATACATTAAGTATTGTATGCATATGCTTATCAATAACTGACTGTTCAGCTCACGTTTTTTTATACTTATGTTTTTTTAACAAGTCAAAAAAAAATCTGGATGTCTCAGGAGGAAAAACCATGTCCTAATAGAGCATGTGGATGTCACAGAGGGGGTTCATGAGGGTAGATGAGATCAGAACAAAGAACATTCTGGTGCACTTGAGCCATCCAAGCATTACATTCAGGCGATTGGCGACCATTTAATACTACATTTCCCATTTAGCAGCTGCTACAGGGGAGATGCCTGGCTGACTCTGACTCCTCCTAACAGTCATCTGCTTGCCAGGGGTTCCAGGACCTGCAGCTATCAAGTGATCACTTTATTGGCCGCACTGTGTAGGGGGTGTGTCTGATGACAAAATCTCATTAAGTTATTTTATATCTTTACTTCTTCACTGTAAAGCCTTGACTAATATTTTGGTGCTATATAAATCCAATGTTATACTATTGATATTACACATTATGTTAATTTATACTTGCTATTGGCTTCAAGATCTGTTCATCATCACCATCACCAAACTAAAGGGATCAGATGTAAACTTTTCACTATCGTCTGCTAACATTTTAAGATGTTCACTTTCATAGAAATTTATAATGCACTCACATCTCCCCGCCCTGTACCTGCCCACACTCTCCTAAGCTACAAGCCCTGCCTTCTTCCTAGGTCTGTAACACTAACCTGGGAGGGGGGGGGGCAGCGAGGCGAGGAGAGGAGCGAGAACAGCGGGAAGCGGCAGCGATCTGTGCAGGTAAGTGGGGACTAAGTAGCCAGAGGATTTTTTTTTTATCACTACACAGCGTGGAGTCTAAAAATTAAAGCGTTCATTTTTTAGACTCCATGCTGTGTAGTGAATAGGATAGTTTTTAAAATCCAATCTTCGATTAAAAAAATCCCTTTGACTTGCATTGGAATCGGAATTGGGATCGGGTTCGAATGGAAAATGATCGGAAATCTGATTTTAAAAACAATCCTGAAATCTCAAGATCAGCTCAACCCCAGTCCCTTGTAGCCATCGTTGTACAGCTTTTATTTTTTTCAGCAAAATTTAAGAAATTAAAGCTGAGACCAGTCAGACTGGTTCCTATGGGCACCAGGCACAATTTTGTCTTTTTAGGCTAGGTTCACATCTGTGTTCCACCATTTGCTTGATAAATGTGAAGAAAAAAGTTACCCCTTTTTATGTGGATTATGTTTGTTTTTCTGGTTCCCCAAGCGGACCCGAAGAATGGAAGAACACGGAAAATTACCTGCTAATGTTGAAACCACAGATGAGTCTGGGTCAAAAGGACATCTGCCTCGCCCTCGCTCTACTCTCTGGAGTTCTTGTTGGAATATATGTTCCTGTAAGCATCAAAAGCACAGAATTAAAAGTAAATCGACTGTATTCAATCTGTGCAAAATATGTGGTGCAACACCACTGTAGTGTCAGCTTTCGGCACTTGTCAGCATAATACTTTTCCCAGATGATCTATCCCCCTGGATACCATGCTGCTGCTAATATAAGCATTAGTGTGCTCACTTACTAGTTTTCCTTTGTCAATCATTCTGTGTGTATAAAAGTCTATTTCTCTAGCCATGCCTTCCCCCTGCGATGCTTCAGGTTTGCTATGCATTCCTTTGTGTCATGATCTCCTGTTTGGATCCATGTCCTTTTGTCTGTATTCTGAGCAATGCTTCAATCTCATGTACCCTGTGTGCATGTCTGTTTGCTATAGATACTGCCCTTCTGTTTATATGCTTGGGCAATTTTCCGTTGTATTCTTGTATGTCTTCATGTTTGGACTAATGTCCTTGCATATGTTGTTTTTTATCTGTATGTCTGAACCATGCTCTTGTTTCTTCCTGCCATGTTTGGATGCACATGTCCTCCTGTCATGTATTACTGTGTGGACTCGTACTGTATTTACTTATGCTATGTGTCATAGGAAGGGACTAAATAATAGCACTTAGTGCTAATATGGTGAAGAGACAAAGACAGGCTGCCAATACCAGACCAATCAACTAGCCCCACCATGTGATAAGTAGGCCACAAAGTTGGAATAAAAGGTAGCCTTTTATTACTTCTTATATGCATTATTTAGTGCTATTATTTAATCTATTCCTCTGCTATGTGCCATGTCTTGCTGTGTGTTTGGATACAGGAAATAGCAGTTACCAGTAAGCAGTAGAACAAGCAACCTTATTCTCACACTACACTGGAAGATCGATTGAAGGCATTACAAACATTCTTCACTAGAGCCCGCAGCAAATCCAGTTGAAATTTGAACCCAGGTTATTGTCAGAGTAGCTTAGTACAAAAAAATAGATGCTCTGCAATCTGAATGCAACCAAGTTGTACAGTACTATTTACAAGGCAGATCAAAACAGGAGAACCAAATCGAAAGAGTAACAATATCCAGGCTGGGGTCAAACCAAGAGGTCAGAGTCAATACCAAAATTAGAAGACAATGGAATTTCCAGTAAACAAGCCAAGATCAGTATAAGGGCAACAAACAGTTACGAACAGAGTTCTGAAGCTAATAATTAACTAATAGCAGAATTTGAAACCCTTGAATTTAAGCTATATATCCTGTTCTGAATCCAAGTTATGTATCCCATACTGAGGCCTATAATCTGTCTTATTCCTTACATCACATATACCAAACCTGTGTCTTCATCCTTCGAACCATGGTTCTTTCTAAAGTCTTAGTTCACTTGTTTCTGTTACGTACTTCTGTGTTTATACCTCTGCTACCTGTCCTGATTTCCTACGTTATCCCAACATGTTCCTGATTCAGTATTAGACACTTATTCTATGCATGTACTGTATGTTGTCTGTTCTGATTTTAGTGTGTAGTCACACTATGTGTTTGCCTTATTCTGTGGTGCAATACACCATATTTCTTGACCTTCCAGGTCAGCTATCACCAACACTGGGACCTCTTCAAGAGTTGGTGATCTGGCAGACTGCATGCAGTGAAGTTCAGATCCCTGTATGGGGATAAAGGGTGAGTACTAGGGAGCCTGCAGTGACAACACCCTTAGCTGTGGTCCACAGTCAAACCAATTTGGTGACACAAGGAGTCTACAATCCACTTTCCATTACAACCATAGTACAGAGGAATCCTTTATTCTTTTAACTCAGCCTCCCTAGATTTTAGAGAGATACGTGTCAGTTGGGCAAACACATGCAGCTGTTGCTGTGAATGAGTTCTGATGCAGCTATGCAATTTTAACATTAACTTATTTATTTTTCTTAGTGTAAATATATTCCACAACACACTACAAACATTGTTGGTCACTGTCCCATATAGAGATCACAGTCTAAATTCCCCAAGGAGGGGGCCACACGGTGGCTCCGTGGTTAGCACTGCAGCCTTGCAGCGCTGGGGTCCTGGGTTCGATTCCCACCAAGGGCAAAAACCATCTGCAAGGAGTTTGTATGTTTTCCCTGTGATTGCGTGTATTTTCATCCCATATTCCAAAAGACATACTGATAGGAAAAAAAATGTACATTGTGAGCTCTATGTGGGGCTCACAATCTACATTTAAAAAGAAAAAATAAATAAAGTAAATAAATAAATTTCCCAAGGAGAATATAAAAGTTCCATATAGCTGTTGTCCTTGGTCAGATTCAAACCCAAGACTCCAGCACTGCAAGGAAACTGCTTCTGTGCTGCCCCTATTCATTTGTGAATCACCAATCCTCATTGCATTGTTCATGACATTTCAGGGCAACCAGGGCACTTTCATTTCAGAGTGAATATATTCTGACAATGAGAACTGAACGAATTTCATTGTTAAATTCTGGAAGATCTAAAATTAACTATTTGATAGCAAGGGACTAATATACTGTCCTTACTGATGTGGGCACCCGAGGGATGTAAAAATTAGAGATGAGCGTCCATTCATTTCTATGCGAGCGTGCTGTTCGGATCGGCTGATCTGAACAGTACTCGCTCATCTCTAGTAAAAATATTTTATTTAGATATTTCCACATTTACTATTTGCATGTAATATTTTGAGAGAAAGGCAAATGTACTTTGTCGCCCCATGAACTACAGGAAACATGTTACAAGACATAAGGGTAAAAAGTCTAGATAAACCATATACCAGCCACAAAGCAGCTTTTATAGCCTGTTATTAACATCTGAGATACCAGTCCAGGAAGAATATAGTTGTTAAAAGTGAATGCAATGGCTATGGTATAGTAGAATCTAGGCTAGTTTTATAAAGATGTGACGCTACAGCGCCTGAAGGATGCTACTGAAATATATACGGTATGTATACCATACATACGTCTCCAAAATAGACATAGCAAACATTTAGGTGGGTACTAATACTGCTTAATTATGAGTTCACATCAGGGCTGAGTAAATTTAAAGCTATTAATTAAAACATTTAAATAAAAAAAAAAAAAAAAGAAAATTGGGAACATCTGCGTAATACACATTGTAAACAAGCCATGACATAAGTGAAGGCATTCTTCAAATTAAAGAACGATTTGCAATACCTGCTAATTGAAAAGTTATGATGATTTCAAAGCCATGACACTATCCATACAACAATATATGACTGCTGGAAACAGTTTGAAGGTAGGTTGACTCAATACATTTCACGTGTTACATTTGCTCATTTCCACATGTGGACAATTTGAGCTGAAGAGGGATTACAATTATATGATAATATCTATTAGATAAGGTTGTAACCTCAGGGATTGCAACAATTTTGACACTGACAAATCCTATGAGTAAGCAATACGGAAATTGATATAAATTAGAAACAGCCACTTGAGTTACACTTCCCTTACAGTCAAAGCAGGGCTCATATTTTTTTATTTCTACATAACAAGCTACATGTGGTAGGTGTGGTACCAAAAGCAAAATCCTATAAAAGGTCATCTAGAATTTTTGCTTTTAAAAAAAACCCTGATGTTATTGTATACTATTTTTTAAACTTTATGCAAATTTAGCATAAAGACACTACTCCACACTAAGTTTGTTCTAAAGAAAATGTTCTAATTTCCTAATGTTTCATAAACATTTATCCTAAAAATTAGCATATACAGTATACAGTTTTACTAAAACTTTCCTATGAAGTGTTAATCTTCAGCATTGCTCCTCAGGTGACAAGGTAAGGAAAATGTATCAAAACTAGTGCAAGGAAAAAGGAAAGCACTTGCCAAAAGCAACCGATAATTCTAGCTCATTTTTCCAAGGTCCTTTGGAGAATAAAAGCAGCACATTAATTGGTAGCATAAATAACTTTAGCCATCATGCTGCCACCATCTTGTTCCATGGAATTTTGTGTTTCATTCACTGTATAACAAACATGGAGACATTCTAGTTTCAAGTGTGTGCATAAAATGTATCAAATAAAACATGGCTGCTGCCATCCAGAAATAGAGCCACTGTTGTCCTTGGGCTTTACAGTATGAGATATTGCAGTTTAGCCCTGGTTATGTAAATAGACATGGACTGCAATGTCACTTGCAGCCAGTACACAGGAATGGTGCTGTTCTTGTGAGAAATGTGTTTTTGTGAATATTCTCTTTATTAAAACATCACAGCTTTTATGAAATTTAGTCCATGTTGTTTGATACACAACATTGATCATAGTCTAGTAAGAGATCTGAAATTATGTGAAATGCAAAACTTAAAAGGGTAATCTGCTTATACAATCTACGGCAATTTAATCAGCAAATAGAATTATTCATGCATTAGTGGAAACAACAATTTGATCAATATTTCAACTAGAGAGTTTTAAAGGCTAAACACTTGTTATAATGTTATAACTAGTTATAATCCATAACTACTAGCATTTTAGTTCTCCTGCAGTTTTACCTGCGTTCAATGTGCTCCAGTTCTAAAATAAAAAATAACAGATATAGATTTCATGGTGTAAGATTGCTTCAATCACCTCCATTATTTTTTATTTGGGATCCATGTCCATCACACTATTTACCAGCATGATCACTTTCTAGAGAAAACTGTTTAGTATTTGTCAGCTGATATACGGCATAAACACATTAGGTATGTCAATTATCACATCTGAGAGCTGACACTGAGTAAGGTTTTGGACTCCAATTAAAATAATATTAAGCATTCCTGTTTTCCTGGCTGGGCAGCTGCTAGTAAGTCCAAAAGCAGCAAAGTAAAAAATGCTTAATGATGTCATTTTTGAGATATGCTCAAGTTACACCCTGCTGTTCCCTTGTAAACTCTATGTGGCAGCTCAAATAAGAATCTTTGAAATTTTAAACAAGTTGAATTTCAAGTAGGTCACTGCATTTTTGTGGTGTCTTGGTTAAACAGAATTATAATGTATTGGACATGGTTACAATGTTTCCGCTTTTGGTTTTCTGTAATTTATTGTTTTTTTGTGAACCTTTCTAGTTTCATTCAGTGGTTTTTCTAAAACGTTAGCTACATTGGCTTATTTTGCACATATGCCATTTTTGACACACTTGAATAAATATGTAATTTTGATACCTGAAAATCAGAGGTTCATGGCTAGTTACATAGAATGAGACAGAAAGAATGATACTTATATGCACAGATTATAAAATAATGTCTAATCATTTAGCAGGCCTTGAGACATGACTAGGGTGGAAGCCAAACCAAAAACTTATCTACAGACAGTTGTTTCAAAGTGCTTGCTCTTCATCAGTGAAAAGGTAGAGTACTGGTTGGCAAAGGGAGAGACCCTTGATGGGGATCTAGAGGGTATTGATCTCCTGCTTAGAGTGATATCCTTAGACTAACATTTGGTGCTATAGTTAGAAACACCTTATAAGTTTTACTGAGTGATTGCTCAGGGCTCGTTCACATCTGCGTCGTCGGTCCTTATTGCAGGTTTCCGTTTCCTGCATAAAACAGATGCAGGAGACGGAAGCCTGCAGGAGACTTTCTCACCCATTCATTTGAATGGGTGAGAAAGCTGTCCGGCCGTGCGCGGCAGTGAGCATTTTGCGCTCTCCGCCGCGAAACCGGGTTTTATAATCCGGACACAGAGTCGGACATGCAGTACTCTGTGTCCGGATAAAAAAAATCCGGTTTCGCGGCGGAGAGCCTAAAACGCTCACCGCCGCGCACGGCCGGACCCGATCTATGGTTTCCGTCTTCTGCCATGCAGAAGACGGAAACCATAGTACGGAGACCCCAGACGCAGGTGTGAACCCAGCGTCAGTTCTCTCTTGGTCTGTGTCCTGACTAATTTGCTGCCATCACCCAAACATGGTGTCATTCATGTAATATTTAGACACCTATATCATGTAACCTAGTTGTTCACAGAATTAGGTGAGAATTTAAGTGTGGCCACCACAATTTAATTTTTTTTTCAGGTTGCCTCATCAACTATGTTGCTATGTAGCTATTAAAACTCTTAGCTTGTAGCAGAAAGCTCAGGACAGGAAAGTGGAACAGAATTTTAGGCAGAAATCTTCCTCAAATTCCTCTTTACTTTCCACTATGTTAATCCATCTTTACAGTGCTACCAAAATATGTTGTGTGGACTAAGAATGATGGTCTGTTTTCCATTGTATAGTATAGGCTTCACAGAAGTGATAGTGTAAAGAAAAGACACAGCCTGAAGTTTGGCCCCATAAATTCCTCACCTTTGCTACAAAACTGATTTATGACTTGTCAAAAGCAATTTATTAGACTAGAGATTGAATGTTGTGATTTACATATCTGAAGGATTACACCATTAGAATATAAGTAAAATAACTTTTACCAGCTGTAATATTTTGGTAATGATTGCGACATTGGTACTTGAAGGAATGTTATAGAATATTGTGAATATGTAAAAAACAAAAATTACATGGTTTAGCCTTTGTGACATTGTTTATATGCTACACAGAATAAATAACTGTACACTATACAGTATGTGGAGATGAAGGCCATATAATGAATAGGGTGTGTTACCGGGTGATTTCATGCATTCAGACACTGGGGTACTAACTGGATAAGCAGGACTACAGATGAGAAATAAGTCTGCTACATTAGCAAATATTGTTTATTCATGAAATGTAGTATCGCTCAGTATAAATTACATTGTTTTGGATTTTTTTTCTATTGATAATGAAGTGTTCTACCATGATAACAAATGGTCACATTCTTTACAGAAATTGCACTTAATGTTGTAGAGTTTACCATATTAACATTTACAATTTGAATACATTTAATTATGAAACACCATTTAGGACTGTATTTTACCTATGATGGTGTTTGATGACTAGTGGCCTCAAAGTCAAGATTTGATGGCATGAGAATACTTCCCACCTTCAAAGGAAAGAAAGAGGGACAAAATGTGTGGTGTGCTTAGTGTGTCATGGCAGATTTAGTCCCACCACTTCTACTTTGACTTCGTCCATTCCAATCCATCTTTGAGCCCCACATAGTATAATACCTCTAAAATCATCCTAACATGCCCCCACCTTATAATGTTTCCTTCCAATTGCCCCACAGTATAAAGTTACCCTCCAGTTCCCTACAGTTTAATGCCCCCCACATTCCCCCTCTATCTGCCATTTCAATTTTCAGTCCCCCTCCATCTGCCCCCACAATATTATGTCCCTATCCTAGTACCAATCAATAATAAAAAAACAAACACTAATACTCACCCTCTCCTCATTTCCCTGCTGTTCTGTCTGAAGTCTCTGCTCCTGGAGGCTTTAGGGAGCTGCAGGCATGTTATATGGTGTGATCACACTGAGTCTGCAGCTTCCAAAGTACACAGGGGCAAATGGTGAAGTAGGGAGCGGATGTGTCTCTGCCTCATCACTGTAGTCAACTCATCTGCATCCAGAGTTGAGGCTGGGACATACCTCCCCACCAACCAGGACAGGACCCAGAACCCGGGAATGTCCTGATGAATCAAGGACAGTTGGGAGGTATGCAAGTGGCAATGAAATGTTAGCACATTTATGAGGGTAGTTTAACCCGTGTCTTCGTTAAGAAGTTGGTGTTTTTAGTACTAAATTCAGGTTCTAAAAATGGCAAAATAAAGACCAGAATCACTGCAACTTTGAACAGTGTCTTAAAAGCTTTCCAGTGATCACTAGTCATTTTAGATGTAAGTTTAGAAGTAAACTTACAGTACACAACAAGGAATTCCGGCAGATACCTTGTAAAAGTTCCCAGAGCTACAAATCAAAGACATATACATAAAACCATAAAGTACAACAATAAAATTCAGAGCTGAAGGCAAAAGGATCTCATACCTACAAAAGCACATACCTGTGACCTGACTCCAACTCTTATAAAAGTGCAAACTGGATCAAATGCTCCTGTTCCACAAGCCAAAATGTGACTCCGATTATAATGATGAAGAATTCGAATGAAGTTTGCACATTCTCTCTGCAATTATACGAATTGTGGTAATGTTAGATAAATAACATTTATGTTGTTTTTCAATTAGGCTGCTGCTCAATGGTCTGCCACTGCAAGAACACAGCTGAGTACCAGGACTGGACAGTACTGGGAGGACATCGGAGGACGGGACAGCTGAGTTTTTTTTTTCTCACCTCCTGTGGCCTAATTAAAAATAAAATGCAAGCCTGGACAACCCCTGTAAGTACAAAAGGTAGAATAAAATAACTGTTTTCCTACTGTACTTATTGCAGAAGTATTGGGTATATTGTAGAAATATCAGAAATATTTCAAGCTTAGTAGGAGGAGAACAGGCATTACATGTGAAGGATGGAAGGATCATCTTTATCATGGCCTGCAGCAATGATTGTTAGCATTTTTGAAATTGTGGATTTATAATCTCAAAATAGTTATTTTATGTAATACATCTACTTAAATTGACTACATTAATATTTAGGCAAAGTTAGAAATGCTGAGAGAGTATGACTATGGAATACTGATTGCCATAAACCGTATTGGATTGGAGAGTCTGATATCATATGGCCAGTGATGGACTGGTTAGAGCCCACCAATAGAATGTATTCGAGGAGCCACATGTACAGCTATAGGCAAATATTACCTTGCCAACACACTTTTTTTTTTTTCAATAGTAGCTTGCTGCCTCTACCTTACCATGGACTGTTTCAGTCCTGGGGGTCATGTCAGTACCTTGCACTGCCCTGTACCCTTAAGGTCCATCTGCCACTTAAAATATAGCACTATTATAAAGAGCATAAGGTAGGTAAGGGCCCCATTACAGATTTTACATTGGGACCTGGGAGCTTTCAAAGTTAGGCTTCTGACTAGGGAAGGAAGACACTGGTTGGACCACTTCTTTGCCTAGATGTCACTTGATGCACCTACAGTTTATAATAATAAACTGTCATTTTTAAAATAATCTGCCCATTTATTACATAGACACACAAGATGGTCGAGATGCTGTATGCTCCCTAACTTTATGTTGTATGTTATGTACATTATGTTGTACAGTGGTTATACTGTGCCATGCACTACTCATGCTGAGAGTGGGGCACTGGGAACCCATATGGCTCTGTGGGTAGTGGCTCTGTTTCAAAGGGGATTCATTTGCTCCCCTGTGTGCCAGTCAAGCTGTCAATTTGTCCAAATAGTCACATACATGTAAACAGGTAGTGTAACAAAGTCTTTGATCAATAGTCTAAAATATTAAATGTTAAATCTTTAAGCCATATAACATACTGTAGATTTAGCTCAGCCAAGTGTGCATGTGTTCACAGTTTGTAGAAGGGATTAAGCTGCTGCTAGACTCCTCTGGTGATATTTATTAAAATCCAACATGTCTGACCCTTTTCCCATGACATTTGCTTTTAGAGGAAAGTCTGGACACCCCTATGAACATCTTCTACGTATGACCACCTTTAAAATGGTAGCGGTAATTATGTTTCCTATTTAGGATATACAGTGCAACAGCATTGCCTAAATTATAATCTGCAATGAGTAGAAACATTATAGTTGCTCAGCTATATTGTAATAGACATCACCTATTAAAACCATGTAGACTTAAGAAGCAGAGAGTATTAAACCATAAAAACTGTACAAGTGGTAGAAAATTAATTGCTGTGTTTCTGCAGTAGGCAAAAAAGCTGTCTTTCTACAACATGTGGCTATAGCCTAGCATCTCTCTCTCTCTCTCTCTCTCTCTCTCTCTCTCTCTCTCTCTCTCTCTCTCCTAGCCAAGAACAAAAACAGTGCAAACCAGACTTTATAATCTTTGTGGAATCAGACCTGGGGTGTGTTTGTTTATGTTAAGGAGATTTCTTTGATTCTCTTGGGCTTATCTTGTGCACCCCTCTTTCCTCATGTCTTTTAGTATATTGATGCAGTTTTTCACTTTAAGCCTTTACTATGATATGACTATGTGGTCTTTTTAGTGCAACTACTCTGTGTTTATATTCCATCCACACAGACAGACATGCTGTGATTTCAATAACCATTACGTTTTTGCAAATCACACTAAGTCAATTATACCTATGGAAATCCTGTCAGTTTCTGTATAGGTATTAGAGATGAGCGAACACTGTTCGGATCAGCCGATCTGAACAGCACGCTCCCATAGAAATGAATGGAAGCACCTGTGACGCCAGCCAGCCGCCGGCAAAGTCAGCGTCACATTCATTTCTATGGGAGCGTGTTGTTTGGATCGGCTGATCTGAACAGTGTTCGCTCATCTCTAATAGGTATCATGCAAGTAGAAAGACCAAAGCAATCACGAAGCGATTCCGCCGCTATCCTTTCCACAGCGGCTTTTGGCTGTGGCCCGCTATATGGGGTCTTAGTCTTAAACTACCCAATATTTACCTCTTCTCTTCCTTTTCTGTAGCAGTCATCGATTTGTTGTTCTGAGCTCGGCCAATGTATCTATGAGAAAGAGTTAACTGTTAGCATCAGGTTTAATGTAGTTTTCAAAAGAAAATACATTTTAGGGAATTGTGAAATTCAAAATTTCAGCAAAACATTTCCTACTTAAAATTATGGAGAAATATTGAGATATTTTATCCAAAGATTAATAAAATAAATTATTCTGTTAACACAAGTCATTTCTTACCTCTAGCATCATATTTTTATAGCCTCCTAGTTTGTGTTTTGTTTCATCTGGCAATTGTATGTGACTGAGTGAATGGTTGTTTAATTGCTAGCAAGGAGATTAATGTTGTTTGTATTATTTTACTTAGCTGGCAGGCAGATTATTCTAATGAAACCCACACCCTGATTGGTGCAATTATATCACTAGTATCAATGATTACAACAATTAACTGATATGTTGCTACATTAGAAAGCCTGGGCTTAAATGTTACAGTATGTGAAGCTATTAAACACTTAACATGGCTGCATTAATCAGAGGCTCCGTGCACTTGTAAGGGGCCCTATGATAGAGGCCCTATTGGGAAAGCGGGACAGTCCTACATTTGCTTACCCACCATTCTGGGCTGCCCCAACTTCAGCTCATTTACCGGTTCAAGAGACCTCAAAAAAATTATTATTCCAGCACCCTCTGCTAAATACATTAGTGGAGAAGACCTAGACAAACTTTTTTGGGATTTAGAAAAAGCCTTGACAGAGGAGACAAGGAACAGTCTGGACTTCAGGTTTCTTAACGTATACATTAGGGAAAACATTGTCCCAAGGGGCCTGAGGTCCAGACACCTGTCTCCCTTCCCTGACTATGCTAGTTTCATGAAAGAGTGGGACGAGAATCAACAAACATGTGCCTTTGGTCTATTGGATCGGTTGTCTATAAACGACAAGATCTAGCAAACCAGCTGGGCACCAAAATATCTAATATGGTGGATAACCTTGATCAATACACAATGATCACCCTGACTTTGTTCAGTTGAGTAGACTACTATGGACTCGGATCATCAATATAGAGAGAGATATCCTAGAGTTCAAAACCAATAAATTGAACAGAGATCAGAAAGATTTGGAGCATAATGTACATTACTGGCATAAGCCAACAAGATCAATTCCAACATCAGTACCGAAGGTCACTGCGCCCCCCCAAAACCCCGAGGGGCTGACCTGCAGGTAGTGGAAAACACATCCACACAAATAACACTTCTTTGAGAAAAATGGCCATACACCAACAGGCCCATAAGAAAAAAAGGAAGAAATCCAGCACCGTCCCAACGTAGTTTAAAATGTAACTTTTATTTCGTATCCATAAAATCGTTTTATGGATACAAAATAAAAGTTACATTTTAAACTACGTCGGGACGGTGCTGGATTTCTTCCTTGTTACCTTAATATCTACAGCTGGTCAAGTCCACCCGCTCCCAAGCACACCGACATGATGATAAGGTCTCCATTGGGGTGAGCTGAAAACCTTTTCTTTTTGTTTTAGGCCCATAAGAAACCCCTACCAATTAAACCCCAGGCCACCAATCGTGCTAAAAAATTAGAACCACCTACTCAAGAGGGAACCAATAAACCAGAAGGATCACTTCCAAGGGCTGCCCCCACCAATTATCCTATCAAAGTAACCACTACTTCAAATCTACCAGAATTACCCCCACGGACCTTGTAAGCTCTCCCACCCACTACCTTCGGGAATAGCACTACAGCTCCAACTGACTTAACTTATGTGATTAGTATGGGCGCCAATGGGACTGTACCAGACTACACGACTACATCTGATATCTTTGAAGACTCATTATATGGCACTCCATTATCCAACTCCCCGATTAACCACCTTTTGGAAACAACCCATCCCCAGTCTCCAGTCAATGCCTCCTTTATAAAACTCCTGACATTTATTACACCTATCACGTTTCATACATGTGAAAACCCACACTACACCAAAATTTCCAACTATTACAGTCCCGTGGGCTTAAAAAGGAAAAACTCTGAACCAGGTACTTCTGATCCTTTAGACATAGGAGGGGCTGCAGAGGCAGGAGTAAGCACAAGGGAGGAAGAAAGACCAACTATCACCCCCAGTCCCAAGAGGAACAGGATCTAGGATCAAATATCTTCAACCTTTCCGACTATAGACTGACCAAGGTGGAAATCAGCCCATTATCCAAAGGTCTGTCTTCTGCCCTGATCAGAAACTCGACCTACAGCTGTTCATCAACTTAAATAAATTTGTACGGAAATTAACTCTCTCTCGACACTTTGCTATAACCAAAAATAATCAAGACCTCCTTACCAGTAACGCATCCGAGGCAACCCCTAATAATGAAGGCCCAATTAACACCACCCTTAAAACGAAAAGCAAATTTAATCCACTGCATCGAGTTATATAGAGACCTTTTACAATCTGGTCTTAAATGAGTTCAGAAATATCTCTAGAACAAAATCCAACACCAGGACCAATCTTACTAAACTAGAAAGAGAAGCTCTAAAATCATTACATACTAATAAGGAGATAGTTATACGGAACACTGACAAAGGCGGGGGTGTAGTCATACAGAATAGGGAAACCTATCTGTTGGAAGCCAATCAAATCTTGTCCGATATGAAATATTGTCAACCCCTGTCCAATGACACCTCACCCGAACATCTTACACAATACCATATCCTTATACAAGATACGTTTTCCAATGTCATCCTTAAGATAGAGAAAGTATCTCTGGGTAAAAAACCTAAGTCTAGCCATTTATTACAATCTTCCCAAGGTCCATTAGGACCATAACAAGCCCCCAGGGAGACCTATAATAGCTGGTATGAACTTGATTACACGCAATTTGTCCCAATATGTGGATATACAACTCCAACCTTAAGTGGTCGATTAAAATCACCCCTCAAAAAGATTCCCCACATCTAATTGGTATGCTTTTGGACATTCCATGGAGAGCAGGCTATAGGTGGGCAACACTTGATGTTGCGGCATTACATAGCAACATACCCCATGGAAGGGTATAGAGAATATAGGAACCATACTTTCTAATGATACCCGTATACCTAATTCTCAAAAAGAATTCCTACTGAGGAGCATAGAATTTATATTAAGACATAATGTGTTCACCTTCAAAGATAATATCTGCTTACAAATGCGTGGGGACATGGTTCGCACCAAGTTACGCAAACCTCTACATGGGGAAGTTTGAAGGGGAGTACTTCTATAACATAACCAAAAGGTCAAAAAAAAAAAAATTATAAACGATTCATTGACGACTTGGTATTTATCTGGGATGGGACTGATATAGAATTCAATGATTTTACTAATGAACTGAATGATAATCAATGGGCCTTACATTTTCTGGGGGTACCGACCCTGAACAGATTAATTACTTGGATTTAATTTTGACTAGTGATGGCGATAAGATTTTTACAAAAACCTATTTTAAACAAGTAGACTGCAATAGTTTACTTGACTACAGAAGTCTTCACTACAAAAAATGGAAGGACAACGTGCCCTTTGGGCAATTTTAGAGGGTGAGATGAAACTGTACCAAAGACTCTGACTTTCTAGAACAAAGCGTTGTCTTAGACAGATTCATGGAGAAATTACCATTAAGGCCTAGTTGATGCAGCAAGGGAGAGAGCAATGGGATATACCCAATAGTACTGCCCCCCCCCCCCCCGATCTAGAGCTATCACCGAAAAATTTAAATACAACTATCACCACCTACAATGCAGCACACCCTACCATCCGAGGTATATTGAAAAAATACTGGTTCATTTTCTGTGAGGGCCAGTACCTAAAAATGGTACAACCGAAACATCCAGGTGTTAAATTCTGGAGGGCCTCCACCCTGAAAAATTCCTTGGCACCCAGTAGATTACGGAACCCCAACATTAAATCCGGAAAGGATTCCCAGAAAGTCCCTAGGCAGTTATAAATGCCATCATACCAAGTGCAAATGCTGCCACAATATGATGGATAAAATAAAACAGGTGACAAGCTCATCAATGGGGAAACTTTCACTATCCCGCACCATCTCATATTCTTCCAGCTATGTAATATATGTTCTGAAATGCCCATGCGGCCTACAGTATGTGGGCTGCACCATTAGAACATTAAGAGAAAGGTTGAATAAACACCGGTCAAACATTATGAATAAGTTTCTTAAACATAGCTCCTCAAGACATGCAGCCACTGCACATAATGGTCTATTCATTTGTTTTACTGTAACCCCGAAAGACCACGTACCCGCATCTTGTACCAACAGGTTTAATATTCTATGCAAGAAAGAGATGTTTTGGATATACAAAATGAACACTCTGGCCCCAGCGGCCTAAATGAGGCGTTGGAAGATGTCACAGGCCATTAACGGGTGGTGTATTAATATCTGTCAACATGCACTCCTCGCCGATATTTCATATTTATTGCAATTTAATCGACCACTTTGGTAGTACTTTAATCAATTAGTTATGTACACTTAATAAATTTGTAAGTTTATGTGCATTTATAATTCGAGCAGAATATATACCTACAATAGTTTATGAACACATAGTTAATGCAAGAACTGTCTACCTAACAAGATAGTGGTGAGCATATTAAATCAGCTAATACATATTAAATTTGCTAATACACACTTTTCGCCCGTATTTTTTAAATTTTAATTTTATGGTCTGTGGATATAGTTTAAAAAATATTTTCTCTTATTGTTAATTAATTTAGAATCTTCTGTATGTTTATTATGTGTATAACTTATGTAATGTATTGATAATCATTTTTGAAAAAAAACACATCCCTCTCATATTTAATATGTATTTTGATGCTACCCTGTTTCCCCGAAAATAAGACAGTGTCTTATATTAATTTTTGGTCCTAAAGACATGCTATGTCTTATTTTCAGGGGATGTCTTATGTGCTAAGATTGCACAAAGATTGTATAAAGAAAAACATTGCAGCCGGCTGAACGCTGTATGCGGTGCTCTGTTTTCACAGGAAAGTCGGCAGCTGCTGCTGCTGTGATCCCATTATTTATATCCACTGTTCCTGCTGCTGTGGGATGAGCTGGGAGAGTGGACCCCCCCGCCGCATATGATGCTTAGTGTATGTCTACGGGCATCTCCCAGCTCATCCTACTGCAGAAGGAACAGTGGATACAACGTATTGCAGCGGTGTCAGCAGCCGGCATATCTGTGCACACAGAACATCGCGCACAGTGTTCAGCTGGCTGCAATGTTTTTCTTCATACAATCTTTGCGCTGAAAGATTATTACCGTATTATTGGGGGATGTCTTACTTTCGGGGGGGGGGGGGGCCTTATATTAGGCAATTCAACAAAACCTCTGCTATGTCTTACTTTTGGGGGATGACTTATTTTCGGGGAAACAGGGTATTTATTTATTTTCCCCCCACAAATTATCCATAGATTATATTTTAAAGACATTTATTTTTATATTTATATCCCAATGCAGACTTTATTCTTATTTATATCTATACATAGGAAGATCCTCTTGCCTCTGGGTAAACCACTATTAGACAAAGGAGAAGTCTCTTAGGGCTGGGGACATGAACGCAGCATCCCCAACTTCTACGCTCTCTCCCCGTAGCGCCCAACAGGAATAGAAGCAGCAAAGCACATGCACAGTGAATCCATGTCATGCATGCGCTCGCCATTTTGTAGGATGCAGAGGATGGGAGGCAGCAAACACACGAGCACGTGAGTGCGCGTGCACATGCGTAATAGTGCGGGAAGCAGAATCCCACGCCCACCAATGCTTCAAATACTCTTGCCGCTGTGGGGCTGGTACTCCACCAGCAACCCACAGTAGGTAAGTGAATTCTTTAATACTTGTAGCATTCTTACCGCTACATCAAGACCCCTAATGATATTTGACCTTAAAAGATAGGCAATGTATCCTTCGTTGCATGATTATTATCCACTGGATTATTGATTATTCCCCCCCCCCATCATGGATATTCTCCTGCACAACATAGCTATATGTTGGAATAGCTACTGGGGGCCTTTAGAGGCACCCACCCCTATCATATTGGTCTTATGTATTATTTTGGGTGATCTTGAAACCATTTTTGAATATGTACCTATTAGTATAAACACTCACGATATATTACCTGGAGACGGCCCAATTCATTTGGGTCTAGCTCTCCTTACAATGGTGTAAATAAGCCTGGAATTTTACATGTAATTGCTGAGATGTGTCTTTTTGCTTTGTTTTTATGTATAGTTCATGTCACTTGAAAAGGGGACAATTAGACGCCTGAAACACGTTGTGGTATTCTGAACTCTAAAAGAAGGTTTACTTTATCCATTAGGTGAAGTGCGGTGATCCTTTTCCTTGAGCCTCTGGTATTTGACACTATTGGTGGTATGGATTCT
Source organism: Leptodactylus fuscus (assembly GCF_031893055.1). Lineage (NCBI taxonomy): Eukaryota > Metazoa > Chordata > Amphibia > Anura > Leptodactylidae > Leptodactylus > Leptodactylus fuscus. Next base: position 112,733,450 of record NC_134269.1, on the reverse strand, counting down.
GCTTCTCTATATTACCCGGGGAGGAACCCCCTGCTATACGGTTCCAAGACACGTCCGGAAGTTGTAAATCTTTCACAACTCTCCCTATTGAGTGTCATTTCTGACTAACTACATCATCAGATCATCTGACAATACTTCACTATATACAGCTTGATGCTGTTTTTGCTTTTGTTTTAAACTTCAGCTCATCGGCGTTTTTAGGACACTGATGACTTGCATACAGTGATGAAGAAGGGAGCCAACCATTCTCTGCTTTACTATTCATCCTCTTTCGCCTCCTGGATCTGCAGGCACAATGTTATGACTATGACACTATGACATCAATCGGTGGGGGTAGCTCAAGGAGGACTTTCTATTTATGGGGCCACAAGGTAGGCATAATAATTCGTGTAAGGGGGCGTTCACACTACCGTCTATGTCCGACAGGTAGTGCCCGCTCAAAATCTGGCACGGACATTAGGAGCGGACACTAGCTGTGTCTGTGACACCTGTCATTTATTTAAATGGGCATCGGGTGCGCTCTTTTGCACTCCGTGCCCTTCCTTCCCTGTCCGCAAGTGATGTCCGACTTCTCAAGCGGACAGAAGAACCCTGCATGTCGGGTTTTTCTGTCCGCTTGAGAAGTCGGACATCTTCATTTGCGGACAGGGAAGGACAGGCACGGAGTGCAAAAGAACGCACCCGATGCCCATTTAAATAAATGACAGGTGTTACGGACACAGCTAGTGTCCGCTCCTAATGTCCGTGCCAGATTTTGAACGGACACTAGGAGCGGACACTACCTGTTGGACACCGACAGTAGTGTGAACGCTCCCTAAGTTGGGTATTTCTAAGTGGTGGTCATGGGGGGGTGTGGGGGGGGTGGAGACTCTTGTGAAACGTTTGCAGTGGGCCCAGCAATGTGCTAACATGGCCTGACTGTTTATCCAGAGAATAAAACTTGTAATGCTATGCATGTAGAGGAACAGCTTTATGGCTCAAACTGCACTTCTTAAGAATGACAGGAGATAATTAATAGTGCATTCGTCATAATAAAACTGAAAACTCACTTCCACATATTACACATATATATCTAGAAAAAGGTAACAATGCCTTGTAACCAAATGATTAAATTGGTTTCCAATAGAAGAAGCATGATCATGTTCAACAAAAGCATAACCTCTACACTGTTTACTATGCCCTCTGCTTTATATGCATTGTAGGAAATAATCACTAATTTTAGCAGAACATACCTTTTAAAAATAGTGATCAATATTTTTTTTTCTTTATTTATCCATCTTCAATACTCAAATAAAGGGTTTTAACATTACTTATATAGACAATGGCAATAAATTGGGCATTTGATAGTGTCATTCTAAAATCAGATTCCTTTGCTAGAAATTTATTTTATAGTACATATTTTATACTCAACTCCATGCTTGGCTAATATCTGCTGCCCTAACCTGCAGATATTTTTGAATACTATAGTCTGAATTTGTTTTTTTTTTTTTTCCTTTTTCCCTGGCTGTACACCCATCAACTGGCAATGTGATGCATCCAGAGGACCTCTGTAAGGCTGAAGTTTCTTGGCCACACCACACAAAGTGATTATGGGGCCACACCCTCCAATACCTCCTAGGAAATAAAGTATAGTACCTTTCAAATCGAGTGTCTTCTGCTGGACCATTATTGTGTTAAAGCCTGGGTCCACTACATACGCTGATGTGCCACTCCGACACTAACGATGACTATGCCTGAGTGTTTACTCAATAAAAAAAAAGGACCTCACTTGTTTTAATATATATTACATGGCTGGTTAGAGTGTAGCAGTGGGGGTAAGAACATGAGTATAAAGATAAAAAAATATTGTTTCAGAAGCAGCAGACTTTAAACTATATACTAATATCTTTAGCACTTTACAGAGGTGACAGTATTTTTCCAAGCAATGTGCCTAAAATAGGTTTCCTAGTCTAGAATTATTCTTTATCTTCATGTTGCATATTTATCATATGTAAATTTCATGTCTGTTCATGTATTCTATCAATCCATTGCTCTGTTGTCTCTTCAAATGAGGATCCTCTTTCAATCTTTCCCAACCTTTTTAGACCTCTGGAGAAACAAATTTTCCTTGGGGCACTTATTTGTAATAAGTTTTTTTTTTTTATTGTTTTTTTTTTTTACCAAAAGACAAAAAAAACCAGTTTTGATATTTTTTTTAAGTGCAGTTTTCTATTTAAATGTGAGACATACATTTGTTTCACTTGACTATTTAGAAAATCAACCTGATTATAGCAAGATTTTGCCATGGCGGCTTTCAGTGAAATTTGGTGTTGCTTAAGTTAGTAATTTACTAGCATGTTAGCAGTGTGTGACTTAAGTCTTAGACTTCTGGCTCCTGGTTTTCAATACTTAATTACTACTTAAAATTATATATATATATATATATATATATATATATATATATATATATATGTGTGTGTGAATATTTTTGGTGCCTATCTAGGGGCATGGAGAAAGAAAAGAAAGAAAGAAAGAAAGAAAGAAAGAAAGAAAGAAAGAAAGAAAGAAAGAAAGAAAGAAAGAAAGAAAGAAAGAAAGAAAGAAAGAAAGAAAGAAAGAAAGAAAGAAAGAAAGAAAGAGAGAACCACTTGTGGCTCACCTACAGATTTTTTTTTTTTTTGAACTGGGCTACCCCTTAAAAAAAACAAATTCCCAGGAGGAACCCAAATCTAACTTGCAGTATAACATACAAGTGATCTGTGGCATACCAGAGCTGTCTGTGGCTGGGATGAGGGTGATCTCTGGTGGAATTGTATTGTAGCCTGTATGACAAAACAGGGGATCCTGAGTGTAATATATAGCAAGCAGTCCTGTCGCTTTAAGAGCAGGGACTCATGGGAATAGGAACTAGGAAGGAGATGTGGGGTTGCTTGCACATGGCTGAGAAGACGTTTCAGGATGCAAATAAACCAAAGTTGCTGTTGGAATTCATCCCTGACTCCTCATACTTCTTGGCGACAAGGATGGGATGAGAGTTCTGCTGCTGTGAGTACAGACTACTATCTGCATAGTCCAGACAAACCTGCACACAGGCTATTGCACATTATCTTCTATACTACATTGCTGAATACAAGGGAGATGGCAGACTACATGCATGTATTCCCAAAATTTGATACAACTGCTAGTAATAACCTGGCCTATAACTGGAGAAAATGGAGGCACAGGTTTGGAAACTTTTTGGAAGCAATAGACATAAAAGATGATAAAAGAAAAAGCTTTATTGCTGCACCATGCTGGCACAGAGGTATATGACATTTACAGCACCCTACCTGTTGCTGATACTGACACTTACAGTGGCTGTGTCAAAGCATTAGCAGATTACTTTAATCCTAAACAAAACATCAGATATAAGAGATACAAGTTCAGGATTGCTAAACACCTTCCAGAAGAATCCATGGACACATGTCACACGCTTAAGAGAACTGGCACAAGGGTGTGCATTTACTGATGTGGATGATGAAATTATCACAAATTATTGTATCTTACACATCATCCACTATGATATGCAAAGCACTGCAGCAGGATTACTCTCTGCATGACCTTCCCAAAAAGGCCCAGGCCATAGAAATAGCAGATCAGCAGGCCACTGCAATAGAAAAAGGGGATGGCATCCATGTGCATAATCTCAAGCATAAAACTACTGCAGATACATCAACCCGGAAACAATAAAATGTTACCGGTGTGGGAAAGACTTTCCTCATGTAAACAAATGTCCAGCATTAGGACAAACCTGCAGCAAGTGTGGTAAAGAGAACAATTGTGCAGCGGTGTGCAGATCAGCACTGCCCAAGTCTCCTTATACTCCAGCTAAACAGGCCAATGTACAAGTCCTGCATCAGGCTGCAGAGGACACACCACCCACAAGTGAGGACTATGTTCTCATCACTTCTACACCTAAATCTGTGCAGTCTCCAAGTGTTACTATCACTATACTCAATACAGATATTACTTTCACCATTGATACTAGGGCCTCAGTGAACATTGTAGACAGTGATACATATGAGACATTGCAGACACAGCCTGTCCTGGAAACTGTGCAGACTAAAATCTTCCCATACGGATCTCTTACTCCATTACCTACTGTGGGAAATTTGAAGCTGAAATCAGCTACAAAAGCAAGATGCAAAAAAACAAGTTTTTATATCCTAAAAGGTTCTGGAGGTTGTCTTCTCAGTTACCACACTGCCTTAAATTTGGGTCTCCTTCAAATCATCCATACAATAACTGATCCTGCCAAAAAAGATGTGCAAACTCTGCTGAATGAATTTCCCTCTTTGTTTAATGGACTTAGAAAACTGAAGGACTTTCAAGTACATCTTCATGTCAATGAAAATGTTCGACCCGTGGCGCAATCCCACAGGCGCATTCCATTTCACCTGAGAAAAAAAGTGGAAAAGGAACTCCAGTCTTTAGAAGACGATGATAGTGTTGAAACTGTCACTGGCCCAACTCCATGGGTCTGTCCAATTGTTATGGTTCCAAAACCCAAGAATCCTGACCAGGTGAGACTTTGTGTTGACATGCACCTGCCAAATGCTGCTATCCAGAGGGAAAGACATCTCCCCCACAATCAATGACATTATTTATTTACGGAATGGAGCAACTTTCTTTTTAACCCCTTCCCGACATGCGCCGTAATAGTACGGCGCATGTCGGGTCTGTAACTATGGCCGCCGGGTGTCTACTGCTTTAAGCAGTAGACAACCAGCTCTAATGCCTTCGATCGGTCCCCGGACCGATCAGAGGCATTAACCCCTCCGGCGCCGCGGTCAAAGGCGGCGCATGGGCGCCGCCATTTTGCCCAGGATCGCCGGCTCCTGGAGCATGCTCCAGGGCCGACCTCCTGTTGCCATGACAGCCAGGAGCCTGTACAAGGCTCCCAGGCTTGTCTGCAAATCCTCTCTTTTGCAGGCTGGTCTATGCAGCCTGCAAAAGAAAGGATGATTTTTTGCAATGCATTACAATGCATTAGTATTGTAATGCATTGCATTAGTGATCAGACCCCCTGGGGTTCAACACCCCTAGGGGGTCTAATAAATGCAAAAAAAATAAAAATAAAAAAAGTATTAAAAGTTCAAATCACCCCCCTTTCCCTAGAACACATATAAAAGTAGTTAAAAACTGTGAAACATATACATGTTAGGTATCCCCGCGTCCGAAATCGCCCACTCTACAAATCTATAAAAATATTTTTCCTGTTCGGTAAACGCCATAGCGGGAAAAATAGTCAAAAGTGCCAAACCGCCATTTTTTTCACTTTTTTGATTCTGATAAAAATTTGAATAAAAAGTGATCAAAGCAATAACATTTTCCGTACATCCCCGTACACTTACGTATAAAAAAGTTACGGCCGTCGGAATATGGCGACTTTTAGAAAAAAAAATTTTTAACATAGTTTTGGAATTTTTTTTAGGGGTCAAAATGTAAATAAAACCATATAAATTTGGTATCCCTGGAACCGTACCGAAACACAGAATATAGGGGACATGTCATTTTGGCATACCCCATTCTGAATTTTTTTTCCTGCTTCCCAGTACATTATACAGAATAATTAATGGTAGCATCATGAAGAAAAATTTGTCCCGCAAAAATTAAGACCTCATAGGGCTCTGGGAGCGGAGAAATAAAAAAACTTATGGGGTTTAGAAGGAGGGGAGTCAAAAACGAAAATCAAAAAATGCCATTGGCGGGAAGGGGTTAAAACTGGACCTTAATAAAGGTTACCATCAGCTCCAGAGTCCAGATACTTAACATTTTCTACACATGTAGGCCCAAGACAATACAAACTGTTGACATTTGGGGTATGTTCAGCCGCAGAAATTTTTCAAGATGCCATAAGAAGTATAATCCAACATATCCCCAATGCTTTCAATTAATGGGCAATACATCCTGGTGACTATTGATGAATATTCACAATATCCTGCAATTGCATTTATTTCATCAATCTCAGCAACCAGTGTCATACCTGAGTTGGATAACATTTTCTCAGCCTATGGTATTCCACAAATAGTCAAGACAGACAATGGACCTCCATTTAATGGACATACATTTGTACAATTTTCTGAATATCTTGGGTTCACTCACAGGAAGATAACACCTTGCTGACCGCAAGCAAATGGAATTGTGGAAAGATTTAAGCGCACCTTAGGCAAGAGAGTCTAAGCAGCCACTCTGGAGCATATACCACTGAAACAGGCCTTGTACAAGTTTCTGTGCAACTACAGAAGTACACCACATTCAACAACCAATGCTTCTCCAGCTCTACTCCTGTTTGGCCAAACTCCTTGCATATGTATTCCAGATGAGGTTTCACATGCCCTACCAACTGAGTCTAGTATTAGACCAGCAGACTTAAACAACAAGAACAAAATGAAACATTAAGCTGATAAGAGATGTCATGTGCGGCCCTCTGCTATTCAAATGGGTGATAAAGTGGTTGTTCATCAAAAGCAAAACAATAGGACGACTCCAGTGCATGATCCAGTAGGCTATTATGCAATAGCCAAGAAAGGAAGCATGGTCACAGCTGCGCGAGATGGACACTCCATAACCAGGAATACCTCACATTTCAAAGTATTACTAAATAACGACTTTGATAAACTCTCTCCCTGATGGAGTGGCTGTTGATAGTCGCACTTGTCAACAGAACATAGCCAGCTCATCAGTAAGCAGTGATCCTGGCTCTTCTAGACGGTATCCCACCAGAGAACGAAGAGCCCCATCCAGACTCATTGAGGAGGCGTAGCCAGGGTCTTGGAATCTATTCCTGTTTGATCAGACTTTATTCAGGACTGTGAATAGTGTTTTGATATGTAACTTGTATTGTTTTGTTTGTTATATACATTAGCTTGACTGTACTTATGTAATGTTCAAAAAAAAAAAAAAAAAACGGGGGTAGGGGTGATGTAATATATAGCAAGCAGTCCTGTCTCTTTAAGAGCAGGGGCTCATGGGAATAGGAACTAGGAAGGAGATGGGGGTTGCTTGCACATGGCTAAAAAGAAGTTGCAAATCTATGTGTGGAGATGCAAATAAACCAAGTTGCTGCTGGATTTCATCCCTGACTCCTCATACTTCATGAAGACATTACACAGTCTCACCACACAGCGCCTCCTAGTGAGTCTCACATACATTGCACCTCCCATAGGATTGAATAGCAGCCAAATGTCCAGTGGGAAGACATCATCTGGTAAATGGGAAGATTCAGCTGATCACTGGTTCCCTTGGTAATACCCCTGCAGGGACTTACTGTCTGTGTTAGTGAGGAGAATGTGAGGATATATTGGAGTGAGGAGAGTGGTGTGGATTCTTGTGAAGTAATCAGAAAGCTTAGGTAGAAAGCAGGTATCCGAAGTTCTAGAAAGACCAGGAAGGTTGGGGAGCTGACATACTCCAACTATTCAGAAGATCCAGTCCCCTGTCTGCCTAGCCATCACCCTGAAAAAAGTCAGGCATTATCATTCTGTCAGCAGGAGCCTGTGGAGAGATCATTCTGAAATATGTACTCCATAGCAAGTATCACAGGATCCAGGAGACAAGGCCTATGGCCAGACCTATGGAACATCCTGCCACCATGATTATTGCACCCCGAAACTGAGCTATCAGGAGCACATAATGTGAGTGGGGATTATTATGTGCTAATATGGTGGTGTACAAGAAGTAATTTTGTTGCACACACTTAGGGGTTAAAGTGAAAAAAAATTTTTGTGATTTTATTTTAACAGGATTGTTAACGCCATTGACACAATGCAAAGTAGTATTGACAATAAACTAGATCCGTAAATAAATCTTTTGACGTTTCGGTCCTTAGACATTCCTCAGAAACGATCTATTTGAAACTTGTATGGGTGAAGCCTCATGTGGGAAATATGAAATGGATATGGACAAGTAGGCAGAGCTGTATGAAGGAGAGGATTGCAGGTGAGCAGCGAATATGACAAAGTATGTTGCAAAATGGAGAGAAAGTAGCACTCCATTTTGCAACATACTTTGTCATATTCGCTGCTCACCTGCAATCCTCTCCTTCATACAGCTCTGCCTACTAGTCCATATCCATTTCATATTTCCCACATGAGGCTTCACCCATACAAGTTTCAAATAGATCGTTTCTGAGGAATGTCTAAGGACTGAAACGTCAAAAGATTTATTTACGGATCTAGTTTATTGTCAATACTACTTTGCATTGTGTCAATGGCGTTAACAATCCTGTTAAAATAAAATCAACTTTAACCCCTAAGTGTGTGCAACAAAATTACTTCTTGTATATGTCTATGGGTCGAAGAACTCTTTTTGTTAGCACCACATATAACTGTATAGTGTGCGGTACCACTGATCTCTCTAGTGCTAATATGGTGGTGGGCATCCTCCTATGAGCCAAATAGGAACCCAGATGCACCTTAGAGCTGTAACAATGAAATTTTAAGGGGCAGGAACACCTTTCATCAACTCTACCCCGCACCCCAGCTTAAGCCCAGATCCGCTGCCCTATGAACACCTTCATAGTGTGGGCCAAAGATTAATGCAAGAGACTGGCCCAGCAGAACCCGAAGCTGCAGAATGCCGAGCTCAGCAATATGCTAGATAAGGGGACAGCAACAGGGTGGGGGCAGGGTGAAATTACAACTGATGTAGTAACAACAGTATATTATATCAGAAATATAATATAGTGTATAACAGCAAAGGTGTAATATAATAGTGTATAACGGCAGAGGTATAATACAATATAGTGTATAACAGTAGAGGTGTAACATTATATAATGTATAACGACACTGCTTCTCTTACAATTTTACATTTGTTAATTTTATGTTGTCATCTACAGGACAATCCTGGAAATCCATGTCTTTCGTGCAGAAATGACCATATATAGAGGAAGCTGAGAGGTTACGAGTCCAACACCGGATCATCCTGAATACTGCATGACAGCAGAAGTATAATATTATATAGTGTATAACAGCAGGGGTATATTATATACTGCATAACAGTAGAGATGTGATATTGTATATAACAGTACAGGTTTAATGGCACTGGCCATCCTACTAGTAATAGTGAACCAATATTATGTTAATGGTAATACAGCAAGATGAGTAATGTAGTACTAGAATAAAATGAGAAGCATTAATAATATAGTAATAAACTGCAAGTGTAACAAATGGGTAGTATTATAGTAGTATCATGGTATATGGTGGTAATTGTGATGTAGTATAATAAGTATATATACATAGTAGTAGTGTAGAGGTATATGGTGGTAATTGTGGTATAGTAGTATAGCAAGTATATAGGGATAGTAATGAGGCTATAGTAATGAAATAAGATTGAAGTAATACAGTAACATGGTGAACTTCATATAATAGTGAACCAGAGAAAACCACCATATCAGTATTAGTAGAGCAGTTACTACAACAACCGCAGCGTCAAAGCATCTTAATTTGTAGTGTCCAATGTAAAATAATCCTTTATGTTTGTGTGTATTATTGCCATTATCTGCATTCTGCTCCTGCATTCATCTGCTTCTCCTACAATTTTACATTTATGTTATTATCTTGTCATCTACAGGACAATCCTGGAAATCCATGTCTTTCGTGCAAAACGACCATATATAGAGGAAGCTGAGAGGTAAAGAGTTCAACACTTACAGGATCATCCGTGAGGAGGATGAAGAGAGCTGATGAAAATGTCTACCCGGACACAGGTCTACCAATTTCTGCACTAGCTAATGCTAAAAGGACTCATGGCAGCATGCACAGGGCTCATGGAAAGTAAAAGTCACACTGAGAACCACCATAGCCAGGTCTCTCAGAACAGCCAATACAAGGGACATCAATCAATTATACTTGTGTGGTTTTTCTTGGTTTTGGTATATTGTTCCCATACATGTGGTTTAATATTAGCCTCTTTTGGTGTATTACTGTTGGAGGAGAACAAGGACCAAACTTGCAGGAGTAAAGCTGAAGCCCGGATCCGCTGCCCTATGAACACCTTCATGGTGTGGGCCAAAGATTAATGCAAGAGACTGGCCCAGCAGAACCCGTAGCTGCAGAATGCCGAGCTCAGCAATATGCTAGGTAAGGAGGTAGCAATATGGTGGGGGCAGGGTGAAATCACAACTGATGTAGTAACAACAGTATATTATAGCAGAAATATAATAGTGTGTATAACAGCGAAGGTATAATACAATAGAGTGTATAACAGCAGAGGTGTAACATTATATAATGTATATCGATACTGCTTCTCTTACAATTTTACATTTATGTTAACTTTATCTTGTCATCTACAGGACAATCCTGGAAATCCATGTCCATGTCAAAAACAACCAACATAGAGGAAGCTGAGAGGTTACGAGTGCAACACTTACTGGATCATCCTGAATACAAATACTACCCATGGAAGAATAAGCAGGTGAGGAGGATGAAGAGGGCAGATGAAAATGTCTACCCGGACACAGGTCTACCCATTTCTGCACTAGCTAAAGGACTCATGGCAGCATGCACAGGGCTCATGGTAAGTAAAAGTCACACTGAGCACCACCATAGCCAGGTCTCTCACAACAGCCAATACAAGGGACATCAATCTATGACTATCAAAAACCCACAACCTACCATCATAACCAATACCCCAGCTGGCTTTATAAGGAACAAACTCAAGAAAACCATAGGATACCCTATATCCCTTCATATTCTATTCAGTTTCAACAGAGCAATCTTCACTCCTTGTATGCAAGACAAGTCAGTCAGGCAGAGTTAGGTGCATTAGTGAATCATGCTTAGGTCTCTCCACGTATATGCAAAACCTGGTTGTAAACAGTGTGGCTGGTGTGTCACCTGTAACAATATTGATGCATCCACTACTTTCTGGAATTCAGATAAGTCAGATTTGGCTTAAATTTGAATTGTCAATCTTCTGGGGTGATTTATTTTGCTACACGCTCATGTGATTTAATCTATACTCACTACTTGTGAATTAAACCGAGGAGCTCATGAGCATATCCTTGGTATTATCAGTGCAAAAGATGTTGAGGATATAACAAAACAATTCCAAGAAATTTTCATCTACATCATAATTCTGACTCTTATACTTTCCATACATGGGCTATTGATCAAGTTCAGATGGGCCCTAGAGTTGGAAACTGGAAGAAGAGACTTGCTAAAATGGAAAGTCAGTGGATTTTCATGCTCAATACTGTTCAACCTTATGGTTTGAATGAAAATGTAACCTTTGCTCCATTTTTTAACCCCTTCCCGCCAATGACATTTTTCAATTTTTATTTTTGACTGCTACAGTGTTTCCTGTATAGGAAAAATATTTTTATAGCTTTGTAGACTGGGTGTTTTTGGACACAGGGATACCCAATTTGTAGGTGTTTCAAAGTATTTAAGTACTTTTATATGTGTTCTAGGGAAAGGGGGGTGATTTGAATTTGATATTTGAATTTTTTTTTTTTTTTTTTTTTTTTTTTTTTTTTGCATTTATTAAACTCCATATGAAACAGCATATGACACCAGGCGGCTGCCATAGTTAAAAACTTAGTATGGCAGATGTCGGGAAGGGGTTAAACTACCCTGTGTTGCTATTTGTCTCTATTCACATTTGTCATTTTCTCCTTTTTAATTATTTGTATTTTTAATACATTTTTTATTTTTTGTTTTGTTTTGAGGTCTCTCTGGCTTTGGAATATGTTTATCTTGTTTTAATTGTTTTGTTATTATTCATAGATTGCTATTTTTTGCTAATATGTCTCCTACTGGCCATCCTGTTGGACTTGTGTATCTTGGCTTGTTTATTCCATCGTAAATATGACATTTTCAGGGAATCCTTTTTTCTTTTATTTTTTTGTATTTTTTTGTGTATATTTATACTGCATCCTTATCACTTTTTTTGTATCATATTTTATTCGTCACCTCTCACTTGCACCGTGTCACATTTTTCACATTATGATGTTATTTTATTGTATTGTTACTTCATTTCATATGTTTCATCAAATGTCTTGTATTTTTATCATCCACCTCTCTTGGGGAGATTATATATATATATATATATATATATATATATATATATATATATATATATATATATATATAATCCCATTATCCGCTGTGTTTCCCTTATCCTAGGTACTATTTATTAGTAAATCAGATGGTCAAAAAGGGATCTCCCACAACTAAAGTCACAATAGAGGTCCCTGGGGGAAAAAGCAACACAAAACATAACCGTTGTTAAATTCAAGATATAAAGTTGTCTAACAACTCACTACTAATGCTAAAGCTGTGGGCAGTTAGGTTCAGGAAGCCCTCAGAACACAGGTGTGATACCTAAAGTGACCAATGCACTCCTACCCCCACAACTAAAATCCCTAACACCACTGGGCTATGGGGCTGTTAAGGATCCCAAGCAGCACTACACGGTCAGCTACACTGGAATCCACACTAATCCCACCACCCATACAAAACACACTGGTACTCTGCCACCTCTGCAGTAACAGACACTAATGATGATAGTAATTACAGAGAGGCTAGTGATATAAATCCTGCTCTACACATTTCTCCTAAAACAAGGATCTTCAGGAGCAAATATTATGGTGTCAAAAAATAAACAATAAATGCAGTAAAAATCACAGTTCCTGAGGCTCTGGTGGTGAGCCCCAGTACTAGTATAAGAGCTGACGCTAGCCGCTGCATAGACTGCCCATAATATAGGAAAACCACCCTGCGGTCCGCCTCCAAGACCCACCCCTCATCCAATCAAATTACGTGGACCAGCCGACGCCCCCCCCCCCCCCCCATGATGTTAGAAGGTGGGCGTGGATCTAGAAAATCTACCACATCACCAACAGAGTTAGATACAAATCAATGAGAGGGAGGTTCTATTATTTGCCTGTAGCAGAGTGGTAATGCTTTGTAGTACTACTAGGTATTCATGCTAAAACTGCAGGATCAATTCCACGTCTTAGAGCCTAATTCAGTCATAGTATGATCCCATACCTGATGAATATATGTGGCTGTTTACGTGAAAAGGGCCCAGATCGTCAATACTAATTATAGAGAAAATAGTCCAAAACATATTTGGGTAAAAAAATCACAATTTTGTTTTATGCAAAAATTTTATTTAAAAATATGTCAATTGTGCTTTCAATAAATTTTTTTTTGCTGTTTCGGACAATGTTACACCATAACCGTTACAATGATACCAAGAACTCCATATCGACAATGTGGGCCCTTTTCACATAAACAGCCACATATATTGGAATGGGAATCATATCATAAATTCCTCACATTCTAATAACATATTTTATTAGCTCTATTTAATGCACATATTGTCTGAGGGTATAATACCTGTTTATACACATCCTAGATTCAATCCACATTTGTAGCTATATGAGGCATCTACAATCACCCTCTAACCACAAATTCTGATAGTGAATAAACTAAAATATATACCCAAAGCATAGAGGTGGCAGAGTATCAGTGTGTTTTTGTATGGGCAGTGGGATTAGTGTGGATTCCAGCTGATTGTGTACAGCTGCTTGGGATCCTTAAGGGTAAGTTCACACTGGGTTGTTTTGGTCTGGAACCTGAGGCGGAGGCCGCCTCAGGTTCTGTACCAAAACGGGTAGCCACGACTGAATGCCATCTTTTTTGTCAGGATACGCCCTTAAAATCCTGACCAAAAGACCCTGTGTGAACTTACCCTAACAGCCCCATAGCCCAGTGGTGTTAGGGATTTTAGTTGGGGGGTAGGAGTGCATTGGTCACTTTAGGTATCACACCTGTGTTCTGAGGGCTTCCTGCACCTAACTGCCCACAGCTTTAGTATTAGTAGTGAGCTGTCATAGACAACTTTATATCTTGAATTTAATAAAGGTTATGTTTTATGCGCTATTTATTAGCTGTTTCTATGTATGTGTTATGTTGGTCAGTGGTTCCGTGGTCTTGTGATATAATCATCTTGCACCTGCTTTGTGGCATGTGCGGCATCCATCTTGTGTTTCCTCAGTGTGTTGGCACTGGTTGGCGGTCAGTAAGTCTTGTGTTGCTATTCTACTCTTGCACATGTGATTATTTAGTTGTGGTGGCCATTTTTACTTTGTTTATATGTCATATACACTATGTTGGTCTGCAGTCCCGTGGTCTCGCGATATCATAATCATCCTGTGAATGCTTAGTTGCATTGTTATTCCATTCTTGCACATACGTTTATCCATACGCAGCAGCCATTTTGGTTTGGTTTACATGTGTCAGGTAGTTATTTTTTCATTAGTACCTGTGTGTATATTGTATTATTTGATCTGGGTCCTTATACATACCACTGTCCCTGAGCCTTGCATTGTCTCTGTAGAGAAGCCCATGTGTGAGGGCAAAACGCGCCTCGGATGTTGCTATGGTAGTGTGAGTAGGCTTCTATTATGATATAGTTCACTGCTTTATGTGATTTCTGGCATTTCAGTCTTTCTATTCCAGCAGTATATGCCTTAGCCTTTTTCAATACATGTTTATTATTTATTTATATTTACTATTATTCTTTTTGCATATCACTTTTGTAAGTTTTTATGCCAGTTTCATCGATTCGTATACATACGATATATACACTGCCTACACTATCTTGGTATTTAGATTTCTGTCTCCCTGTTATTTATGTATTTTTTGTCTTTATATATCCTTTGTTTTTTGTTTTTTTTAACCTGGATATGAATAAAATTTATACTGATTTATTATACAGTACTTGTTTGTTTTTTTCTTGGTTTTGGTATATTGTTCCGCTCATATGGTTTAATATTAGTCTTTTTAGGTGTATTACTCCTGTACGTTGCAGGAAATGGAGACTTTATGGCACAGTAGAAAGGCCTCGTGCCACTGTTCTTGGAGAGGGAAGCTGTTTAGTTCTTTCTCCTAGTTATGTAGGTAGGAAGGCAAGATATTATACATGAGTGAAATGACTTTGTTAGAAGTGGTTTCAGTGCAGAGGGCTTTACATGGGGTGAGGGAGCAATGTAGGTTAATTTTTTTTCAAATTCTTAATCTAGATCGGCATATAAACAGTGTGCTCAATCTGGGAGAATCATTTAGCTAAGTGGCTTTATTTTATGCAGATGCAATGGAGCAATAGAAATGTTAGCAAAATAATACATGCAACTTTTAAAGTAATATGATATGTTAAATATGCATAGAAAAATACTTTTATAATTAAATCATGTCTAATTTAGTGCATACCCCCAGAGAGAGAGAAAATATAGCATATAATATTTATGTTGTCCAGATTGCAAAATTTGTGATGGAAAAAAAATACAGCTGTATAATCCCTGCGAGTTGAAGGGCTTTTGGAATTTATATTCCCTTAACAATCAGAAAATGCATTCATAGAATTTCTGTAGTCAAGTAAAGGCCACAATATGCTTAACATCACATTGTGAACACTTTTTACCATTGTGTCACTACTTTTATAAATGAAGGGGTTTAAGCAATATACCATAAACATAACTTGCAAAGACTGGTTCCCATAGCAAACTTTTGACTTGCACCCCCCTCCTTCCATATTTACATACAATATAATGTCCTATAGTGGCCCCTCCACTGTGGGACATATCTGAAGAGACCCTCATGTATAACAATAGCAGTATTTGTTGGGGTTCACTCAACATATTCTCTTGCCACGGGCCCGTGGCGTTACTTACTGATCTCGGCTCCTGCTCATGGCGACCTCTGCTTCCCATTCTTCCCTCCAAGGGGCCCCAATGACATCATATGAAACACATGGGGCTCTCTGGAGGACAGAAGGGGAAGTGGAGGCAGCCGTGAGCAGGAACAGGGAAGGGTAAGTAATTAGGGCCCATTATCTGCTGGGGTTTTTCCTGCGGGTAACAGCCTATTTAAAAAAAAGAAAAGCAGGGGCCCACTGAGATCTTAAGACGCAAGCCCTTGTGACAGCCACTATGTGTACTTATGCCACTGAGTGGGGGATATTTACAAAGCTAAACCTCATAGAAATCTGTTCTGCTTTGACTTGGCGAAATGATTGTAGCTTAAGGAAAACATATTTTTAAATGATAATGGTGATAATGACTTAACATTTACCAATGTGTGCCCAAATTGAAGTAACCAACAAAGTGGTGGCATAAGGAAGAAAAATGGGTCTAAAATATTTCACAAAATACTAGGAACACAAGAGTGGCCCTGTTATCAGTGATGTCATCCTGCAGCATCGGCCACAATGGCTGGTGAAGAGAACTGGAGCCACTTCACTGTAAAGGGAAAAAAGGAAGGCTGGATATAGGTGCTTTTTTTAACGCTACAACTATCTCTGCTAGCAGACAACTTTTCCTTCTCCCCAGTTGAATACTTTAATTAAACTATATTTGAGCGCAATAAAGCTTGTTTTGTATCATATCCATATAATAAAGGGAGGGTTAACATTATATTCTATCCCTACAGGTATCTAATGTTGAAATGATTATTTTCAAACTCCTAATAATATTGATAGATTTTTGTGCTATCTGTATCTCTATAAAATCATTATCATTCCTTGGTGGACTGTGAATAAGAGAGATGCAAAGTACGCTCTCCTGAATAGTGAAATTGATACTCACAAGAGGAAACTTTAACCATGACATCAAACCTAAGCTCTAAGCTGAAAAGTGTGATAAATCAGTTCCTGGCTCTGGTAAACACAACCTGTTTTCGGTTTAAACACTATCATTCTCTTAAAGTGCATGCCAAAAATATTCAAGAATAATCTTTCTTGAAAAATAGCCAAACCACCTCCCTGCCCATGTGGTAAAAATGTATCTCAGCAAAGAGATTGTTAAGCAGCGAGAGAATTAAATAAACAAAACCTTAACCCTTTCGCTGCCAGGCACGTATGCTATACGTGCTCCCAAGGTGGCACTTCAGTAGCGGAGGACGTTGTTACTACGTCCTCCCTACTAATGCCCATATCTCTGGACTGCATCAACATATCTTGATGCTTTAAAATGCATTTTAAAGAAGAGACTCTCATCTTTAAAATGATACCAGGGACTTGATGATTTTACTTACAGTCTTGGAACGATTCACTGTTGAAAACACTATTTGGCATTGAGATCCAACTGCAGATCTCAATTCCCGACAGTGTTTCAACAGTGATTTGCTCCAAAACTGTACATCCAATCATCGAGTTCTTGATATCATTTTAAAGATGAGATTCTCCTCTTTAAAATGCAATTGAAAGCATCAAGATATGTTGATGCAGTCCAAAGATATAGAGCTCCAAAGTGTCCCCCCCTCCTGTCTAAGCAAAGCAATTTGCGATCTATAACAGGAAAGGGAGAGGGACACGGAGCAGTTCAGGAGAGAGAGAGAGACAGAGAAATGATCAGACTCTCTGCATAACTTGTATGTGACAGCAGGAGGGGGGTGGCAGGGACTCTATTTTCCCTATTAACCCTTCTCCTGCCAATCAGAGAGTATACTATACATTTGTCTCTGATTGTCACATACAGTTATAATGTAATTCCCCCCTGAGCTTTACTAGTGGGGTATTCTTATGTTATACCTCCTGAACATAACCAGGAAGTTTATTGGCGCTGTGACCCAGACGTTTACCATTGTCCAGGTCGCAGCCCTCCCCAAAAAAAGTTGCACCAAACACTTACACAACATATACATAAAGTCGCAAATAAAGTTTACATTTCACCCAATCCCTGTCCTGTCTATACCTGAGCTTTCTACAGTAAAATACGTCTCTAGTGATATCCGTTACACGCTAAAATAATAGTAATAACGATTATCACTAGAGATGAACGTATAGATTGCTAACATTTTTATAGGGGGATGGAAAATAACATTTTTATGTAAAGTCCTATTTAATTTGCATGCACAAAATGGGATGGTGCATTTCTGCGATTTTGGCGATTCTTTAACACCTGCCCCTGTAAATATATACATGTGTGGTATGTATGAACTCCTCACATATTGCAGTTTTATGGACAGTACATTATGTTTGCAGAAAGGGATTTCTTGAGCCGCACTTTAGTGGCAAATTAGAATTTTTGCGCAATTTTTGCTAGCAATCTCTGTTTGCCGCAAAGTTGAATGAAGGTGGTTGTATATATAAACTATTAAATTGTGTTTTTATATACGGTATGCTGTGTACTCTGAAAAAAGTTAGATTTTGGTATCACAGTCACAGTTTGGTAGGTGCAGTATAGCTTTTTAACATGTTAGTGAACAACAGCAAAATCCTGCTTGTCTTCTGTATTCATGTTTTTGGGAGTCCGAGCTCTTGTTGTAGTTGATGTTTGCGGTACATATAGTATATTTACACATTGTATACACCATAAACTATTATTTTAAAAGTATTTTGTATATGAATGTGAGATTGAACATGAGTTTTAGGTACAAATATGTGTTTTAGCGTATTTTTTCAAAAAATTATTTGTGTTGGTCGCAAAGTTGCATGAAGGTGGATGTGGCTATTGATGATCTATTAAGACATTTCTAATCTTCAGGTTGTCTACTTTCAAAAAATATATAGGGTTTAGTGGTTCACTTACTTTTCATGGTGTGTAATCCCTACATTTTATAGGATGATACTTTTTTAACATTTCCAGCTTCAAAGCAGAATTTTGTTCCTTCCAGTTCTAGCGATTTTCTGAAGACACGTGCATGTGGGTTCAGGCCATAGTGATATGTATGAACTCTGCACATGTTGAACTGTTATTTTTAGAAGGTTTGGTGCATTTAATTTTTTGTTTGGTTTCCGCTTTTAACAACTAATATACATTTATTTGCATTTTTCATAAAACATTCACTTTAAATCAAAATTGCATGAAGGTGCCTGTTCGTATACAGTACCAAGTGGCATTCTGACAATGCTGCGGGTGTCTACTTTAAGAAAATATATAGGTATGGGGGGTTGGATGCTTTTTTTAATGTTGCAATTTAGGTTTGATTTGTCCATCTCAAAACTGTGAAAATTGCTCTGGCTACTGGAGGTGCAAAATTTCCAGAGACCCTTGGCAGCGAAAAGGTTAAAGTACACACACTTTTTACTATCACAGTATGTGCCCAAAGAAAAATGTATTGATTTTCCATGTTGTATCCCAAAGTATATGTTGTACGTATAGAAGATCACTCATATACTTATATACAGTATATCGAGTGCTAAGCAGTTCTTTAATATGATTCTATGATCTGTGCTGGTGCTTGTTTGGCTAGAACAATCTACTTACCGAGCTAGGAAGTTGTGAAACAGTAAAATTCATAATGGCTTCTGATTCTTTCTATTAACGGTTTTTAATGATACTGTATTTTACCATATACTACATAATTTACTATTAGTACATTCCCTTCTTTGTACAATCTAACAAATCTGCTATATAACGTTTTAGCATTCTAGTTACAGTCATTTTCTAGTTGTAAGCCTAAACATTATACTGTATGCCAGTGCCTACAAGGGCTGATCACTATGTATAATTCTTACTAAGGGTGGGTTCACACCTGTGCTCGGTCTCTGCTTTGCAGGGTTCCGTTTTCTACCAGAGAAACTGGACAGGAGTTGGAAACCGGCAGTCAGTTTTGAAACCCTTTCACTTGAATGGGTTTGCAAAGTGACCGCCTGTGAGAATCTTGTGCCTCTCTGCGATGAAACCATTTTTTTTTTAACTGGATACAAAGTCAGACATGCAGGACTTTGTGTCCGGTAAAAAAAAAAACGGTTTCGCAGTGGAGACACACACGACGCTCACAGGTGGACACTGACTGTCGGGTCTCTGTCTCCTGTCCAGTTTCTCGGGCAGAAGACAGAAACCCACAAATCAGAGACCGGGCGAGGGTGTGAACCCGCCCCTTCCTGGGAGTCCACAAAACAGCAAATGTACCTTAATAATAAAAGCTTGGAAAGCTTGTTTTTATATTGAGAGCTGTACCCGGCTTCTCACAGTGTATACGTTTGTATGAAATGCAGAGAAAATAAGGGCGAGGGTCATTTCAAACACTGATATTCCAGTCATATTAATACATAGAAACATAATACTGAGGTCACATGAAAAATATTAGAATCTCTTCTTTCATATAATACCAGAAGCATGTTCTACATTTTATATTGCCTGAGATATAAATGTTTGAAGTGACCCTCCTACCATTATTTTTCCATCAATTCACAGAAATCCATCCACCATACACAGTGAGAAGCAGTATACAGCATCCTGTAGAGAAGCAAAGAAAAGAATACATTTGTTTATGACACATACGCCACCGGAAAATAAGTCATTCTAAAGTTTAGTTACTCTTTATCAAATCAAATTAGAAGTTGTGTAAGATAAGACTGACAGGAGAAGAATCTGTGTTATTTATGGTTTACATAACTAGTCTGGAGAATTCTAGATATTGTTTATCCTGATGCAGATTGTGGAGAGTGGTGTAATATTATTAATTATATGTATGATACATGTAATGTTACCCATCTGTCAAAGAAGAGATTTGAATAGGATTTATTAAGGCTGTATGATTCATTGGTGGCTGAGACTCCATAGATCATCTGAGATTAAGTCGCAAAGACATATTTTTCTCATTTCATCAGCTTAAACCTCAAGAGCAACACCTTGTAGGGAAGGTGGTTATCACAAAAGAAATCTATTATAAAGCAAAGTCGTGCTTTTACTGAGGTAATTCTGGATGACAAGTTCAGACTTCTTTTCAACAAACAGTAAATCTGTCAATTATGGTTAAAACTATACAAGAATCATGAATATGCTGGTCATGGCTGACTTATTAAAATCCCATGTGAAAGCCTGATATGTGCTATGAGACACGTGCCCTTACGTTATTCAGTTTACTGTATGTGGAAACTGTTATGTTGTAATAAAAGGGGAATACAAGATGACTCAACCTACAATAATCTGTTCAGAGAAATTCAATGACTTATTTCTTTTTTTAAAGGGCACGCAACGGAAATATTCAAACAAAAAGTGAAGAAAAACTATTAAAAATATTAAGTGTCAATATGGTTTGCATAATTGATAATAAGTAGAGATGAGCGAACAGTGTTCTATCGAACACATGTTCGATCGGATATCAGGGTGTTCGCCATGTTCGAATCGAATCGAACACCGCGTGGTAAAGTGCGCCAAAATTCGATTCCCCTCCCACCTTCCCTGGCGCCTTTTTTGCACCAAAAACAGCGCAGGGGAGGTGGGACAGGAACTACGACACCGGGGACATTGAAAAAAATTGGAAAAAGTCATTGGCTGCCGAAATCAGGTGACCTCCATTTTAGACGAATAGTGGATTTCAAATCCGGGTCATATGAGAATGTGAACTTTGTGACTATGAGACAGGGATAGCTGTACAGGCAGGGATAGCTAGGGATAACCTTTATTTAGGGGGGAATGTTATTAAAAATAACTTTTTGGGGCTCTATCGGGTGTGTAATTATGATTTTTGTGAGATAAACTTTTTCCCATAGGGATGCATTGGCCAGCGCTGATTGGCCGAATTCCGTACTCTGGCCAATCAGCGCTGGCCAATGCACTCTATTAGCTTGATGAAGCAGAGTGTGCACAAGGGTTCAAGCGCACCCTCGGCTCTGATGTAGCAGAGCCGAGGCTGCACAAGGGTTCAAGCGCACCCTCGGCTCTGATGTAGGAGAGCCGAGGGTGCACTTGAACCCTTGTGCACCCTCGGCTCTGCTACATCAGAGCCGAGGGTGCGCTTGAACCCTTGTGCACACTCTGCTTCATCAAGCTAATAGAATGCATTGGCCAGCGCTGATTGGCCAATGCATTTTATTAGCCTGATGAAGTAGAGCTGAATGTGTGTGCTAAGCACACACATTCAGCTCTACTTCATCGGGCTAATAGAATGCATTGGCCAGCGCTGATTGGCCAGAGTACGGAATTCGGCCAATCAGCGCTGGCTCTGCTGGAGGAGGCGGAGTCTAAGATCGCTCCACACCAGTCTCCATTCAGGTCCGACCTTAGACTCCGCCTCCTCCAGCAGAGCCAGCGCTGATTGGCCGAATTCCGTACTCTGGCCAATCAGCACTGGCTAATGCATTGTATTGGCATGATGAAGCAGTGCTGAATGTGTGTGCTTAGCACACACATTCAGCTCTACTTCATCGGGCTAATAGAATGCATTGGCCAATCAGCGCTGGCCAATGCATTCTATTAGCGTGAACTGAGATTGCACAGGGGTTCTAGTGCACCCTCGGCTCTGCTACATCAGATTGCTACATCTGATGTAGCAGTGCCGAGTGTGCATCAGATGTGTAGTTGAGCAAAACTGACTCAGCACTGCTAAGTCTCTGCATTCGCATAGGAATGCATAGGCCAGCCTTCGGCCAATCAGCGCTGGCTCTGCGAGAGGAGGCGGAGTCTAAGGTCGGACCTGAATGGAGACTGGTGTGGAGCGATCTTAGACTCCGCCTCCTCCGGCAGAGCCAGCGCTGATTGGTCGAGTTCCGTACTCTGGCCAATCAGCACTGGCCAATGCATTTCTATGGGGAAAAGTTAGCTTGCGAAAATCGCAAACTGACAGGGATTTCCATGAAATAAAGTGACTTTTATGCCCCCAGACATGCTTCCCCTGCTGTCCCAGTGTCATTCCAGGGTGTTGGTATCATTTCCTGGGGTGTCATAGTGGACTTGGTGACCCTCCAGACACGAATTTGGGTTTCCCCCTTAACGAGTTTATGTTCCCCATAGACTATAATGGGGTTCGAAACCCATTGGAACACTCGAACAGTGAGCGGCTGTTCGAATCGAATTTCGAACCTCGAACATTTTAGTGTTCGCTCATCTCTAATAATAAGGCTGCCTTCACACAGAGTAATGCCAGGCTTGTAAAAATCCTCATTCACAGCTGTACACGCGAGCGCTGCAGAAGGCTCCCGAACACTTCCCATTCACTTCAATGGGAGCGCTCGTAACGCCGGATTTACGACTGCTCCCATTGAAGTGAATGGGAAGTGTTTGGGAGCCTTCCGCAGCGCTCGCGTGTACAGCTGTGAATGAGGATTTTTACAAGCCTGGCGTTACTCCGGGTGAAGGCAGCCTTAAGGTCTCAAAATGACCACTTGAGCTGTTTGCAGTCAACCAGATTAAACCTGAAATTCACAAAAAGTTTGGTTGGACAAAACAAACTAATGTGATTTGCTACATGGACAATTCAAAAGGCAGCAGGATCACATGAACTGTGAATCAAATCGGCTTTTTTAAAGTTCCCTTGTATCAGCCTCTCAAGGAATTTTATAAAGGTCATGAGAGGCAATTGCTGATATTATAGGTATTATATAAGAGAGTATAGAGGAGAAGAAAGTATAGATATTAGGGACATGTCCCATCCAGTATGTACAGTGCAAAAATAAGGAAAAAGTATGGAATTACTACGGAAAATGCCGACAGGATAGAAGCACAGA
The DNA here is from genome assembly GCF_031893055.1 of Leptodactylus fuscus. Lineage (NCBI taxonomy): Eukaryota > Metazoa > Chordata > Amphibia > Anura > Leptodactylidae > Leptodactylus > Leptodactylus fuscus. Next base: position 112,710,028 of record NC_134269.1, on the reverse strand, counting down.
GGAGTGAAGAGAAGAGAAAGATTATATAGATTTAATTCATTTAGACAGAAAGACATAAGAAGCAATTATAGGATTTAGAGTGACAGTACAGAGCAGCCACTGTTTATATAAAAGTAGCAACAGTTCTGTGCTCGGTCTGTGCAAAAGAATTGAGAAGTTCTGTGAAATATAGAGTCTGCCACAATCTGGGTTCAGTGTGTTTTTACTCCTTCTCTGCTGTCATAGTACTTAATTTCCCGGGAGTGTCATGCATTATGTTTCAAGCCAATTTCAACTCAGAGTCGGAAGAAATTTATTCTGACCTAAATAAATGATTGCCCATCACTAGTGACCACTGTACAAAGAGATTGTTACTTAATTGAAATGTACTGTACATGCTGTACTATTTTAATTATCTTATTACATTCTAATTGTTGAATATTTTATTCCATTTTCTGCATATGTTTGTGAAGACAGACATCTTACGTAAAGTGTATCTCCAATTCTAAACAAATTTTCGTAAATTAATTATAGGTCAATGTAAGAAAATGAATAATACATCTTATTAGCCCATTAAGGACAGAGTCTAGTTTGATACTTAAAGACACGGGTCCTTTTTTGGTTTTTTTCATGGTCACATCTTTACAGATGAACGAGTAGTATTCGATCGAGTAGGTATTCGATCGAATACTACAGTATTCAAAATATTCATACTCGATTGAATACTACTAGCTATTCGCAGTAAATATTTGATTCAGAGCCAGCGTTGATTGGCCGAATGCTATACAGTGTATAGCATTTGGCAAATCAACGCTGGTTCTGCAGCAGGCTCATCCTTGCTAGTCGGCAGAGAGCTGGCAGCTTGCTGTTACAAGCTAGCTTACATTTTCTTATAGGAATGCTTGACCAGCGTTGATTGGCCAGTGTACAGCATTCAGCCAATCAACGCTGGTTCTGCCGGAGGCTCATCTGTGAGGAGGCGGAGTCTAAGATCGGACCACAACAGTCTGCATTGTGGTACAATCTTAGAATCTGCCTCCTCACAGACAAGCCTCCGGCAGAACCAGCATTGATTGGCCGAATGATGTACACTGGCCAATCAACGCTGTCCAATGCATTCCTATGACAAAAAAATCAACTGCCTCGTAACAGCAAGCTGCCAGTTCTCTTGTCTAGCAAGGACGAGCCTGCTGCAGAGCCAGCGCTGATTTGCTGCTCGTCTTTACTAGCTGGGAGAGCTGGCAGCTTGCTGTTATGAGGGAGCTGACTCTCTTTCTCATAGGAATGAATTAACCAGTGGTGATTGGCCAGTGTACAGCATTCGGCCAAACAATGCTGGTCCTGCCAGAGGCTCGCCTGTGAGGAGGCAGAGTCTAAAATCGGATCACAATGGAGACTGCTGTGATCCGATCTTAGACTCCGCCTCCTCACAGACGAGCCTCCGGTAGAACCAGCGTTGATTGGCCAAATGCTGTATACTGGCCAATCAACGCTGATCAATTTATTCCTATGAGAAAAAGTCAGCTCCCTCATAACAGCAAGCTGCCAGCTCTCCTGACTAGCAAGGACGAGCCTGCAGCAAATCAACGTTGGTCCTGCAGCAGGCTCGTCCTTGCTAGTCAGGAGAGCTGACAGCTTGCTGTTACGAGGGAGCTTACTTTTTATCAGTGCAACTGCAAGTGCTGTGCAGTTAAAGCGCACGGACCCCATAGACTGTAATGGGGTCTGTGCGCTTTAACTGCACAGCGCCCCTCCTAAACACTCTCCTCCTGCTATTCGTGGACTTGGTGACTCTCCTTTAGTCGAATATTGGTTTCCCCTGAAACGAGCATTTTTTTCCCATAGACTACAATGGGATTCGATATTCGATCGAGTAGTCGAATATTGAGGCTCTACTCGAAACGAATATCGAATCTCGAATATTTCACTGTTCGCTCATCTCTACACATCTTAAAAGCCATAACTTTTTCATTTTAGTTTCAAAGTTGTTTATTGAATGACAAAATGAGGTAACAAGTACAACAGTGCAAATAAGGGAACATTATGTTAGGATCACGAAGAACTCTTCTAAACAAAGCATAAACTTAGAATATACAAAAACAAGAAAAAGAAAACATAAAGACAAACAAAAGAAATCAGTGATATTGGTAAGAATGTTTGCAATTAACATACTCAGCTAAGGGTTAGGAAATAAGAAAACATTGTATCCTGTAGTATGGGTCTTGGCCTCAGAGGGGAGTTAATGTCACAGTCTTTGTAAGTATGGTCTAGGAATCAGCATCAGTATTTTATTTAATAGGCCGTTCCCTTCTGGAGTAACCCCAGCAGGTAATAGGCCCTATTTACTTACCGATCCCTGCTCCTAGTCATGACTGCCTCCGCTTGCCCTTCAGCCCTCCAGGGGGCCCAAACCTTCCCATATCACATCTGCGGCGTTGTGATTAGAGATGAGCGAACACTGTTCGGATCAGCTGATCCGAACAGCACGCTCCCATAGAAATGAATGGAAGCACCTGTGACGCTGACTTTGCCGGCGGCCGGCCGGTGTCACAGGTGCTTACATTCATTTCTATGGGAGCGTGCTGTTCGGATCAGCTGATCCGAACAGTGTTCGCTCATCTCTAGTTGTGATATATAATGCACAAGGTCCCTTGGAGGGCTGAAGTGGAAGTCAAGGCAGTTGCGGCCAGGAGCAGGGATCAGTAAGTATGCTGCGGACTGGAAGCAAGAGTATTTGTTGAGCAAACCTTGCAAAATTCGTCTCATGAGGATCACCTGTTGGTTTCATTCAAAACAAATACTTCGGAATTGAAACTGCTAATATTATACTCTGGAATGGAGTGTCTTCAGACCCCAGAGTATAATGATCAGAGGCCCAGGGGAGATTAGAAACATGAAGAACAGTGTTACCTGTGGAGGCCCACTCAGTTTCTGCATGAAGCACTACCATTATTACAAATGAAAGTGTTCATTACACTGTTAGCAGTATCAGTGCCACAGGCCCACTTTATGTAGGTAGAGTATTTGGCAGAACATATCCTTTTACTGTACTGTAATCATATGCAATCTTGACTTTTTTTCATACACTACCTCTTTATATTTTTCACTGATGTTTTCCAGGCTAAGTGAATACACATGATCTCTGCCTCCAACAAACAGCCTTTCTTGATACTCATCCAAATACATGGTACGCAGGTCAAGAGCTCCAAGCTGACTTTGAAATATTGAGGTTCTGTTTAAATCCCATAGCTCTGGAATACAAATAACATTGTTAAGTCTCAATGGCTATGCAGACTGAAAATGAACATATAATAGGTTACAGTAGATGAGTGATTTCTACATGACTGGAAGCATATTGTATTTCTAATAATTTCAGTTTATAGCTGATTAAACAAAAAAAGATGAAACTATTACAGTAGCTGTAGCCTAGTGACATATAGATTCACACGATAAGTTGAAGTAGGTGACAGTCTTTAACTCCAATCATTATTTTTATTGTGCTATTTTATGCACCAAGTACTGAACTCCAAGCATGGCCATTTATTCCTAATAATGACATGGACTCACAAAAGTCCTATAGTTACCTCTTCAAGAAAAAATGAGTTACAGTTGTAGTCATCTTTTACTTGAATCTGATAACTTATTGCACTGTGGTAACTAACAAAAAAACCCATAAAAAGCAATGTAAAAAGAGAAAAAATGTTAAGTCAAAGCAATTGCCAACTGTTAACTTGTTAAAAGTCATGTTAAACTTGGCTACAACTGCTAGAATTGTCAGATATTTATGACAAATGTTTTAGCAACTTAATCCTATTTGTAAGTGCATTTCCTCTTTGGTAAGCATACAATGTATAATATAACATAGATTACTATAACTAATCGTATCTACTCTATTAGAAGTTTGCACAATTTCTATAAATGTATAAAGCAAATGATGAACAGGGTCTATGTTCCCTAATATTAGTCTTACACAGTGGAAATCATTGCTCACAATAATATTTCTTTCACTCTCCCTCATTCCAAGCTACATTTCATAAGATATATTTGTTTTCTGTTCTCTTACTTTCTGAATCCTATGGCATTTCTAATATTTTAAAGATAAGTGATATCAATGATAATATACAGACATAGACAAATCATATTCATTTCATTACTATTCCTATGTGTAAAGAGAATTCATTTAATAGTGAGTATATCATATTTATGCAATTCTTTTACTTTTATTTTTTATTTTTTTTGTTGCATCTTTGTACAGTATTTTACAGCACATTAAGTGATACTTTTATTCAAATCCTGATCGCTAATGCTGCTACATGTCCTTGCTATAGACGTTAAATAATAATATGCTTATGGATTGCAGAATAACATGAAAACACAAAAAGTTGGTTGAATCAGAATTTTAACCTATGGCTCTGTGCTGTATATACAGGTTTTCTATTCCATGTCTCTTTTGTTTAAGTTTCTTTTGCAGCACCAGAATGACAGTGAGCTTAACCTCTCTTGTGAACTTGCCTTTCAACTACACTGAGTGTCATGTCCCTTTGTAAGGAATGTCTAGGAATTCCACACTCTCCTGGGAACATAAGAGATGCTCAGTCAATAGAGTCCCTAGACAGTAGACAGTGAGTATTTGAACAGGGCGGAACAAAACCAAACATAATCGCACTCATAGACTCATAATGCAAAGGCATAATAAAGGCCAATCCCAGGGACGGTGCAGGTGGCAGCAATCACTATTGACATAGCAGGTCAAGGTCACTAAAACAGCAATGAAATCGTTGGCGCTCATTAGTGAGAATATAATTAGTCCCTTATGATAAAAACTGATGATTTTTAAAAAATATGATGTCACACATATATTAGACTTTATATCATCTGGATGATGCTGTTTCAGCCTTTAAATTATACCCTAAACGTTGGACAAATCATAGCAACATGTCAGACGTTTTAGTGGTGGTGGTCCAGGTGTTGAGACCCCCACCGATCACTGAAACAAATAGCAGAGAACTGAGCCCCTTTGTTTCACTTTGGCTCAGGAGAGACAAGCGGTGCCACACAATAATGAAGGAGCCCTATGTTCAGTTTAGCGCTCTCTACTATATCCGTAACACGTCAGACGTTTGTTATGGCGATTAAAATGCTATTTTGTACATAATAGTATGTTATAGATACACTAGACAGTTTCAGGTATGGTACAGTACTTACACTCTATGTTGTATTATCATCATGATACGTGGAAATACGAATTTCTGCTGAAGTATACTATTGTCCCAAAAATTGAAATTCATTTTTGTGGTGTAGATAACCTATGTACACTAACTGATATTTACCTAATATATTTCCTCCCCTACCACAATGAAGAGCACACTGTAGGAATGTAGATTTTTCATTGGATGTCTTGCTTATTAATGGTCTGTTTGTGGCTAATGCTCCACAGCGGCGGAAACATATACCAGTTTTTTCCACTGCGTTTTTCATAGTGATTTCGCAGAGTTTTCCTTTGTGCACTTTCTACCCCTATTATAGCTATATTAAAAACACAAGCGTTTCCTCAAGTGTTTTTGAAAACACAGTATTTCTGTTGCAGTTTTTTTTTAATGCAATGTTAGCCAGAATCCCATACATTTTGCAGGTAATGTTAAAAGCTACATTTTTGAAACGTAGGTCTTCAGCCTTCAAGTTTCCAAAAATGTTTCTAACCCTAAAATATTTTGTGGTGTGGTCAGTCTAGAAAACATACAGAATATGCATATGTTGAATGATGTTAGATATGTGACCAGTATTGGACTGAGATTTTACGAAGCTCTTAGGTATGGAATATCTGTAAAAGTTGGTAAATTGGAAAAAAATGTTCACAAAGACGTTCTTTTGGGCAATTATTGGCTGTCGAAACAAAGCATTCATCAGCAAACACATGAGCCAACGCTTATTCGCCAGCTGATAGGGTTTTATGTTACATAAAAAGATGCATGATGTTCAGCAGTCCTCATCTCTGTATAAACAGGACTGTCAGGACTGTGATGTCTACATGACGTAAACTGATAGAGGATTGTCACTTATGTTGTCTCCTATAAAGCTTACTTTGGAGCATGTATATGGCCAAAAAATGTAAAGTTTACTGTAATATCGTCAAACCAGTGCTTATTCTGGACATGACATCATCCCATGTAGAAGGACACCTATTAAGTAGTTCACACCTTATGCCATGTGTAATGTTTGGATGGAGCCCACATTGAGGAAATTCAGCAATTTCAAAAGTGCTCACATATCCATTGTACCTACTGAAACGCTGGCATTCTCCCTATAGGTATAATTGAAGCAGAAAGCCAGCAGAGAAAACTGCAAACTTTCTGTGAAAAGCGCTACGGGAAAAATTGCCATGTGTTTCCGCCGCATTTTTTTCCACAACCCCTTTTAGTGTGGCTACGTGGGGCCTTAGCCACAATCTGCAACAAAAAAAGCAGCTTTTCCTGTTACATTGGGCCTCACGCTAGCTTATTTTGTAGAGTAAAATTACACTTGTAAATTTTGCTATCCCATTGACTTCAATGTTTTTTTTTTACAAGTGTAAAAATACGCCTATAAAAAATACGCCTGTAAAAATATGCCTGTAAAATGTCATTGAAGTCAATGGGATAGCAAAATTTACAAGTATAATTTTACTCTACAAAATAAGCTAGCTAAGTTTACTCAGTGTGAATGCACCCCCTGGTGTATTATTTTTTTCTTTACTGTAAAAATTACAGTAGTAGCATTTTAAACATTACTCTAAACCCTTGGCAAGAAGTACTTATTAAGTTATGGTTCTACTTTACTCTTCCTCTATTTTATGCAGAATTTTAAGAACGGGCAGTTCATAAAAACAATATTACATAATGGTTGAAATTACTCAGCAAGTTAATGAGGAGCAGTGTCCAAACAAAGCAGGCTGTATTGGCAGTTCTGCTCGACTAAATGTCTCATTCACTGCTAATGTTTTTGTAAAGCTATACTGTGCAATACTTGGGTAACTGGTCAGTGACATATTACGTTTATTTCAATTCTTTCCACATGTCATAGTAAAGGAAGCTTTAATCAGTTTAATCACATGCCTGTTAAATAGATTGGCAGGGTTAATACCTTGAACTACAAATTCCACATGCATTTTAGGTCAAGAGTTGGATCCATTTTCTCTTTGAAATTGGACAAAAATGTATTCTAGAAAGCATTAGATACTATAATGTGATTTTTATTTGACTAAATTACCCTCTTTAAATGGAGCTGCTTGATATAGTTTTAACATAAAACATAAATACTGTATTGAAGGGCTATCTTAGTTAAACAACCAGTTTGCTGATATATCATAGAATGGTGAGTACTTTATTTGTAGTCAGCTATTTCATGCATTTAGTAGAAAGACAACTACTACTTAGTCTAAAAATTGACCAAAAAGGAACATATATTTCAGTAACTTCAGAATAGAGTTTTTTTCTTCTCTATACTGCAGGAAGTTCCTTTTTCTGCGAGCGGTTTGTTGCTGCTCCCGGAAAAAAGAAGCAACATGCTCTTTCTTCAGGTGGATTCCGTGGCCGAATGTCTGCCTGAAGACACTCCCTTCCGACTAGTTCCATTCATTTGGGCCTAATCTGGTGCAGAGTGCCATGAGTGGATGCCGCGGCTACGTGTTTTTTGGTACGGAATCTGAGGCGGCCTCCATGTAAAATTCTGGACCAAAAATCCCCATCTGAACCCGGCCTAAGGCTGCTTTCACACAGAATCCCATTGACTTCAATGGGTTCGGTCTTACGTGCGCTACCCATTGAACTTTTGAGGCTTTTTTTTTTTTCCCTTTTTTAATGTAGATTGTGAGCTCCATATAGGGATCACAATGTACTTTTTTTTTAAGTATGTCTTTGTAGAATGGGAGGAAATCCACGCAAACACAGGGAGAACATACAAGCTCCTTGCAGTTGTTGTTCCTGGCAGGATTCAATCCCAGGACTCCATCACTGCAAAGCTGCAGTGCTAACCACTGAGCCACCGTGTTGCCCCTTAATGGGAGGCTTTTTTACCTATTGCTTTCAATGTGATATGCACGTATCACATTGAAAGCAATAGGTGAAAAAAAGCCTCCCATTGAGTTCAATGGGTAGCGCACGTAAGACTGAACCCATTGACATTGAAGTTAATGCGATTCTGTTTTATTGTGCTCACTCTGACACTTGTTTACGTGTCAGAATGAGTGGAGTGTTACTCCATGTGAAAGCACTCTAAGGCTACACTCAGTGTCAGGCTGAAGGAACTTGTTCTGGGGGCCACCCAACGACTGTGGCTCCTTCACTGAAATTTTACATATGTGCTGACTATCTGAGTATTGCTGAATATGTTCCCAGTATGGTTATCCGCTCTAGTACTGTGCAGAACCAATTGATTCATGGATGGTTCATGAACAGCATTTCAAGTATGAGCAAGATTATAGTGTATGCTGTGATGCATGGCTGGCAACAGGAGTTTTGAGCACCCCCTTCCCCTCCCACACACACAGTATAATACTCCACATGGTATATAATGCTCCACAGTGCTCTCCACAGTATAAAATGCTCCCCTGAACTCACTTCACAGTGACCCCATCTGGAATATAATGCTCCATAGTGGCCCCACACAGTATAAAATGCTCTCCTGAGCTCTCCATAGTGACCTCACATGGTATATAAAGCTCCACACAGTGTAACGCTCCATAGTGGCCCTACACAGTATAAAAGGCTCCCCACAGTGTCCCTAGTATAATTCTCCTCACAGTGGCCCCCCACAGTATAACTTGCTCCTCACAGTGGTCTCACATAGTATAATGCTATACAGTGGCCCCTACATAATGTAATATGCTCCTCACAGGCCCCCTCAAGTATAATGCTCCACAGTAACCCAACACAGTATAATATGCTTCAGAGTAGCCTTACACAGTATAATATGCTCCCCACAGTGCAGAAGAATAAATCTCACAGTATAATAGGCTCCCCATACTACCCCCCCCCCCCCCCACTCCAGTATAAAGCTCCACAGTGAACCAACACAGTGTAATGCTCCATAGTGGCTCCACAAAATATAATAAGCTCCCCAGAGCCCCCCCCTCTTCAAAAAAAAAAAAAATGCTCCACAGTGGCCCCACACAATATACTATACTTCTCAGACCTGCTTTAGGTGAACCCTTTGATATTTTGTGTGACAACATTTTGGAGGAAGAGTTCTGTAAGTAATGACATGCTCACCACAGGGTTTTGATCTCAACATCACTGACTCAGTGTGGGATTACGTGAAAAGACAGAAAGATTTGAGCAATCCTACATCCACAGAGGATTCAAGATGTTTGGAATAACATGCCTTCCCTAAAAAAAAAATTGTATAAGTATATCTAGAAGAATTGATGCCTTTATGTAGATTTTATTTAGATTCTTTTGTTCCTTCACAATTTGTTGGCTACTAGGTCACTCACACTTTGGGCTCTGTGCTGATGATATATATACTGTATATATTACAATTCAGAACTTATAGATAAGTGTTACAGGTAAAGGGGAGGGTCAAATTTGTTCACTCAAAAATCCTTGCGTATTATGTGCAAGGTAAGATCATTATCCTTTTCATCATCCTGACTACTGAAATACATAAATGCTTGGTTAGGTGTAACCATAATTGTACATTCCAAAGATCGTTTGTACAGTACTTTGCCAAGGAGTATTACAGAAAACCAAAAGTTTACTTATCATTTTTCTGTTTGCTGACAAATGCAAATATTGTAGAAACATTGTTTTTCTGGCATACCAACTAACTATGGGTTATCTAAGGTGAAGTGTTTAGCAGAATATCATATGGATTTGAGATAGACAAGTAACCAATATTTTTACACATTGTACAGATTTTGATTCAATCGGACATTTTTAGTGTTATTTTAACTGAAATGAAATATTAACATCAATTATTGTACTTCTGTATTCCAAGGCTTCCCCTCTCAGTGTTCACTACCTGGCACATGCACCTAGTAGCAGATAGCCAGAGGAGAGAGAGAAAAGATTGGCACAATTAACCTCTTAGATGGTCTATAGCAACCACAGAAACCACAGAAACTGAAAGATTTGTGCAGGTGTAAAAATGGGATCCGATGGTACCTAAAGCACCTAAAAATGGCAGGGTTCAATATGCTATCTGTCAGCATAAGACTGAAAGCTATAATACACTGCAAAACCTAAGTATTGCAATGTATTTTGTGAATAATCATGACATTTGTATGGTCAAGGCCCTATATTCAGGATTATTTCAACAGATTGGTGTGGCCAATGTAAAATTTTAATTAATGGACCCCCATCACAACCCCTACAAAATACCTGACCTGCACAAATTATGATGCCCCATCAGTGGCTCCCACAATATAATATCCCCTTCCCAGGTTATCCCAACAGTATAATGTCTCCAGGTTTCCCCTCCCGTATCATTTCCCCTTTCCAGGTTTCCCCATTCCAGGTTATCCCAATGGTATAATGTCCCCTTTAAAGGCTTCCCCACCCCAGTATCAATCAAATAAAGAAAAAACACCTAATACTCACATTTCCTCATTCCCCTGTTGTCTTTTATCGGCAGCTTCAGGGAGCAACAGGTGCAATGTAAGTGACGTCACTACATTACGCCTCCTGTTCCCAAGAAGTATACGGAGACATCAAGACGACCGAGTGGTGATTCAAGGTGAGGACAGCTCCCTGCCTTACCATTGTACTCCACTCATCTGTACCTTGAGAGCGCAGATGGGCGAGGGACAACACTCTAAATTCAGGACTCTCTCACTGTTCTCAGGGGGCCGCTGCTTGGAAATTGCAGAATGTCAATTATACCTACGGAAACAGTGATTTCCCTATAGGTATAATGGAAGCAGAAAGTCTGCAGAGGAAACATCTATGGACTTTTCTGTGAAAAGCGATGTGGGAAAACTACGATGCATGAGTAGCCTTAAGTTGGTGAAAATGGTTTCAGTTTCAGCGCCTATGGTTGGGTATGACAGCCTATAACAATTTCACAGGTCACAATGAATGTTATACCTGCAGTAAGCAGGATCCTTAGCTTTCATCTCTCTCTAGATTTGGGATTAATGAACAAGGGTATCCATTTTCTTCCAGTTTCTTAAGTCTCTCATCATGATCATTCAAGTAAATAAAATAATAGTTAAATAACATGTGAACGTGTCTGCTTCCTACGTACTAAGTAACTCATATAATGTTTCATATTGACTCAACCAACCCTAAGGAAAAGTAGAATCAATTAAGACTATGTAATAATCAGCAGTGATATGTGCTAGCAAAAATCTCTCAGGAATTCCGAGCATGGGTCTGGTTGAAGTAAAATAAAGCACAGCACATGTTGTGCATGGATAAAGAGATTACATTTAGGTAAAATAAACATTCACAGTCCAAGTAAATCTTCATTGGAGATTATACTGTATGCTTAGCATAGTAAATATTCAACAGTTATGTAATGGCCACAGAAAGTGTATTCTGTACACAATTACATTACATATACATTCTTTATACAGTATTTATTGGTTAGCAAACAGATGTAGCAAAGATTAACTTCACACATAATGTGTTATCTACCCTGTGGCACAGAACACTACCTTGACTTTTTTAATGTTTTTTTTTTCAATAATTTCGGTTGTGTTCCATGATATCAGTGTCTAGTTAACATTGCTACTTCTGTAACATTGAAGCATAAAGGAAAGTATATTCAGGAATTTTTAAAATAATCCAATACCAGTTACTGTGTGACCTAGGTCTTTCTAACATTTAGGCTAAGGCGTCACTTATTGAGCCGCAGTGAAAATGAGCTGTGGAAAGGAATCACAATTTTTCCAGAACACTTTTCACAGAAATTCCGCAGATAAAAACTTTCTGTTCCTATTATACCTGTATGGAAAACACCAGCGTTTCTGTAGGTATAATTGATATTATTTATTTGCTTATCTATATAGCGCCATCATATTCCACGGTGCCTTATGCTGCCATTTACATAAACGCAATGGCATTTGAAATTGCAGATATTTTTCTGAAATGTGTGGATGGGATTAGCCAGAATCCCTTCCACCTTGCAGGTACAGAAAAACCCCATTTATGCTACGTGGCACCTTGGTCTTATATGGCTATACTAAAGCTTTTCTGTAAGGTAATTCATACATTCTGAACAAAGCATGTCAGGGGTTAATCCTACTGTAATCTGTCCACCCTTGGGGTTGCCTATAAAATCTCTTATTTTCACCAAAGGTTAAAAGGTCATTACATTTTCAGAAAGTAAAGATTATTTTTTATATTATGAAAAGTTAAGAAAATTGTACAACATCCTTTCTCTATTAATTCTTTTTGGTTTTTACGATTCTGTTTGTTATCACTTAATACAATCCTTTATTGTTTATGTTATGATGATAAAAACCTTTCTTAGTTACATAGGCGTAGGATAGTTACAAGATAGCATTGACAGTCTAAAACAGACTTACAATTTAGTTAAGGCCCACATAGAGGAGACACATCGTGTTTTTTCCTGCAGCACTTTTTTATAGATAGTCCACAGAGTTTTGCTCCACAGACTTTCTGTTTCAATTATACCTACAGGGAAGCTGCAAGTGTTGCCATGGGTATAACTAACATGCTGCAATTTCCAAAAACGCAATGTTTTTGGAAATTGCAGCATTTCCGCTGCAAAACTCAGTAATTTTTACTAAAGCCTGGAGTGCATTTAACTGAAAGGAAAAAAATAAGTGGTACCTATATATTTCCCATTCCTATGGCTTTAGCTGGAAAAAAAAAAAACAAACAAAAAAAACACAGCAAAATCTGCAACAAAAAAAATCAGCTTTTCTGAAAGGGCCTTATCCTGATTGTGGTTTAATGGTGCAAAATCATGATAAGCTGTGCGCCTTCATATACTTCACACAACCAGTACACATTTTTATTCATTAGAAATAAACAGTCAAGGTGTCTAAAGAACGACTAAACGCAAAGGCCCATATTTATTCTTTTGTTTACATCTAGACACTGGAATAATCATGGTGCATTAATATGTTCCAATGTAGTGAATCTTGGGGCATCCAGTTTGGGCTAAAATTTTCTTACTTGATACATGTAACGTTGGATTCTCGTAACAAAATGGGTATGGCATAAATGTACCACAATGCATCAAAAATACATCAAAATTGTGTTGTAAAGTTAGGGTGCATTTACACTGAGTATACGCTAAGCTCTTTCTGAACATAAAACACATTCAGACTGAGCGCGTACAAAGCATATCCCATTCATTTCTATGGGAGCTGGCATACGTGTGCTCCCCATTGAAATGAATGGGCTGCTTTTTTCCCTATTCCTTTCAATGTGATACGCGGAGTAACACGCCACTCATTTAGACACGTAAACACGTGTCAGAGCAAGGTGCTTCAAAACAGATCCCATTGACTTCAATGGGTACTGGCTTACACACGCTACACATTGAAATCAATCGGTTATAAAGTATCCCATTGATTTCAATGTATAGCGCACGTAAGCCGACACCCATTGAAGTCAATTGGATCTGTTTTGAAGTGCCTCGCTCTGACATGGTGTTTACGTGTCTAAATGAGCAACACGTTACTCCGTGGGAACGGAGCCTAATAATGAAAGCTAATTCTTTCATTACAAGATCCATCGTTTACAACAGATGATGGTCACAAGTCACAAATTATCCATTCACCTTCTCTACACAGTGACGTCTGCACAAAACACAAAGTGATGTAACAGGTGACATAAATGACGCAGTTTGGCAGAAAGGCTTTGGCAAAAACTGCAACATTTTACAGTCACTGCAAGGTGGACGTGATTCTAGCAGACTCCATCCAGACATTGCAGAAAAATGCCAGCAGAGGAAGTGCTGCCATTGTCAAAACTGTTGCCATTTTGGAAATCACTCCATGTCAGTTATACCTATGGAAACACTGGCGGTTTCCGTATCAGTATAACTGAAGCTGAAAGTCTGCATGGGAAAACTCTGCAGACTTTCTGTGAAAAGTGCTGTAGGAAAAACCCCATTGCGTTTCCGCCATGGTTTTTCCCTCATTGCTTTTTTGCTACATTGGACCTTGCCTAAAAACGTTCTCGTAGAAGAGTTAGTGTTATCTCCAGAATATTGTGTTTAGCTAAAGCCCCACATAGTGGAGACCACAGTGGACGTCCAAATATAGGTCATGTCCTATGTTTGTGAGGCTACTTGTGAGGATAATGTGACGCATATATAAGTAAAGTGGCTATATCCCTCGATCCATGCAGGGATAGTCTCTTGGTCCCTGCCGATCAGATGTTTTTAGCCTATTCTACAGTCATAACAATAAATTCCTAGACAATCTCTTTTAACTATATAAAAAAAGCTAATGGATAAGGTATTGCATATTCACACAACATACACTATATAAGGCTGTATAATGTCCATAGGATTCTTGGGAGGAAAATCTCACCACAACTTACAGTTAACTGATATATAATTATGCTTGGACGAAACACCAATGTAGTTAAGGCTCTAGTGGTTAGCACTAGGTTTAGCAGGCCAAGAGCAAGAAATAATTCAACTACTGAAAATTTTATTTCAGGCTTTGGCTTTTCTCCAAAAATGTGATTGTAGGCACAAAGTGGAAGCTTCCTAAGCTGGGTGTCATATTTCAATGTAAGTTATGAGAGCAGCGACTTACAACAAATCAGATTTCATTTAAAGTAATGAGAACAATTCAGTAGTATAATAAATTGTGGGATAAGGCTACTGCACTCGATTTCAGGGGTACAGAACTATTTCAATAAAGTAAGGAACAATGTTCAAGTGAATCCCAACATTTTGAAATTCAGTTTGTAGAAACCAAGGAAAATGGCAGCGGCCATATGAAAGTCATTATGAAAAGGATCACATGATCCCTTAGACAAGACCCCCTCACCCATAATGTCACTGAGAAATCATAGACCGTATAACACGCTCAGGCAGGAAGAGGTGGTGTCAGTTTTGTAGGGAGACATTACAGACATAGAGACAGCTTTATTAACATGGTCTAAACCAAAACTATCTTGGTTGGCCATAGCGACCAGTCACACCTCGACTTTCATTTTTTATTCTGCTCCTGTAAAATGAAAGTGGCATTTTAGTTGGTTGCTTTGGGTAACTAAGATGGTTTTTCTATTTGACAATTTTAATAATCACTTTCACATTACTAAGGATTTGTTTAGAGAGCAAGTAAGGGGTTAGATAGAATCCTAAGAGCCCTCAGAGCGTGGCACAGTATTCATGTGAATATAGACTGTATTAGGCTCAATCCCCCACCCGGTAGCAACAACAGGCATTTGAGATCCAAAATGCTATGTACATAAGAAAAAAAGAACCATAACCTGTACTTTATAAGTGGATGTCATAGACTTAAGGTATCTTACGTAAATGCTCCAAATCATTTATTCTGCCGCTAAATGCATTCACATCTAGTTTATCTATGGCGGGCCCTGTAGCTGGTTTAAGTGCCACTTTGGCAATCTGTACTACACATGCTCATTCAGCAGATCCTGTAGCACCACAAGTTCCTTTTCTACTGAATTTAGCACCTGAAGAGTTACAGAAAATACTGTGCATACGCTGACAATGATGTCACCGGTAGATATTCATCATAGAGCATAGAATGGCTTCTATAATTACATTGGCGTCAGCAGATGTTCATGAATATTCATGTGTGAGTCCTGGATAGACATACAGTCTGCCTTCCTCCTACATTACAACCAGTCTTGGGAACGTTGATAAGGAGCAAGTGATTCTTTCATAGTTATTAGTTATCAGTTACTGTCTGTCAGTTATTAAACTCCCTTCTCAATTTATTTCAGAAATGTATTTTTCTTGTATTATTTATGTGTTATATTGCCTTATGTTTCTCTTGTAAGACTGTCTAAATCCTGATTAAGATGAAATTCTGAAGACCTGAAACCACAGTTAAAGGGAGTCTATCATTAGAAAAATACCTTTTTAACTAATGGAATTTTGTAACAGCCTTTAAAAAGTCTATTCTACCCCTACCTTCCATTCTTTACTTCTCCCCGCCATTTCTGATAAAATCTGTTTCTTGTGTTATGCTAATTACTATCACGGAGAACCGGAGGTACCATTAGTTAAAAATGTGTTTTTCTAATTATAGACTCCCTTTAACCTATATTAACATAACAGTTAATAATAGCATCCATTTTTTATAAAAGACATCATAAAGGAGCATTAAATTCAATGTCTGCAAATAGGGGCCATTCACAAGACCTTTGTTTTGACAGTTCTTTGTAATGGACGTCCAAATATAGATCATGTCCTAATTTTGTCCATTTTCGCAGACCCCTCTATATGCTGAAAAGTATGCGGGATCTGTGAAAATGAGTGCAAGATGGCCCTGCAAAATGATAGTTTTTCATGGCCATTTTGCACCATGGTTGTGTGAATGTAAAAGATATGTACTGAATATGAATATATCATGGAAAACAATGTGTCATAAAGTTTATACAGTAGTGTGGGAAAATTGGATTTGATGAAAAAACAGGCCTCCGGATGACTTTGCTATAACTTACATTGGTCTTTACATGCTAAGGCTAATGCCCCATGTTGCAGAAAAGCTGGGGGGTTTGCTCCAGATTTCACTGCATTTTTTTAAGCCAAAGACAGGAGTAAATTGATCAGAAGGAAGAAGCATATACACTTTCTATATATTACCCATTCCTTTAGTGGTCACTCTTGGCTTTCACTAAAAAAAGCACAACAAATTCTGCAACAAAAAAGGTGCTTTTCTTCAATGTGAGGCCTAAGGGTTCATGCACACTACTATATTTCGGTAGCATGGTCGCATACAAACTCTAAATTTCACACAAGAGCATACAGAATGCAAATATGTTGGCGCTATATAAATAAAATGTAATATATATATATATATATATATATATATATATATATATATATATAAATATATATATATATATTACATTTTATTTATATAGTGCCAACATATTCCGCAGCACTGTACAAAATATATATATATATATATACATTACCTTGTACATTACTGCAGTTTCTAAAATGCTAAAATGTGGTGGAACAGTGCACATCAATTGTCTTTGGAGCGAAAAAAAAAGAAAGCCAAAAAACATGTCATTTTTTTTTCACAATAATGGGTGGAAAATATATAAAACCAAATGGTACAAAAAAATAAAAAGAAAAAACACGAGGTAGATTTATGCCATAATATCAGAAAGAAAAATCTTAAGGAGACTGACTTAAGGAGTTTTGAAGCAAAACTCATGCAGCATAAAGTATTGCAGTATTTTTACCAGAAGACATCTGGTGGTGTTTATGGCCAAAGATCGACATGTCATAAATTCTCAATTGACTTATGGCTAAGCAATGGGTCAAGGATTAGTAGAGTTCGAAGTATAACTTAAACATCTTATTAATCTAAGCCCTAAAGTACAATTACTTAAAATCTTATTGACTATTAAATGCAGGAATGATCCATGTGTAAGTGTTTATCTTATATGCTGGTGCTATAATGTAGACATTGTGTAAGAAAATACATGCCTGTCACAGAGAAGTAGCAGATGAAAAGCAGCCAAAAGTGCTTTTGTAAACTGGGCACAGGATGGGACATTTTATTTTAAACAAATGCATATAAAACAGCAAATCCTTTGTGTTTCTCATCCCCTAAAGTGTTTAGCCTGTTTATGTCTAAAATGCCAAATATAAATGACACTAAGTGATGGACTGGCTCGAGAGAATTCAGTTCAGTAACCATTACTAATAAAAGGACTATTATAGTTTCTGCTAAAAGATACTTTGCTTACTGGATGGTTAACAAATGTTTCAAAGTGTTAATTTCATATTGTTATCAAATCAATGTTATTATTTTAAATGAAAATCAATATGAACAAATATTAGTCACAAAATACCTGGGATAATGGGTAGATCTGAAAAAAAAAACTTGCAAAGAAACTCAGAAACACTCTGAAAAGACCCCCGAATATGATAATAGCGGTAGTGGGATCGCGGCCTGGCCCGGGCCTATTCACTACCGCCCGCCGCGGCCTATATTACAAGGGGAAGCGGGGGCGGCAGTGAACAGGTCTGGGGAGGTTGGTAAATAGGCCGCTACCTGCTGGGAATACTCCAGCAGGTAGCGGCCTATTATAAAACAAAGTTCTCATACTTACCGACCTTGATACTGCTGCTGCTCCTGCTGCTGCCGCCGCATCCTTTTCTCCTGGCAGACATCTGCGTATCAGCGTAAGCGGCGTGATGACGTCACCTACGCTGAAACGTAGATGTCTGAACCAGCGCAAAGGGAGCAGGAGCTCTCCTGCTCTGGTTCAAACAAAAAAAAAAGTAGAAAAAAAATTAAAAATGTCACGCAATCGACCCATACTTCCTTTACGATCGACCAGTAGATCGCGATCGACGTATTGGGCACCACTGCTCTATACCATAAGGATTGTTGGTCTTATACTGTCCTTCTGTTTCTGCTGAACTTACATTCTGACAAACTGGGTTGTAATGAGAATACGGATGCCAGTTTATGGAAAAGAGAAAATACTAGTGATGTGTGGCCCCCACTTATTATACTTTGGGGTCTGATGAGACCCACTTCTGGTTCTATTCGAACAAGTTCTGTATGAAAAACAAACAAAAAAAAAAAAAAAAGGAGAAATATCACAAATATTTACAAAATAAATGTCTACAGCTTTGTAATAGGGGGCTTCAAGTGCACTGTTCAGATTCTGCCCTGTCCATGATGTCTACAAGGCTGAATTATCTCTATTGATCATGTAGCAGCAACACGTTCCACCATACTTTACAGATGTTTTCGTCACTCACTGTCCCAAATACAGCTCATAATCTATAAGTATGTATTTGAACTGAGGGAATCCGGAGTACCTGGAAGAAACCCACACAAACACAGGGAGAGCATACAAACTCCATTCAGATGTTGTCCTTGGTTGGATTTGAACCTAACTGAATAAGAGAAGATAAAAACTATATCCAGGTCTGTATTAATGTGGGCCATAGAAATATAACTTAGGTTACATTTATTGCACCATTGAACATATAAAAAAAACTTTTGTTACTTAAAAGTTGCTCATTTTCAATGTTATATGATATATATTATATATATTAAACTATTTCATCCAGTTTCCTTTTACTGCTTGGGACCACCTACAATGTAAAAAAAAACAAAAAAACAATACCTCTTTATGAAACTCACTGAAAGATACTTTGAATTCATTAGGCTGAAGAATAGACAATGGATAAAGATGGCGAGTCTCAGAAGACTTAGTCAGTGTGTGTCACATATTTGACTGACACTTTAGAGTCAAGGATTTTGTCATACCTATCAGCACTATTCATGTATCACCCATGAGAAACTCAAAACTGTTTGCCAACATATCTATTGAAGGGTCTAGAGATAATGCATCTGGAGCTACTTAGCTTCATTACAATCATTACACGAGAACCTAAGCTAAGCACAAGTACAAAATATTCAAGGGATATTATACTTATCAAAACACACAAGACTTCTGACATAAAGTGTGCCAATAAATAAGAAGCATATCAAATGTATTGAGTTGTAGACATTTTTTGCTCCCACTTCAACAGTTGTGAAGTCTTTTGACAAAATATTAGTGCCAAGTATGTTAGCCATGTAAAATATGCTAGCCATATCTAGCAAGATGTCAAATGTATAATACCTATTAGTCCCCTAAAAATTGGTCAAGAAGAGGCATAAATCGTCAAATGTATTAAAAATACTAAATTTATTTAAAGATAAATAATTGTAACAAATCACAGTGTGGTTAAAAACTGAGACATGGGTCAAGGCTCGTTCACATCTGCGCCTGGGACTCCATTCTGCAGGTTTCCGTTTCCTGCACAAAACAGAGGCAGGAGACGGAAACCTGCCGACATGTTTCAATCCCATTCATTTGAATGGGCTTGAAAAGTCTCTGGCCATGTGTGCCGGTGACCGTTTTATGCGCTCTGCGGCGAAAACATTTTATTTTATTTTTTAAATCGGACACAGTCAGACATGCAGTACTCTGTGTCCGGTTTAAAAAAAACGGTTTCACTGTGGAGCGCATAAACGCTCACCGGCTCACAGGGCCCTGTGTCCAGTTATACATAAATATGCAGCCTGCAGAAAGTGTTTTTAGATATAGCTGAAGACATATTCTGTCATCATTATGAGTTAGCCATTAAAAAAGGTATCACCTACTGAAGACTTGCAATATTTTTTTTTTTGCTTTTTTTTTTTTTTGGAATATGGGATGGAAATCCATGCAAACATAGGGAGAATATACAAACTCCTTGCAGATGGTTTTACGCCCTTGGCAGGATTTGAGCCCCAGGACTCCAGCGCTGCAAGGCTACAGTGCTAACCACTGAGCCACCATGTGGCCCCCGGGTGAAGTGTATTTTTAAACAGCCTCTTTGTTATGTCCATGTTTATGCATATCCATATCCGGTGCTCTTTATGTGACATTACAAAGGCTATGATTGTATTACACAGGGTTTAGATAAAGTCCTAGGAGCCTTCTGAGAGTCATACACAACTTTTTAGACAAACATATGGTTTACAATCCAGGTCGGATACACAATCAAACATTTGGTCCAAACCAACTAACCAAACCTAAATCAAACCTTCCACTTCTGGTGTCCAATCCATGTCATCCAGTGGTCCTTAATCTGTTTTAATTTACGGCCGCAAAATCACGGCCACAAAATAGCGCCGCGTATACGATCCACGCTCCCATTGAAATCAATGGGAGTGTATACGGCCCGCAAAAGCTCCCGTGGTGTAGACGTGCCAGATTAGGAGCCAAAAGACATTGTGTGAACTCACCCTCAATGTGATACGCGCATATCACATTGAAAGCAATAGGGAAAAAAGCAGCCCATTCATTTCAAAGGGGAGCGCACGTATGCCGGCTCCCATAGAAATGAATGGGATCTGCTTTGTATGCGCTCATTCTGAACGTGTTTTATGCTCAGAATGAGCTGAGCGTATACTCAGTATGAATGCACCCTAAGGAAGGAAATAATATGGAGAACTTTGAAATACCAAATTATGCAGAAAATAAGTGTTTGCTGAAATTGCCAGTGTGCTAAGATAGGTGTATTTGTTCAGTTGTTTCCAAGTACGGTTATAAGCTATATTATCCACAGTCTGTGAGATAAACCCCACACTCCATGCAGTGTTTTCTGCTTCACTGTGTTGATTTAGGCTTCAATAGCATTTCATTCAGCTTGGAAAGAAAAACTTGTCACCAGTCTAAATAAACAGTGCAGAATGTGCTATTCTTCTATGTATGGCATGGAAGAGTCAGACATGATGGGGACGCTATATCATGCCTGATGCATGCATGATGTGATTTCAAAAACCGTTGCATTTTTGTAAATCGCAGCATGTCAATTAAACCTATGGAAACACTGGCAGATTTCCTATAGGTATAATTTAAGCAGAAAGTCTGCGGAAGAAAAAACTGCGAAAAGCTTTGCGGTTTTTCCCACAGCGATTTTTCCTGTAGCACTTTTTGGCTGTGACCTACCTTAGCCTTGGAATGAAATGGCTACAAATGTTTATTCAGCCTTTTTGTTTGTATCAATGGATTTGTTAAATACATGTTATGTTTTTAGGGTTGCATACATTTATATGACAGGTATAATAATGTTTTATATTTTAAACTATCAAATTATTTTTCATTACTTTTTTTTTAATTTCAGGAAAATATGATGTCCTACAAAGATGTACATTCAGAATGGAAGACTCTGCATATTGGCTTGATAAAATCTAACTTGCAAGAACAATATTTATCATTATGTAATACAAAATGTCTCTTTATTAGTATTCCTTTGACATACAGAATATGAGGATTGATAAATATTGCAAACGTGCTTGTCATCAATTAAAGTGTACACATGACAAAAGTAATTAAACTGATATATATTACAGTCACGCACATGGTCCACGGCACTCTCTGAAAGGTCATTAACAACTTTTACTTTTGATAGACTATGCTAAATAATTCCAGAGTCTGTAAGGAAATGAAGGGTCAAACGGTTTCCTCTAAGGCACAGAACCACATGCAAATTTTGAAGTGCATCTAAAGTTCCATGCCCAGTGTTAAGACTTGTAAATCCTGCAAAGTTGATGTGGGAATAGACGCAAAGAAAGTTTCATAGCAGGAAAGAAACACTTTTTGGCTACTAGTACTTCAAGTATAATATGAAATTTCACAAAATATCTTTTTCTTACTTGCTAATCTTTTAAAGTACTAAGGCCAAACAAATGTGTAACATAAAGGGTCACAGATAAAAGCTCTTGTTACACTTTATACGTATTAAGAAACACATTTAACTTTGTCCGTGGATTCTCTAAGGTTTCTCTCTTATAAATACAATGAGACCTGATGTAAAGACAACCTTCTACTATGCAGTGATAGAGAAGGGATGATTAATAAGACAGTAACTGGACAATCTTACCTGGAACATGAATATACTGTAGTATTCTTACATTCTTACATGAAAAAAACATTTATGCCCATCAAATTCAATCAAGGAATGGGAAACAAATTCCCATTTGAAAATAGGGACAAGTTAAGGAAATAAGCATTCTATACATTTCCTTAAGCATCATTGCTATTTTGCTGTAAAAAGCCTTTTATGAAGGCTATTCCACAGATTCACAGTTCTACAGTGAATAAGCTATGTTGCCTCTGGAGATTAAGGCCAGGGCCCAACTCACCATAAACGGCGGAAACACCCTGGCAAAAACCGAGGCGTCTTACAAAGTGGATGTGATTCACAGTAAGTGAACACACTGCAATTTCCAAAACCGTAGCTGTTTTGGAAATTGCAGAATGTCAATTATACCTGCTGGTGGTTTCCCTATAGGTGTAATGGACACCGAAAGTCCGTAGAGGAAACCCTGAAAACAAAAGGATTGTGCATTGAATTTCTTTATCTCAGATCCTTTCTTCTCCCTGTGATAATCTTTTTGAGGAGATTTGGAAGGTCCCTGTAGACATAAGATAGTTGACTTGTACCACAGGTTTGATCACTCTTTTCTTATGTGTGCAGTGACATTTACAGATGAGAAACACTGTGCTATTTTCATACCATGATCCCTTAAGCTTATTTCTATATCCAGGAGTAACAGATGCAGTCCAGGATTTATGGAAAATTCACGGGTAACCGTGTTAAACAAAAAAAATACATATTCACCTACTCCTAAAGCTTCATTGTCCTGCCCTGGTCTCTTTTCTCTCTTTTTCTTTCCTTTGTCAGAAGTCACCATGCCAAAAGTGGAAAGGCTCACATGACTTCTGAGATCAATCACCGCCTTCAGTGGTTGCTGGAGAGGGACCATTGACATCACTCACTTACTCATATACCTTCCTTAAGAGCCCCTCAAAAACTTTTCCCCGCAATGGATGTTAAGCTCACTGCTCTGTAATTACCTGGGGAAGACCTAGAACCATTTTTGAAATTGGTACCACATCTTCCTTGTGCAAGTCCCTGGACATTGTACTAGTTATTAGAGAATCCCTAAAAATTAAGAATAGGGGTACAGCAATGACTAAACTGAATGTTTAGTAATCATAGTAATCCATGTGGAATCAGTTCCTTGGTCATGTATAATTTGTTTAACTTAGCTTCGACCATTTCTATGTGACACCTACATTAATTACTACTTGTTCTTCTGTATATACCACACTAAAAACTCTCCTTCATCCATCCCTGTACCATCTTGTTATCATGTCAGTTATTGGAGAAGTGAGGCCACCATTATTGGGGTACTGTAGCTGTTAACACAGATTCATATAATGCCGTCCCCATATTTCCTATACAACTCCTTTTTTCTAGTGGTATGAAAATCTCTTGACACTCTTAAAACTGATAAATCACCTGCACTATGTACAGCTACAGGTCTGTAATCCTTGTTGGCCCAAATGGAAAAAAGAAAAGTTGTACCTTTGCAATGAGGAGTGCTGAAGGAATGTACCAGATACATATAGTATTTATTACGTCCAATATATTCATGCTGGAAGCAATCCTTCTGCTTTTACCATCCTCCCCCACTCCATCTGCAGACACTGAAAGTTTGCCATAAGTATGTCAAGCATCACCCTAAGGGATGGGAGGAGAAGGGGGCAATTCTTACCTTATGAATATAATGGACCCATAAACTATATGTCTGGTATGTTATTTAAAGAGGCAACCTTTGGCTCTCCAGCTGTGGTAAAACTACAACTCCCAGCATGCATACTTTCTCTGCTGTTCTTGGAACTCCCATGGAAGTGAGTGGAGCATGTTGGGAGTCGTAGTTTCACAGCAGTTGGAGTTCCAAGGTTGCTGACCCCTGTCCTAGAGTATGTTCTGTGGTCCTTAGGTAGTTTTCATCTTGGCCCTTGGCCATTTCTATGTAATTCTGTGGATTCTTGTATTCTCATTATTTATTTGTGAATAAATTATATTATATTTTTGTAAATGTTTATAGTTGGCTACCTTCCTTTAGAAATTCACACATAGTACGTATACCTAGTAGTTAAGCCACTGTTAGCATCTGGTTTTTGGAGGCCTCTATATTTTTTGTTTCACATGTTGGGTATTTACAGTATACAGAGTTATAAGTATTTATTACATCTATGCAGATGGAGTAAGATACTGTGAATAACCACTGCCCCCTCCCACTGTCATTAATTAGGACTACATTTAATGGGCTTAAAAAAGCTTAAATTATACAAGAGGAAGACTAGCAATCTCTAAAGGTTAAACATAACATGCACAATCAATTGTATTGACTGATATAAAGCATCAAGTCATCCAAGATGTTACACAGAGAACAAAGTGTAAAGAGTAGATTCTTTTAATACAATATATAAATAAGGTTGCACTTTGCAGATTGCAGTTTTTAGTAAATGACAAGCAAGACAGCTTTGACAGAGAGACTAAATAGATCTTATATATAAAACGTCAGCAGAGAGTCAAACAAAGTTTCAGAAACCAAATTCCAGAGAGCATTCCTGGGACAGAAAAGTTGTTCTAAAACCTTAATGTAGAAGACAAAATAAACAGTGGTAGACGGTAAAATGGAACCTACTGTTGCAAAGAAAAGCGTTGAATTATTTCATTGACTGCAGCTTAAAGAGGAAGTTAGAATGGGCATTGCAGTCTGTACAGTCAGGTATACAGGTCATCTTAATTGAATACACACAATATTCATATACAATCACAGAAATGTATTCATAAAAAAGTGTAAAGTATTATCATCGCCGGTATGAATTAGTGAAGTCATGCTCTTAAGCCTATTCCCACATTTGGTGTTAAAATTGTAAACAGATTTATTACCATATGTGAAGGTGATATATAGAAGGTCATGTATACATAGTATCATTGTACGACATAGTTCTTACTACATTACCCCGGAAATGTAACATATATGTCAAATTGCCATAAGACAGTTCATAAATATATTGCAACATAAACTAGAGGAAACCCCCTATGACACCTCTAACCTGTCATACATGTAAATAGTAATATTGGTGATATAAAAAAGGGATTGCTTAACCACCACTAGCTTTGTAAAATGGTCAGCTATTTTATATAAAGAAATTAAATTTAAGGGACTGTCTGATTCCACATAACATGTGCTGATTCCACAGCACCCCACAGTCAGCTACTATAAAGAATTTCACTACATCCATTGAAAATACAAGGCCATGTGTGTAATGCACAAAAGAGCCAAGACCAAGTGAGCTAACCACTCTCTGCCCTGAATAATAACCGGCAAGTCTGGGCACTATTTGGTATGGCTAATCTAAAATAAGTAGTGTAATGCCATTAAAACCATCATATTCTATACATTAGTTTATAGCGTATAAGTATAACTATAATCATATTAATATCCATTAATGTTAATACATGTAAAATCACATCTCTCTAGCGGTAAATATTATGTGAAAATGCTGACATACCTGAAAATTTCACATACTTTTGACCTTAAATTTAGAAATATACCAGTGTTCCATAACTCTTACTGACGCTTTGTCTTATCTCAATCACAGAAAAGGAAATTAATGCATAGTTCCAAGAGTTGTCATTTTGCTAATAAACATGACTGCCATTAGTGAGGCCTGGTCCTCATACTTGGCCCTAAGAGACATGTCAAAGAAGTAATTATAATGCTACATTCTACCCTGACATGTAGAAATGGATGCAGTGTCAGTACGACCATCAGCATATTGGGATGCCCGTCATAAATAGGTGGAATTTACTAAGAGAGTGCAATGTTTAACAACAGTGATTTAATTGTGTATTTGACATGTCCCTAAATGGCCTTCTATTACAAA
Source organism: Leptodactylus fuscus (assembly GCF_031893055.1). Lineage (NCBI taxonomy): Eukaryota > Metazoa > Chordata > Amphibia > Anura > Leptodactylidae > Leptodactylus > Leptodactylus fuscus. Next base: position 112,683,623 of record NC_134269.1, on the reverse strand, counting down.
CATCATCTAAACCAGTTGCTTTTCCATATTCATGCTTTAAGACATTCTCCATCATTTTGCCTACAATTCCCAAAGGCCATGTTTGGAGGATTTCTTTACTTTCACACAAATGAACTCATTTAATGGTGTTGGTCAGTAACAATTCCCCACCTTTTCTCAAAGTAGAAAGGATGCATTTTAAGTTTTCAGTATACCAGTCCTTATAGACTTGAGACCTTGAGACCTTACAGTTGTTATGAAACATACGGTACAATGTTAAGGATCATAAAAATAATCTATGCAGCAAGACTAGGTTAAAAGCATTTACCAAGCATCAGTCACCATTCTGAGTTTCAACATATGGTATGTACTAAAATACATTAGTTTACTAGGGCAGCTCAGTTCACCACTTTCTCTTTCTTATAACAAACAGTAACTAACTGATCAGGAATAATAGAATCACTTATAAAGGACTATCAGGGGTGTAGCTATGGACAGTGCAGCGGTAGCAGTTGTTCCCTGGCCCTGGACCCTGAGAAGGCCCCAAAGGTCCATTTGCCACATAAAATATACCAATATTCTAAATGGCAAAAGGTAGATGAGGCTCCAATACATAATTTGCACTAACTTCAGTAGTTTTAAGTTAGCATTTGTGAACCATTTTATTTCAATCTGTTATACATTCTACTCTGATGGTTCTTAGTTCCCTGGAACGTGCCCTGGGAAGAAAATTAGATAATATTGATGGGATACATGTACAATCTAATGTGTATGGAGGCAGCAACATAGCCACTCATTTACAATTCTTTTACCATTAGATAATCTCAGCAGAGTTGCCTCTTAGATCTTATTACTCATTATATAAATATGCACAGTTAGCAGATCCTAACTATCCTATTCTATCTAACTTTTGATAGGGGTCTGAGATTTGGAACATTCACCAATTTTGAGTGCTCAGCAGCACCCACACCTCTTGTAGTACAGGGGAATTGCAGCTCAGCTCCATTTCAGTAAATGCAATAGGGCCAGCTACGATTCCCTGCATAGGTGACGGGAGCACAGTGCAAGAAAATACAGTAAAGATGTCCCAACTCTGCACTGTGGCCCTTTCATTCTCAGGATTGGAGGATGGGCCCCAAACAATCTCAAAGCAATGGCATATCCCACATATATATCCTTCTATCAGTTTTTGAATTGGAAATACCTATGAAGTTTTTTTTTTTTTTTACTTTTACCACTCCACATTATATCATTACTAACATTTTTATTTTTTAATTTATATGGCTGTATGTGACCTTGTTTTATACAAGATACATTGTATTTAAGATACAGGTATCTATGTAAGTACATTTTAAAGTGAATTTTTAATTCGTAAGTATGTATACAGTGAAACCTGTTAAAAAAGGAGTTCTCTTCCAATGGAGGGCAATGAGCGTTTTGGCCGCTGTACAAATATATAAGAATAGTTTAGAGGTCTGCTTACCTAAGTGACGGGGGGGGGGGGGGGGGGTTAAGAAAATAAGTAAAGGGGTCAAGTGGGACACCCTGTATAAAAATAGCACCAGAGAGAGACTGAGCCTCCAGCCAAAAGGGTCGGATATCAGGACAGTCCCAAAAAACATGATGTAAGGAACCAATACCTGTCTGACAGCGCCAACACAGGGGTGAAAAGCTAGGCTAAGGGAGTGTAATAGGGCGGGAGTATGGTACCAGTGCATCAGTAGTTTGTACTGGGTCTTACGAAATGAGATACATGTGGATGACTTAGCTGCACGGGACCAAATAACCTGCCACTGGCTGGGTGAGATCTGCCTACCTAATGCATCGAGAAGACCACATTTTAATGCAATTTTGAGTGGTCTCAGTGTATATGTATTAACATACTTCTGTAAGCTGATATATTAACCCTTGAGTCACTATGACAAGCCTCTGTTAGAGAAACACTTACTGTGTCCTAACAACAGGCTTATTATACAGATAGCCCTTTATTTCCAGCTCCCCAGAATTAATTATACAGGGGTTACCCAATCCCTCTTTGGGTTTCTAGGGAACTCAGTGACCTGATGAAAGGAAGAGTCCTCCTTTATTATGCTGCATTTACTCAAGGGCAGAACAGCAGGGTATTTCCTACAGTGCAAAAAAACAACACAGCACAATAAAATGATAATAATAATGGCAACTGTAATAGTAAGCATTGTTGTTCACTAAGGAATTTATTCATTTTCAAATGCTTTGTCAGTGGTCTCACTTGCTACTATTGACAGACCCTTCATTTTGTTTTGTCTTTTGCTTTAATTTTTAAAATTTAGGCCAATTAAAGTAGCAATTAGCAACAAAGCGTAGTATAGTCTGATTTTTGTTCAGCTTTATTTATTACAAGTAAATTTAGCTAAAGATCAGTTTAAGTCTGTCTTGAAGAATGTCTGCTCAGCGGAAGCAGAATAAGAACAGTATTGGTAAAATGTGAAGAAACTCAATGACATGAACCTAGAAAGCTGACAAATCACAGGCTGTAAAAAGAAAACAGATGTTCTGTGCTACAGTAAAATGTTGTAAATATCCATTTGAATTCATGTGTGAAACTCAATTCCTGTTCTAACCATGGATAGACTGAGGATGATAATGGCAGCGTGACTTGGAAACGATCAATGAAACATACATTTATTGCAATTAGACAAGAGAAAGCCTTCTTTGTGCCAGATAGAGCTACATAAGCTTTCTATTTTGTTGTAATGGCAAATAAATGAAAGATCTTGGCAAGACCCACCTGAAAAAAATCAGTCTATGGGAAATGTCTAGTTTTGCTTATATTCTGGATATTATGAGTTATTTTAATGTGTATATATATATATATATATATATATATATATATATGTAAATAATATGTAAATAATAGAATCAAGATTTATTAATGAATACAAAATACAATTGTGAATACAAATAACTAGCCGACTGTTATACAGTTGTTAGGGAACCCTGGGATGGGACACAGGAGACAGTGAGCCCTAAGCTGAAGCTCCCAACTGACCCTTCCTATTGCCAGACCTTTTCCTACGTAATAGGCGGCAACCACGAAGACATCCCCTTCCTGTATATGTGAAACACAAAACGCAGACAAGACGGACAACAACAAAGAGAGGTCAGCTAGCCAAGGGTCAGTAACAGTCGAGCGATGCAGTGCCAAATCAGAGTCCAAAGAATAGTCAGTGAGGAAAGCCAAAGGTCAAGGATAAGAATGCAAGCAAAAAATAGTGATAGCAAGGAGCAAGTATGGAAGGCAATAGCAAGCACTGGTGTGAATGAGAGCCAAGATTAAATAGGGGAGGAAGAACCTGCCCCTGGAGTTGACAGGAAGGCAGGCTGTCAATCACACGAATTAACACTTAATGTAAAAAGGCAAACAAGGGCAGAAGACAGGTGTGGTGCAAATTCAATCACAGAACTAGAGCCGTGTTCACACAGTGCAACCAAGAACTTTAAGCCAAGAACCAAACTGCACACGCCTCCTGCACCGCCCCATGCAAGCAGAGGGTGGTGCAGTGACCTGAATAGGCAGAGATGTTACACCGACATACAAATTCTCCATTGCCACGCACAGACATAACTAAAAATCCATTTTTGAGCACTACATCCATTATATAGCTGGGCTCCAGATGCAAAGGAAAGGATTGGACATGACTCTGAACCATCTATTTAACCCCTTAGACACTGTGGTCAATAGCGACGGTGGCATCTCAGTGGTTTAGCAGAGGGAGGGGAATCCCACTGTCAACCACTGCTAGACCACAAACTAAATTGCTTGCAAAGGCCTGTCATATCTGTATTCCTATTATCCCCGTTCAGGCAATAATGCTTATATTATATTGCTATCCTGAGTATTACAGATCAAATGATCATATTGTAAGATCTAGTAGTGGGACTAAAAATAAAGGGAATATGATTACATAAAGTTAAATAAACTTATTTTAAGCCCTTAACATTTTAGTACCTGTGTCCACTACCAGGACACAGGGAATTGAAGTTTTAACTGCAGCACTGTTAGGACTTTTTCTACCATTATCTTATTGAGTCTCCTGGTGAACCTGCAATTATATATATGGGAGAAATGCAGAGACTGCAATTTGAGATGGAGGGTGGCATTGACCAGCTGTGAATAATATGGTTTATATTACTCTTCTCATGCTTTGGTTACTATCTAGCAAGGTTACCCAGCTAGAGCACAAACTGAATCTGAGGGGAGGATGGGAGTTGTTGTTCCTTTTCCTCCTAGTCCTGAACATGAAATCCTGCCAATTGGTTGACCGCCTTGGTTTTGCTTGTAAATATCAACCCTAATCCATGGGTGGTTACACTTCTGCAAACCTAATAAAAATATGCGGGTTATATTTATATGTTCAGTCTCTAAATGGAAAAAAGAGGTGTTTAAGATCTATAGGTGGCAGATGGATGTATCTAGAACAACTATATACCAATATTTAGGCAGTCTGAGCACTTCTCCAGAAATAGTTGCTCCATTTTCGCAGAGGTTATACAATACATTTTAGTACCTCTGTGTTGATGCATTGTGCAACTTTGAAATACAAAGAAACGTGCTATGGAGGTTTCTCCTGACTTCCATTTTGTTTCTACAGCCCTATATCAGAGGTATTAGAATTTTTGTATGTTTATTCCAATATTTGGATTATGTTTTAATACATACCAATACAATTTTGTTTTTATTTTTTCCATGAGTTTTGAAAGTGATATACAAACACACACATACAAACACATATTCATAATAAGCCTATAAACTGAATACATGATACCACACAATGAGAAGTATCGCACAAAATAGCTGCCACAAAAATGACCTTAAGTAAAAACTGTGGGATTTATCTTGACTCCCATCAATCCCTTGCCTTGATACAATGACCACTCAATTGACATTAGGCTCATGACACTAAGTTTATGAATGCGTCAAAATGATCATAGATGGAAATGGCTTTGATGTTTATGGGAACCAGATATGAGAAACAATATTCCCAGAGTAGTAGAACATAAGAAACATTTTCTACAGAACAGGACTTCTGTTATTTTTATGACATTATTAAAAATAAATAAATTGTTGCATATAAAAGTAAAAGAAAGATAAAAGGATAATAAAATCAGTGTTCTCGAGTACAATTCCTGCCATTATGAAGGCTGTTGTAGAGTTTCTAATCTCTCTTTCACACAACATTCACGCCTCCAAAGATGTGAGATAGAATAGCACTTGTAAAGTATCACATTTTCAAGCTGAAAAATAGTCACAGGCAAAGAAAGATTAGATTCATCTTGTGTTCTGTGAAAGCAGCCTCCTGCTGTTATCAGCGGGCAGCCCCATTAAGGTCATCTTGGGAAGTGACATGTAGACAGCAGGAAAACAAACCAGTACACAGTGCGTATTAATAAAGATGATTTATATTCGGGTTTCAAACTTTCCTGGTAGAGAGATTAAGACAGAAATATCATACAAATAACACCTTGCTGTATAACTAGTTCCACGTATCATATATCATAACTAGAGATGAGCGAACAGTGTTCTATCGAACACATGTTCGATCGGATATCAGGGTGTTCGCCATGTTCGAATCGAATCGAACACCACGTGGTAAAGTGCGCCAAAATTCGATTCCCCTCCCACCTTCCCTGGCGCCTTTTTTGCACCAATAACAGCGCAGGGGAGGTGGGACAGGAACTACGACACTGGGGGCATTGAAAAAAATTGGAAAAAGTCATTGGCTGCCGAAATCAGGTGACCTCCATTTTAGACGAATAGTGGATTTCAAATCCGGGTCATATGAGAATGTGAACTTTGTGACTATGAGACAGGGATAGCTGTACAGGCAGGGATAGCTAGGGATAACCTTTATTTAGGGGGGAATGTTATTAAAAATAACTTTTTGGGGCTCTATCGGGTGTGTAATTGTGATTTTTGTGAGATAAACTTTTTCCCATAGGGATGCATTGGCCAGCGCTGATTGGCCGAATTCCGTACTCTGGCCAATCAGTGCTGGCCAATGCATTCTATTAGCTTGATGAAGCAGAGTGTGCACAAGGGTTCAAGCGCACCCTCGGCTCTGATGTAGCAGAGCCGAGGCTGCACAAGGGTTCAAGCGCACCCTCGGCTCTGATGTAGGAGAGCCGAGGGTGCACTTGAACCCTTGTGCACCCTCAGCTCTGCTACATCAGAGCCGAGGGTGCGCTTGAACCCTTGTGCACACTCTGCTTCATCAAGCTAATAGAATGCATTGGCCAGCGCTGATTGGCCAATGTATTCTATTAGCCTGATGAAGTAGAGCTGAATGTGTGTGCTAAGCACACACATTCAGCTCTACTTCATCGGGCTAATAGAATGCATTGGCCAGCGCTGATTGGCCAGAGTACGGAACTCGACCAATCAGCGCTGGCTCTGCTGGAGGAGGCGGAGTCTAAGATCGCTCCACACCAGTCTCCATTCAGGTCCGACCTTAGACTCCGCCTCCTCCGGCAGAGCCAGCGCTGATTGGCCGAAGGCTGGCCAATGCATTCCTATGCGAATGCAGAGACTTAGCAGTGCTGAGTCAGTTTTGCTCAACTACACATCTGATGCACACTCGGCACTGCTACATCAGATGTAGCAATCTGATGTAGCAGAGCCGAGGGTGCACTAGAACCCCTGTGCAAACTCAGTTCACGCTAATAGAATGCATTGGCCAGCGCTGATTGGCCAATGCATTCTATTAGCCCGATGAAGTAGAGCTGAATGTGTGTGCTAAGCACACACATTCAGCACTGCTTCATCACGCCAATACAATGCATTAGCCAGTGCTGATTGGCCAGAGTACGGAATTCGGCCAATCAGCGCTGGCTCTGCTGGAGGAGGCGGAGTCTAAGGTCGGACCTGAATGGAGACTGGTGTGGAGCGATCTTAGACTCCGCCTCCTCCAGCAGAGCCAGCGCTGATTGGTCGAGTTCCGTACTCTGGCCAATCAGCGCTGGCCAATGCATTCTATTAGCCCGATGAAGTAGAGCTGAATGTGTGTGCTTAGCACACACATTCAGCTCTACTTCATCAGGCTAATAGAATACATTGGCCAATCAGCGCTGGCCAATGCATTCTATTAGCTTGATGAAGCAGAGTGTGCACAAGGGTTCAAGCGCACCCTCGGCTCTGATGTAGCAGAGCCGAGGCTGCACAAGGGTTCAAGTGCACCCTCGGCTCTCCTACATCAGAGCCGAGGGTGCGCTTGAACCCTTGTGCAGCCTCGGCTCTGCTACATCAGAGCCGAGGGTGCGCTTGAACCCTTGTGCACACTCTGCTTCATCAAGCTAATAGAATGCATTGGCCAGCACTGATTGGCCAGAGTACGGAATTCGGCCAATCAGCGCTGGCCAATGCATTCTATTAGCCCGATGAAGTAGAGCTGAATGTGTGTGCTTAGCACACACATTCAGCTCTACTTCATCAGGCTAATAGAATACATTGGCCAATCAGCGCTGGCCAATGCATTCTATTAGCGTGAACTGAGTTTGCACAGGGGTTCTAGTGCACCCTCGGCTCTGCTACATCAGATTGCTACATCTGATGTAGCAGTGCCGAGTGTGCATCAGATGTGTAGTTGAGCAAAACTGACTCAGCACTGCTAAGTCTGCATTCGCATAGGAATGCATTGGCCAGCCTTCGGCCAATCAGCGCTGGCTCTGCCGGAGGAGGCGGAGTCTAAGGTCGGACCTGAATGGAGACTGGTGTGGAGCTATCTTAGACTCCGCCTCCTCCAGCAGAGCCAGCGCTGATTGGTCGAGTTCCGTACTCTGGCCAATCAGCACTGGCCAATGCATTTCTATGGGGAAAAGTTAGCTTGCGAAAATCGCAAACTGACAGGGATTTCCATGAAATAAAGTGACTTTTATGCCCCCAGACATGCTTCCCCTGCTGTCCCAGTGTCATTCCAGGGTGTTGGTATCATTTCCTGGGGTGTCATAGTGGACTTGGTGACCCTCCAGACACGAATTTGGGTTTCCCCCTTAACGAGTTTATGTTCCCCATAGACTATAATGGGGTTCGAAACCCATTCGAACACTCGAACAGTGAGCGGCTGTTCGAATCGAATTTCGAACCTCGAACATTTTAGTGTTCGCTCATCTCTAATCATAACCTTACAGTACATATGTACATGCAGGTCTTATTAGCAGAGGCATTCCGTGAAGTTTGAAGCACTAATTCTAATGGTGTGTCTATAAGTAATGGAAATACTGAAGATTTACAAGTAGGAAATGCACAGCAGAATACAGTTGCAGAAATGGGGACAAGGTTTTAACAAATCACTTCTAGTGTGCACTCTGCCAAAAAATATCCATGTGTAATGTGTAAATTGGCATTCAGTGTCAGTATTTCTTTTTTTTTTTTTAAATGTAGATTGTGAGCCCCATAAAAGTATCACAAAGTACATTTTGTTTCCTATCAGTATGTTTTTGTAGAATGGGAGGAAATCCACACAAACACAGAGAGAACATACAAACGCCTTCTAGATGTTACTCCCGGTGGGGTACGAACCCGGGACTCCAGCACTGCAAAGCTGCAATGCTAACCACTGAGTCACCGTGTTGCCCCTTGTGTCGGTATTTCTGAGAAGGTATATTGATCATGTTTCCCTTGTGAATGCAGGAAAGGATCAATGACGGGCAGCACAGTGACTCAGTGGTTAGCACTGTGGCGCTGGAGTCCTGGGTTTGAATCCTGCCAAGGACATCTGCAAGGAGTTTGTATGTTCTCCCCGTGTTTGCGTGGGTTTCCTCCCACATGCCAAACACATACTGATAGGGATTATAAATTGTGAGCCTTATATGGGACAGTGACTGCCAATGTCTGTAAAGCGCTGCGGAATATGATGGCGCTATACAAGTAAGCATAATAATAATGATATACAATAAACTATTATTTATTATTTCATCTTGATTTTGCCATCATAACACTCTTCTTCATTGTCAACTAATTGCTTAATTCTACTTCTAGCAACAGTGGTGTAACCTGTGCACCAAACTTTTATCAGGGCCGACTACTCCATCCCTATGGCATATTCTTGATAATGGAGGCTGCAGGTTCTCAGCATATGTCACCATTAAAGAGATCAGTGGGGATCCAACACCAAGGACCCCTGCTGATCAGCTGGTTGAAGGGACAATGGGCGTTTCTGTGAGCGCCATAATATCTTCAATATTTATATTGCACACTTTCTGTTTTATAGTGACCACCCAATGCAGTTACAGTCTGTTCACTTCTACAGGATAAGGTTTTAATTACATATCTCAGCCACTATAAAACAGATGGGTGAAAGGGCCATGGGACTTGAACAAGCACCATGCTCCCTATAAATAGATGACTAGAAGGGGCCCTTGGTATTAGATAGCATTAATCCTTTAAGGGGTCCCCAACCCAGTTTGTTGGGTCTCCTCTGTCTATCTGACCCCGCTGTCTCCCATGAAATATAATAGATTAACAGCAACAGCGATCGGCACTCATCTCTGCTACCTGGAGAGTTAAGCACATTGATCTCCATAGGCAACAGAGATGAGTGTGGATCGATGCTGCTGGACGTGTAGTATCTTTAGCACTTGGTCAGAAAAGAAGAACATTTCTCACTGCTGAGTGCACAACCAAGGGTAATCCAATTTCATGGAACCGTAATGGACATGAGTGTATTGAGGGAGCCATGAACTCGGCATTATTAACATGGACCATGTGAATAGGTCCACTAAAGTCTATGGGGCCGATAAACCCTGTAGTGTGAATGGCTTCTGAAACAACCATTTTTTCCTCAGTCAATGTGTATAAAATACTTTTAGTAAGATATAGTAATTTTATTACTGTGTAATTAATATTAGGCTTGACTGAAATGATATTGCCAGTCCCGATTATGAATAGAGTTGATGTTGTGTTGTGTAGTTGCCACTCTTCCTCCCATACCCCCTTACTGTCGCTGTACCACTGCTTACAAAGAGCTGAATTTACATCTTATTTTATTCAGACTTGAAGTTATTACATTATTAATGTGTAAAGCTGAGACATAACACAAAGTTCATTAGTATGCTTTACTATAACAGCCCATCTATTCACAGAGAAGTGAGAAAGATTATGTTGATAACATTTTAGAAACGTCAATGCGAGGTGTTAGAAGAAAGTTGTTATATGCAAATTTTGATAAAATAGTTAAAATCACGTATCTCAGTTACAGTTCTTGTTGACACAAGTGCCTGTCCTAATAATAACAATAATTGAAAATGATACAAAGAAACTGTTGTATATTGCTTGTAAGACATTTCACATTTCTTGTTTCTATTTATTTTCTGTACTGTACTGTATTGTTACTCTTTCCTTCCCCAATTTGTGGGGGACAATGTCTAATAACTAATAAAGGCAGCACAGTATTTCACTTAACAGCAATATTCCTGTGCAATATTCCTAAAATCTGCATCACCATATGTGTAAAGAGAAGTCACGCAATGTTTGACTTTACTTATTTTGTTCATTTATTTCTTACAGCTTAAATAGTGGCAACACGTTCCATAGCAGAAACTGTCACTATAGGTAGAATCTACTTTCCATAATTCGCACTTACAGCATGCTAAGGCTAAAGATAGAAAGAGCCGATGAGTGTCTCTGTATATATACTATATATATATATATATATATATATATATATATATATATATATATATATATATATATATATATAGTGAAAAAGGAAAATGGGGTATTTGTAGTCTTCATGAGGAGAACATGGAGAACAAATTCTATGGATTTCAATTGAGGTTGTTTGTAAAAGCAACTTGTATTCAGACCACTGTTCTGTAAGCCCTAAATAAACTCAAAAATTTGGATGAACCACTGGATATTCTGTTTTATTTATAATTTAATTATTTGTGTTTAATGTCTGTTTTTATCTGTTATTATTACATTGTATATCGTAACAGAGAATAGGTTTCCTAATATATTATGAGACATTCGGAACTTCTCTTGGACATATTCACAATTGCCATATTCCCCTTGCATGGTATCTAAGAACACGTGCAGGGAGGCATGGAACAGATGTTCACAATGTATTTTGCAAGATGACAGCATGTATCTGGCATGTGTAAAATCAGCAGACAATTAGATTGTGATACATTATGATTGTCACTTTATCTGTCATTCCATAATATACATTATACAGCACCATAAACTATGTGGGACATGCTAATGCATAGCTGAATGCTCAAATGTATAAAGATTTCCTTGTTCAGTAATTCAAACCCTCAATGTATATAGCAATAACATAACACTTATATGCACAGATACAATCAGATATGACAGAATAATAATCTAATTAATGAAGACCTTGCCTACAGGAGCCTACAGACCATGGGAAGCAATTGTAAGCCAAGGGTAGACGTTCTTCATACTGAGGCTTAGCCTTATTTTGTAGAAATCTGAGTGAAGGCATAATAATTAGAGATGAGCGAACACTAAAATGTTCGAGGTTCGAAATTCGATTCGAACAGCCGCTCAATGTTCGTGTGTTCGAATGGGTTTCGAACCCCATTATAGTCTATGGGGAACAGATACTCGTTAAGGGGGAAACCCAAATCCGTGTCTGGAGGGTCACCAAGTCCACTATGACACCCCAGGAAATGATGCCAACACCTCTGGAATGACACTGGGACAGCAGGGGAAGCATGTCTGGGGGCATCTAACACACCAAAGACCCTCTATTACCCCAACATCACAGCCTAACAACTACACACTTTACACACTCAATACCACCTCTCTGACAGTAGGAAAACACCTTGAAACATGTGTATTTGGCACTTGCAGTGAGGAGAGCTTGTCACCAGCAGTGAATTTGGCCCTTGTAGTAAGTTGAGGTTGGCACCAACATTTGTTTTGAAAATCAGGGTGGATTGAGCCTCTAACCAGCAGAGTTTGGGCAAATTCATGGTGGAGGGAGCCTCTAAACACCCCAGTTTGGGCAAATTCATGGTGGAGGGAGCCTCTAAAAACCCCAGTTTGGACCAATTCATGGTGGAGGGAGCCTCTAACCAGACCAGTGTGGGCAAATTCATGGTGGAGGGAGCCTCTAAAAAACCCAGTTTGGACCAATTCATGGTGGAGGGAGCCTCTAACCAGCCCAGTTTGGGCAAATTCATGGTGGAGGGAGCCTCTAAAAAACCCAGTTTGGACCAATTCATGGTGGAGGGAGCCTCTAACCAGCCCAGTTTGGGCAAATTCATGGTGGAGGGAGCCTCTAAAAAACCCAGTTTGGACCAATTCATGGTGGAGGGAGCCTCTAACCAGCCCAGTTTGGGCAAATTCATGGTGGAGAGAGCCTCTAAACAGCCCAGTTTGGGCAAATTCATGGTGGAGGGAGCCTCTAAACAGCCCAGTTTGGGCAAATTCATGGTGGAGGGAGCCTCTAACCAGCCCAGTTTGGACCAATTAATGGTGGAGGGAGCCTCTAACCAGCCCAGTTTGGGCAAATTCATGGTGGAGGGAGCCTCTAAACAGCCCAGTTTGGACCAATTCATGGTGGAGGGAGCCTCTAAAAAACCCAGTTTGGACCAATTCATGGTGGAGGGAGCCTCTAAACAGCCCAGTTTGGGCAAATTCATGGTGGAGGGAGCCTCTAACCAGCCCAGTTTGGGCAAATTCATGGTGGAGGGAGCCTCTAAACAGCCCAGTTTGGACCAATTCATGGTGGAGGGAGCCTCTAAAAAACCCAGTTTGGACCAATTCATGGTGGAGGGAGCCTCTAACCAGCCCAGTTTGGGCAAATTCATGGTGGAGGGAGCCTCTAAAAAACCCAGTTTGGACCAATTCATGGTGGAGGGAGCCTCTAACCAGCCCAGTTTGGGCAAATTCATGGTGGAGGGAGCCTCTAAAAAACCCAGTTTGGACCAATTCATGGTGGAGGGAGCCTCTAACCAGCCCAGTTTGGGCAAATTCATGGTGGAGAGAGCCTCTAAACAGCCCAGTTTGGGCAAATTCATGGTGGAGGGAGCCTCTAAACAGCCCAGTTTGGGCAAATTCATGGTGGAGGGAGCCTCTAACCAGCCCAGTTTGGACCAATTAATGGTGGAGGGAGCCTCTAACCAGCCCAGTTTGGGCAAATTCATGGTGGAGGGAGCCTCTAAACAGCCCAGTTTGGACCAATTCATGGTGGAGGGAGCCTCTAAAAAACCCAGTTTGGACCAATTCATGGTGGAGGGAGCCTCTAAACAGCCCAGTTTGGGCAAATTCATGGTGGAGGGAGCCTCTAACCAGCCCAGTTTGGACCAATTAATGGTGGAGGGAGCCTCTAAACAGCCAAGTTTTGGGAAATCCATGGTGGAGGGAGCCTCTAACCAGCCCAGTTTGGACCAATTCATGGTGGAGGGAGCCTCTAAACAGCCCAGTTTGGGCAAATTCATGGTGGAGGGAGCCTCTAAAAAACCCAGTTTGGACCAATTCATGGTGGAGGGAGCCTCTAACCAGCCCAGTTTGGACCAATTAATGGTGGAGGGAGCCTCTAAACAGCCAAGTTTGGACCAATTCATGGTGGAGGGAGCCTCTAAAAACCCCAGTTTGGACCAATTCATGGTGGAGGGAGCCTCTAACCAGCCCAGTTTGGGCAAATTCATGGTGGAGGGAGCCTCTAAACAGCCCAGTTTGGGCAAATTCATGGTGGAGGGAGCCTCTAACCAGCCCAGTTTGGACCAATTAATGGTGGAGGGAGCCTCTAACCAGCCCAGTTTGGACCAATTAATGGTGGAGGGAGCCTCTAACCAGCCCAGTTTGGACCAATTAATGGTGGAGGGAGCCTCTAACCACCCCAGTTTGGACCAATTCATGGTGGAGGGAGCCTCTAAACAGCCAAGTTTGGACCAATTCATGGTGGAGGGAGCCTCTAAAAACCCCAGTTTGGACCAATTCATGGTGGAGGGAGCCTCTAACCAGCCCAGTTTGGGCAAATTCATGGTGGAGGGAGCCTCTAACCAGCCCAGTTTGGACCAATTAATGGTGGAGGGAGCCGCTAAACAGCCCAGTTTGGGCAAATTCATGGTGGAGGGAGCCTCTAAACAGCCCAGTTTGGACCAATTCATGGTGGAGGGAGCCTCTAAAAAACCCAGTTTGGACCAATTCATGGTGGAGGGAGCCTCTAAACAGCCCAGTTTGGGCAAATTCATGGTGGAGGGAGCCTCTAACCAGCCCAGTTTGGACCAATTAATGGTGGAGGGAGCCTCTAAACAGCCAAGTTTTGGGAAATTCATGGTGGAGGGAGCCTCTAACCAGCCCAGTTTGGACCAATTAATGGTGAAGGGAGCCTCTAAACAGCCCAGTTTGGACCAATTCATGGTGGAGGGAGCCTCTAAACAGCCCAGTTTGGGCAAATTCATGGTGGAGGGAGCCTCTAAAAAACCCAGTTTGGACCAATTCATGGTGGAGGGAGCCTCTAAACAGCCCAGTTTGGGCAAATTCATGGTGGAGGGAGCCTCTAAACAGCCCAGTTTGGGCAAATTCATGGTGGAGGGAGCCTCTAACCAGCCCAGTTTGGACCAATTAATGGTGGAGGGAGCCGCTAAACAGCCCAGTTTGGGCAAATTCATGGTGGAGGGAGCCTCTAAACAGCCCAGTTTGGACCAATTCATGGTGGAGGGAGCCTCTAAAAAACCCAGTTTGGACCAATTCATGGTGGAGGGAGCCTCTAAACAGCCCAGTTTGGGCAAATTCATGGTGGAGGGAGCCTCTAACCAGCCCAGTTTGGACCAATTAATGGTGGAGGGAGCCTCTAAACAGCCAAGTTTTGGGAAATTCATGGTGGAGGGAGCCTCTAACCAGCCCAGTTTGGACCAATTAATGGTGGAGGGAGCCTCTAAACAGCCCAGTTTGGACCAATTCATGGTGGAGGGAGCCTCTAAACAGCCCAGTTTGGGCAAATTCATGGTGGAGGGAGCCTCTAAACAGCCCAGTTTGGACCAATTCATGGTGGAGGGAGCCTCTAAACAGCCCAGTTCGGGCAAATTCATGGTGGAGGGAGCCTCTAAAAAACCCAGTTTGGACCAATTCATGGTGGAGGGAGCCTCTAACCAGCCCAGTTTGGACCAATTAATGGTGGAGGGAGCCTCTAAACAGCCAAGTTTGGACCAATTCATGGTGGAGGGAGCCTCTAAAAACCCCAGTTTGGACCAAGTCATGGTGGAGGGAGCCTCTAACCAGCCCAGTTTGGGCAAATTCATGGTGGAGGGAGCCTCTAACCAGCCCAGTTTGGACCAATTAATGGTGGAGGGAGCCGCTAAACAGCCCAGTTTGGACCAATTCATGGTGGAGGGAGCCTCTAAAAACCCCAGTTTGGACCAATTCATGGTGGAGGGAGCCTCTAAAAAACCCAGTTTGGACCAATTCATGGTGGAGGGAGCCTCTAACCAGCCCAGTTTGGGCAAATTCATGGTGGAGGGAGCCTCTAACCAGCAGAGTTGTGGGAAAGCAGGGTGGAGGGAGCCTCTAACCAGCAGAGTTGGTGGAAATCAGGGTGGAGGGAGCCTCTAACCAGCAGAGTTGGGGGAAATCATGTTGGAGGGAGCCTAGTATTAGCAGAATTGTGCAACGCTTATGGTGGATGAGTATGAGGATGCGGAGGAATTGGAGAGGTTGAGTACAGACATGGAGTTTCATGTTGGGGTGCTTTACACAGGTGGGCACAAAAATGAAGGCTCTATCCAGTGGTGGTTCATTTTTATCAAAGTGAGCCGGTCGGCACTCTCAGCTGACAGACGGGTGCGCTTGTCAGTGATGATGCCACCGGCTGCACTGAACACCCTCTCAGATAGGACGCTGGCGGCAGGACAGGACAGCACCTCCAAGGCATATAGGGCAAGTTCAAGCCACAGGTCCAACTTCGACACCCAATACGTGTAGGGCGCAGAGGGGTCGGAGAGGACAGGGCTGTGGTCGGAAAGGTATTCCCGCAACATGCGCCTATACTTCTCACGCCTGGTGACACTAGGACCCTCCGTGGCGGCACTTTGGCGAGGGGGTGCCATCAAGGTGTCCCAGACCTTAGACAGTGTGCCCCTCGTTTGTGTGGACCGGTGAGAACTTGGTTGCCTACTGGAGGAACTGCCCTCCCTGCCGCCAACGTCACATGCTGGAAACATCTCCATCATATTCTGCACCAATTGCCTGTGGCAAGCATTGATGCGATTGGCCCTCCCCTCTACCGGAATAAAAGACGAGATGTTGTTTTTATACCGGGGGTCAAGGATAGCAAAGATCCAGTACTGGTTGTCCTCCATGATTTTGACAATACGCTTGTCGGTTGTAAAGCACCCCAACATGAACTCAGCCATGTCTGCCACAGTGTTAGTTGGCATGACTCCTCTGGCCCCACCGGAAAGTTCAATCTCCATTTCCTCCTCATCCTCCATGTCTACCCATCCACGCTGCAACAATGGGACGATTCGAAGTTGCCCGGAAGCCTCCTGTATCACCATCACATCATCGGACAACTCTTCTTCCTCCTCCTCCTCCTCCTCCTCCTCCATTAAACGCAGTGAAGCGGACAGATGTGTGGACCTACTCTCCAGCTGTGACGGATCGGATGCTATCCCTAACTCCTCTGTGTGATCTGAGTTATCCCTGATGTCAATCAGGGATTCTCTCAGAACACACAAGAGCGGGATTGTAAGGCTCACCATCGCATCCTCAGAGCTCACCCTCCTTGTGGACTCCTCAAAGACCCGTAGGATGTCACAAAGGTCTCTCATCCATGGCCACTCATGGATGTGAAACTGAGGCAGCTGACTTTGTGGCACCCTAGGGTTTTGTAGCTGGTATTCCATCAAAGGTCTCTGCTGCTCAACCACTCTATTCAACATCTGAAACGTTGAGTTCCAGCGTGTGGGGACGTCGCACAAAAGCCGGTGTTGTGGCACATGCAGGCGTTGCTGGAGAGATTTTAAGCTAGCAGCGGCTACTGTCGACTTGCGAAAGTGGGCGCACATGCGCCGCACTTTCACCAGTAGCTCTGGAACATTGGGGTAGCTCTTTAGGAAACGTTGCACCACTAGGTTGAAGACGTGGGCCAGGCATGGAACATGTTGGAGTCCGGCAAGCTCCAGAGCTGCTACCAGGTTCCGGCCGTTATCACAAACGACCATGCCTGGGCCCAGGTGCAGCGGCTCAAACCATATTGCCGTCTCATCGAGGAGGGCATCCCTCACCTCGGAGGCAGTGTGCTGTCTGTCCCCCAAGCTGATCAGCTTCAGCACAGCCTGCTGACGTCTACCAACGCCAGTGCTGCAACGTTTCCAACTCGTAGCTGGGGTCAATCTAACAGCGGAGGAGGAGGCGGTGGCGGAGGAGGAGGCGGTGGCGGAGGAGGAGGCGGTAGAGGAGGAGGGGGGTGTTCTTCTCGTGTCCCTGCCAGGAATGTTAGGCGGGGAGACGAGGTACACCGGGCCAGTTTGGGAAGCAGTCCCAGCCTCAACTACATTCACCCAGTGTGCCGTCAGTGAAATGTAGCGTCCCTGTCCGCATGCACTTGTCCACGCGTCGGTGGTCAAGTGGACCTTTGTGCAAAGCGCGGAACTAAGGGCCCGCCTGATGTTGAGTGACACGTGCTGGTGCAAGGCGGGGACGGCACACCGGGAGAAGTAGTGACGGCTAGGGACGGCATAGCGAGGTGCCGCAGTTGCCATCAGGTCCAGGAAGGCGGGAGTTTCAACAAGCCGGAACGCCAACATCTCCTGGGCCAGCAGTTTAGCGATGTTGGCGTTCAAGGCTTGCGCGTGTGGGTGGTTAGCAGTGTATTTCTGCCGCCGCTCCAATGTCTGAGAGATGGTGGGTTGTTGTAAAGAAACGCCTGATGGTGCCTTTGATGGTGCAGGAGAAGGAGATAAGAAAGGACCAGGGGAGGATGAGGTAGAAGTCAACAAAGTGGCGGAGGCAGATGAAGTGGTGTCCTGGCTCGTCCTCTGGAGTGCATCGCCAGCACAGTCAGCAGTGGCAGAGGCAGAGGCAGTGGCAGAGGCAGTGGCAGTGGCGTGAACGGCAGGCGGCCTTTGTCCTGCCGTTGCTGCCTGCCACTGATTCCAGTGCTTGGATTCCAAATGACGGCGCATTGAAGTGGTGGACAGGTTGCTCTTCTCAGAGCCCCTAATCAATTTCGAGAGGCAAATTGTGCAGACAACACTATATCTGTCCTCGGCGCATTCCTTGAAAAAACTCCACACCTTCGAGAAACGTGCCCTCGAGGTGGGAGTTTTTCGGGGCTGGGTACGAACTGGAACATCTTGGGAGATTCCGGGTGTGGCCTGGCTTCGCCTAAGCTGCTGACCTCTGCCTCTGCCTCTAGCTACCCTTTTTGGTGCTGCACCTGCCTCAACATCCACACTACTTTCCCCGCTTGACATCCCCCCTGTCCAGGTCGGGTCAGTGTCCTCATCATCCACCACTTCCTCTTCCAACTCCTGTCTCATCTCCTCCTCCCGCACAATGCGCCGGTCAACTGGATGCCCTGACGGCAACTGCGTCACATCATCGTCGATGAGGGTGGGTTGCTGGTCATCCACCACCAAATCGAACGGAGATGGAGGAGACTCTAGTGTTTGAGCATCTGGACACAGATGCTCCTCTGTTAGGTTCGTGGAATCGTGACGTGGAGAGGCAGGTTGAGGGACAATGAAAGGAGCGGAGAACAGCTCTGGGGAGCAGGGACAGTTTGGGTTATTGTTCTGTAAAGCTTCGGAATTTTGGGAGGAAGGAAGACAAGACTGTTGGGTAATAGGAGGAGAGGAGGCAGAGTCTGACTGGCTGCAGGACAATGTGCTGTAAGCGTTCTCTGACAGCCATTGCAAGACCTGTTCCTGGTTCTCGGGCCTACTAAGGTTTGTACCCTGCAGTTTAGTTAATGTGGCAAGCAACCCTGGCACTGTGGAGTGGCGCAATGCTTGCTGCCCCACAGGAGTAGGCACGGGACGCCCTGTGGCTTCACTGCTACCTTGCTCCCCAGAACCATTCCCCCGACCTCGCCCACGGCCTCGTCCACGTCCCTTTCCGGGAGCCTTGCGCATTTTGAATTCCTAGTTAGAAATTGGCACTGTATACCAGTAGTAAAAATTGTGGGTGCACGTAACCCCAATATATTCTTTGAATTCCCAGTCAGACACTGGCACTATATGGCAGTAGCAAGAAATGAGGGTATTTGTATTCCCAATATATTCTTTGAATTCCCAGTCAGACACTGGCACTATATGGCAGTAGCAAGAAATGAGGGTATTTGTATTCCCAATATATTCTTTGAATTCCCAGTCAGACAATGGCACTGTATACCAGTAGTAAAAATTGTGGGTGCACGTAACCCCAATATATTCTTTGAATTCCCAGTCAGACACTGGCACTATATGGCAGTAGCAAGAAATGAGGGTATTTGTATTCCCAATATATTCTTTGAATTCCCAGTCAGACAATGGCACTGTATACCAGTAGTAAAAATTGTGGGTGCACGTAACCCCAATATATTCTTTGAATTACCAGTCAGAAACTGGCACTATATGGCAGTAGCAAGAAATGAGGGTATTTGTATTCCCAATATATTCTTTGAATTCCCAGTCAGACAATGGCACTGTATACCAGTAGTAAAAATTGTGGGTGCACGTAACCCCAATATATTCTTTGAATTCCCAGTCAGACACTGGCACTATATGGCAGTAGCAAGAAATGAGGGTATTTGTATTCCCAATATATTCTTTGAATTCCCAGTCAGACAATGGCACTGTATACCAGTAGTAAAAATTGTGGGTGCACGTAACCCCAATATATTCTTTAAATTACCAGTCAGAAACTGGCACTATATGGCAGTAGCAAGAAATGAGGGTATTTATAACCCCAATATATTCTTTGAATTCCCAGTCAGACAAT
Organism: Leptodactylus fuscus; assembly: GCF_031893055.1. Classification (NCBI taxonomy): domain Eukaryota; kingdom Metazoa; phylum Chordata; class Amphibia; order Anura; family Leptodactylidae; genus Leptodactylus; species Leptodactylus fuscus. The sequence continues at coordinate 112,663,714 of NC_134269.1, read as the reverse complement.
GGCACTGTATACCAGTAGTAAAAATTGTGGGTGCACGTAACCCCAATATATTCTTTGAATTCCCAGTCAGACACTGGCACTATATGGCAGTAGCAAGAAATGAGGGTATTTGTATTCCCAATATACTCTTTGAATTCCCAGTCAGACAATGGCACTGTATACCAGTAGTAAAAATTGTGGGTGCACGTAACCCCAATATATTCTTTGAATTACCAGTCAGAAACTGGCACTATATGGCAGTAGCAAGAAATGAGGGTATTTGTATTCCCAATATATTCTTTGAATTCCCAGTCAGACAATGGCACTGTATACCAGTAGTAAAAATTGTGGGTGCACGTAACCCCAATATATTCTTTGAATTCCCAGTCAGACACTGGCACTATATGGCAGTAGCAAGAAATGAGGGTATTTGTATTCCCAATATATTCTTTGAATTCCCAGTCAGACACTGGCACTATATGGCAGTAGCAAGAAATGAGGGTATTTGTATTCCCAATATACTCTTTGAATTCCCAGTCAGACAATGGCACTGTATACCAGTAGTAAAAATTGTGGGTGCACGTAACCCCAATATATTCTTTGAATTACCAGTCAGAAACTGGCACTATATGGCAGTAGCAAGAAATGAGGGTATTTGTATTCCCAATATATTCTTTGAATTCCCAGTCAGACAATGGCACTGTATACCAGTAGTAAAAATTGTGGGTGCACGTAACCCCAATATATTCTTTGAATTCCCAGTCAGACACTGGCACTATATGGCAGTAGCAAGAAATGAGGGTATTTGTATTCCCAATATATTCTTTGAATTCCCAGTCAGACAATGGCACTGTATACCAGTAGTAAAAATTGTGGGTGCACGTAACCCCAATATATTCTTTGAATTCCCAGTCAGACACTGGCACTATATGGCAGTAGCAAGAAATGAGGGTATTTGTATTCCCAATATATTCTTTGAATTCCCAGTCAGACAATGGCACTGTATACCAGTAGTAAAAATTGTGGGTGCACGTAACCCCAATATATTCTTTGAATTACCAGTCAGACACTGGCACTATATGGCAGTAGCAAGAAATGAGGGTATTTGTATTCCCAATATATTCTTTGAATTCCCAGTCAGACAATGGCACTGTATACCAGTAGTAAAAATTGTGGGTGCACGTAACCCCAATATATTCTTTGAATTCCCAGTCAGACACTGGCACTATATGGCAGTAGCAAGAAATGAGGGTATTTGTATTCCCAATATATTCTTTGAATTCCCAGTCAGACAATGGCACTGTATACCAGTAGTAAAAATTGTGGGTGCACGTAACCCCAATATATTCTTTGAATTCCCAGTCAGACACTGGCACTATATGGCAGTAGCAAGAAATGAGGGTATTTGTATTCCCAATATATTCTTTGAATTCCCAGTCAGACAATGGCACTGTATACCAGTAGTAAAAATTGTGGGTGCACGTAACCCCAATATATTCTTTGAATTCCCAGTCAGACACTGGCACTATATGGCAGTAGCAAGAAATGAGGGTATTTGTATTCCCAATATATTCTTTGAATTCCCAGTCAGACAATGGCACTGTATACCAGTAGTAAAAATTGTGGGTGCACGTAACCCCAATATATTCTTTGAATTCCCAGTCAGACACTGGCACTATATGGCAGTAGCAAGAAATGAGGGTATTTGTATTCCCAATATATTCTTTGAATTCCCAGTCAGACAATGGCACTGTATACCAGTAGTAAAAATTGTGGGTGCACGTAACCCCAATATATTCTTTGAATTCCCAGTCAGACACTGGCACTATATGGCAGTAGCAAGAAATGAGGGTATTTATAACCCCAATATATTCTTTGAATTCCCAGTCAGACAATGGCACTGTATACCAGTAGTAAAAATTGTGGGTGCACGTAACCCCAATATATTCTTTGAATTCCCAGTCAGACACTGGCACTATATGGCAGTAGCAAGAAATGAGGGTATTTGTATTCCCAATATATTCTTTGAATTCCCAGTCAGACAATGGCACTGTATACCAGTAGTAAAAATTGTGGGTGTATATAGCCCCAATTCTATTGCTAGGGGACTTGCAGGGTATTTCTGGGGTGAAGGTGGGGGGGCACACCGTTGGAACGGGTATCGGGGTATATATCGGGTATACGGGAATACACTGACAGTGTATTCCATTCAGGATCCTGGGAAAGCTGGGTTGTGGCGATTGAGCCCGTCAGTGCCACGTTACACTGACAAGCTTCTCCCTGGAATTTAGCTCTTACAAGAGCTGTTGTGGTTGTCTTCTCCTTCGTATCCTAGCCTGTCCCTGCCTACCCAGAATCTAAGCCCTAGCTAGCTGGACGGAAACCTCCGTCCTCTGTGAATTGCAAGCTCAGAATGACGCGAACCTGGGCGGCGCTGTTCTTTTAAATTAGAGGTCACATGTTTTCGGCAGCCAATGGGTTTTGCCTACTTTTCTCAACGTCACCGGTGTCATAGTTCCTGTCCCACCTACCCTGCGCTGTTATTGGAGCAAAAAAGGCGCCAGGGAAGGTGGGAGGGGAATCGAGTAATGGCGCACTTTACCACGCGGTGTTCGATTCGATTCGAACATGCCGAACAGCCTAATATCCGATCGAACATGAGTTCGATAGAACACTGTTCGCTCATCTCTAATAATAATGATTAGAGATGAGCGAACACTAAAATGTTCGAGGTTCGAAATTCGATTCGAACAGCCGCTCACTGTTCGAGTGTTCGAATGGGTTTCGAACCCCATTATAGTCTATGGGGAACATAAACTCGTTAAGGGGGAAACCCAAATTCGTGTCTGGAGGGTCACCAAGTCCACTATGACACCCCAGGAAATGATACCAACACCCTGGAATGACACTGGGACAGCAGGGGAAGCATGTCTGGGGGCATAAAAGTCACTTTATTTCATGGAAATCCCTGTCAGTTTGCGATTTTCGCAAGCTAACTTTTCCCCATAGAAATGCATTGGCCAGCGCTGATTGGCCAGAGTACGGAACTCGACCAATCAGCGCTGGCTCTGCTGGAGGAGGCGGAGTCTAAGATCGCTCCACACCAGTCTCCATTCAGGTCCGACCTTAGACTCCGCCTCCTCCGGCAGAGCCAGCGCTGATTGGCCGAAGGCTGGCCAATGCATTCCTATGCGAATGCAGAGACTTAGCAGTGCTGAGTCAGTTTTGCTCAACTACACATCTGATGCACACTCGGCACTGCTACATCAGATGTAGCAATCTGATGTAGCAGAGCCGAGGGTGCACTAGAACCCCTGTGCAAACTCAGTTCACGCTAATAGAATGCATTGGCCAGCGCTGATTGGCCAATGCATTCTATTAGCCCGATGAAGTAGAGCTGAATGTGTGTGTTAAGCACACACATTCAGCACTGCTTCATCACGCCAATACAATGCATTAGCCAGTGCTGATTGGCCAGAGTACGGAATTCGGCCAATCAGCGCTGGCTCTGCTGGAGGAGGCGGAGTCTAAGGTCGGACCTGAATGGAGACTGGTGTGGAGCGATCTTAGACTCCGCCTCCTCCAGCAGAGCCAGCGCTGATTGGCTGAATTCCGTACTCTGGCCAATCAGCGCTGGCCAATGCATTCTATTAGCCCGATGAAGTAGAGCTGAATGTGTGTGCTAAGCACACACATTCAGCACTGCTTCATCACGCCAATACAATGCATTAGCCAGTGCTGATTGGCCAGAGTACGGAATTCGGCCAATCAGCGCTGGCTCTGCTGGAGGAGGCGGAGTCTAAGGTCGGACCTGAATGGAGACTGGTGTGGAGCGATCTTAGACTCCGCCTCCTCCAGCAGAGCCAGCGCTGATTGGCCGAATTCCGTACTCTGGCCAATCAGCGCTGGCCAATGCATTCTATTAGCCCGATGAAGTTCAAGTGCACCCTCGGCTCTCCTACATCAGAGCCGAGGGTGCGCTTGAACCCTTGTGCAGCTTCAGCTCTGCTACATCAGAGCCGAGGGTGCGCTTGAACCCTTGTGCACACTCTGCTTCATCAAGCTAATAGAATGCATTGGCCAGCACTGATTGGCCAGAGTACGGAATTCGGCCAATCAGCGCTGGCCAATGCATCCCTATGGGAAAAAGTTTATCTCACAAAAATCACAATTACACACCCGATAGAGCCCCAAAAAGTTATTTTTAATAACATTCCCCCCTAAATAAAGGTTATCCCTAGCTATCCCTGCCTGTACAGCTATCCCTGTCTCATAGTCACAAAGTTCACATTCTCATATGACCCGGATTTGAAATCCACTATTCGTCTAAAATGGAGGTCACCTGATTTCGGCAGCCAATGACTTTTTCCAATTTTTTTCAATGCCCCCAGTGTCGTAGTTCCTGTCCCACCTCCCCTGCGCTGTTATTGGTGCAAAAAAGGCGCCAGGGAAGGTGGGAGGGGAATCGAATTTTGGCGCACTTTACCACGCGGTGTTCAATTCGATTCGAACATGGCGAACACCCTGATATCCGATCGAACATGTGTTCGATAGAACACTGTTCGCTCATCTCTAACGATACTAATGATACATGTATCATGTACCTATTCCTGCTAAAATGGGAAGGCACTCGGTCCTACCCCGATGCTGCTACATGGAAGACATATTTCTGGGCATTTATGACAATCTAGATATGTATTTTGTGAATTGGGACAAAACATTTTCATATGTCAGTGGAGAATTAATTTGTGTGGCCTAAAGATTTAACCTGTCACAGTTTTGGTCATGACCATGGACTGTATCACATGACCATAGACCATATATAACATGACCATGGACTATATATCACATGACCACGGACTGTATCACATGACCATGGGCTGATTTTTATCCACTGGAAGTAAGCACAATGAATGAAAGCAAACAAGATGAGAAATTCATACAGAAAGTATATTGGAAAATTGTAGAACTTTTTATTATACAAACAATAACATTTGGTCATATAGCCAACCCTTTAAGCCAAGGTAGCCAAAATGGTAGATTTGTTTAATTCTTGCTCAATGCACACTCTTTGCATTTCTACTGTCACCTGCATTATGTGGAGCCATGTGAATAGTGCTGTGCTTTAGCGAGTTATATGTAATGAGAACCCATTAAGTACACTTTCCGTAAGATACTTATGAACTATATGGCTAATTTCCTCTTGACACAACACAGCACTGCCTGGGTAGCAGCAGGCAGTTCTGCAGTTCAAAGCACTTAACATTTGGTATATTAGAACAACTCTGACAGAGTCATGTGTCTTTCATCATATTAATAACATCTTCCTCTGAGAATAAACTATTTACAACAAGATGTCTTGGTTCTTAAATGTCAATGTACAGAATATATTCTTTTGCCATATTGGTCAATGTTAATGACAAAGTGTTCATATACAAATGTTGATCACTTCATGTGTCATGTATATGATCTCTTACTTCTTGGCCATATTTGGTACTTAGGATTATACAATGTATTACAATGTAGACATTTAAATTTAGAAAATTAAAAGTTGAACATTTTGTCTCTACTATCATTGGTAGTGACGACAGTCTGTTTTCTTGATACTTTAGGCTGCCAATAGCTATAACTTTGAATGCAGGGTGACCAGATGTTCTTCTGTATCCACTGACCTGTCTGTTTCTGAAAAGATAACCTGGCCATAATAAGGAAATTATGGTCAGGTTTCTGACAAATGCCAAACCATAGAAAGAAAGAAAAAAAGAAATGCCAGACTATGGAAAGAAAATACATTTTTCATTATTTATCTATGCAAAAATGGTTATGGTTATGCTGTGGGAAAACCCTTTTAAGACAAGGGCCCCAGGTAGCGTAAATGGATTTTACAGTCACTGCAAGGTGGATTGGACACCTTGTGAAAAAAATACGCACGGCGGACATGCTGCAATTTCCAAAACTGTTGCCGTTTTAGAAATCACAGTATGTCAATTATACCTAAAAAAAACTCCAGCAGTTTCCCTATAGATATAATGGAATCAGAAAGTCGGCAGAGGAAACCTTTGCAGACTTTCTGTGAAAGGCGTTGCAGGAAAAACATGATGCCATGGTTTTTCCTGCAGTGCTTCTTTACTGTGGGATGCTGTGAGGGGACAGCCTAAGTGTAAAATTTGCATATAAAATCTAAAGTATTACAGGTATATAGAAGATGAAATGTGACATTGTGAAATAAAAATGAAAATAATAAGATTTTAATTTATTTTTCGTTTTTAGGAAGTCTTAATCATGTCTTGTGTTTATTTTTTTGCCGTCGTCTGGATCATTAGACAGAGTAAGTTCCAAAATTTACCTCCACTATCCATTTCCTTTTCCATGGCCCGGATGAATCTGGAAAACATCCATGTATGTCTTTTTTCTCTCTATAACTGTTGCAAGCTCCCGAGACCACCACACCACAAGATTATATAGACCTGAATCTGAAACTGTACCTTTTCTCAGAGATTTTTTTTTCTTTTTCTTGTATTTCTTTTTAATTTCAGCCTCTCATAAGCAATGGCATTATTTTCTTTACAGGTTACATTTCACAGGTAGGTGTCAACTGTTCAGGAGAACAGCTGACACCTATATTCTGCATTCAGTATGATCATGGTGATTCTAAATTTATATAGTTTTTTTTTTTCATATCTTTTATTGTCAATAAAATGTAAGGTAGAAAAAAAACAAGAAATTCTATGCATCGCAATAAACACCCATAACTTTTTTTATATTTCCATTTATGGAGCAGCGCAAGCAATTTTTATTTATTTATTTATTTTTTGCAGGGACAGGGTATTTTTGTTAATACCATTTTGGGGAATGGCATGCCGAACAGGCCAGATGACTTCTTACCACAATAACAGAGCAACTATACTAAAGGGAGAAAAATAAAGTGAAAGGAAAAGTGACTCATTGGATGCTGTGGGTGCATCTGAACAAAATACCCCCAATCAGAAAAGTCTCTGATAGTGGGCACTGCTGTTGGATCCCCATGTAAAACAGCATGGACTCAATGGCTGTTGCACCCACTAAGGTCCTGAACGGGTACCATGTTTAAATACCTGATATCCACAGTATGTTTACACTGGATGTTGTGAAGGAATTAATAACTTAAGAAATAACACTAAGTAAACATTCATCTTTAACTAGCTTTTTATGTTTAAGACATGTTGCCAGCAATTTTCATTATATAGAGAAGAGAAAAAAATTTAATTGCAAGTCTCTATCAATTCATAATGAGTATAGTAAGGTCCAGGAGATCAAAGTCTATATAGCTTTTAAAATCATGGTCTATTTTCTAGCCCCAACTTGCACTGTATACAGACATATTGTCATCCATGTCTTTCAATTCATAGCAAGTTGGTAGTGTATCCATATACCAAACCAATGTATTCAATATGGAGTATATCTAAGTATGATCTGAGTAGTTGCTAAATAAATTATTTCCTTTCTTATGCAAGAAAGTAAAAACAATTCCACCAAATTTGCAATACTGAACCTTCTAACTCACATTTTCTCCAACATTTATCTGAATGCTATCAGTTAACTCTCAAAAACATATAAAAGGGCAGATACCAAGAAAGATGAATATTCTTTTACAAGGTTGACATGATGTAAACAGTGGACAGAGAGTTATTGAGATTGGCGATTCGTATGCCAATCTTAATAAAGGCCGTGGGCATAGCTGATTTATAAAAATGCTCTGGCCTCTCCATATATCAGATTCATACCCATGCACTATAATGTAGATCTGCACCAGTTAGAAATGGTGTAGATTTCCAGTGTAACTCATGCCAGAAAACTGCCGTGAGTTATAATAAATGTCAGAGTGAGGAATCCCTGTCCTGTCCAGTCCTGCTTCTTGCCCCTCACTGTCCACATTGTGGTGAGTGAGGTTTACAATGGGGGTTGCTGCACATTAGGTGCAAGAAAGGACCTTGTGGCAAATGTGTACCACAATGTCATTTCTCTATGCCACAAAATGGGTATGCATGGATGGATATATCTCTAGTGGGTATAGGATGCTGAATATTTCATTACATGAGTTCAGTTTTTAAAATTAAACATATTATTCAGTTCCTTGTCTGATTCATTAAATATTCCAAGAAATTTAGAAAATTTCATAAAAATAAGCAACTTAGAAGTATGTATGCATAGCAGAGTAAAAGGGACACCTGCAGTAATACAGTGAGGGAAAAACAAACAACACCCATACCACTAATGGCAATATAGAATGCCATCTAAGAGGAAATCTGAAATATAACCAAAGGCTCTCAGCACATAATGATAGTGTAAGACACATCAAATAAACTTTCCAAAGCCACAGATCTTTGCATTTCTACAACCACGAAATCTCAAACAGGCTTGCAGAAAATTAATGTTTTCTTACTTTTTCCACATCCCATCATTTAACACCGTTTCCCCTTGTTTGACTGCAATACCATATATTTTATTTCCTGGGGCCAAGTATGCCTCAGCATGTTTCTTTCATTTTTCCCTGATGATTTTCTTTTGATTTTGTTGGTTTCTGAACATGAGCTGACATATCTATCAGATCTGCCAACCTAATTCCAACATATGGCTTGTAAACTTAGAATCAGCATTTGTAGATATCTAATAGTAATGCACAGTAAATTATAGTCAAGGACAATTACATTCATTACCTTTCCAAGGTTGTGCATATGGTTAAAACTGCACCACACATACATTTTTTATGGAACTTTTTAGGCCAAGGTCACATAAATTTAAGTTTCATTATTCTTTGAATAAAGCAATATTTAGGCTTGGCTCCATGTTGCAGCGCCACTGATGGAGAGGTCAGGTGCAATGGGGATGGGGTGATAAAAAAGCTTTATTTGTTCCTTCTTCTGTCTATTGGAACCAATAAAGCTTTTTTATCACCACATCCCCATTGTACCTGACCTCTCCATCAATGGCGCTCCACCGAATATCCCGGTTTTTCTTTTTCTGTTCTCTGTATTCTAGTGAATCAGCATCCACACACTGCGGAAAAATATGGGCAGCGGAAATTGCAGCATGTTAATTATACCTATGAAAATGACATCAGTTTCTCTATAGGTTTAAAGGAAGCAGAAAATCTGTATAAGAAACTTTTGTGGACTTTCTTTTGAAAAGTGAAGCAGGAAAAACAGTGATGTGTTGCCGTTGCAGTTTTTCCCGTCATACTTTTGGCTGTGGCCTGATATGATCTTGTTTCTACAATTTATTATTCAGACAACATTCAAGGTTTGTCTCTAGCTTGGTCTAACATGCTGATCAAGCAAGTGCAAGTCGTATAGATGAATAGAACAACATTTTTAGAATGTGTTCAATGACCCCAGGATAAAATACAAATGGATATGTACTGCACTTTTCAGGTTACCATGGTATCATCCATGGTATAAATAAAATATATACAAAGTGCATTCTAACCCTAGCAGTGCTGAAATTGTACAATGTTGACTGTTGAGTCATTTATTCTCACAAATACCATCAATGACATGATACAATTTTACTATAAACTGGAAACTTTATATTATATGCTATTCTCGTTTAACCTTTCTATATCTCATGAAATGAAAATGTGAGAATTGCTTGAATGGTAAAACAAATGACAATTAGGTATTAGGATTTTAAAGACTTATTTGCTTACTACAAGTTATTCCCTATCCACAGGATACAGGATAATTGTCTGCGTGGTGGGAGTCTGACTAATAGGATCCCCACTGATAACAAAACGGATTCTCTGTTACCTATAGGAATGGGTATGCTCACTGCCACTCCATTCATCTTTAGGGGGCTGCAGAACAGAAGCTAAGTATAGCACTCTATTCCGACAGTCCTATACAATTGATATATTCTACAAATGGTAGAATAGTTAAAAGAATCTTGAAAATTACAGAGCTATTTATTTCAGCTTACACACAGCTGTTTCAAACTTGTTAATGTGAGCAGAACTAAATTAGGAAACCATAGTTGTAGAGAGTATATTGAATATATAGGGAATAGAGATGAGCGAGTACTGTTCGGATCAGCCGATCCGAACAGCACGCTCCATAGAAATGAATGGATGCACCTGGTACTTCCGCTTTGACGGCGGTCGGCCGCTTATCACAGCATTTCCCCAGTGGATATTTTTTTACAATGTGTGGATGCGATCAGCCAGAATCCATCCACTTTGCAGGTACTAAAATATGCAGCCAACTTTTTATGGGCACCACTTTTGTGTTTTCATATCTTATCCCCTGGTGACTTTGAATGTTGTTTTGTACTCAACTGACAATTACTTTATATAACCACAGTAGACTATAAGCTCACACATTGAGACTGGTAAGCCTATGAGACAAGGGTTGTGTGTTACTTTGGAAAATTCTAAGTGTATTTTTATAATTTAGCAGTATCCTGAATTATTTGGTAAAATAAGAGAAGGAAATCAGGATTAATATTACTTAGGATATGTTTACATCTGCATCTAGGAGCATCTGTTTCAAAGTGTGTTAAAAGACACAGACAAAATAGTGCAGAAAGCTATCTTGTCAGGAAAAATGATAGACACCAGAACTGAAACCTGACAAGGCTCAAAGACAATGGGGTAAACCGGGATCCATTTATGCCCGTCATATGACAGAGCCTTTCCTGTCTAGCTTTCTGTTTTTTCTGTACCTATGACAAAACAAAATAAAGAAAAAAAATTAAAAAGCCCAATGGAGGTGTAAACTTAGCTCAAGTCCAAGAATCCATTGGCTATCATTTTTTTAGAGTTGTTTTCCCAACTGCCCCCACTTTTTTAGAAACTGTTCCTGGTTGCACACATGATCTGATGGGCAAATCACCTCGGCAGCTCCCACATTACAGGAGTTGTCTCTAGTGAAAAGAGGAAATAAAGTTCCAAAGGGACATACAATTCCCCTATCTTAGACACATACTGGGGTCAACTTTATAGAATTAAAGGGAATCTGTTAGGCCCAAAGCACCTTAGAAACCAGCAATAATGCTGTGTATAGTCCTTTAACAGGGGTTGGAACATAATTTTGTGGCCACAAATTGCTGAATCATTACAGAGATAATCATCTTTTTAGGAATATGCAAATCAGCCTGCAAGTGCAGAGACATTGGGCATTCTATTAAGGGACCTTCCTTGGCATAATTATTAGTTACTATGTAAAGATAAGTGAATCTCCTAGAATTCAATTAGGGTCAGATTTACTTAAATCAGGTATCAGATTATCTGAACCACACAATCTAAACCAACCAAGGACAGCTAGAATCAGCTTATAATTGTCATTGGCTGGCTTGGATATGGTCAGGATAATACCCGTCAATCAAAGTCGATTACATTGGTCATTGACTAGTTTGGATCTGTTACTCTCAGTCATTGAAAGTAAGTCATTGACATATTTTCTGCGATGAAGAATAATGCTGTACCAGTTTGTTCAAATTTATTCATAATTACCTCTGAGCATGCACACCGTGCTGTAGAGACCCCAGAGTATAAGAGCAGTTTAATCTTGGATATGTTCATCCTGAATGAAACCGCCAAATAAATACTGTTAATGCCGCCCCCTCAGAGACTCGGCAATCTGTTGTCTGAGATGCAGCCCTGCCAGTACCTTAAAGATGCTTTAAAGTAGAAGAAAAGTAGAGATTTTCACCAGAGTTGCCTGGGCCAGTGCTGGTAAAAATATATTTTTTTCTTCTGTATTGATGCATCAATTAAAACTTTAACACACAAATTCACTAGATAAAAAAAGAACAAAGTTTTTTTCATTTCTATTACCTGAAAGTATTCATCCTTTCATTCCTTCCCATAAACAGTATGAACGTTTGGGAAGCAGCACAGCAAGAGATAACAAGCAAGCAGCCTACCGTGGTGGATAACATCAAAGGTAAAACCTGTAGAGTTACATTAAACTATCACTGCATCATAGAAATACTTAAGCTCCTTATGCAGTGTCTGCTCCTTTGATGCAAAGATCAGTACCAGATGTAGAGATGAAGCTCCAGGCGTTTACATGTGTGGCAATACACAAATTATCAGTACCACACCTCTAGTGATTCATTACAGACGTTATGAGATGTTTGTACATTAAATATGGCATAGACATTATTCAGTGATATTCCAATGGAGCAGTACATCCCATGTAGAGATGAGTGAACTGGTTCTGATCAAACTAGGTTCAACCTGAATTTTCCAAATATTTTGGGCCTGATCAGAACCTGAAATCTTTGTGGTTCATGACCCACAAATCATTATTATACTCTGGAGTATCTTCAGACCCCAAAATACAAAAAGTGAAAGCCCAGAGGAGGTGCAAAACATAATAACCACCTATACTATCCTTGCCTCACCTCTCCAGGACTTCCTTGGGATACTATTCTGACCTACTGGGTTAATATCACAGGTCACCGCAGGACCACTGAGACCTATGGTTTGGTCTCAGTAATGACATGGGAATAACAACGTCATGACGTCAGATTGTCCCATGTGACTGCTGAGGCCTATTCCACTGTGGCATATGACTTCAGTTAGCAGGCTGGAATACACTGGAAGAGGATCAACCATAAGCTGCGAGTCATGGACAGATATGGGTAGGTGAGTATTTATTTAAGTGTTTATTATTTTTATGCACCTAATTATACTCTGGGGTCTGAGGAAAACACAAGTTTGGCCAAAACCAAACAGGCAGACAAAGCCACAGATATTTGTCGACATAAATCTTTTGTGAGGTATTGGCATTTTCTATACATCAAAAGCACACTTACTTTAACCCTATAGCACCAGATATCAGTATTTATCCTACTAGATATCCCATGTTGGTGAGATCTACTTCATTATTGCAATATTTGAAATACCTGAATGAAACAGTAAAATTGTCAAAAGTTCCTGAGCTGCCTTTCTATATGGTAACCAATGGCTAGCATATAGTTATGGTTAGAATATAGAGGAACGCTGAGCTGTGGGGAGAGAGATCAGTGAACAGAATGAGGGAATGGATATTGTGATCTGTATGCAGACCAATACCAATCTTTACGTGGATGATTTGCAGAAGACTATTTGAAGTCATACAGGTAAGTCCCAAGTCATAGTGAAGGAGTCTGGTGAGCGTTTCATTTGGTTCTTGACTGCAATCCTACCTATGTTGTCCCATTATTGGTCTTGACACTGGCAACACCGATTGGATAGCTGACAACACTCATCTGTTAGCTATTCATAATTTTCTAGGAATATAAGAAGATGGTCACGAGGGTTATAACAAAATATGCACCAGAAATTATACTTAATGAAGAATACAAGTATTTTGTAAAGTAGACATCTCAGGGAAAATGGTAGATCTCTACAATAGCTGCCAACTCTGTAAAATGATATTCAGTTTTGATAAAATAAATGAAATCATTTAAAGGAAAAATAGACTAGTAGCTAAAGTATGTAATAGTGTACATGCATCCTCTCATAGTGGTCAATATGGTATCCCTATTTCTTAGACATCATATAAGACTGCAATATTTTACAGCCACTACAAATCTTATTCCTCTATATAACCCCACATAAAGAATATTGAGCAAATTCCCTTCTGACATTGATTCAAGGGAATGTAGTATATGTGGAGTGAAGACACAAATGCCAGACTGTTCCAGGTGCAACCAGGCTGTCTGTCTTTCTGCATTTTATCATACGGTAGAACTGCTTATGACGTTAGACTCCAGGTCCACTAACTAAAACGCAGCCATTGAAGTGCTCAAATAAAATTCATTAAATATAAAATAGCAAAATACTGAGGTGTCATTAAAATTCTGTTTACATACATTAGGAGTACATTAAGTATAGTTTGGAAGTGGCTAAACAAAATGTAATGTAACATAAACATATATAAATAGACATATATTAGAATATCACATCAATATATAATAGCCTTATAGATGAGACATATGTACCAATTTATACCAACTTGCACCACAGATGTGCCACATGGTTTCTTCTGCTACTTTTTGTGAAAATGGACAGAATGGGCGGAGATCAAGGTGAACCAGGATGCTATGCCTTGGACTGACAAATGAACTATAACCCATGGAGTGTCCGACTGGAGGTAAAATTCATTCTGGATATCCACTACACAGTTACATGGAAATATTACCTGATGTTAATTTAAAAATATCTAAAATTTTGCTAACATAGCCTGCTGCGTAGCTCTTGCCTCTAATTGTTTCTATCATGGGGTCCTGTCAGTAGCCTTTCTACTGAAGAAGTGGCCCAGGGAGGAAGGATACTGGTTGGCCTGACGCTTAAGTGTCATAACAGCAGCCCAGTGTGTTTACAGTATATAGAAATAAACTGAGTATTCTCTTAAATAATCTACACAGTATATTAGCCCTGCACATAGCTTGGTCAAGAGGCTTTATGATGAACATCTGTATGAAGTACAGTGACTGTACTGTGCCATGCTAGGGTGAACTGGCCCACTTAGCTCAGTGGCTGACCAGGGTATTCACCTGTGGCCAGTCTGAGCCTGAACTCATGCCGGAAAGTCCTAGAAGCACTCAATAAAACTTTGCATTAGCAGGCCTGGGATTTTTTAGAAGGCTCTTGGCTGTCTTAGACAATCAAATTATTCCTTAAAACTTGATGGGAAGGGGGAATTGGTTGCTGGAGGGAGATATCTAAGATATTGGGCTTACATTTGGTTAAACATCCATGATCAGAGTTGTCTTTTACCCCAGACACTGTTGGTGGATGTGTGCTGTGTATAACCACAATCATTCACCAATTATGGCGTCTGCTCTACTAAACAGGTACCATGTTTATATAGCATGCTTAATGGGAGGCTGTTAGTCATCATTTTAATAATTGTCTTCTTTAGTATTCTTCGGAAAATACTTACTACCCACTAGAGTACAATGGCAAAGCTTACATCCTAGCAGATGGAACAAAGAAACTGCGTACAATGACTGTGTATAAGTGATAGAATTCTATATTTCTCTTCATCCACTTCTTTGCATCCAATCATCTAGTAATTGGAAATGTGTGGCTCTCATGAAGTTTGGTTTGGGGATTTGTGCAAACTAAACTGAAAAAATTATGTAGTGCTAAGTTTCTTAGAACATTCACTGACTATACAGTATTGTATATTATGTATTTATATACCATCCATAGAGTTCTAAAACAAAAAAGTGTGTTATATCAGAAGAAATAAAGAACTGCTTTCATTAAGTTTTTGGAAATTGTGGTCCACAGTTGTGATAATGTCTATTTTGGTCCTGAAGAAAAGCAAGCCTGTCTGAAACTTCCACAAGGAGTTACTTGTATTCACTTACAGGCTGCATTGTGCCTCTTCAAGATTTCATATAATCATCATCTTAATTGGGGAAGAGCTATTACTTTGCCAGGTTCAAATGCACTAGTCATTTTTGCTCACAATAATGCCTGCATGCCAGATGCTCTATATTTCCTGTTTCTATGGATGGATGGATGGATGGATGGATGGATGGATGGATGGATGGATGGATAGAGAGATAGATAGATAGATAGATAGATAGATAGATAGATAGATAGATAGATAGATAGATAGATAGATAGATAGATAGACTTCAGATTCAGGGCAACAGGGAACAGGCAGAACAATCTGAAAATTTGTCCCTGGTGAAGGTAAGTCTATCTGGACTTTGTTGTCCATCATTGCTGTAATAACTGTTGTACAACATTGTACATATAGATGTAAACTTTACAGACTTTTTTTTTTTTACTTTTTACAAAGAGTTATCATTTTAGTAAGAAATGTACAAAAAAAAAATCTATGTAACTATGTCAATGAGAAGTGTCTACCTTTATAACCATTATCATATGAGAAATGGGATAACAGCTGACATTTTGGAAGTGCAAATGAGGGCTTGTGAGCTATGAACTGAATTTTCATACAAGTTTCTATAAAGTATGATTATGTATAACCACATCTTTCCACAGGACAGTTCATGCAAAGTCCAAAAGTTCAGAAACTCATTGTAGTCAAGTAAGAATTAGAAGTCATTGAAGAGCTGGATCAGGACTCCAGAGTCAAGAGCTATTTGCTAATATACCTGTCATTGCAGTGCAAAGTAATAAATAAAAAGACAATGAAAAGTACATAAGGCTACAATTTGGATTAGTGCCATGAATAAAAGCTGCCGCCAAAAAGATTTAGAGATGGTTAGATAAATCTATGTGACAAATGCGGAAAATCTTTTCCATCTTCAAATTAAAGGATGATGTCAAAATTGGTTTAAAAAATTTAAACTAAATTAGTCAAATATTTATAAGCAGCTCCAGCAGATTTTTTTTTTTACTTAGTTTTGCACCTTATCCCTATTTAACTAAATGTTTGGAACTCCAAGACCAGACATAGACCAAGGACTAGAGTGCCACTCTAAAAAAAAAAATAGAGTGCCACTGTTTCTGAAAATAGAGGGGAAACTTTCTGGACAACTCATACAATGATCTGTTATCAGGTTTTGGCTCCACTGTCATAAACTGCAGCCATACATAGGCATACAATACAGAATAAAGTGGAAAACATACGTTTTATGCTGCTGTCACACTAGTGTTTGGGGACTCTCTCACCTATTCTGCTTAAAATATGCAAGTGGAAACGGTCAAAAACCAGGCAGACCTCATTAAAGTCAATAGGGTTTGGGGGTTTCTGCGGCTTACCACTTTTTAAGCAGATAGGGTTTCCATTTTTTGGGTCCCAAGCAGACCCAAGGAACCGAGACCCAGCACTAGTGTGACCTAGGGTTAGGTGTATATTGGCTATAAAATTCTTCCATAGTTATTACTATCTAAAATAATTAATTATATTGAACCAACATTTCAACACACAATCAATTGGTAGCCATTTCCATATAACATACTGTAAGAACACAACCAATTAATGAAAGACTGTTAAAATTCTATAAATTTGGCTAACATTTATCCCTTGTATGTGGCCAGAGGTAGGCTGTACTATTAACTGCTATGGAGGATTCTATGTTACATATTCTATAAAAAGATGGTAAAAAAGACCCAGCATGCTACATGTCTTTTATTCTGTCAAAATGACAGATATCAAAAAGAATCCCAACAGATTTATTTGAAGTCACTGGTTCCCTGGGGTATTGTTGGTTTCAGCCATGTAGATGCATTGTCCTAAGGTTAAATCTCATTTCTCTGTTCCTATAATGAAACTGAAAAAATGCAATTCCCATCACAGATGTGAACACAGACCTATTCCAATGCAGAGTCCCTACTGTAGAAATCACTCATAGTACAAATATATTATGATCAAATTGGAAAATCATAGATAAATGATAAAAAATTAAAGTGATATAAGTCAATATCTCAATACTAAAATAATCATGTAAGCAGCGATAACATTAAACCACAATAATTACAATTGCAATAATCTACACAAGCTCCTGCACCTTAAAAAAGCATATGTTCTTAGTAAAATAATGTGGCCAAAAGTCTTGTAATGAATTTAAAAAGTCAATTACAATGTATGGACACATAAGTATAGTTCAATTTGTTTGCCTGGCAGTTCTTATGGCTTAGTTGTATTACTGCTATACCTGTTCTATATAATACACTGAGTGTTTGCTTGTTGCCCTTATAATTATGTTAGCCTTGAAAGAGTCTGCAACACAACATAGTGTAGGCATCCGACCTAGAAGAACTGAGTATTCTGTAATTATAGCGTTACTGTTCCTTTAATTTACATATACAGGACAGTAATTACATGGCACACAAACACATATTTTCTTTTTCTTTTTAACCAAACCATTCAATTGCACTTGATACATTATTTAATGTGCTCATTTTACAGCACTGAACTCAAGTGTTATACAACTGTCCCTTAGCATATCATGCACAGTTCCTAGTTTTAACAGTTAAAAAACATGTATAGTTATAAGGCAAAAGACAAGGTGATTAGGTAAAAAGAGAGGATTGTGGATTATTGTGCCCTGTATGTATTACAAAAGTTCCCAAATGTGATGTATATTCTTGCATCAACCAGATATCAAGTGTTACATATCGCCATGTACATTAGGAAATGTACGTTCCTTAATAGCCAATCTTATGATCATTGAAATCATATAGCCAGGCTTTCCTCCAATCAATTGCAGCAAATGAGTCACATTAAGTAATAAAAATAGTTATTAATATCACCGTCTTACCTTTATACGTCAGGCGAAGTCTTGGCTGGCTTGTGTCTGTTGCCAGAGATGCAAATACATAAAACCGAAGAAAAAGCAAAGCTTTAATGAGAATATATGCCATGCTGGTTAAAGTCAGTTCTGGATGACTCTCCTTAGGAAGGACTTCAGCTCCTCTGCTGGAGTTTAGAAAATAGCTCTCTTTTCAGTGCCTTCTATATCTCCCTTAGGAATCCCTACTCTTCCTAGTACACATTTCCTATTTGTCATGCCTCATTACTATGTGTACTACAGAGTGGTCTCTTGCCATGACATTTGTTTACAGACAGACATGTCATTCCTTAGCCCCTGCCAGCGCTGTGCTGTCTCCTAGTCCTGTGTTCAGTAGAACTAGGCACTCAGTACATTCACTGCAAAGCATCCAAATAAACGCCTCCCTGCTGCAAGCTGCTGAGAAATCTGTTCCTTGCTAAGACCTGCCAGACGCTTCGTTTTAATTCACCTTTCACCTTATGTAATTAGAAGGGGGAAAAAAATGATGTTTAAGAGCTGTTAGATCCTAGCAGCAGGGATGCTAGGTGGTAGACTGCACTCACTAGCACATGAGATCAGTGAAAGATGAGAGAGAGTACTTGACTACTCATCTGGCAGGCAACTCCTACTTACTGCACAGTAGCTATTTGTGTCACTGCCCAATTAACATTTTTTGCCATGCAATATTTTGGTAGGCTAGGAGACCGTATTGTACTATAAAGAACAAGTCGTGTCCTCTTATTGTGCTCTAACACCTTTTTAAATGTCAATTTTGCACCAATCCTGTTTGGTAAGTTCAATATAAAAAATGTGCAGGAAATCTTCAGTGTACTATATGTGCCCATATCTGAGGGGCAATAACCTCAGCAAATCTTGTAGCGTTTATTGTGGATTCTGTTCATATTACACAAATTTAAAATCCGCACTGCAGATCGATTTACATTACAGACATTTTTATGCAGAATATTATTGCAGACATTTTTATGCAGAATATGGATGAAATTTCGTCAACCACTTCAAGATCGGACCATTTTTCCTGGTTTAGGCTAAGACCCCATGGGCCGGAATCACTGTGCTGTGGGAACAACCACGACAAGAACGCATTGCGGTTCTTCCCACAGCTCTTTGAATAGAAAGTTCACTGAGTTTTCCTCTGCAGGCTTTCTGTTACAAATATCTATGGGAATGCCACTGGCGTTTCCGTAGATATAATTGACATGCTGCAATTTTCAAAACAGCAACGGTTTTGAAAATCGCAGCATGTCCGCGCTGCAATTTTTTCTGCAAAGTGGGCATGGGTATTGCGTAAATACAATCCACTTTGCAAGTACTGTACAACACCACAAATTTTTCCCGCGGCATTTCCATCACGGCCAAATTGCGGCGTTTCTGGCCGTGGGGCCCTGGCCTTAGGGCATGTTTTTGGTATATGTGCTTTTTTAAATTCTGATTAGTCAAATTATTTCTATGTCTTTTTTTGGTGATACATGGGGCTTTTGTATATGTTTTTCATTTTTTTTATATCTATAATAATGTTCAGAAAAATGGCAGGGGAAACATGTTTGTTTTTTACTCTCCTCATGTTTTTTTTTTTGTTGTTTTTTTTTTACTAGCACAAAGTACTACTAACATTTTTTAAAATAATTTTCCCTCTTTGTTACAGTAATTTTCTGTAGTTTTGAATTGCCAGGGTTGGGGCTAGAACCTGTGAAGTGGTTATGGTATTTTTTTTTTATCTGACTTTTTTTTGTCTTTTTATTTTTTACATATTGTGCCCCTCATAGGGTTGATAATAAACCTTTGCAGGACACTTTAACATCGCTTTCAGGGTAAGACATACTACTTGTGCAGCTGGTTAGGTATAGGGGCCCAGGGAGGCTAAAGGGCCCGCTGAGCAAGGGGCCTGCTCTGTGTGACTTGCCAAAATTAACATAAGTAGAGAGGGAGATAGTATTCCCCCAGACCCTCTATCTTACACTGCTTTCTTTCTCACTTGAGGAGTCAGGCGATGGATGGAGTGGCCTGGCAGAGGCACAGTCTGTACCAGCAGTGCAGAGCAGTCAGTATCACTTTTCTGCCTGGGCCTGCATCAGTGTTGTCCAAATAAATAACCAAATTGCAAGCAAACAAAAAAACAGAACCAATATAGAACACCCATCCTGTAACTTACCCCATCACATCTTATCATATATAGACACACCAAAATAACAAAAAATGTATATATCCCAACCATCACCAAAACATCACACCAAAACAATCCTTACTACCTAAACCTCACATCCACCACAATAGAACGGCATCTACCAGAACTTTAAATATGATGCCTACTCTGCTGCAGAACCTCCACTGTTTCATATTGCAGTGACCCAACAGTAGTTCCTGTGGTCAGAGAAATCCCCCTTAGGTGCTGTGGCATCATTGTGGAAACCATTTGGTTGATATGGTAGCCAGAAGCCTTCTGAAAGTTTTAAGAACTGCAATAGCAATATAACTATTGATGTCTCTGCTTTTATTTATTGATATATATTTATTATCTTTCTAGCTCAATATAGTATTATACGTGCCTATATATTGAAGTAACTTGGGGGGAAGGGGGTTCACAAGGGCCCTTTGCAGTCTGTGTCTGCCCCTGATTACTTTTATTTTTTTATTTTTTTGCTGATTTCCACTGTAACTGGGTCTGATAAATTAGCCCCACTTATAGGACGTAAACAGCTAAGTGCACAGTGGGTCCTCTAGAACCAGCAGCTTCCATAGTTTGAGATCCCCAGCACTTCAAATGACCACTGAACCAGAAGAGGAGCATCATCATGGCAGCTCCCATAGCTCCAGTGACGTAACTAGGAATGGCGGGGCCGTCCCCCCCCCGACCGACACCAATGCCGAAGACCTCGAACGACAACCTCCTCTGCATTCCTGCACGCTCTATTATGTCCCTTAGTGGTGCCTGCACACAGTATTATGTCCCATAGTGGCCCCTGCACACAGTATTATCCCCCATAGTGGCTCCTGTACACAGTATTATGTCCCTTAGTGGCCCCTGCACACAGTAATAACTCTAGCCGGTAATGGCCTATTAAGAAAAAATAAAAAACCGCAGCAGTAGCGGCTGTCACTGGGCCCCCTAATGTCCCGGGCCTGTGGCAGCTGCCTCCGCTGCTTCTGCGGTAGTTACGCCACTGCATAGCTCTATACAGCAATCAGGAAGGAAGTAATGGTAGCCATCCCTATCTTTATCCTCTTTGGATGTCCAGCTCTTCTAATATCCAACCTCCTTTTTCTGCAGCTGCTTATCTGTGCAAGGACGTACAGATATAGATGCTGACCTCCCAGATGTATACAGTCAGTAGGTGGTTGGAGTTAAAGAGGATCTTTCACCACCTCCACCAACTCCACTCTTTACAACAATTAATAGCTGCTCCTCCACAGATCCTGGAACAGTTGGAATTTTTTCTCTATCCCCCACCATTCCTGAGAAATCAATGGTGTTAACTTAGGTGCCTGATATGCTATTTAGGCTCTGTATTGTCAGTAGGGCAGTGTCAGGCAGGAGCAGGTAAGGGGTGTGATTCTGAGCTCTGCTTCTGCTTAGAGATCTGAATCGCACCCCATGCCTGACTCTGTCCTTCTGACATTGCAGTACATCAGGTATCAAAACTACCTTCTCTTGTTGCTCAGGAATGGTGGACATCTAGAAAAAAAATCCAGCTGTGCTGGAATTAGTGAAATTACAGATGTCCAGAACTTGAGTTGGAGGAGGTCGTGAATAGTCCTCTTTAAGACTCCATGTACATTGTTAGAATACTGCTGTCATGATCATATGCTTTCTCCTGCTTACAATTGGTGCTGTCATGTACTACTGTCTTTAGGGGCCCCAATATAATGAGGGGTTTTTTTTACAAGCCTACACACATATGAGCCTTTGCAGTTACTGTGTATTAGACTATGCTAAATGAATTGCATCATTTATTAGATGACATAAAATCATATAGTCTTTTGACCCTTTTGTTAGAGTAATACATTATTATAACATATATATATATATATAACATATATAACATAATTCACAGTTGTATGTACCGTACTTGTTACCTTTTTTGAAATTTGTTAAATTTTCCTCATGATCTATCAGAGATACCAAAAAAAAATCCAGTTATTATCTCACTACCCATTGAGCTTTGAACAAGTATACAGGTGCCTTATAACAAGTCTAGGTGTTTCTGATTGGCTATCCCTCTTTTTATTATCATGTTTTATAAACACTTACATTTATATGCTAAGTATATAGCAGATTTTCATTTGATTTTATCATTGAAAATGACTCTATTTTAAGTAGCTTACAACAGCCATGTTGGACCTCCTCTAGATGAGCTATTGCTCTATGGGTGTTCAGGAGAAGAGCTCAATGCTGGCTAATAAGATTTAACCTGCTGCTTCCATATGCTCACCTTTTTGCATTACATCCATCCTCCTCATTCCTGCAGAAAATGAAAAGGTCTTTTGAGCTTCTAGATGAGATTTCGTATATCTCAGGACAGATGTGCAGAGAGATTGCTTCTGTTTCTTGAAGCTGTGATACATCAGTACCTGCCTCAGCTTTGCCATACCAACACCAAACTCAGCTCTACTACATCAACACTAGACTCAACTCTGCCATCCTAGCTCTCAGACCTCAGTGTCAGCTTTACCTCTTCCATACCAGCACCAGGCTCAGCTCTACCATACTAGAATGAGCCTAAGCTTTACTAAACCAACATTACTCTCAGCGCTGCTACATCAATATTGTTCTCAGCTCTACTATACCAGAATCTTCCACATCAGCTCTGCTCTACTGGCACAGATCAGTTCAGCTTCACTTTTCTCTGGGCAACCAGGTAGGCACTGATATTTTAGCATTTGCCAAATCTACTTTCATCATTGGTGCAACACAGTTTTAACATAGTGGACAAAGCAAAACATCTGTGGCAGTCCTAACCAACTATCCAGAGCTGCTATATTCCTTTCAACTATGACTATCTATTCCATACTTTCCACCTAAAACGATATAGGCTTAGTAGATCCTGTGGACCTAGTGTTAATGTGATAAGAATATCATAGGAGATATTACTAAAGCTGAGATTAAGAAAAGTTAGTCAATCAAGGGTGAATCTGTAGACTGGTAAATCTAATTAAAAGTAATGGATTCATGTGAAATTATTACTATGAATAAAGTTATTATTCACATTCACACAATCTGGAAATTCACTGGAAACGATAGGTATGCTTTCAGCTGAAGAAGTAAAAGTTTAGAGACAGAATGGTCGCTGTATTGGCATTGCAGTTCCGCTTATTTTTTTTTTTACAGTCATAATTTGCTTCATGAATTAGATTAGTCTAAAATTAAGCATCAATCAAATCTTAAAAGTAACACTGCATTGTGATACCCTCCAAGTGGGTGGAACAAAGGCTTCTATTCATGACTCCGAGAACATAGAGTATAAAATGAGAGACAGAAAAGCTGGCTATAAAATTGTATTCATTGTCAATCTAGCACTTCTTTGATGACTTGTCAAAAATAGATTTGGCCCCTTTACCCCATTAAACCACTACTGAGAATCTATATGTATCTCCTCTTCTGCCGCAGTAGGATATTTCCACACCTGGCATTCATAGCCAACATGATTTATCTGTGTGGGTGTTCTCCATGTACTTATGGAATGTAGCAACTATGCTTATGTCTTTTCTCTTGACTTTGCATCTTTTTACCATTTCTACCTCATGCCAAAGAATATTGTAACAATTATAAAAAGAGACTTAATTCTCATTTTTTCCTTTTTTCCTTTTCTACAGAACTAGCAATAATTTAGGAAGAAAATAAATATATGTAATTCCTTCATTATTTGCATTCAAATGGAATGGTGAAACACAGTGAAATATCTTCAGCTCTGGGAAAACAATAGCCGTCAACTTCTTTGCAACATGGATTGCCATATGGTGCCTCTGAGAACTGTTTAGGTTTTTACTTGTTTTTCAGTTACATTGTATAATGCAGGGGAAAATATGTTGCTTTCATTCAATTGATAAACAAGTTGTTATGAATTTGTATCAAATATGTACTTTTATTATATGAATGACATATGGTGAAATAATAGCCAAAAAGCCTGACCAATATGAATAGGATGTATTGTTCATTTATTATATTATACATTCATTCATTCCATACTCAGCTCAGGGGGTACTGTTTCTCATTGAAAAGGCACAGTTATGTAAGCAGACTTATTTTTCAGGCAATCTTCCATGGGAAGAAAAGTATGTAAATTAAACCATACCAGTAAAACTAGCAACAGCCCCAATAAAGCAGATTACTTCACCAAGTCCAGTTCTTTGTATGATTTAATAGTTGCTAATCCACTGTTACCTGCACAGTTTGGGAACATTAAAGGTTAGAGAAAAAATTCTAACAATAAGTGCTGTTAGTTTTGGTGCCTCGTATACTGTTTAGTCTCTCTACTGCTCAGGGTGGTGGTCTTAGGTAGGAGCTTTCCTGCTGCTGCTTGACACCACCCACCTAACAGTACAGAATATAAATAACATACAGTGGGGCAAAAAAGTATTTAGTCAGTCACCAATAGTGCAAGTTCCACCACTTAAAAAGATGAGAGGCGTCTGTAATTTACATCATAGGTAGACCTCAACTATGAGAGACAAAATGAGAAAACAAATCCAGAAAATCACATTGTCTGATTTTGTAAGAATTTATTTGCAAATTATGGTGGAAAATAAGTATTTGGTCAGTAACAAAATTTCATCTCAATACTTTGTTATATATCCTTTGTTGGCAATGACAGAGGTCAAACGTTTTCTGTAAGTCTTCACAAGGTTGGCACACACTGTTGTTGGTATGTTGGCCCATTCCTCCATGCAGATCTCCTCTAGAGCAGTGATGTTTTGGGGCTGTCGCTTGGCAACACGGACTTTCAATTCCCTCCAAAGGTTTTCTATAGGGTTGAGATCTGGAGACTGGCTAGGCCACTCCAGGACCTTGAAATGCTTCTTACAAAGCCACTCCTTTGTTGCCCTGGCGGTGTGCTTTGGATCATTGTCATGTTGAAAGACCCAGCCACGTTTCATCTTCAATGCCCTTGCTGATGGAAGGAGGTTTGCACTCAAAATCTCACGATACATTGCCCCATTCATTCTTTCATGTACCCGGATCAGTCGTCCTGGCCCCTTTGCAGAGAAACAGCCCCAAAGCATGATGTTTCCACCCCCAAGCTTTACAGTAGGTATGGTGTTTGATGGATGCAAATCAGTATTCTTTTTCCTCCAAACACGAAAAGTTGTGTTTCTACCAAACAGTTCCAGTTTGGTTTCATCAGACCATAGGACATTCTCCCAATACTCTTCTGGATTATCCAAATGCTCTCTAGCAAACTTCAGATGGGCCCGGACATGTACTGGCTTAAGAAGTGGGACACGTCTGGCACTGCAGGATCTGAGTCCCTGGCGGCGTAGTGTGTTACTGATGGTAGGCTTTGTTACATTGGTCCCAGCTCTCTGCAGTTCATTCACTAGGTCCCCCCGCATTGTTCTGGGATTTTTGCTCACCGTTCTTGTGATCATTTTGACCCCACAGGGTGAGATTTTGCGTGGAGCCCCAGATCGAGGGAGATTATCAGTGGTCTTGTATGTCTTCCATTTTCTAATTATTGCTCCCACAGTTGATTTCTTCAATCCAAGCTGGTTGCCTATTGCAGATTCAGTCTTCCCAGCCTGGTACAGGGCTACAATTTTGTTTCTGGTGTCCTTTGACAGCTCTTTGGTCTTCACCATAGTGGAGTTTGGAGTCTGACTGTTTGAGGGTGTGCACAGGTGTCTTTTTATACTGATAACAAGTTTAAACAAGTGCCATTACTACAGGTAATGAGTGGAGGAAAGAGGAGACTCATAAAGAAGAAGTTACAGGTCTGTGAGAGCCAGAAATCTTGATTGCTTGTAGGTGACCAAATACTTATTTTCCACCATAATTTGCAAAAAAATTCTTACAAAATCAGACAATGTGATTTTCTGGATTTGTTTTCTCATTTTGTCTCTCATAGTTGAGGACTACCTATGATGTAAATTGCAGACGCCTCTCATCTTTTTAAGTGGTGGAACTTGCACTATTGGTGACTGACTAAATACTTTTTTGCCCCACTGTATTACAGCACTTATTGCTTGGGAATGGTTAGAGGCAAAAAAAAAAAAAGTTCCAACTGCACTGGTATCATGGATGCAGTGCCTGCTACTGGATATTAAGAATTGGAGTTGGTGGATATGGTGACAGGACCTCTTTAAATTATAATAAGCACCTAAATCAGAAATAAAACATATGCAAATGACATTACAATATATTTGTTGAAATATATACAATGATAGGACGCAATAAAATGGAAGGTCTGGTATGCATATTTAGTACCAAAAAGTGATCCAAGGAAGAACAACTTATGAACAGGTGACAGAGTGATGTGCACTCTAAATTTATTGATGCCCCCGGGGTTCAGTCGCACAAAAGACCTATTGTAGAAATATTGTGGCAAAGAATTACTATGATAGAATAGTATTAAAACATAAAGTGCATTACAGCCTGGTGAGGAGATGGCACCAGTATGCACTTTGGAGAGAAGGCAAGACAGCAGCGGTAGTGTGATGCTCTGCACAATGGGAGACTTTAGGTTCTTGCATTCATGTGGCTGTTTAACACATACACTCGCCTTATTTATTTATTTATTGATTGATTTCTGATTGTCGACCCTTTTGTGAAAAATAAATATTACAACATCAGTGGCCACCATTTGTTGCAGATATTTTTTCAAACTCTATAAGATATACATAGGATGATACACTTTTCAATACAACAAGAAAAAACCCGAAAGATACACCTTTGTTGCTTTTATAAAGTCTTATGCTATTGGTTTCTAAGTTTTCATATAAAAGCAATATATAGTTATATACATTATACTGTATCAAGGCCACTATAGAATGTTATACTGCGTAAGGGCCACCATGGGACATTATATGTTTTCTCACTAGGGGGCATTTTTGAAAAAGTTTACAAACACGCCTCTAGACATATAGGTTTGGCCTAGCTCCACACAACACTCAGAAAACCCTACTTGGTCGATGAGAACATCTTACTCTCTTCATGTAGAGAATGTAGGCAATGTATTGAAACGTCCATGAAGTTTATACAGTTCAAAACCAAATAAAATTTTAAATAAAAAAAATGTTTATTAATACTCCAAACTTTGAACCTGAAGGAACAATTTATTTACAACACACATTCTTATACTGATAGTTCAGCTATAGGTTTAGGTCACCTCTAAACTGTGACCTTTAACTCCAAAATTATTAACCCTTTCATAACACCTATTTCTGCATTTTAAAGCCAACAAAAAATAAATAAAATTTTGCAATGTTTGTTATGGGTTTTGTTTTTACATCATTCGTGTGAAAAGAATTATGGGAATGATATGGGAATATTGCTATGTTAATATACTGTAAGGCCCTACCTGAGGCAGATCTCTATAGGAGCTTGGAGAAGGTTTAGGGCTACCATATCACCTGACCAACTCCAGTGATCTCGCAGTGAGATGGACCCCAATACCTCAAAGTAATCTCTGAGATACTGAGATAGGGTCGTGTTTAAAGACCTAACAACTCCTGTAAAGGCAGCATGTGGTAAATGTTCAGAAGGGGTCAACATGTCATACAACAGATTCTTTTATTTGCATACTGCAAGTTGTCATGCTATGGCTACAAGAA
This sequence comes from Leptodactylus fuscus, assembly GCF_031893055.1. Lineage (NCBI taxonomy): Eukaryota > Metazoa > Chordata > Amphibia > Anura > Leptodactylidae > Leptodactylus > Leptodactylus fuscus. The sequence continues at coordinate 112,635,727 of NC_134269.1, read as the reverse complement.
AAACCTTACAATACAATGTTTCAGTTTAGTAGCAGTTTAGAGGAATTTAAAATGGTTGAGTCATTGTGTCCACAGGTGTCTGCTCAGAGGGTCCTCCAGTGATCAAGATGATGGCAAACCTAAAGTGCCCCTAAAGTGTTTGTGAATGGAACACCAATACACTTGAGTCTATTCACTCTTTTGGGACTGCAGGTGCTGCCAGAGATTACAGTCCGAACAGCTTCAAAGAAGTGAATGGAGCATGTGCACTGGTAGGCCATCCACAAGTATTTAGGGGAACCCAAGAGACCCCACTGTATAATGTGGTGGCCATTTTAGTTCACCCGAGACGAACCTCCATGTGTTCGGTTTTGTGAAGAAAAAAAAAAACGTTAGCAATATTGTGATTAAGGAAATTAAGTTTTTTGGGTGGTTCTTGCAGTCACAACTAGATTACTACACCACTACCCCACCAACGTGTGCAGACATCACATGCTCATGATGTTTGAACCATACACAGAATGAAATCCTGATAAAGTACCACTCATAACAGAGAGATAATACTTGATTCTGAAACAATGTAATACAAATGAAAAAGAACATAGACATGTGCTGGGGGCAGGGCAATGTGTCTGCTGTGTAGATTCTCTTGCCCTGCTCAACTTGATTGATAGGTCTCTTCCTATAGTCGAACAAGGAAAGACTTGTTGGTCAAGTCATGCAGGGCAGCGGAAGCCACACAGAAGACTCATCTGCCTGTTCCAGCTCAACACACAGTAGCTCTCTATCATGAATGACCGTGTCAGTATTTCAGTATGGTCATGGTCAGACAGCATGAACCTCATGACAGGTTCCCTTTAAGCAGAATTTGGGTTGATTCTGTTGATTTTCTTTATCCACATAGACTGGTTCAGTACATGTTGTAGCTAGTTCCTGCCATCCGTGTAAGATGTTATTTACTCAGTAGATTCCAAGTTTTTGTTTTCTGTTTTCTTAAATATTGGTCATAACCTAGAATTAAGAATGCTACAGCTTTGCAGGTAAATGTGACTAACTCATATTATAGTTTGTAGCATCTCATTAAACTCCACTGAAGCTAAGCACATCTCTGGTAAAACATTCAAAGACAATGACAGAAAGCTGTCAGATGTTTCATAACCCCAATCCCTGCAATTGTGGTACAACAAAAAGAATATGAAAGGCAAACTGGCACCTTTTCTCACAAGAGCTGTTCTTAATGTTTGCATTGAGATTATATTTACTTTCATGAGAATACTTCTCAACAAACTCCTGGATATGGGTCAACACAATGAACAGATTACCAACAGAGCGGCAAATTCACATGGCAAATATGCAATTACGTATGTTACAGAACACCCAAGATAATCAGAAATGCTGAACATAAAATCTCTTGTATAAAGAAGAGTCAGCCTCACCAACAGCAACTAATCACATCACTTCATTTCTATCCTCTTAAAATGGAAGATTTCTTTGCAGCATCTCAGTGGACAATGTTAAATGTTTTTGCATTGTTTTACAATGTGCATTATACTGTATGCTACCTCTTGTGTCACCCCCTCTACCTCATAGATTGTAAGCTCTTGCGAGCAGGGCCCTCAGTCCCATTGTGTGAAATGTCTTTCTTTGTAATGTATCTTTCTGTTTGTATTTGAACTCTACAAATTGTACAGAATATGTTGGCGCTATAGAAATAAAATTTATTATAATTATGTAGTTTTTGAAGCATCCCATTGTTAAATTTACCTTTTTTTTGGAGCTCTCCACTGTGGATTGGTACACCCCTCTTCTAAAAGGGACTTGGTTTACCCTGGCCAATCATTGGCTGGAGAAGGGGAGGAGACTGGAAATCCCCAGCAAGGTTGAGTTAGTGGATTCTAGGCCTTAAAGAAGAGCAGACCACCATTGCTGTCAGACCATTGCAGCCTGAGGGAAGTGTGATGGGCTCTTTTCAGATGTACTTGCCCAGCATCCTGATGGTTACAGACCTGAGACAGGGAAGATTTGCTGTCAGCCCCTTGAAGGGAGAGAAAGTGCCAATCTGAAGAAAAAGCTGAGGTTTCTCAGAGCCTCCCAGCCTGGACCCTGAAGCATACAGGCACATAGAGATCTTTGGGACTTACTTATATCAGTCCCTACTCAGATATTGGGAGAGGCAGAGTCCATTATTTTTGGATTAGAGAGCAAATGCACTGACAACATATATTTATGGGCATCTCCTTGCTGTGGAATAACTGTTACAAAGTCCTTTACCATCATCCACAGTGGAACTCCCACCACTACCTCATCCAATAAGCTGCAATGGTTGTCTATTATCTTATTAAATTTCATCATTTGGTTCAACTGCATTAGTTGCTCCTGAATCATCCTTGCACTTACTATCATGGGTCCCTTCTGACAATCATCATCCAACTGGAAGCACTCCAGGAGAACTACCACCACCATCAGGTACGCTTAAGGCCCCCTCAACATTGCCCCAATTTGGAGGTGGTTTTAAGGAGTCAGTTGTGTCCTTGGTCTACTGTTGACAACACAGCTATTCCTTCCTCATTGGTTGCTATGAGAAATAATGATGCTTTTTCTAAAAACCCATGCTGTCTTATTAAGAAATCACTAATGGTATCATCACAAAGTAAAGGCCATTTTGACCTTTTTAATGTACATATACACATATTGTATTCATAAAAGGCATGTGGCCTGCTAGTCAAAAATCTGGTGCATTCACATACATACAATCTGTCTGTTTTATGCACAGAAGAGAATGGACAACTAATACCTGTTTTATGGTCAAATGTATTTTGAACCTGACTTAATGGGTTTTCTCATCCCCAGGATATCAATTGCCCCCCACTTCCTGGTGTTCAGCTCAGCCCATACTGTAATATGTACAGTTATCTTTGGATTTACCTACAGAACAGAAGCCAATAGGACTTATTAGGGCTCATCAACTGAAAACAATATGCAGAAATAGAGAGTGAACAGAAGGTGTGTGGTTGGAAGCAGGGAGTAAGAATAAGGCTGGTCTTACACGACCGTAATGTAAGTCCGCAAATGGTGCCCAATTGAGAGTTTTCAATTGCGGACCATTTGTGGTCACATTATATTCAATGTGGCCTCTTACACTGCCGGATATTTTATCTGTGGTGTGGCTGGGCCGCAACCGTGGTCCGCAATTTATAGGACATGTCCGTAATTGCGGCACTGCACGGACTCGCCCATAGAACTCTATGGGTGAGTGCGGCAGGACACGGATATCTGCAGAACCTATGTTGTCGATCAGAAACTTGCGGACCGTAATACGGTCGTGTAAGACCAGCCTAAGAATGAGGTGGTCTGCAACCTAAGTAATCAGCTGTAAACATTGTGGAGGGATATTTAGCTGTATCTGCCAAATGAAGCAAGATAGATAAGGCAATGTAGGCAAAGCAATAATTCCTCAATACTAAAATGCTGGATTTATACAATGTGCTTTAGTAGTGTTTTCATGGTATTCTTCCGAGGTTTTTCTTTTGTTGAGAAATAGTGCAACCAGATCTTTACAGTCTATAGCAAATTACGGTGCATACACAGTATTCTGTTTTTTTTGGGTTTTTTTTGGCATTTTTATATAATTTCTGGTGATCTTTGATACAATTTTGGCCATTCTCATGACTTATTTAATATTGAATCCTAAAGGTTGTCTTTTATATAACCAACCAGGCATATTAAGAGGCCATTAGTATTTGCAGAAATGGTTGACTAAAATAAATAACAGAACTGAGGAGGGCTCACAAGTGGGATTCGGTGGGTTAGCAGCGTTAAAGGGTTTGTCTGGGTAAACTTTATTCTTTTGTACACAGCCCTTTAGTGACATTGTTAATGTGTTATTAAAAATGGCAATGCCTCTCCTACATGGTCATAGCAGACTACTAGAGCAACATATATAACAGGACTGGCCCTCAATATTGAACAGGGACAAACTTGTTTGAAAGACACCTAATTTCATGGCCGCTGCATTCTCTATTCTCTGTAAGATGAACATGAGACACCACAAGACACTCACATCTTCCTTCAGGACAGAGTAATCATTAATGAGTGGCAATGTGAATAGTGGTGCTAACTGGAGCCATTGTGGATGGTAGACGCAGACATAGTTGATGGAACTAATTGTGGACTCTTTGATCTAGCAGACATTTTGTCTCATCTGCCAGAAAGCTGGTCTGCTATATGTAAATTTATTTCTGCCAATTACAAGGTTTTGTTTTAGGAAGATCATAAAATATGAGGAATATGACAATTGTCTTTATCCTAACAAAATACTGTATCTGTGCAAGCCAAAGTCAGATTCATACCAATTTCAATATCTGAAAGATCGTATTTGGAGCCAGAAAGGTAATAAGCTACTATATATAAGACAAGAGATTCAGCCAACTATAATAATAATAATAATAATAATAATAATAATAATAATAATAATAATAATAATAATTTTATTTTTATAGCACCAACCTACTCTGCAGCACTTTACTAATTGTAGAATTCAAGTACAGACAAAAAGATTACAGAGTAAAGATTACAGAGTAAAAATAAATTCCCACAATGGGACAGAGGGCTCTGCTCACAAGAGTTTACAATCTATGAGATAGAGGGGGTTACAAAAGAGGTAGCAGGGGCGGAATCAGAGGTAGCATTGCTTATACAGAGGTCAGACAATTTTGTAATAGAAGTTACTTTCATTACACAAACATAAAACTGTATGATCTGTCAATATCAATGTCCTTTATTGTGTAGATGATGCCTGGACATATAAAGTTACAATCTCATACGGCATCTTATCTTGTGGGTTTATGTGGGATCATAAACAGTGAAGAGTTAGTTTTAGAGATTCTGACTGTGAGAGGCTTTACATTAGGAATTGGAATAGGCCTGTCTGAAAAGATGTGTCTTTAGTTTGCTCTTGAAGCTGTAGAAATTGGGAGTTAATCTGATTGTCCGGGATAGAGCATTCCAGAGAAGTGGTGCAGCTCAGGAGAAGTCTTGTATATGAGTGTGGGAGGTTCTGATAATAGAGGATGTACGTTTTAGGTCATTGAGAGAGAGCATGGGTTGGGCGGTAGACAGAGATGTAGGATGAAATGTAGGGAGGTGCAGCATTATGGCGACCCTTGTGGATGAGGTCGATAATATATTGTATTCTGTATTGAATAGGCAGCCGATGTAGTGACTGACACAGACTGAAGACATCACTGTAGCGTCTAGACTGATAGATAAGCCTGGGTACAAAATAGATTGTAGAGGTGTATGAGATCTTTTGATTCCCCCCTGATGACAGATGAAGATAAGGATTGGGAAGTTGGAACTGTCTGACCCATTTGTTTTTGTGGATAAAACTAGCAGTGGGTTTCTATGCTTACCAGGCCAAACATACATGTGTTTGGGAAGTCGCATTGGACGGTTGGCTGGTTGAACTATCAGAGATGTATGGCTGGCTTAACACCTAAAATAAGAACAATTAGCGATTGCTTTGGAAATGGCTAGTTCTGTTTTTCTCTATATAAACACTGCATGCTAATACTATACAGTTGGTTGACCTTATGTCATGTCTTTTTATCTCTTGCCAAATACAGAACTATATTTAGCTAAACTCTTTGCATTTACATTTGCTCACAGGCCTTCATCTCATATGGCATTTGCATTATACATTATTTTATGCACATAATAACTAGAGATGAGCGAACACTAAAATGTTCGAGGTTCGAAATTCGATTCGAACAGCCGCTCAATGTTCGTGTGTTCGAACGGGTTTCGAACCCCATTATAGTCTATGGGGAACAGATACTCGTTAAGGGGGAAACCCAAATCCGTGTCTGGAGGGTCACCAAGTCCACTATGACACCCCAGGAAATGATGCCAACACCTCTGGAATGACACTGGGACAGCAGGGGAAGCATGCCTGGGGGCATCTAACACACCAAAGACCCTCTATTACCCCAACATCACTGCCTAACAACTACACACTTTCCACATTCAAAAAAACCTCTATCAAAGTGGGAAAATACCTGGAAACCTTCTTTACTCCCCAAATGGATGGACACAAACCCCAATTTAAGCTCAACAAACAGTAACAACCACCCCTTTAAATCACGTTCCCCATGACAACCACAAATGGAATAGGCAATGGGAATTCCAAAAGCCCTCACCCTTAACTGTCATTTTGAGTGTGTGTGTGTGTGTGTGTGTGTGTGTGTGATGTGGTAAGACCTTCCAAAATTCACTTTTCTAGCCCTTAACATGAGCCCTTCCAAACAAAGTTACATGACCTTAAGCTGAGCTACCAGCAGAGATTGAGGCCCTTGGCATGAGTAGAGCCTTGCACCAGCAGTGTTTTTGGCACTTAGGGTGAGTTGAGCCTTGTACCAGCGTGTGTCCCTTAACATCAGGCGGGCCCTAAGTTCTGCGCTTTGCACAAAAGTTCCACATTAACTAGGCTGAATGGTACAAAGATTAGTAGGCCCGAGAACCAGGAACAGGTCTTGCAATGGCTGTCGGATAACGCTTAAAGCACATTGTCCACCAGCCAGTCAGCCTCTACCTCCTCTTACCCAACAGTCTTGTCCTCCTTCCACCCAAAATTCCCAATCTTCTCAGAACAATAACCCCAACTGTCCCTGCTCCCCAGAGCTGTTCTCCCTTCCTTTGACTGTACCGCAACCTGCCCCTCCATTTCGCGATTCCACGGACCTAACAGACGAGTATCTGTGTCCAGATGCTCAAACACTAGAGTCTCCTCCATTCCATCTCCGGTCGATTTGGTGGCGGATGACCAGCAACCCACCCTCATCGACGACGATGAGACGCAGTTGCTGTCAGGGCAGCCAGTTGACATGCGCATTGTGCAGGAGGAGGAGGCGAGACAGGAGTTGGAAGAGGAGGTGGTGGACGACGAGGACACCGACCCCACCTGGACAAGGCAGATGTCAAGCTGGGAAAGTAGTGTGGATGTTGAGGCAGGTGCAGCACCAAAAAGGGTAGCTAGAGGCAGAGACATGTCCAGAGGCAGAGGTCAGCTGCTTTGCCGAAGCCAGGCCAGACCCGGAATGTCCGAAGATGTTCCCTTTTGTACCCAGCCCAGAAAAACTCCCCCATCGAGGGCACGTTTCTTGAAGGTGTAGAGTTTTTTCAAGGAATGCGCCGAGGACAGATATAGTGTCGTCTACACAATTTGCCTCTCGAAATCGAGTAGGGGCCCTGAGAAGAGCAACCTGTCCACCACTTCAATGCACCGTCATTTGGAATCCAAGCAATGGAATCAGTGGCAGGCAGCAACGGCAGGACAAACGTCGCCCGCCGTTCATGCCACTGCCTCTGCTCACAGTGCTGGCGATGCACTCCAGAGGACGAGCCAGGACATCACTTCATCTGCCTCCGCCACTTTGTTGACTTCTCCCTCATCCTCCCCTGTTTCTGTCTTATCTCCTTCTCCTGCACCATCAAAGGCACCATCAGGCGCTTCTTTACAACAACCCACCATCTCTCAGACATTGGAGCGCCGGCAGAAATACACTGCTAACCACCCACCCACGCAAGCCTAGAACGCCAACATCGCTAAACTGCTGGCCCAGGAGAGGTTGGCGTTCCGGCTTGTTGAAACTCCCGCCTTCCCGGACCTGATGGCAACTGTGGCACCTCACTATGCCGTCCCTAGCCGTCTCAACTTCTCCCGGTGTGGCGTCCCCGCCTTGCACCAGCACGTGTCACTCAACATCAGGTGGGCCCTTAGTTCCGCGCTTTGCTGCAAGGTCCACTTGACCACCGACACTTGGACAAGCGCCTGTGGTCAGGGATGCTGCAGTGCTTATCTTTAATGACAGGCAGGGTGAATGTGGTGGAGTCTGTTCCCCGGGTGCAAACTGGGGTGGCCTATCTCCTCTCCCAGGCCAAAATTCATGGCAGGAGTAGACTGAAACCCTACGACGCTGCAACCTCCACCACAGCTACTAGCGGCAAACGCTAAAACACTGGTGTGGGGAGACGTCAGCAGGCGGTGCTGAAGCTCATCAGCTTGGGGGACAGACAGCACAGTGCCTCCGAGGTCAGGGATGCCATCCTGGCTGAGATGGCATTTTTTTTTCCCTGCTACACCTGGGGCCTGGCATTTTTACGCCTGTGATAATGGCTGGAACCTGGTAGCGGCTCTGGAGCTTGCCAGCCTCCAACACGTTCCATGTTTGGCCCACGTCTAACCTAGTGGTGCAAAGTTTTTTAAAAACATACCCAAATGTACCGAAGCTACTGTTGAAAATGCGGCGCTTGTGCGCCCACTTTTGCAAGTGCACAGGAGTCGCTGCTAGCCTAAAAACACTCTAGCAAGGCCTACATCTGTCCAAACACAGGCTGTTGTCCGTCATTCACACACGCTGAAACCCTACAATACCATATCTTGAGCAGGGTGTGTGAGCTGCACAGACCTTTGATGGAGTTCCATCTACAAAACCCAAGGGTTCCTCAAAGTCAGCAACCAAAGTTTCTGCACCATGAGTTTCCAGGGGTGGCAGAGTTATGGCTAGGGGAAGAGGCATGGATAGGGATGATGTCTAGGGGCAAAAGCAGTGTGGATGTGGAGGCAAGCTAAGCAGGAAAAACTGGGGGTACAAGCTAAGGCATGGACTAGGGTGATGTCTAGGGGCAAAAGCAGTGTGGATGTGGAGGCAAGCTAAGCAGGAAAAACTGGGGGTACAAGCTAAGGCATGGACTGGGGTGATGTCTAGGGGCAAAAGCAGTGTGGATGTGGAGGCAAGCTAAGCAGGAAAAACTGGGGGTACAAGCTAAGGCATGGACTGGGGTGATGTCTAGGGGCAAAAGCAGTGTGGATGTGGAGGCAAGCAAAGCAGGGAAAATGGTGGCTAGAGGCAAAGGGATGTCCATAGGCAGCAAGGGCAAAGATGCAAAACTCTCCCGTTTCAAGAATTTTCCTGACTTGTTTCCCCACAAAACATTCCTGGGAGGAGGGCTGAAACACCACCCTCCTCCTCCTCCGCTGTTAGATTTACCCCAGCTACGAGCTGAAAACGCTGCAACACTGGTGTGGGGAGACGTCAGCAGGCTGGGCTGAAGCTCATCAGCTTGGGAGACGGACAGCACACTGCCTCTGAGGTCAGGGATGCCATCCTGGATGAGATGGCAATTTGTTTATCCCCGCTGCCCCTGGGGCCAGGTTTTTTAGCTTGTTGGAGGGCTCTGGAGCTTGCCAGCCTCCAACACGTTCCATGCCTGGCCCACATGTTCAATGTAGTGGTGCAATGATTTTTAAAAACATACCCCAAATTAGCTGAGCTAAGGGTGAAAGTGCGGCACTTGGACACCCACTTTCCCAAGTCTACAGTACCTGGAGCTAGCCGCAATACACTCCAGCAAGGCCTACATCTGCCTGAAGCACCTACTGTTGTGCGAGGTCACCACACGCTCTAACCCTAGATACCGTATGTTCAGCAGGGTGTGTGAGCAGCAGAGACCTTTGATGGAGTACCAGCTACAAAACCCAAGGGTTCCTCAGAGTCAGCTCCCTCACTTTCTGCACCATGAGTTTCCATGGGTGGCAGACTTATGGCTAGAGGCACAGGCATGGATAGGGGTGATGTGTAGGGGCAAAAGCAGTGTGGATGTGGAGGCAAGCTAAGCAGCAAAAACTGGGGGTACAAGCAGCCGGTGACATCATCACTGACAAGCACAGCTGTCTGTCAGCTGACAGGCTGACTTTCACCAAAATGAACAGACAATGGATAGACTCATCATATACATGTCAGTTACATGACAAATTTAGTGCAATTTGCAAGTCCAAGATGGTTTGGAGATCTGCGGAGAGGAATCTCACCACCTCTTGCGGGTGCCATCATTTGGAAGGCAAGCCCTGGGCTCAGTGGGTGAGAGCAAGCGCAGGATAATCGTCGTTTGGCCTGGCGGCCACTGCCTCTTCCACTGTTGACAGGGCTGGCGCTGCAGTCCAGACCAGGAGCCAGGACACCTCCACATCTGCCTCTGACACTTTGGGGAGTTCACCCTTATCCTCACCTTTTCCTGCCATTTCTCCTTTTGCCCGTGCCATCATGCGCCTCTTCCCAGCAACTCCCCATCTCCCAAGCCTTTCATTTCATGCTAAAGTACAGCGCAACCCACCCACATGCCCAAGGCTTCAACGGCCTCATCTCAAGAAATCTGGCCCAGGAGATGTTGGAATCCCGGCTGGGGGACACTCTGCCCTTTTTGGGCAGAGTGTCTACTGCGCCACCGCACTGTGCCGTCCACACCAGCACTTTCCCCCAAACATGAGGCGGTCCCTAAATTCAGCGCTTAGCCCTAAAGTTCCATGTGACCAGTTACGAATGGACAAGTGCATGCGGACAGGGACGCTACCTTTCAATTTGGGCACAGTGGTTGAATGTAGTTGAGGCGTGGACCGGGTCGCAAAATGTGGTGGCCTGACTTGTCTCCCCACACAACATTCCTGGGAGGAGGGCTGAAACACCACCCTCCTCCGCTGTTAAATTGACCCCAGCTACGAGCTGGAAACGCTGCAACACTGGTGTGGGGAGACGTCAGCGGGCCGTGCTGAAGCTCATCAGCTTGGGGGCCAGACAGCACACTGCCTACAAAGTGAGTCATGCCATCCTCGATGAGACGGCAATGTGGTTTTTGCCACTGCACCTGGGCCCAGGCATGTTGTCATGTGTGATAATGGCCATAACCTGGGATTGGCTCTGTAGCTTGGCAGCCTGCAACATATTCCATGCCTGGGCCACGTTTTTAACTCATTGCTGCTAATCTTTTGAAAAAGGTACCCCAATGTTCCTGAGCTACTGGTGAAAGTGTGGCGCTTGTGCGGATAGTTTTTAAAGTGTATAGTTGCCGCTGCTAGCCTCTATGCACTCCTACAACGCCTGTACCTGCTGGAACAACGGCTGTTGTGCGACGTCTCCACACTGCTGGCACTAAACATATCATGTGTTGAGCAGAGTGTGTGAGCAGCACAGACCTTTGATGTAGTTCCAACTCCAAAACCCTCGGGTTCGTCAAAGTCAACTCCCTCAGTTGCTCAACCATGAGTGGCCATGGGTGGCAGACTTATGTGAAATCCCATCCCATCCATTGCACTGGACACGAAACATTAGCATGCGCTCAGCACAACTTCGGATATGGCAGATGCGTTAAGCAGGGTGCAGGGTACAACACAGACCAGGCCCGAGCACCAGGAACAGGTGTTAGAAATACTGCAGCATCTGCCATTTCCTTCCAATTTTGGGGTTTTGGACCCGCCACCGACTTGTCTGGACCTAAGTGGGGATCATGAGACACAGTTGCCATCAAGGCAAGCTGTGGTCATGTGCGGTTTGCAGTAAGGGGGCAGTGCGCAATTGGAAGAGGAGTTGGTGGATGACGAGGCCACCGACCCCACATGGACAGGGGTGATGTCTAGGGGCTAAAGCAGTGTAGATGTAGAGGGAAGCTAAATCAACAAAAAACCTGGGTAGAAGCAAAGGCATAAACTGGGGTGATGTTTAGGGGTGAAAGCAGAGTAGATGTGGAGGGAAGCTAAGCAGCAAAAACAGTGGGTAGAAGCAAAGGCATGCAAAACTCTACCCTGTTGGAAGACTTATTCCTAGGTCTGGAACACGTTAATGGCCCCCCTGGACAAATTACTGCCACTCAGGGGCCTAGTGTCACCAGGAGGGACAAGTATAGGCGCATGTTGTGGGAATACCTGGCCGACACCAGCTCTGTCCTCTCCGATCCCTCTGTGCTCTACAGCCTAAACTTATTTTCTCATCTTTTTTTCTGAACTGCACATCTCTTGCCTGCTTCCTTTGGGATCTTAGAAATGGTGGTCCACTTCCACAGATGGTAACTTCAATAGACAGTGTAACGGGAGTAGCTGAGGGATCGCTGTCTTAACCACTTTTTGGCACAAAATTAACTTCCAAAGCCAAATATGGTGCAAGTATATGATGCAAGGACACCTACACACCTATCTCTGACACATTGGGGAGTTCACCCTCATGCGCCCTTTTGGCCTGCACCATCATGCGCCTCTTCCCAGCCACTCCACATTTCCCAAGCTTTTCATTGCAGGCAGAAGTACAATACAACCCACCCCCATGCCCAAGCCTGTAACAGCCTCATCGATAAACTGCTGGCCCTGGAGATGTTGGTGTTTGTTTATGCTTCTGGAGACCCAGGCCTTCCGTCAGCAGATGGCAGCTGGGGCACCTCCCTATGCTGGGCCTAGCCGTTACTACTTCTCTTGGTGTGCTGTCTCTGCCTTGCGCCTGCATGTGTCCCATAACATCAGTCGGGCCCAGAGCTCTGCGCTTTGCTGCAAGGTCCACTTGACCACCGACACATGGACAAGCGCCTGTGGTCAGGGATGCTGCAGTGCTTATCTTTAATGACAGGCAGGGTGAATGTGGTGGAGTCTGTTCCCCGGGTGCAAACTGGGGTGGCCTATCTCCTCTCCCAGGCCAAAATTCATGGCAGGAGTAGACTGAAACCCTACGAAGCTGCAACCTCCACCCCAGCTACTAGCGGAAAACACTGTAACACTGGCATGGGGAGATGTCAGTAGGCCGTGCTGAAACTGATCAGCTTGGGGGACAGACAGCACAGTGCCTCCGAGGTCAGGGATGCCATCCTGGCTGAGATGGCATTTTTTTTTCCCTGCTACACCTGGGGCCTGGCATTTTTGCGCCTGTGATAATGGCTGGAACCTGGTAGCAGATCTGGAGCTTGCCAGACTCAAACACGGTCCACGCATGGCCCACGTTTTCCAACTTGTTGGTGCCATGTTTCTTTGAAACCTACACCATTGTGCCTGATATACAGGTCAAAGTGGGGCCATTTTCGTAAGTGAGAACTAGCCTCTGCTAGGCAGAAAACATTCAGAGCACACTCCTCTCATCTTCGCACCGTTGGCTGGCGGAGGAAGACGAGGGGGTTGGAGTGGCATCTGATGTCCCTATCCCACACGAGGCTAGAGGGTGCACTTCAGTGCATCCCATTGCTTCACCACAAATGGTGTGAAGGGGAGTGGAAAATGGAGGAAATGGAGAGTGACCCTTACAGTTGGGGCCAGCAAAGGCATGCCAAGTAACACACTGGCACACATGGCTGACTTCATCTTGGGTTGCTTTTCAACACATATTTCACATCATGAAGAACAAATAATACTGGATTTTTTCAAGCCTCGAACCCCGGTCTAGGTCTAATGTCTGTTCCTTTCTTATATTAGGGGAGAGGGAAAAAAAATTACTTCAGTGATACGTTTAGCGTACATAGACTGACTATTAATGTGTATCCCACTTAGTGTTGTTAGGGTTACACACCGTCACAACCTGGCTAAAGCTTCTATAGCTGTTAATAAAGTCAACATAACTTTACGGTATCCAAAAAGACAGCTGGTACCGACAGAGAGCAAGACAAATGTCACCCAAAGCTGTGAGCTCTGAACACCCACAGTGACTTTGGCGTCATCATCATTATAAGGGAGCGGGTGGTAATAAATAACTTGGCAGTGCCTAAAACCCAAAAAGCTTATACAACTATATTTACATTAAGATACACAAATGAAACTTTTCAGTAGCATGTCATGAGACAAGCTGATAAGCTCTTCCTTTGTGCAGTGCTATTTGAAAGTTAAACGCTGCCTTTATTTTAATTCTGGAGAAGGTGCAGACATTAGATTTAGAACATGTTGTCTTCATTGTCCAAATCCTCTATATAGGTAACGCGTTTTTCGGGCCGAGCTGTCTGGGAACGAGCTGGTGCAGCACTGACAACCTGGGTGAATATGGCAAGAGCCTGAGATGTAGGGTGAATGAATCCCCAAATTATTTGTGGAATTCCCAGTGAGACAATGGCACTGTACACCAGTATTAAAAATTGTGGGTGCACATAACCCCCATATATTCTTTGAATTCCCAGTCAGACAATGGCACTGTATAGCAGTATTAAAAATTGTGGGTGCACGTAACCCCCATATATTCTTTGAATTCCCAGTCAGACAATGGCACTGTATACCAGTATTAAAAATTGTGGGTGCACATAACCCCCATATATTCTTTGAATTCCCAGTGAGACAATGGAACTGTATAGCAGTAGCAAAAATTGTGGGTGCACGTAACCCCCATATATTCTTTGAATTCCCAGTGAGACAAAGGAACTGTATAGCAGTATTAAAAATTGTGGGTGCACATAACCCCCATATATTTTTTGAATTCCCAGTCAGACAATGGCACTATATACCAGTAGTAAAAATTGTGGGTGCACATAACCCCAATATATTCTTTGAATTCCCAGTCAGACAATGGCACTATATACCAGTATTAAAAATTGTGGGTGCACATAACCCCCATATATTCTTTGAATTCCCAGTCAGACAATGGCACTGTATACCAGTATTAAAAATTGTGGGTGCACATAACCCCCATATATTCTTTGAATTCCCAGTGAGACAATGGAACTGTATAGCAGTAGCAAAAATTGTGGGTGCACGTCACCCCAATATATTCTTTGAATTCCCAGTCAGACAATGGCACTGTATACCAGTAGTAAAAATTGTGGGTGCACGTAACCCCAATATATTCTTTGAATTCCCAGTCAGACAATGGCACTGTATAGCAGTATTAAAAATTGTGGGTGCACATAACCCCCATATATTCTTTGAATTCCCAGTCAGACAATGGCACTGTATAGCAGTATTAAAAATTGTGGGTGCACATAACCCCCATATATTCTTTGAATTCCCAGTCAGACAATGGCACTATATACCAGTAGTAAAAATTGTGGGTGCACATAACCCCAATATATTCTTTGAATTCCCAGTCAGACAATGGCACTGTATACCAGTATTAAAAATTGTGGGTGCACATAACCCCCATATATTCTTTGAATTCCCAGTCAGACAATGGCACTGTATACCAGTATTAAAAATTGTGGGTGCACATAACCCCCATATATTCTTTGAATTCCCAGTGAGACAAAGGAACTGTATAGCAGTATTAAAAATTGTGGGTGCACATAACCCCCATATATTCTTTGAATTCCCAGTCAGACAATGGCACTATATACCAGTAGTAAAAATTGTGGGTGCACATAACCCCAATATATTCTTTGAATTCCCAGTCAGACAATGGCACTGTATACCAGTATTAAAAATTGTGGGTGCACATAACCCCCATATATTCTTTGAATTCCCAGTCAGACAATGGCACTGTATACCAGTATTAAAAATTGTGGGTGCACATAACCCCCATATATTCTTTGAATTCCCAGTGAGACAATGGAACTGTATAGCAGTAGCAAAAATTGTGGGTGCACGTCACCCCAATATATTCTTTGAATTCCCAGTCAGACAATGGCACTGTATACCAGTAGTAAAAATTGTGGGTGCACATAACCCCCATATATTCTTTGAATTCCCAGTCAGACAATGGCACTGTATACCAGTATTAAAAATTGTGGGTGCACATAACCCCCATATATTCTTTGAATTCCCAGTCAGACAATGGCACTGTATACCAGTATTAAAAATTGTGGGTGCACATAACCCCCATATATTCTTTGAATTCCCAGTCAGACAATGGCACTGTATACCAGTATTAAAAATTGTGGGTGCACATAACCCCCATATATTCTTTGAATTCCCAGTGAGACAAAGGAACTGTATAGCAGTATTAAAAATTGTGGGTGCACGTAACCCCCATATATTCTTTGAATTCCCAGTCAGACAATGGCACTGTATACCAGTATTAAAAATTGTGGGTGCACATAACCCCCATATATTCTTTGAATTCCCAGTGAGACAAAGGAACTGTATAGCAGTATTAAAAATTGTGGGTGCACGTAACCCCCATATATTCTTTGAATTCCCAGTCAGACAATGGCACTGTATAGCAGTATTAAAAATTGTGGGTGCACGTAACCCCCATATATTCTTTGAATTCCCAGTCAGACAATGGCACTATATACCAGTAGCAAAAATTGTGGGTGTATATAGCCCCAATTCTATTGCTAGGGGACTTGCAGGGTATTTCTGAGGTGAAGGTGGGGGGGCACACCATTGGAACGGGGATTTGGGGTGTATATATGGGGTATACGGGAATACACTGTCAGTGTGTTCCATTCAGGATCCTGGGAAAGCTGGGTTGCGGCGATTGAGCCCGTCAGTGCCACGTTACACTGACAAGCTTCTCCCTGGAATTGAAGTTATATGTAAGCCCAATATATTCTTTGAATTCCCAGTGAGACAATGGCACTATATGGCAGTAGCAAAAATAGTGGGTGTATATAGCCCCAATCCTATTGCTAGGGGACTTGCAGGGTATTTCTGGGGTGAAGGTGGGGGGGCACACCGTTGGAACGGGTATCGGGGGTATATATCGGGTATACGGGAATACACTGACAGTGTATTCCATTCAGGATCCTGGGAAAGCTGGGTTGCGGCGATTGAGCCCGTCAGTGCCACGTTACACTGACAAGCTTCTCCCTGGAATTTAGCTCTTATAAGAGCTGTTGGTTGTCTTCTCCTTCCTATCCTAGCCTGTCCCTGCCTACCCAGAATCTAACCCCTAGCTAACTGGACGGAAACCTCCGTCCTCGGTGAATTGCAAGCTCAGAATGACGCGAACCTGGGCGGCGCTGTTCTTTTAAATTAGAGGTCACATGTTTTCGGCAGCCAATGGGTTTTGCCTACTTTTTTCAACGTCACCGGTGTCGTAGTTCCTGTCCCACCTACCCTGTGCTGTTATTGGAGCAAAAAAGGCGCCAGGGAAGGTGGGAGGGGAATCGAGTAATGGCGCACTTTACCACGCGGTGTTCGATTCGATTCGAACATGCCGAACAGCCTAATATCCGATCGAACATTTTTCTGAGCTTGCAATTCACCGAGGACGGAGGTTTCCGTCCAGCTAGCTAGGGCTTAGATTCTGGGTAGGCAGGGACAGGCTAGGATAGGAAGGAGAAGACAACAACAACAGCTCTTGTAAGAGCTAAATTCCAGGGAGAAGCTTGTCAGTGTAACGTGGCACTGACGGGCTCAATCGCCGCAACCCAGCTTTCCCAGGATCCTGAATGGAATACACTGTCAGTGTATTCCCGTATACCCGATATATACCCCCGATACCCGTTCCAACGGTGTGCCCCCCCACCTTCACCCCAGAAATACCCTGCAAGTCCCCTAGCAATAGAATTGGGGCTATATACACCCACTATTTTTGCTACTGCCATATAGTGCCATTGTCTGACTGGGAATTCAAAGAATATATTGGGGTTACGTGCACCCACAATTTTTACTACTGGTATACAGTGCCAGTTTCTGACTGGGAATTCAAAGAATATATTGGGGTTACAAATACCCTCATTTCTTGCTACTGCCATATAGTGCCAGTTTCTGACTGGTAATTCAAAGAATATATTGGGGTTACGTGCACCCACAATTTTTACTACTGGTATACAGTGCCATTGTCTGACTGGGAATTCAAAGAATATATTGGGGTTATAAATACCCTCATTTCTTGCTACTGCCATATAGTGCCAGTTTCTGACTGGGAATTCAAAGAATATATTGGGGTTACGTGCACCCACAATTTTTACTACTGGTATACAGTGCCATTGTCTGACTGGGAATTCAAAGAATATATTGGGGTTATAAATACCCTCATTTCTTGCTACTGGTATATAGTGCCATTGTCTGACTGGGAATTCAAAGAATATATTGGGGTTACGTGCACCCACAATTTTTACTACTGGTATACAGTGCCAGTTTCTGACTGGGAATTCAAAGAATATATTGGGGTTACAAATACCCTCATTTCTTGCTACTGCCATATAGTGCCAGTTTCTGACTGGTAATTCAAAGAATATATTGGGGTTATGTGCACCCACAATTTTTACTACTGGTATACAGTGCCATTGTCTGACTGGGAATTCAAAGAATATATTGGGAATACAAATACCCTCATTTCTTGCTACTGCCATATAGTGCCAGTTTCTGACTGGTAATTCAAAGAATATATTGGGGTTATAAATACCCTCATTTCTTGCTACTGGTATATAGTGCCATTGTCTGACTGGGAATTCAAAGAATATATTGGGGTTACGTGCACCCACAATTTTTGCTACTGGTATATAGTGCCAATTTCTAACTGGGAATTCAAAATGCACAAGGCTCCCGGAAAGGGACGTGGACGAGGCCGTGGGCGAGGTCGGGGGAATGGTTCTGGGGAGCAAGGTAGCAGTGAAGCCACAGGGCGTCCCGTGCCTACTCCTGTGGGGCAGCAAGCATTGCGCCACTCCACAGTGCCAGGGTTGCTTGCCACATTAACTAAACTGCAGGGTACAAACCTTAGTAGGCCCGAGAACCAGGAACAGGTCTTGCAATGGCTGTCAGAGAACGCTTACAGCACATTGTCCAGCAGCCAGTCAGACTCTGCCTCCTCTCCTCCTATTACCCAACAGTCTTGTCCTCCTTCCTCCCAAAATTCCCAAGCTTCACAGAACAATAACCCCAACTGTCCCTGCTCCCCAGAGCTGTTCTCCGCTCCTTTCATTGTCCCTCAACCTGCCTCTCCACGTCACGATTCCACGAACCTAACAGAGGAGCATCTGTGTCCAGATGCTCAAACACTAGAGTCTCCTCCATCTCCGTTCGATTTGGTGGTGGATGACCAGCAACCCACCCTCATCGACGATGATGTGACGCAGTTGCCGTCAGGGCATCCAGTTGACCAGCGCATTGTGCGGGAGGAGGAGATGAGACAGGAGTTGGAAGAGGAAGTGGTGGATGATGAGGACACTGACCCGACCTGGACAGGGGGGATGTCAAGCGGGGAAAGTAGTGTGGATGTTGAGGCAAGTGCAGCACCAAAAAGGGTAGCTAGAGGCAGAGGCAGAGGTCAGCAGCTTAGGCGAAGCCAGGCCACACCCGGAATCTCCCAAGATGTTCCAGTTCGTACCCAGCCCCGAAAAACTCCCACCTCGAGGGCACGTTTCTCGAAGGTGTGGAGTTTTTTCAAGGAATGCGCCGAGGACAGATATAGTGTTGTCTGCACAATTTGCCTCTCGAAATTGATTAGGGGCTCTGAGAAGAGCAACCTGTCCACCACTTCAATGCGCCGTCATTTGGAATCCAAGCACTGGAATCAGTGGCAGGCAGCAACGGCAGGACAAAGGCCGCCTGCCGTTCACGCCACTGCCACTGCCTCTGCCACTGCCTCTGCCTCTGCCACTGCCACTGCTGACTGTGCTGGCGATGCACTCCAGAGGACGAGCCAGGGCACCACTTCATCTGCCTCCGCCACTTTGTTGACTTCTCCCTCATCCTCCCCTGTTCCTGTCTTATCTCCTTCTCCTGCACCATCAAAGGCACCATCAGGCGCTTCTTTACAACAACCCACCATCTCTCAGACATTGGAGCGGCGGCAGAAATACACTGCTAACCACCCACACGCGCAAGCCTTGAACGCCAACATCGCTAAACTGCTGGCCCAGGAGATGTTGGCGTTCCGGCTTGTTGAAACTCCCGCCTTCCTGGACCTGATGGCAACTGCGGCACCTCGCTATGCCGTCCCTAACCGTCACTACTTCTCCCGGTGTGCCGTCCCCGCCTTGCACCAGCACGTGTCACTCAACATCAGGCGGGCCCTTAGTTCCGCGCTTTGCACAAAGGTCCACTTGACCACCGACGCGTGGACAAGTGCATGTGGACAGGGACGCTACATTTCACTGACGGCACACTGGGTGAATGTAGTTGAGGCTGGGACTGCTTCCCAAACTGGCCCAGTGTACCTCGTCTCCCCGCCTAACATTCCTGGCAGGGACACGAGAAGAACACCCCCCTCCTCCTCCTCCTCTACTGCCTCCTCCTCCGCCACCGCCTCCTCCTCCGCCACCGCCTCCTCCTCCGCTGTTAGATTGACCCCAGCTACGAGTTGGAAACGTTGCAGCACTGGCGTTGGTAGACGTCAGCAGGCTGTGCTGAAGCTGATCAGCTTGGGGGACAGACAGCACACTGCCTCCGAGGTGAGGGATGCCCTCCTCGATGAGACGGCAATATGGTTTGAGCCGCTGCACCTGGGCCCAGGCATGGTCGTTTGTGATAACGGCCGGAACCTGGTAGCAGCTCTGGAGCTTGCCGGACTCCAACATGTTCCATGCCTGGCCCACGTCTTCAACCTAGTGGTGCAACGTTTCCTAAAGAGCTACCCCAATGTTTCAGAGCTACTGGTGAAAGTGCGGCGCATGTGCGCCCACTTTCGCAAGTCGACAGTAGCCGCTGCTAGCTTAAAATCTCTCCAGCAACGCCTGCATGTGCCACAACACCGGCTTTTGTGCGACGTCCCCACACGCTGGAACTCAACGTTTCAGATGTTGAATAGAGTGGTTGAGCAGCAGAGACCTTTGATGGAATACCAGCTACAAAACCCTAGGGTGCCACAAAGTCAGCTGCCTCAGTTTCTCATCCATGAGTGGCCATGGATGAGAGACCTTTGTGACATCCTACGGGTGTTTGAGGAGTCCACAAGGAGGGTGAGCTCTGAGGATGCGATGGTGAGCCTTACAATCCCGCTCTTGTGTGTTCTGAGAGAATCCCTGATTGACATCAGGGATAACTCAGATCACACAGAGGAGTCAGGGATAGCATCCGATCCGTCACAGCTGGAGAGTAGGTCCACACATCTGTCCGCTTCATCGCGTTTAATGGAGGAGGAGGAGGAGGAGGAGGAGGAGGAAGAAGAGTTGTCCGATGATGTGATGGTGATACAGGAGGCTTCCGGGCAACTTTGAATCGTCCCATTGTTGCAGCGCGGATGGGTAGACATGGAGGATGAGGAGGAAATGGAGATTGAACTTTCCGGTGGGGCCAGAGGAGTCATGCCAACTAACACTGTGGCAGACATGGCTGAGTTCATGTTGGGGTGCTTTACAACCGACAAGCGTATTGTCAAAATCATGGAGGACAACCAGTACTGGATCTTTGCTATCCTTGACCCCCGGTATAAAAACAACATCTCGTCTTTTATTCCGGTAGAGGGGAGGGCCAATCGCATCAATGCTTGCCACAGGCAATTGGTGCAGAATATGATGGAGATGTTTCCAGCATGTGACGTTGGCGGCAGGGAGGACAGTTCCTCCAGTAGGCGACCAAGTTCTCACCGGTCCACACAAACGAGGGGCACACTGTCTAAGGTCTGGGACACCTTGATGGCACCCCCTCGCCAAAGTGCCGCCACAGAGGGTCCTAGTGTCACCAGGCGTGAGAAGTATAGGCGCATGTTGTGGGAATACCTTTCCGACCACAGCCCTGTCCTCTCCGACCCCTCTGCGCCCTACACGTATTGGGTGTCGAAGTTGGACCTGTGGCTTGAACTTGCCCTATATGCCTTGGAGGTGCTGTCCTGTCCTGCCGCCAGCGTCCTATCTGAGAGGGTGTTCAGTGCAGCCGGTGGCATCATCACTGACAAGCGCACCCGTCTGTCAGCTGAGAGTGCCGACCGGCTCACTTTGATAAAAATGAACCACCACTGGATAGAGCCTTCATTTTTGTGCCCACCTGTGTAAAGCACCCCAACATGAAACTCCATGTCTGTACTCAACCTCTCCAATTCCTCCGCATCCTCATACTCATCCACCATAAGCGTTGCACAATTCTGCTAATACTAGGCTCCCTCCAACATGATTTCCCCCAACTCTGCTGGTTAGAGGCTCCCTCCACCCTGCTTTCCCACAACTCTGCTGGTTAGAGGCTCCCTCCACCATGAATTTGCCCAAACTGGGCTGGTTAGAGGCTCCCTCCACCATGAATTGGTCCAAACTGGGGTTTTTAGAGGCTCCCTCCACCATGAATTTGCCAAAACTGGGCTGTTTAGAGGCTCCCTCCACCATGAATTGGTCCAAATTGGGGTTTTTAGAGGCTCCCTCCACCATGAATTTGCCCAAACTGGGCTGGTTAGAGGCTCCCTCCACCATGAATTGGTCCAAACTGGGCTGGTTAGAGGCTCCCTCCACCATGAATTGGTCCAAATTGGGGTTTTTAGAGGCTCCCTCCACCATGAATTGGTCCAAACTGGGCTGTTTAGAGGCTCCCTCCACCATGAATTGGTCCAAACTGGGGTTTTTAGAGGCTCCCTCCACCATGAATTGGTCCAAACTGGGCTGGTTAGAGGCTCCCTCCACCATGAATTGGTCCAAACTGGGTTTTTTAGAGGCTCCCTCCACCATGAATTGGTCCAAACTGGGGTTTTTAGAGGCTCCCTCCACCATGAATTGGTCCAAACTGGGGTTTTTAGAGGCTCCCTCCACCATGAATTGGTCCAAACTGGGGTTTTTAGAGGCTCCCTCCACCATGAATTTGCCCAAACTGGGCTGTTTAGAGGCTCCCTCCACCATGAATTGGTCCAAACTGGGTTTTTTAGAGGCTCCCTCCACCATGAATTGGTCCAAACTGGGGTTTTTAGAGGCTCCCTCCACCATGAATTGGTCCAAACTGGGGTTTTTAGAGGCTCCCTCCACCATGAATTTGCCCAAACTGGGCTGTTTAGAGGCTCCCTCCACCATGAATTGGTCCAAATTGGGGTTTGTAGAGGCTCCCTCCACCATGAATTGGTCCAAACTGGGGGTTTTAGAGGCTCCCTCCACCATGAATTGGTCCAAACTGGGGTTTTTAGAGGCTCCCTCTACCATGAATTGGTCCAAACTGGGGTTTTTAGAGGCTCCCTCCACCATGAATTGGTCCAAACTGGGCTGGTTAGAGGCTCCCTCCACCATGAATTTGCCCAAACTGGGCTGTTTAGAGGCTCCCTCCACCATGAATTGGTCCAAACTGGGGTTTTTAGAGGCTCCCTCCAGCATGAATTGGTCCAAACTGGGCTGGTTAGAGGCTCCCTCCACCATGAATTGGTCCAAACTGGGGTTTTTAGAGGCTCCCTCCACCATGAATTGGTCCAAACTGGGGTTTTTAGAGGCTCCCTCCACCATGAATTGGTCCAAACTGGGCTGGTTAGAGGCTCCCTCCACCATGAATTTGCCCAAACTGGGCTGTTTAGAGGCTCCCTCCACCATGAATTGGTCCAAACGGGGGTTTTTAGAGGCTCCCTCCACCATGAATTTGCCCAAACTGGGCTGGTTAGAGGCTCCCTCCACCATGAATTTGCCCAAACTGGGCTGTTTAGAGGCTCCCTCCACCATGAATTGGTCCAAACTGGGCTGTTTAGAGGCTCCCTCCACCATGAATTGGTCCAAACTGGGTTTTTTAGAGGCTCCCTCCACCATGAATTGGTCCAAACTGGGGTTTTTAGAGGCTCCCTCCACCATGAATTGGTCCAAACTGGGGTTTTTAGAGGCTCCCTCCACCATGAATTTGCCCAAACTCTGCTGGTTAGAGGCTCAATCCACCCTGATTTTCAAAACAAATGTTGGTGCCAACCTCAACTTACTACAAGGGCCAAATTCACTGCTGGTGACAAGCTCTCCTCACTGCAAGTGCCAAATACACATGTTTCAAGGTGTTTTCCTACTGTCAGAGAGCTGGTATTGAGTGTGTAAAGTGTGTAGTTGTTAGGCTGTGATGTTGGGGTAATAGAGGGTCTTTGGTGTGTTAGATGCCCCCAGACATGCTTCCCCTGCTGTCCCAGTGTCATTCCAGAGGTGTTGGCATCATTTCCTGTGGTGTCATAGTGGACTTGGTGACCCTCCAGACACGGATTTGGGTTTCCCCCTTAACGAGTATATGTTCCCCATAGACTATAATGGGGTTCGAAACCCGTTCGAACACACGAACAGTGAGCGGCTGTTCGATTCGAATTTCGAACCTCGAACATTTTAGTGTTCGCTCATCTCTATATCTTAGCATTGTATCTTAAAGTGTAAGAAAATAAAGTATTGCTATCCAGAGGTATACACAGGGTTTTGTAAAAGGGACTGTTCAGACCCCAGAATGCTCATGATCAGTTATGTCACTTTTTCCACACAGTTCTCTTTTAGTTCGCTAGCAGAAAAAGGAACCCATTAAAGTCAATGGGAGACTTTTTTTCCCGGCGCTGAAATTCCACACCAAATTCCTCACCATATTCCTCCATGTGAATGGACCCTTACAATTGAAGTTAACACCTGTATAGATAACATTACATAGCACTCATTATTATATGCATTGCTGAAAATAGTTGACAATTTGTCTACTCTCCTTCCCTGAACGGCTAGAAAACTCTTCCACAGACTTCAACGAGTCAGCCCCAGACTACGGCCATGACTTTGTCTTGGTGCTAAGTTAACAGTGCTGAGGAGCGACTCAAGCTCAAATGGACAAGATGGAAATCACCATAATCATGTACAAAAAACAGACTTTAACCCCTTAACGCTAAATCAGGTACCTGTACGTCAGGGAATGTGGTTAGTTCCCGCATTCCCACGTGCATGTACGTGATGGAGATCGCACGGGCTCAGAAGCAGAGCCTGTGCGATCTCCATGGGAGGCCGGCTGTATCTAACAGCCAGGCTTCCCCTGTAGCAGCAGGGACGGTGATTGCATCGCCCCCCCCCCCCCCCCCCCCGTTTAACCCTTAAGGTGCCATGATCCATAGTGATCATGGCACCCTAGGGGTTTGGCCAGCTATAAAGCATGCTGCCGGCTGCATAAGGAGTCTGTGTTAGCTGTAATTTACAGCTACACGCTGCTCCTTAATCCCTCCCCCCATCAGAGCGAGCTCCGATGGGGGGAGGGTTAACCCCTTGGATGCCGGGACGAGAGGAAGCTAGTCTATGCATCTGCATAGCTAGCTTCCTCTATAGACTGCAATACACGTGTATTGCAAGTCTATACTTAGTATAGAACAGTGATCCTCTCTGATCGCTGGTTCTAGTGTGCTTACAGCACAAATGTAAAAAAAAGGTTTTTTTAAAAAAAATAATAGTGTAAAACAAACAAACAAAACAAACATAGTTACATTTCTTGTAAATCTGGAAAATCGCTGTTACACTTGTAAGCCTTGTAACGTCCAAAATAAATTAAAATACAATCAAAAGATGATGCCGATATAAAGCAGAGATATGGTAGATAATATTTATTCATGTATTTGGGTGATATAGTTATCTGCCTGAAAAGCAGAGAATTTCACATTTTGAAAATTGCAATTTTTTCCAAATTTCCATCAAATTTCCTATTTTTTTTAATAAGTAAATACAAAAATATTGATTAGTGTTTACCACTAACATGAAGTATAATGTGTTACGAGAAAACATTCTCAAAATCACTTGTGTAATTTAAAGCGTCTCAAAGTTATTGCCATTTAAAGTGACACATGTCAATTTTGAAAAAATAGGCCTGGTCCTTAACATACTTTTGGGCTGTGTCCTTAAGGGGTTAAGGCTGAGGCTCCACATTACGGAAATGCAGCTTTTTTGTGGCCGATTATATTGTGGTTTTTGAACCAAAGCCAAGAATGGCTACAAAAGAAATGAGGAATACATAGGAAGCTCTTATTCTTCTACCTTTTGCTCAATCTACTCCTGGCTTTCGCTCAAAAAACTGCAGCAAAATCTGCAACAAAAAAAACTATGTTTCCGCAACGTGGAACTTTAGCCTAAGAGTATACAATCAGGAAATTAAAACACACAAGAAAAATGTATATATTTCAATATCAGTCCCCTAAATGGGATAGTGATTGACAATCTCTGTAACGCCCTGCAGAATATATTACCGAAATGTTAGCAAAATAGTTATTGTGGTCATAGAGTTACTAAGATTCCACATGACTGTGGATTTTACCAACAAATCGCTAAATGTAACCAAGAGAGGAATCTTGTTTGATAGCCTTAAGCTTTGAAGGGTTATCTTGCACTTACTAGATGTTTCCTTAAATTATGAGACTAGGGATTAGAAAGCTTTTTCATACGCCTACAACTAAGTGACTTGACACTTGCTTTGAGATTACCATTCTGTATCTTCAAAGTGACCTGATATGACCTTTGTGTCTGGTTGAATTTTTTCTTAAAATCTGTTGCCTTTTATTGTTGCTTTAAGCAATTTAAGTTTGCAGTTAATCACTTTTTCTATTCATTGACTAGTTACCCTTAGGACAAGTAAAGTTGACTTTTCTTCTCCTGAATTTAGCCAGCATTCTAGTTCTATAAATCTATACAACAATAGAATTTGTTTAACCAGTGCAGTAGCCATAGTAGTAGTAGTAGTAGAAGTAGTAGTAGAAGTAATAGCAGCAGCAGTGGTAGTAAATTCTGTTAGTGGCTTGCTCATAAAATAAATGACCCATAAAGAGGTAGCAAAGAAAAAAGAGAAGGAAAGAACATAATTACTGGTTTATAGGATGAGTATTTGCATGTAGTAAAAATTAAGAAATAATTGAGTAAATCCCTAGACTGTCTATGCTGAAGCCTGCAATAGGTCTAACATGGATTTTTGCGCAAACATATTTAAAGAGGTATAAAGAAAAAAATTACCTATTGTTGAAATCATGTTTTCAATGATATTTTTTTTTAAAAAAAACACATTTTTTATTATGTTATTTTTAGTTTTCCATGTTATGTAATCTATATTTAAAAAATAGTTTGTGAATTCCAGTCACCTGGAGACAGCCATGGGCCATAGACACAATGGTCTACTGCAGACTCTATTGACTTAGGGAGAGTTTTCTATGTGTGCTCTGTACCTGGACAGAAGGCAGAGAGGGGAATAGATAAACTGTGAAATCATCTGGTGGATTATGTGTCTTGTATACATAAATATGATAGCTGTTATCATCAGTATATTGATAAGTGATGTGACTGCTGCAAAGAAATCTCCTACAGAAAATAGGAAGTGTTGGCATATTATTTGGCTTACTCGTCAGAGTCAGAACTGAAAAACTGGAGAAATCTTTTTAAATAGCAATTGTACAATGCAATTTTTTAAAGACCTCATAAAAGACTTAAAAATATATTCAACATAAAAATTTAATTAAAAAATAGATGAACAAACACTGAAATGGTAGTGCAGTAGCATGGAATGGGACAGAGCTGCCATTTCAGTCCTTTACACAGTTGGTGTGCCAGTGATTAGACCTCCAACAATTTGATATTGATGATCTTATGGATAGTCAAAAACAAGGATAGATTATCAATACTAAGGTCCAGGAAAACCCCTTTAGAAAAAAATCTGTCAGGTATTTTTTTTTTTTTTTCAATCATCATTTACAAGATCCAGTAACAACTTTTTATCGGTTCCCCTTTGTAATCTTTCTGTTGCAGCAAAGTCATACATATTTGAAAACACAAAAAGAAATATGAAAATTATCTTCCTAGGCATAATTGACATATCCCTCCCTCACAGTCCCCTCACTCCCTGATGTCATAAGGGAGATATCAATAAGCCTAGGGAGGGGCCCCAAGTCAAAAGTTTGCTATGGGCCCAGTCTTTGCAAGTTACACCCCTGATAGAAGCATGTTTCTAAATCTAATGGAAAAACAGGAAATTACTTCCACAATTCCAGAAAGGTTTTACATATTGTGGGAGAGCCAAGTTTATGCATTTACCATGTAGTACTTTAAACACCACAATTTCAGACTGGCAAAGTGCTCTGCAGACTAAAAAGTCTTCTGTGTTTTTTAGGACTTGACTTTAACAATTTACTTTAAAACTGAAATCACATAAAACACTTTGCTGCATCAGGGCAGAGATGTCTTAGTCCGATAGACTTATAATGGCATTTGCCAGAAACTGTTGTTATAGGTTACATGTTACACATGAAATTTATGCCTGTCCCTGACTGGTGTAGATTTTAATTCTATCACATAGGACCTTCAGCAGTATACCATAATTATTAAGAACATGGGGCCTCTTAAGAGTTCTTGTGCATCTGCTTTCAGCAGTCAGATTGTTAAACTTGCAGCTGTTTTGATAAATTTGTGGGGTTTTTTGTCTTTTTTTTTAAGGTCAGTGATTTTATTTTTTTTTTGTAAACACATCATACTCTGGGTATGCAATTTTTCTTCCATGTTTCCCCATAAGAATTCAAAATGAAAGAAAATATACATGCATAAATTATTATTTTTTTTAAAAGAATCTTGTAAAAGTATTTATTTGTTTTAGAATGCTGAATAATATTGTGAATAAAGGAATAATAGCGTGTGTAAGGGATTTTAGAGTAAGGTGTGGGTGGCTCACTAGGAACAGTGTTGAAGTGGGGTCCCAACCTGTCGTACATCAATGAAAATAGACTTCACTCTCAATGTGCAATATCCAAGCTGATTTATTAATCACCCAAATGGTGTAAACACAAAATAAATCCAACAACGTTATTATGGTATCTAGAATACATTGTACATTTAACACAAAAATGTTGGTCAAATGAAAAGTCTGTCCAGTAAATGCCCTCAATACTTGGTGGGGGCTGCTTTTGCATGAATGACTGCATCAATGCAGCAATGTGGCCTGGAGGAGATCAGCCTGTGGCACTGTAGAGGTGTTATGGAAGCCCAGATTGTATGATAGCAGCCTTCAGCTCATCTGTATTGTTGGGTCTGGGGTCTCTTATCTTCCTCTTGATAATACCTCATACAGTCTCTATGGGGTTAAGGTCAGCCAAGGTCAAGCACAGTGATACTGTGTTTATTAAACAAGGTATTGGTACTTTGGGCAGTGTGAACAGGTGCCAAGTCCTGTTGGAATATGAAAATTCCATCTCCAAAAAGCTTGTGGGCAGAGGGAAGCATGAAGTGCTATAGAATTTCCTAGTAGACAGATGCTCTCACTTTGCTCTTCATAAAACACAGTTGACCTACATCAGCAGATGACATGGCTCCCCAAACCATCACTGATTGTGGAAACGTCACACTAGACCTCAAGCAGCTTGGATTGTGTGCAGCAGCCTTTCCACTCTTCCTCCCGACTCTGGGACCTTCCAAACGAAATGCAAAATTTACTTTCATCTGAAAAGAACACCTTTGACCACTGAGCAACAGTCCATAACTTTCTTATGATATTCTAATTTATTGAGATGCACTAGTAATACAAATGAAAAAACAGAATGTTGGAAGGCATTACATTGAAATACCCTGTCCTACCATCTAGGGCAGGGGAACTGCAATTGTTATCGCAAATCCTGCAGACATTAAACCATTTTTAAACTCCTCCTGATGAACAGCCCATAATAGGGCTAGGGAAACATGTTATTTGATGTGAGGTTGGGCAGAGACCTGTGGGAGGATCTAAAGTGGTGTATATTTAGACCACACACTATTGAAAGGTCCAGCCATGCACATTTTGGTGTTTTTAGGACTTAATTTATCCTTGAAATAATTGTTTTAGCGGATCCAATAAAAGTAAAATTTTAGTTACTCCTTCAGTAAACTAGAATGTTGAAAGGGACTCAATCCCCTGAGAAAATTTTATGACACGTGATTCTTCTACAATAGTAACTCAGTTTTAAACAGTGTATGACACAGGGGAGGGAACAATAAATAATACAGGAAAGAAAGTATTATAAGGCATAGTTCTTATGCCCAACCTCTAAGGATCAATGCATATGGAGTTTTTTGTCGCTGATTTTGACGCTGAATCCGCCTAAAAATCAGCCTCCAAAAAAACCTCTCAATAGCGGTTTATTATATATTATATATAGTCCATGCAGACTCCCAGAACGGATTACCGAACATAGATGTGAACGAGGGGTAAGGCTCAGTTATCATCTGCGTTTGGGCCATTCCATTCCCCTTTCCACATGAAAAATGCATGAGAGGAAAGTACTGTAAGCAGCACTTTTCTTGTATTTTTCGTGCAGAAACCACAAGGTTTCCCATATAGTCTACGGAGTCCATGGGTTTCCTAAGGTAACCACTTTTTTATGTGATTAGGTTTCTGTTCAAGGGGTTTCCACGTGGACTACCTGAATGGAAACTCATGCGCAAATAAGAACCAAGCCAAAGGCAGATCCTACGTGTGGCAGGTAAGGACCAGTATACAGTCATAAAGCTCTTCCATTATATAGCAATTGTAGTTTCTTCATTTTTTGCAAATGTGTTCCCTTTTCATTAAAGGAAGTAAAATGACAATAAAGAGGAAATCTGGCAGTACAATTTCCAACACCAACAGATTTTTTTCAAGAGCAGAAAATGTTGAGTTTAGTAATTATTCATTGATAGCTGAAGGTCTGTTTAGGTTTTAGTAAAAACGTAAAATCATTAGTTCACTAATGCACTCTCTTATCTGAAATAGACGTGACAGATTTAGTGTTATGATTTTAGATGTCATGAATAAGACTTTTTTTTTCCCACAACGAGAAGTCTCCAAGTGTTAAGATTAGGTAAAAATAATCATCATCCTTGTCTACATACTTAAAGGGTTCTAAACCATTACAAAATATGTCAACATCAGTAATTCTTTCCAACCGCAAATAGTTATCATTGCTGAAAGCATTAGGAATTATCTTTCACTAAAAGTGATATGGATTGATGTAAAGAGTTACAATATACAATGTAACAAGATTGTATAAGTTTTATGGCTAATGCCTATACTTACATATGTACAATATATGGTTAAATATATCTTAACAAAATGTATTGTGATTGCAACCTAAAATCTCATCCTATTTATCCTCCGGTTGAACCAAACCCTACATGTATTTAATTATACTACGTTTTGGTCATTTGCCCACTTTAATGAAAATGTAGAGTTTTATTAATTTCTGGCAGATAAAGAGGCACTTTAGAATAAAATCTGTTAGTACAAGCTGAAGGCATTGTTGTCTAAACTGGAAGCTGGACGCCCCTACAATGTGATTCTCTGTACAGTAGATCATGTAACAGTTTGAAAGCACAAAAGTCACATACTTTTTTTTATTTAGAAATTAATGTAGTCTAAGGAATAGCACAATGTGACAAACAATAGACAATTCAAGTCTAATGTATAGAGATGAGCGAACACTAAAATGTTCGAGGTTCGAAATTCGATTCGAACAGCCGCTCACTGTTCGAGTGTTCGAATGGGTTTCGAACCCCATTATAGTCTATGGGGAACATAAACTCGTTAAGGGGGAAACCCAAATTCGTGTCTGGAGGGTCACCAAGTCCACTATGACACCCCAGGAAATGATACCAACACCCTGGAATGACACTGGGACAGCAGGGGAAGCATGTCTGGGGGCATAAAAGTCACTTTATTTCATGGAAATCCCTGTCAGTTTGCGATTTTCGCAAGCTAACTTTTCCCCATAGAAATGCATTGGCCAGTGCTGATTGGCCAGAGTACGGAACTCGACCAATCAGCGCTGGCTCTGCTGGAGGAGGCGGAGTCTAAGATAGCTCCACACCAGTCTCCATTCAGGTCCGACCTTAGACTCCGCCTCCTCCGGCAGAGCCAGCGCTGATTGGCCGAAGGCTGGCCAATGCATTCCTATGCGAATGCAGACTTAGCAGTGCTGAGTCAGTTTTGCTCAACTACACATCTGATGCACACTCGGCACTGCTACATCAGATGTAGCAATCTGATGTAGCAGAGCCGAGGGTGCACTAGAACCCCTGTGCAAACTCAGTTCACGCTAATAGAATGCATTGGCCAGCGCTGATTGGCCAATGCATTCTATTAGCCCGATGAAGTAGAGCTGAATGTGTGTGCTAAGCACACACATTCAGCACTGCTTCATCAAGCCAATACAATGCATTAGCCAGTGCTGATTGGCCAGAGTACGGAATTCGGCCAATCAGCGCTGGCCAATGCATTCTATTAGCCCGATGAAGTAGAGCTGAATGTGTGTGCTAAGCACACACATTCAGCACTGCTTCATCAAGCCAATACAATGCATTAGCCAGTGCTGATTGGCCAGAGTACGGAATTCGGCCAATCAGCGCTGGCTCTGCTGGAGGAGGCGGAGTCTAAGGTCGCTCCACACCAGTCTCCATTCAGGTCCGACCTTAGACTCCGCCTCCTCCGGCAGAGCCAGCGCTGATTGGCCGAAGGCTGGCCAATGCATTCCTATGCGAATGCAGACTTAGCAGTGCTGAGTCAGTTTTGCTCAACTACACATCTGATGCACACTCGGCACTGCTACATCAGATGTAGCAATCTGATGTAGCAGAGCCGAGGGTGCACTAGAACCCCTGTGCAAATTCAGTTCACGCTAATAGAATGCATTGGCCAGCGCTGATTGGCCAATGCATTCTATTAGCCCGATGAAGTAGAGCTGAATGTGTGTGCTAAGCACACACATTCAGCACTGCTTCATCAAGCCAATGCAATGCATTAGCCAGTGCTGATTGGCCAGAGTACGGAATTCGGCCAATCAGCGCTGGCCAATGCATTCTATTAGCCCGATGAAGTAGAGCTGAATGTGTGTGCTAAGCACACACATTCAGCACTGCTTCATCAAGCCAATACAATGCATTAGCCAGTGCTGATTGGCCAGAGTACGGAATTCGGCCAATCAGCGCTGGCTCTGCTGGAGGAGGCGGAGTCTAAGGTCGCTCCACACCAGTCTCCATTCAGGTCCGACCTTAGACTCCGCCTCCTCCGGCAGAGCCAGCGCTGATTGGCCGAAGGCTGGCCAATGCATTCCTATGCGAATGCAGACTTAGCAGTGCTGAGTCAGTTTTGCTCAACTACACATCTGATGCACACTCGGCACTGCTACATCAGATGTAGCAATCTGATGTAGCAGAGCCGAGGGTGCACTAGAACCCCTGTGCAAATTCAGTTCACGCTAATAGAATGCATTGGCCAGCGCTGATTGGCCAATGCATTCTATTAGCCCGATGAAGTAGAGCTGAATGTGTGTGCTAAGCATACACATTCAGCACTGCTTCATCAAGCCAATGCAATGCATTAGCCAGTGCTGATTGGCCAGAGTACGGAATTCGGCCAATCAGCGCTGGCCAATGCATTCTATTAGCCCGATGAAGTAGAGCTGAATGTGTGTGCTAAGCACACACATTCAGCACTGCTTCATCAAGCCAATACAATGCATTAGCCAGTGCTGATTGGCCAGAGTACGGAATTCGGCCAATCAGCGCTGGCTCTGCTGGAGGAGGCGGAGTCTAAGATCGCTCCACACCAGTCTCCATTCAGGTCCGACCTTAGACTCCGCCTCCTCCGGCAGAGCCAGCGCTGATTGGCCGAAGGCTGGCCAATGCATTCCTATGCGAATGCAGACTTAGCAGTGCTGAGTCAGTTTTGCTCAACTACACATCTGATGCACACTCGGCACTGCTACATCAGATGTAGCAATCTGATGTAGCAGAGCCGAGGGTGCACTAGAACCCCTGTGCAAACTCAGTTCACGCTAATAGAATGCATTGGCCAGCGCTGATTGGCCAATGCATTCTATTAGCCCGATGAAGTAGAGCTGAATGTGTGTGCTAAGCACACACATTCAGCACTGCTTCATCAAGCCAATACAATGCATTAGCCAGTGCTGATTGGCCAGAGTACGGAATTCGGCCAATCAGCGCTGGCCAATGCATTCTATTAGCCCGATGAAGTAGAGCTGAATGTGTGTGCTAAGCACACACATTCAGCACTGCTTCATCAAGCCAATACAATGCATTAGCCAGTGCTGATTGGCCAGAGTACGGAATTCGGCCAATCAGCGCTGGCTCTGCTGGAGGAGGCGGAGTCTAAGATCGCTCCACACCAGTCTCCATTCAGGTCCGACCTTAGACTCCGCCTCCTCCAGCAGAGCCAGCGCTGATTGGCCGAATTCCGTACTCTGGCCAATCAGCACTGGCTAATGCATTGTATTGGCGTGATGAAGCAGTGCTGAATGTGTGTGCTTAGCACACACATTCAGCTCTACTTCATCGGGCTAATAGAATGCATTGGCCAATCAGCGCTGGCCAATGCATTCTATTAGCGTGAACTGAGTTTGCACAGGGGTTCTAGTGCACCCTCGGCTCTGCTACATCAGATTGCTACATCTGATGTAGCAGTGCCGAGTGTGCATCAGATGTGTAGTTGAGCAAAACTGACTCAGCACTGCTAAGTCTCTGCATTCGCATAGGAATGCATTGGCCAGCCTTCGGCCAATCAGCGCTGGCTCTGCCGGAGGAGGCGGAGTCTAAGGTCGGACCTGAATGGAGACTGGTGTGGAGCGATCTTAGACTCCGCCTCCTCCAGCAGAGCCAGCGCTGATTGGTCGAGTTCCGTACTCTGGCCAATCAGCGCTGGCCAATGCATTCTATTAGCCCGATGAAGTAGAGCTGAATGTGTGTGCTTAGCACACACATTCAGCTCTACTTCATCAGGCTAATAGAATACATTGGCCAATCAGCGCTGGCCAATGCATTCTATTAGCTTGATGAAGCAGAGTGTGCACAAGGGTTCAAGCGCACCCTCGGCTCTGATGTAGCAGAGCTGAGGGTGCACAAGGGTTCAAGTGCACCCTCGGCTCTCCTACATCAGAGCCGAGGGTGCGCTTGAACCCTTGTGCAGCCTCGGCTCTGCTACATCAGAGCCGAGGGTGCGCTTGAACCCTTGTGCACACTCTGCTTCATCAAGCTAATAGAATGCATTGGCCAGCACTGATTGGCCAGAGTACGGAATTCGGCCAATCAGCGCTGGCCAATGCATCCCTATGGGAAAAAGTTTATCTCACAAAAATCACAATTACACACCCGATAGAGCCCCAAAAAGTTATTTTTAATAACATTCCCCCCTAAATAAAGGTTATCCCTAGCTATCCCTGCCTGTACAGCTATCCCTGTCTCATAGTCACAAAGTTCACATTCTCATATGACCCGGATTTGAAATCCACTATTCGTCTAAAATGGAGGTCACCTGATTTCGGCAGCCAATGACTTTTTCCAATTTTTTTCAATGCCCCCAGTGTCGTAGTTCCTGTCCCACCTCCCCTGCGCTGTTATTGGTGCAAAAAAGGCGCCAGGGAAGGTGGGAGGGGAATCGAATTTTGGCGCACTTTACCACGTGGTGTTCGATTCGATTCGAACATGGCGAACACCCTGATATCCGATCGAACATGTGTTCGATAGAACACTGTTCGCTCATCTCTACTAATGTACCATTAAGCTGCAATTAAACCAGAATTGATTTGAAGAATTGACTGACCTAAGAACATGTCATATAGAAAAACTGGATGGCTTAAAGTGGATCTGTCACCATATTAAGATGGTGTATTTAAATAGATATTTTGGGACTTACTATTTGATGGCCTATGCAGCCATCCCACCAATCAGCTGATTGTAGAGGTAGAGAGACACAGCCTCTTTTCTATGCCAGTCAAACAATGACTATAATCCCACCAGAATATCATAAAATAATAAGTGTTTAATAAATGAAAATAGATAATACTTATCTGTGGTTACAAATGATGTAATAGCTCACTGGTTGGGGAGCCCCATTATATATCATGCACTGATATATACCCATCGTTCGATGACTTCCAGAGATGCTGGACATCCTTCTTTCTCACAATAGCCATAAAGTTTTTATACAGTCATAGCCATAGGTGTTGGCATCCCTGAAATTTTTACAGAAAGTATTTCTTCCAGAAAATCATTGAAATTATCCGTTTTGTTATACACATATTTATTTTCTTTGTTGTCTTGGAAGAACACAAAGTAGAAGAAGAAAAAAAAGACAAATTGGACATAACTTCACACAAAACTTCAAACGTGGGCTGGACAAAATTGTCACCTTTTCAAACTTTTCGGTTAAATAGCTTTGTTTCAAGTATGTTTATGCTTGTTCAAACTCACCTGTGGCAAGTAACAGGTGTGGACAATATAAAAATCACACCTGAAACCAGATGCAAAGAAGTGAAGTTAAATCAAACTTTGTATTATGTCTCTGTGTGTGCCACACTAAGCATGGAGAACAGAAAGAGGAGGAATAGGGAACTGTTTGAAGGCTTGAGGACCAAAATTGTGGAAAAAATATAAACAATCTCAAGGTTAATAGTACATCTCCAGGTATCTTGATGTACCTTTGTCCATGGTGCACAACACAGTCAAGACGTTTACAACCCATGGCACTGTAGCTAATATAACAGAAAAATGATGAATGGCTGCAACGCAGGATAGTTCAGATGGTAGATAAGCAGCCCTAATAAGGTTCCAAAGAAATTCAAGCTGTCCTGCAGGCTCAGGGTTCATCAGAGTCAGTGCCAACTATCCATCGACATTTGACTGAAATAAAACACTATGGCCGGAGACCCAGGAGGACCCCTTACACAGAGACGTAAAAAGTTAGACTGAAGTTTGCCAAAATGTACGTGAGTATGCCAAAATCCTTCTGAGGAAATGTTTTGTGGACACATGAGACCACGATAGAGCTTTTTGGTAAAGCACATCTTTCTGTTTACTGAAAATGGAATGAGGCCTACAAATACAAGAACACAGTACCAACAGTCTAATATGGTGAAGTTTCAAAGTTGCTTTGGGGCTGTTTTGCTATCTCTGGCACTGGGTGAAAGGCATCATGAAATCTGAAGATTAGCAGAGGGTCTCAATGTACGGCCTTTTGTCAGAAAACTGAGTTTGCATCCTAGGTCATGGGTCTTCCAGCAGGACAATGACCACAAACATTCTTCAAACATACTTCCATTGTTCTGAAGTGGCCAGCAATGAGTCTGGATCTAAATCCCATTGAACACCTGTGGAGAGATATTAAAAGGATCCTATCATTTTTTCTAACTAACACATAGGAAAAGCCTATTCTTCTCCTGTCTTTAGATGTCTTCTCCGTGCCGCCGTTCGGTAGATATTCAGTTTTCTGTCTTTATGCAAAAGAATTATCTCGCAGCACTGGAGCCGGGCCCCAGTGCTCAAACAGCACTGGGGGCGTCTCCAATGCTGCGAGAGAACTCTCCAGCGCCACCTCCATCTTCTTCAGGAACCAGCCTCTATGGCTCGTCTTCCGGCCTGGCTTTCAATCTTCTATGCATGCGCAGTCCAGCAGGCCTCGGGCAGTTAGTTAGAAAAAAAGGGATTCTAATGATAAGATCCCTTTAAAATTGCTGTTGGGAGAAGGCACCCTACAAATATGAGGACCTGGAGCAGTTTGCAAAAGAATAGTGGTCGCAAATTCCAGTTGAGAGGTGTAAGAAGCTTGTAGATGGTTATAGGAAAAGATTGATTTGATTTATTTATTTTTTTTTTTCCATAGGGTGTGCAACCAAATATTAAGTTGAGGGTGCCTGTAATTTTATCCAGCCCATTTTTGGCTTTTTTTTGTGGCGTTCCAATATACCTAAAAGAAATAAACATGTGTATAAAAAAAGGTGCAATAATTTTCTGGTAATAATACCTTGGGGGGAAAAGAGCTCATGTCAAAAGTTTGCTATGGGACCCAATCTTTGTTAGTAACTCTCCAGGTCATAGATATACGGAGGGGAAGTCTTGTATATCAGTGTTAGCATTTTAAAAATGTACAGAAAATAGAACTTAAAAAAACCCACACACACACAAAGTGAAAACAGATAAGAAATCATGTCTTGACAGTAAATAAATATAGGTGATAGGTTCCCTTTAAAGATGCAACTAATTGTCTGTATAATATGTGCATTTTCTTAGTCTTAATTTAGATTTCTCTACTTGCCCTTTTTAATCTGTTCCATACATCCGCCATATTAGCATGGCACTGCCGGGAAGGACTTCCCTCAAACCGGCATGCTGGAAGCATGATGCACACAGAAATACTTCTTGTGGGTGTTAGTCGATATAAACAGTTGACACTTTCATCTATCACTCTCAAGATCAGAGTAGCTAACCCCCGAGATGCCGCTCTCAAACACAACCACAGTATCTCAGGGGTTTTACTATTTATTATGCCTCTGACCGCTGTATACCTATTGAGCCAGTAATCATAAGATCGCTGGTTCAGGTCTCCTATTAAAACAAAATAAGATGGAAAAAAATGGATTAAAAAAGTTTAAATGTGATAAAACAATGAATAAATGAAAAAAGCCCCAAACAAATGACATTGTTGTCCCTGCTGTTGGACACACAACAGGGTGCAGAAAAGAAGCAGTGCTATTAGGGTTTTGGAGACAATTTAGTTTTTGGAAGCCATGCCACTTTTGCAGAGTTCCTTAAATGCCTGCAAAGCAGAATCGGCTGACACATGACTCCATTTTAGAAACTACACCCCTGAAGAAATTTATCCCAGGATACAGTGAGTATTTTTACCCCAAGTGTTGCATTAATTTATTTTCTAGAAATGAATATATTATCAGCTGCACAGCGTGAAAATTACATTTTTGCCAGAAAGATGTCATTACAG
Source organism: Leptodactylus fuscus (assembly GCF_031893055.1). Lineage (NCBI taxonomy): Eukaryota > Metazoa > Chordata > Amphibia > Anura > Leptodactylidae > Leptodactylus > Leptodactylus fuscus. The sequence goes on along the minus strand of NC_134269.1, from coordinate 112,597,491 downwards.
TGCACAATGTGTTGTGCCCAGCTTGTGTCAGAGGTAAATGCTCAAAAAGTTGTTGTAACAAGGACACACTGCTTAACAGTTTTTGTATTATGTGTCTCTGCTGTCACAAGCTGGGGGCAGCATATTGGGAGTTGAAATAGTGAATTTCTAAAAAAAAATTAAATTTTAACTTTTAACTGCATATTTATTTCTGGATATTAAAATAACGCAATACTTGAGGGTTAAATGCTCGGTATACCCCTTTATACATTCCTTCAGGGGAGTAGTTTCTAAAATAGGGGGTCCATTTATTTTATTTTGCCTCACTCTCTGCAGTTGCTCGCCAATGCAGTTAAATAACTAAATTAGGACTCAAATGTGCATGGTGCTCCTTCATTTCTGAGCCCTGCTGTATTTGTAAGCAAAAGATTAGGGCCGCATGTAGGGTGTTTCTAAATCAGGAAACAAAACATAATATCTGGAGAGCTGACTTTTCACAGTACCATGATATGGCCAGGACCTATTGGACAGGGAAATGGCCTATCTGGGATATGTCAATTTTCATTTTGCACCATTTGCTGTTTATTTCATTTTCAAAAGCATCTCTAGGGTCAAAATGATCACTATACTCTTTGAGGGTGCAACTTCCAAAATTAAGTCTCCCTACTGCCTTATCACCTTAAGGGCAAATGTCTCATGGCACCTGAAAATGATTCTGCCCTCCAAAAGCCTGATGGTGCTCCCTGCCCTCTGTGCCCTGTTGTGACAAAACAGCAGTTTTCCCTCCACATATGGGGTATTTCCATAGTTGGGAGAAATTATGTAACAAATTGTGGAACACATTTTCTCCTTTAACCCCTTGTAAAAATGAAAAATTTGCGGCTAAAGCAACATTTAATTGCAAAAAATATAATTTTTCATTTTAACTGCCCAATGTTAATAGAATTTTTGGAACAGCTGTTGGATCAAAATGCTTGATGAATGCTTTTTTTGGGGGGGGAGGTGTAGTTTATAAAATGGGGTCTGTTTTTAAGGTTTTCTGTTGTAATAGTTTTTTAGGGATTCTGCAAATGTGAAATGGCACCCACAAGCTATTCCAGCAAAATTTGCCCTCTAAAAGCCAAAGAACACTCTTTCCGTTCCAAGGTCCGCCATGTACCCATACTGCAGTTTTTGACCACATGTGGGGTATTGCTGTGTTCAAAAGAAATTGTCTAACAAACTCTAGGGTTCTTTTTCTCCTATAACCTTTTGTGAAAATTAGAATCTGAGCCTAATATAACATTTTATTGGGAATAAAATCCTTTTTCATTTTCACATCCCATTTGTAATAAATTTAGTGATACAGCTGTGCAGGGGAAATTCTATCTTGTACCATTCAGTGTGTATTGAATGAAAAGCACCCCGTGGCAGCTGTGTGGCTGCACCATGAGCTTGTACCCATATTGTTATGTTTTTAATGTTTTAACTTTATTATTGCATTTATGTGTGATTTATATATATATTTTTTTATCTCAAATAAAGATAGTTTTGTTAACTTTGATATGATGTTGCTTTATTTCCCCATTCCTAAGAGAAAAAAAGACTTCCTTTGCAAACAAATATAATATAATAGCTGCATTTACAGAAGAATTTCTTTCCTTTTTTTTCTCCTTTTTTAAAATTGTGTAGATAAATTTCAAATTGTACCTAGAAAATACACCCTGAAGATTTTACATTCCTGAGGGGTCAGTAATGTGTTACTTTGTTGCTGGGGACTTCATGAAGATCTTCTATTTGTAATATAAATAGTTGCTCAGTTCTCATGTTGTTTTGGGAAGCCAGCCATGAAAATTCTACTGTCCTTAAAATGTAGGCATAGTTGTGGGTCAGTGAAAAAATAAAAGAAGCAAAAAGAGCTTTTCTTTTCAAGACCTTGCCAGGGTGATTGTTAGCAACAAAAAAAATGTAAGTTCAGATCAGGGCAAGAATCAACAACAGGGTTTTGTGCTGTCATTTACTATCTAATCTCTATATGAAATCAGTAAAGCCAGAGCACCTTGTTATGGCAGTAGTTTAGCTTTTGGTGATGGATTAAAGGTGGCAGAACCATTTCCTTGCATGGATATGTAGAGAGACATCGCCTGCTGCACTTTGTGTTTCACAGGCTGTGAGAGAGCACTCTGATAACATGTGTGAAATCTCTAACAGCTTCCTTGGTCTACTCTTAGGCCAATGCCCAAGTCTCCTTCAACAATCAAGAAATTCACAAGCAGTAACTAATCCCATATGTAAAATAGACTTTAAACAGGAATTGTTGCCTACATTCAGCATTGCTGGTCAGGGATTAAACAAAATGCTAAATACTCTGAATTGTTGCCAGATGACTTCAAACATTTCCAAAGCATTTTATAATTTATCAGTAAAATTAACAATTATATATAATATCTGCCAATAAAGCACATTTCTACTCCTTGAGATCAGAACAACAGATAATAATTTAGGTATTTCTTGCTTCTTTCATATATTTGAAAAATGTTCTTTTTCAACTTTCTTTATCTTCCCTTTTATTCTTCTGGTACGTTTCATCATGCTGCTTTTCTTTATACCTACTGTTTCCCATGTCCTTTACTGCTTATTGCTTGTCGTCCTCTATTATCTAAGCTACTCTTTACACAAAACTGCCTATACATATAATGTAGATTGTACACAAATGATCCCTCCTTACCCCCCCCCCACACACACACACATGCATATGTGGTTTAGCCATACAGTACATGCTCTTCTTCAGGTGCTGAGTGCTCATGCCACAACAGAACCCCAGAGCAGAGGAAGCATGGTGCAAGGTGGAGAGTAATAGACACTTGCTCCTGATTACTGTGTGGGGGAACTAAAAAAGTCAATATACTGTGTATGGGGGCACTAAATACAGAATGTGGGGGCAGTGAGAAAGCTGTTATACAGCATATGGGGCCACTGAGGGGGCATTCAACTATCTCTGGGGGAACTGATGGTGTACTTTACTCTGTGGGGGAATTATGGGGCATTATTTTGTGGGGAGAAATGGGGGATTAAAAGGGCATTATACTGTGGAGGGAGCCATTATACTGTGTTGAAGGTACTAAGGGGGCATTATTCATACTAAAAACCCTTACAGGACATTTTGGGAGGGTCTCTGAAAAAGGATGATCTTCTGGAGTCCCATAAGAGTGAGCAAATCTTCCAGGCCTGATGGAATGCTCCTACATCCATCAGGTACTTGGTCATTTTAAATGCAATTGGGGCACATTATATGGCAGTCATGTTTTGAAAAAGGGGTATGATCTTAAAACATGATTTCCCTTTTGTCAAAATGGAGTGTGGTCATCCCAAAGATGTATATTCCCCTTTTGATATTGAAGTAGGACCCATCATTTGATATACATCAAACACACCCCACTGCATTATAATGATATTTGGTAGGGTTACATAGTGGTGGCTGTCACTTTGATAGGAAGAATAGTACTACATGCAGCCATCAAATCTGATGTAGCTATTGATGGAAGTTCCAAACTAAGCCTTACTTAACTGATCATTACACTTGGGGTACTTAATCAGAACTTCTTTTGACTATGGGGTCATTTCTTTGAAAAAAAAAGTTGCAAAACACTGCATTAGATGATAGGCTGATCCTGTCAAAATATGCCTTAGGTGTGAATTGGCACCTGTCACCACTTCATTACAAAAACAGAGGATCTTCTACAGATGGGGCTTTTCTGTGAAACTCCTTATCAACAAAGATGGCAACATCCACATCATCCACACGCTCAACAAAGGTAAATAATTGCTTCTTTCATGGAACATTCCTTTGTCTCTTCCGCATGATGCAGACAACCCTCTTCATTCAGACTGGGACTGATTCTTTTACTGGGCAGCAGCCTTTTAATACTCAGTGCAAGGCTATGTTAGAAATGGAGCTTTTCTGTTTTACCTAGAACTGTTATCCCATTGTAATACAGTCTCACTATCTGTCTACTAAACTGTAAGCTCATTTTTTCACTGTTCTGATTTGTAACTTTTGTTTCGCTCTTTTTGTAACTCACTGTATTCCACACTGTACAGTATTCTGTTTGCACCGTACATTAAGACGGAACAGTGATCAAATTTGCCTCTCTCAATGTTTGGGGCTTAAAATGATCCTTCCTTTGTGCCATGCCAAGAAAAAGAGAGATGTACTTATAATTTTTAAAAACTCTATTGCCTCCTCCTTGCTAAACTATAAGGGCTAGTTCACACGTAGTTTTTTGGACCAGATTTTGACGCGGAATCTGCGTCAAAATCCAGGTCAAAAAACCGCCTTGCATTGAATTCAATAGGAGAGGTCATTTCCTTTTTCCGCGAGCAGTATTTTACCACTCGTGGAAAAAGGAAGTGACCTGTGGCGTTCGCGTCAAGAAAATCCCTCCGGACTAGGCCCATTCATTTGGGTCTAATCCGAAGCGGAAAGCAGCAACTGTTGGAAGCCACGACAGCTGTGGCAGGTGCATTTTGGTCCTGATTCTGACACGGCTTCCCGCGTCAAAATCTGGACCAAAAAACTAGCCCTGGACTAGCCCTAAAACTGACCTACAGGGAGATAACTTATAAGTTGTATGTCTCCTAAACAATGCCCCTTATACTGTGGTCACCATCTTTGCACCCCATAAGAGATCCTTATCCTTCCTAAATATGCTAAATAAAGCTGCCTGCCAAATCTAACAGGGCGTTCTAATTTTTTGCGGAGAACTCAACACTTTTGTAGACACCTCTAAGCCTACCAGACTAGTTACCCTGTATCTCTTACAATTCTCCCTTAGGGAAGACCTGTATTATATTTGGCATGCACAACATAACTGAGTGAAATGTCACCCATTTTTCCTCTGTCCACTACACTTATTCGCGTATAGACATGTTTCTGGTAGATATGTTTGGCCTCCTAGGCACAAAATCTTCCACAATTGTTCTAATTACGTGGTCGGATTATGCAGGCATCTCACTTGAGGTAGAGAATAAATTCCAATAGAAGCCTGCCCAGGGGAGGTCTGTAACTATAACAAACATTTTTACTTACTTCTTCTGGGAGTCCAGCTAATTGGCGTCATCTTCTTGCCGTTTCTGGCCTGTAACTGATGTCAGCCACAGACCTGAAGAAGCAAGTGGGGACAACGGAGCAGCACGAGGATGCCCAGGAGAGATAAGGCAAAGTTCGAGGGTTTCTTCTGAAGCGGCTCAAGGCTCTGGGGAACATATTATACTGTGTTGAACCAAAGTGCAGCATTATACTAAGCAGACCTCTAGAAAGTATATTGTATTGTGTGGGGCCACTGTGGAGCATTATACCAGGGGGCCCTCTGGTGAGCATATTATACTGTGCGGGGCCACCATGAGGAGCATATTATACTTGGGGCGGGGGCTCTGGGCAGCATGTTATATTAAGTGGAGTCACTGTTGAGCATTATACTGGGGATGCCTCTGGGGATTATTTTATATTCTGTGGTTCCTCTGTGGAACGTTATACCATGTGGAGCATTATATTGTGTAGGCCACTGTTGAAAATTATACTGTGTGAGGTCTCTTTGGAGCTTTATACTGGTGGGACAGTGTAGGCAGCCTATTATACTGTAATATTTACTCCTCATGCCCTCTGAGGAGTCTATTATACTGTGTGGGGCCATTGTGGAGCATATTATATTATATACTTATTCCATTGCCAAACATACTATATATGTTTCCTAGTATTCCAAGTACTGGTAGTAAGTATTTAATAATTATTTCCATGTTGCTGCCAAACAAATTGCTTTTTTTTTGCCTAAGACAGCATGCTATACTCTGCCGGGCCACTGTGGAGCATTATACTTGGGTAGGGGAGGAGCTATACTGTGTGGGAGCTACTGTGAAGCATAATACTGAGATGGAGGAGCAGACTCTGGGGAGCATATTATACTATGTGAGGCCACTGTGGAGAGCATATGGGGCCACTGTGGAGCATTATACTTGGGGCGGGGACACTGTTGGGAGCTATAGAGCATTACATTGTGGAAGAGGGGCTCCGAATTCCTGTTGGCAGCTCTGTTTGCAATGTCTGCATCACAGCTATAATCTTGCACATATGTGTAGAGCTGTAGCTAATGAGGCGTGCACAGTACTATAGGGGATGATGATACAGGGAGCATACTAAGTAATGCCAGATAGTCAGCACATATGTAAGATTTCAATGAAGGAGCTGTGGTGTAGGCTATTAGTGGGAAGCTGTTGGGTAGGCCCCAGAACAAATTCCTCTGGTAGGTCCTAGGCCCTTCAGTCTCACATTGTATAAGGGGGAACAATTATATATAAGGAGGCTATTATAAAGGGAAATTATATATGGGGGTATTATTAGGGTGAACTATTATTTATAAGGGAGGAACTATTTATAAGAGGGCTATATAAAGGGGGAAACTATTACAGATAAGGCATCTATTATAAGGGGGAGATATTTATAAGGGAGCATAATTAAGTGGGCTATTATTTACAAAGGGGGTTCTTAGTGATAATGTAGACTATTAATAAGGGTAACTATTATTCATGAGAGGGCTATTATTAAAGAGGACCTTTCATCAGATCGGGCACTTGCAGTTTTATATACTTTCCCGATCTGTGCCCGGTGTAAAGCGCTATTGGTCTCGTTACCGTAGTGCTTTAGTGTCAGAAGGGCGTTTCTGACAGTTAGCCAGGGACGCCTTTCTGCCCAGCAGCGCCTATCGTGCTGTACTGTGTGAACGCCCCCTCCCTCTGCTCACACAGCTCGTCCATAGACGAGTATTATCAGGAGTGGGAGGGGGGAGTTCCTCCCCACTCCACAGTACAGCGCGATAGGCACTGCTGGGCAGAAGGGCGTCCCTGGCTAAGTGTCAGAAACGCCCTTCTGACACTAAAGCGCTACGGTACGGGGACCGATAGCGCTTTACACCGGGCACAGATCGGGAAAGCCGATAGTGCGCTGAATTCAGCACACTGTCAGTTTTCCAGCAGTATATAAAACTGCATGTGCCCAATCTGATGAAAGGTCCTCTTTAAAAAGAGGGAACTATTTATAAGGGAACAGTATTTTTAAGGTGACTGTTACTAATAAGGGAGAACTAGTAAAAATAAGGGGTTTATTACTGATACAGGGCATCATTTTTAAACAGTAACTCTCATTTATAAGGATAAAATTACTGATAAGGGTATAATATTATTTATAAGCAGGGACTATTATTTATAAGAAGCGTTATAATAACTGTTGACTGTGTGTGAAAATCTATTAGGCGGTACAATGCTGGTCATTTGAATTGTGTGTGGGAGAGTGATGCTTTTTATTATGTTGTGGGAGCAGAAAGGAGGCAAGGGGTTATTAAGTGGATTGCGACTGGAAGTTAATGACGTTATTTGTATATCAGCATTTGGGGCCCTGCTTTTTTGCCCAGGGCTACACTTTGTCTAAAGCCAGACTTGAATATACCCCTATTACACAAATAACAAATCCAAATTCTAGATACAGTAAAATGCATAATTAGATGTTCACAGCAGGCCTCAAACAAACCTGGGTGTCTAGTGATAAATGTATGTGGGCAACATGTGGTTCAGGGAATTCTGATAAACTAAGTATAAGAAGTAGAGATAGTAGTACCAGGCACCATGACATGATGATGTTAAACTGCTATGTGTAACATACCTGTTCTAAGATGCCTACAGCTCCTGTATAATTCATGCTGATGGATTATCGTTTTCAATTGTATAGCGTTATTTGGACAGTGTGATAAAACAATTTAATTATGTTAACAAGTCTTTATTTCACTTATATAGGATAATGGTTAATGGCACAGATCATGCATTATAGTACATGCCATTACAGTACATGCCTTCCTAAAATAAGCACTTGTTATCTAGTCATAACCCACACAGTAATACATTCAGCTTGTTAACATGTAGTAGCATTTGATATATGAAGGCATTCTTTAAGAGTCTACTGCTGTGAAGAAGCCTCATGTCCAATCTCCATGCTCTAACACAGAAAATGCATTATCATTGCAGCACAGTGCCTAACACTGTAATCTTGCAGTGCTGGAGTTCTAGGTTCTAGCCAAGGACAACATTTCCATGGAGTTTGTATATTTTCCTTGTGTTGTGTGGGTTTCTTTTCACATAAAGACATACCGAAAGAGTATTTAGATTGTGACAGTGGGACAGTGTTGTAGGTTATAATGGTACCATGTAAGTAAGCAAAATAAAAAAATAAATTGCATGCCCTATATGTAATCGTTTATAGATATCACATGATTGGTTTGGTTCTATGAACTTAACATTTTTCATTTTTTTTGCAGATGAATAGTTCAAATGAATATAAGAAGCTTTGTATTATATCTTATGAGAGGTAAATCTCCATGTATCAGCACTCTCCTGTCTAACTGCTCAAATCTCTGCTAAATCCATCTTCCCTAAAGGCAGCAGTTCATAGAAGTCTATGGAGAGGGGGGAAGTTAGTGAAAAATAGAGACACAGTTGTCCTGGAACAGATGCAGTTAGATTTCTATCCTTCTGGAAATTTATTCACATTTATACCGGTCAATCCTGCTAAAACCTCCAGGAAACTGCTATAGAAATGCTAGAAATCTGCTAAACATGTTTTTTCCCCTACATGTGTCTGTGCTTGTTTCTTACACACTAGGTCATCCTTCTCTCCCCCCTCTCCATAGACATACATACTTACATGCATACATTTTAAATTAAATTTGCAGGTTAGTACAATGGTGGTAGTACCAAATTTTTACAGCTGTTATTTATATTTTACATGAAAAAAAAAAGCTTTTCATCACCATATTCTGACCCCCATATTTTGACTTCATTTTTCTGGTAAAGGAGCTGTGAGAAATCTTGTTTTTGAGGGATGAGTTGTCATTTTATTGATACCACTTTGAGGTACATATGGCTTTTTTAATATATATTTTTATGCAAGGTAAAATGACCAAAAACAGGATTTATGGCCTTTGGTATTTTTTTTTTATTATGGGGTTCAACATACAGGTCAAATAATGTAAAAGTTTAATAGTTTGGGCAGTTACAGATATGCTGATTTGTTTTAATAATTTAAATATTTTCTTTATTCTATAAATGAGAAAGAGGGTGATTTGAATTTTTTGTTACATTTTTAAAAACTTTTTTTTACATTATTTTTTAGTCTTCCTAGTGGTATTGAATATGTTCTATGTGAAGCCGTGAGGAGGCCCAAAAGAGGTGAGGGAAGGTGATTTTTTTTTTTTAACACCTTCCTTAGGACTACACCAGGAGGGTGCCACCTCATCCAATGCATTTTTAAGGGTTTCATTAGTGACTGGTGGCCAGATTGGGACAGGAGATGGGGGGCAGAGAGGACTGTAGAGTATTTAAGAGGTGCTGGGTGTCAATAGCACGCCAATTCCCATATGTGTGATGGGTAGGGGTATCTTGTGAAGGGGAGAGCACTGATGGTGAGAGACAGAAGGTTATGATCAGAGAGTGGCAGAGAAGAGTTAGTAAATTTAGAAACTGTGAGGAGATGATGGAAGACAAGATCAATCATGTTGCTATGTACATGTGTAGCAGAAGAAGAACATTGTGAAAGAACAAAAGAAGTGGTTATTGAGAAAAACTGTGAGGCATCTGGGGAGACAGGGGTGTCATTAGGGATGTTAAAGTCACCCATGATGAGGGTAGGAATTTCGTCGGATAAAAAGTGGGGAATCCAAGAAGGGAAGTGGTCCAGAAATTGGTAGGGTGAGCCAGGTGGACGGTAGATCACAGCTACATGTAAGGAGAGTGGGTGTAAAGTCTGATAGCATGGATTTCAAATGAGGGGAATGTGAGTGAGGGTATTGGTGGAATGGACTAAAAAATGCACTGTGGTGACAGAAGTAAGCCTACCTCACCACCCTGACTGTTTTCAGGCCTAGAAGTATGTGAGAATTGTAGGCTGCCATGAGACAGAGCAGCAAGGCAGGCCGTATCTGATTGCTTGATCCAAGTTTCAGTAAGGGCAAGCAGGTTGAGGGATTTACTAAGGAATAAGTCATTAATATAAAATAAAATAGAAAGTGAAAGTAACAACTCAGATGACCACGGCATCTGAATGGTTAACTGCTTGCAATCAGAGTCTTCTCTAATCGTGGGCAATGGTGACGGGTTCCTGCTGTATGAAACAGCATAGACCTGGCAGCTAGCGTGGACACTCTGAAAAAGAGCGACTGCCATATTTAGTCATGTGCACCAGGGTTAATTATAAGGTGTTTTCTGCAGATGGACCTTAAACTCGTGCAGAGCTATCTTAAAGGTATTATCTGGGAATGCTGTAGACAGTGGTCGGAAAGGTTTTTCAGGGGTGGGTTTAGGACTAGAGATGAGCGAGTACTATTCAAAACAGCAGTTTTGAATATCACGTACCCATAGAAATGAATGGAAGTGGTCGGCATGCAGACTTTGCCGATGGCCAGCTGCTTAACTCCCTGCGTGCCGGCTGCATCCATTCATTCCTATGGGTGCGTGCTATTCGAAACAGGAGTTTCGAATAGTACTCGCTCATCTCTATTTAGGACACATAAATACATAATTTTTCCCTATTTCTTATAACTAAAAGATGAGATATCTGAATAATCAGTTAAGCAGTAGAAGAATTGTAGTTATTGTATTGTTAACAGTGCAGGACATTTCCCATGCCATTGTCAATTGTCCTTTGTAACATCACTTATTGATATGCCATTTCCATATATAAATAAGGAATATTTATACGTTAGCTAAGTAATCCTCCCTCCAGGTAAATAACATAACTATTAGTTACTAGAATGTTATTTCAGGAATACGATACTAAAGTATTTAGCCATCACAAGTAAAGGATTACCATGGAATAAACATCCAATGGCCTAGAAAGTGAAATTGAACAGTGGCAGCAGCACTTGGAGATTACATTACACCTCTGTGTTATTTTATAGGAGGTGCTGAAATTGAAACTGAAATAACACATTATATTCATGTTTATATTACTTTGGAATCCACTCGTAAAACAGATGTTGGAGAATACGCATGGTTACTTGTGTGCATATTGTGGTTACTCAGAGCTGTAATGGTTTCATATTCACTTGACCTTGAGATAAATGTTATCTTTGTGATAGATAAACTCCTTGTCAAAAAGTTTACTTTAGGCACATGTTTTTTTAAGTAATGTGCCCTTAGCAATCCTAAATGTAGATTTTCCAGATGACTTAAAACCTAAAAGAAATCCTGATTCTGCATGGCAAACGGAAGAATTTTAATTGATCATTTAGATAAAATAAGCTGAACCAGTTAATTGATGTATCATTTACAAACCATAAACACACGGTAGTTTCTTGTCTCAGTTTCTAAGGTATCTTTTTAGTTGTATATTATTATTTCATTGTTCAAGATAACTCAGGGAGGACTGTTGTACTTTTTATAAAATGGACCATCTATTTACAGATTTTCTGCTTGAACAGCAACACCAAATATGTACTGCTAAAAGACAGAAGACACTTGCTTGTCTTGGAGCCAAGGTGAAGAGTAAGATGTCTTAGGCATAGGTATCTCTATAACAGGGCTAGGGAACCTTTGGCTCTCCAGCTGCTGTAAAACTACAACTCCCATCATGCTCCATTCACTTCCATGGGAGTTTCCAGAACAGCAGAGCCAGTATGCATGCTGGGAGTTGTAGTTTTGCAACAGCTGGAGAGCCGTACGTTCCGTACCCCTGCTCTATAGCCTAGAAGAATAAAGCATGAACCTTCCTAATATGAGTCCTTACTAAAGGGTTGTCCCAAGAATGACGACTGACCATGATATTTAAAAAGTCAAAAAGTTCAGTTTCAAGTTCAACTTCAGTTTCCCCTATATATAATAGATTACAGTAAGGATACATACATCTTGGGAAGTCTAAAGAAATGTCTCCTTGAGACAGTTGTCAGTGGTAGGCCCTGACATTTTATGGATTAAGTTGCTCACAGCTGTTCACGTTGGACAAGCTTCAATGGCTCTCATATGGAATAACATTCCCTGTGACAGTTAAATTACATTGGTTTATCTAATTCATCATAAAATTGTTGTACGTACATTTAATAATAGTATTACCTCTTTTTCACAATTTCTATGGCCTTGGTTCCCATTTCCGTTGATACATTTTTAGCTTGGAAATTAAGAAGCAATGAATAGTGACACAGTTACAGTGGTGGTTATATGACACACATCCCAGCTGTAACTAGGTGGTTACCAAATTTAACCTTGGACCTCCATAGCTCATGGACCCTCTCCCACTGTGTACTTGTCATTATCTTTACACTCTTACCAACTTCTCCAGGAAGCTGATTTTCCTATAACTCTTCAGTTGAGATCCCACTGAGAGTTTATAAACATATTATTGATCGTCTTGTTTTTACAGCTGGTTTTCAGTTTGCATACTCCTTCTGGGCTAGAACAACAGATGGAGAGCACAGAGTAACATCATATTTTTAAGAATGTTATATTGTTGTTTGACCTCATGAATAAAAAATATTTATGACTTACCGTGCTCGAGATTGAGTTTTTCCAGTGCAAGTCAATGACATGCTCACAAATTGGAATACTGTAAAACTGTCAAGAAAGTACATTAAGTTAAAATACATCTAAAATATTCCTTTACGTTTTGTATGGGCAAAGGATTTCAACATTTGTATAGAAATAGATTTTTTCATTTAATCTGTTTTGTGAAAAGATCACATATCCAAGGTTACCACATGAAATGAGGCATTACACAAACATTCAACATGATGTTTCGCAATAGTAAGCCTCCTATGATACCAACAAAAACATATAGGTCACATCATCTAACATCTATCGACAAAAATGAGTACTCCACAGGTTGAAAAAAAGTATGGAAATAAGGCTGTATTCCCCCATCTGTGAAACGTTTCAGCTCTGTCAGAGCCTTCTTCAAGTAAGGACTATAGTGCATGTGCCAAACATGTATAGTGAAATACAATCAATTCATTAGTGCACTTTTATTAAATATAATATATAGTAATTGATATATCATGCATCATGTAGACTATAGTACATTCAAAGTGATAAAATGACGAGTGCGTATCCAAAGTTACAAATCTCTATACATACTCTATAAAAGGGTAAACAATTCATGAATATATGACTTCAGTGTAAGTGTAAGGCTCTATTCAGATCATGTTTTTTTACATCAGTTTAAAGGGTGCAAAACACATGCAAAAAATGGATGCAAATCAATAGCCATTTATTTACATAGACATCAATGTCAGAAAAAACAGATCCATTTCTGTCCGTGTATTTTGGACAGATACAAAAGTATGGTATACTATGTTTTTCTGTTCAATGTTTTTATTTTAACATTGATGTCTATGGCCATCTGTTTGCATTCATTTGTGTCCATTTTTTTAATTTTTTGCATCCGTTAAATGGATGTAAAATATGTGATCTGAATACAGCCTGTGATAATAATAATTCATTAATATTTCCCCATGTGTTCACAATACAAAGCCAGGTGTAAACAGTATTTAATTTACAGAGCCAATTATAAACAGTATGATAATTATAATCCAATAGCTCAGGGTCTTGGAGACTCCATTGCAGAAACTGACAAAAATTGGCAGAGAGAAAAATCCTGCACAGGCCTGGCTCCCTCTTAACGCCATTTCTAGGACCATCACCAGGACAGTGTTTCAATTCGTTAGGAAGACCATCATGTACAAGGATCACCACAGGGCCAGGAAGAGTATTTTGGATATCTCAATACACCTTCTGATCACCTTTCTATACAACTGCGTTCGCAGGACTCTGAGAACTACAAATGTCTCTTATGGCAAGGCCATATCTGGTTTCTTCCCCTTTGGCAGAGACGTGGTTAGGACATGATGGAGCAACAACTGTAGGGTCTCAAGCCCAACTTGTGGAAGCCCAAGACTATCAACAAGCTAAATAAAGGTAAGGAAGGAGACATCTGTGTATTATATCTATTAATCTATCTGCAGAAAGGTTTCACAGCGCAGTAAGGCAGAGTTTGTCATTCTATACAACTTTCTGTGATATTATGTTGTGATTGTCAATTCTTTTGGGACAACAAACAGATCAGCTTTGTTATTTTAGGATATAAGTTCAGAGTTACTTACTAAGCTATAATGTTGCTAATACATGATTGAAATTAAAAAAAAATTTCTATTTTAATAAAACACAACATCAGAGGTGGATATAACAACTAGAGATGAGCAAGTACTGTTCGGATCAGCCGATCCGAACAGCACGCTCGCATAGAAATGAATGGACGTAGCCGGCACGCGGGGGGTTAAGCGGCCGGCCGCCGTCAAAGCGGAAGTACCAGGTACATCCATTCATTTCTATGGAGCGTGCTGTTCGGATCGGCTGATCTGAACAGTACTCACTCATCTCTAATAACAACTACAGTCTTACTGATTAGCAGTACTGTACTAAGTACAATAGATTTAGTGAGACAAGTTTAGAAGGTGCACCTTCTGTATTAGGTCAGTACAAAGGACTTTACTGTAGTGTTGCAGTAGTGTATTGACAGTCCAGAGAAGTTTTGATAACATTTTAAGGCTATCTAGTGTAGATGATATTTTAGTGAAAGTGGAGTATTAAAATGTAACTAAACTTTGAAGCAACTTTTAATTTTCTGACATTTCTATCATTAATAAATAGATAATACTTTATTAACACATTTAACTCCTTTATGTGAAATCCTACATTTCTTTATAGTTTTGTAACATCTCAGCCTGTTCTGGTCTCTGCGCCACCCTCTGCTCACATGCAGAGGCGTGTGCAGTTTTATAACTTGCTTAGAGTTTTTGGTTGCATTGTCTCAACACTGTCCTATTCCTTCACCTTGTTATTGATTTTCCACCACACCCGTCTCCTTCACCTTCATTTGCCTCTGCTTCTCTAAGAATTAAGTTTTGTTTTGCCCTGGGATTGACAGCCTGCCTTCCTAGGTTCAGGGCGGGTTCTTCCTCCCTATTTATTCTTGGCTCACATTCACATTGATGCTTGCTATTGCCTTGTGCGTGCTGTCTTTCTCTCTTGTTGTTATTACTGGTATTATGATTCTTGACCTCTGGCTTTCCCTATTGACTACTCTTTTGGATATCGACTTTGACAATGCATTGCCCGACTGTTACCGAACCCTTGGCTAGCTGACCTCCCTTTGTTGTTGTTTGTCTTGTCTGCGTTTTGTGTGTTACATATGTAAGAAGGGATCATCTCCAAGTTGCCGTCTATTACATAGAATAGGACTAGGCAAGCAGGAAGGGACAGCGGGGGGCTTCAGCTTAGGGCTCACTGTCTCTTGTGCCCCTCCCTCCAGGGTTCATCTACAACACTTGGGAACTGCTGTCTGCACTCCCCTAACACCTTTCCCTTGTTTCTCTGTTGAGAGCTAAGATCTGTGCACTGCTTCTCACTGGAAAGACTGAGGCCAGTGAAGATGTCACTTCAAGCAGTTATATATCAGGAATTTTCAAAGCTAGAACTGCTTGTGATATAAAGGATACTGCTCTCAATAGAAAACAAGGGAAGGAACAAACAAATGCAACGTTTTACAGAAAGGAACTAAAATTTGTTAATAAAGTATATTAGAAATGTATTAATGATAAAAATTCTGCCCAAAAATCTGAAGTTCTTTGAAAATTGTGTTGCACTTTAACTTAGCTCCTTTAGTACTCACTGTAAACTAATCCACATAGATGGAATATTTCTGTAGGTTGGAGAAGAAAAAAGAAAAACTTTTGGACAAATTTTATTGTCTTCCTACTAAACATGGATCTTTATACCTATGTATAATAAAAGTGGTAGGGTAGTGGAATTAGTAATTAGGATTTCTTGTCTTTAGAGACCTATTGATGATACCAAGGAATTTACTATATGTGTTTATGGTTGTAGTACCAAGGAAATTGTTTGTAATGAGTATGGCATGTTTGTAGACAACAAGGTTTAATTTGTGTGCATGCAAAGGAGAGATACAAGTAAAGGTCACACCATTGTATGGAAGTATGGAAGAACAGCTAGCAATCAGTTAGTGAAATATTTGACAACACCATAAATCCAGGCCTTACCCTCAACAGATCAAGGAAAATGCAAGTTCGGTCACTTTCTTTATTAATTAATAAGATTTATGGAAAAGAAAAATAAAGTACTTTTTAAATGTATTTTTTGTTTCAAAGAAATATTTGCGGTGGTTAAAATATTCTAGTACTTTAGATAAAGTATTAGATATGTATTATTCATATACTGGTGCATTTACTAATCTCAATGCATTTAGGTGACCATAGAGATTAGTCTTAGGCCAGCTGTCTGAAATGCTCATCTGATATGAATCATGCAAAAAAGCGTCAGACGTGTTGAATTTTAACTTTTCTATTTATTTTACCTTACTTTCAGTTTATCGTTTGTTCTCAAGGAAGATAAGTTGATGACAGAATTGTCTGATAACAGTTCTCCCCATTGAGAACCTATACACACTTGGTGTAATCTAGTATACATGTGTATGGAGAATGAGGATTAGCTTTTGATAGCTACTGAAAGCATATAATATCAAAAGCTCTAGTCTCATTATCATAGTGGATATGTCAACAAATATAATTTCTACCACCAATTATGGTCTGCAAAATCATATCTTGTGTACTGAATTTGGACAGTGGGAGATTACAATATGGTTGTCAAATCAAATTTGACAAAAATGAAGTTCCCATTTAAGAAATTACAAAAAAGAGCAAAAATATAAACACAAAGAAAAGGAAACATTGATCTTAGATTGTGTTAGGTATAAGTATGTATTGTACAGTTCTTAGTGACAAGAGAATTACATTAGGCACTTTGACCTCACACACTTCTAATATGGCAGTTATCAGGATTTCCTTAATGGATAGCATTGGATCTGGACTAAAAGGATGCTGTTAATCATTTGCAATAGTAAATGAAGAAGAGGCCCTTATATGTAAATAACTGTTTCTGAGCCTGGATGACATGCTTTATTACTGGAAGGCAGGTCAGAGGGTGATAATGACTAATTATTTTACTAGGGTCTCCGCCAATCCATGAAAATTGCCCCAAGACTTAATAATCTTAAATGGATTTAAACTAGCTGTTGAAGAAGAAATAACTATGTTCAAACATGTTAAATGCTTCCTGTCTTTATAATGATTGTCTATCCAAGATCGCCCAACCATGGGATGCAACATAATTAGTCTTGTCTTCAAAGTGAGACAAGTAAATTATAGCACATACCTGCTGCAGAGATCTTCAATGAGATCAAACAAGTGCGCCTAGAATAGATACCAAGCCTTTAGTACATAATGAACGCTTAGATGTTAACACAGAAGACGAATTTAGCTCATTGAAGCTCTTCACTTCATCACAGGTTTTCCTTATAAGTCAGATGTACTGTATGTCACCAATTTATATGCAACAATTTAATATTGATTTTTTTTTTCTACATGTGTGAAGTTGCACTTTAGGCTGATACGTCATTCATTTCTACATAACACTCTAAAGCTGGTCTTACATGGCTATAACGATTTTACGGTCCGCAAGTTGCTGATCAGCAACGCAACATGGACACTGCAGATGCCCGTGAACTGCTGCACTCGCACATAGAGTTCTATGGGTGAATCCGTGCAGTACCGTGAATTCATGGCCATTATGGCAGCCATTATGGACCTGCTCTATAAATTGCGGACCTTGGTTGCGGCCCGGCACACCACAGATAAAATATCCGGTGGTGTATGAGACCGCATTGAATATAATGTGTCCGCAAATGGTACACAACTGAAAATCCTTAATTGCGGACCATTTGCGGACTTACATTGCGACCGTGTAAGACCAGCCTAAGGATCTGTTCTTACTGTCTGTAAGCCTTGCTTTAGAGGTGGAAATTCCACAATGGAGGGCTGGACGTATGTTTCTGTATACACAGATGGAATCATACATATGCTGAACATAGGACCCCATTATAGATTGTATAACATGCAGTACAGTGTAAATTATTTCCTGTACTGTATGCCTCTACATGAACGAAAAGCACATTTCAGCTCAGCTTATGACAAATTAACAATCTTTGTGCAAATGCCAGGTCAATGGTATTATATAGGTGTACTTATTTTGTGAGCTGGAAACTTCCCCACTCTAAAAAACATAAGAAATACAAAAATGTACCTTAAACAGAATTTCAGATTTTTTTTTTTTAACCTACCAGAATACAATTCACTACCATGGGGCTGACAGTGTTCATTGTCACAGAAGCCCCATAGAATTGAATGGCACATTGGTAAACTTTCAATCCTCTGATCTCTTGATCACTGGGGTCCCAGCATTTGGACTCCTGTCAATTTAAAGCTTATACCCTACTCTATGGATAGGGTATAAGCCGGGGTGGACCTTCCTTTTTCGCCGCCCGAGGCGGACAACAGAAAGCCGCCCCCCCCCCTCCGGGAGGAGGGGGCGGAGCGGAGGGGCGAAGGGGGCATGGCGGAGCAACGTTAGCAGGCAGAGAGCAGGCACTGAGAGGACCTGCTCTCTGCCTGAGCATGAGGGGAGGCCGCTAGAGCTCCAGCGGCCTCCCCAATCCACCGCTCGGTGACGCTAAGCCAGTCCAGGACAGCTTGTCCTGGACTGGCTTAGGTAAGCAAAAATGCTGCCCTCCCCGGGGGCCCTGGCATAGCACCGCCTGAAGCGGTCGCTTCAGGTCGCCTCATGAGAGGTGCGGCGCTGGGTATAAGTGTCTTTGGTGAATTAAGCTTTTTTTGCATTAGATGGTCTTCACTTGTGTATTGAACATACTTTAACAATAAAATTTCCAACCAATAACATATTGTCAATAAAGGGTTTTTAAAATAAAAAGTCCATTGGGGGTGTCCACTATCCTTTTTACTATACATATGCTATCTGTCCTGTTATTGTATGCCCAGGGTTAGCTTGTTAGTATCTGTTACATGTTTGCATTCATGGCTCCATTGACAATAGAAAT
Organism: Leptodactylus fuscus; assembly: GCF_031893055.1. Lineage (NCBI taxonomy): Eukaryota > Metazoa > Chordata > Amphibia > Anura > Leptodactylidae > Leptodactylus > Leptodactylus fuscus. Next base: position 112,578,479 of record NC_134269.1, on the reverse strand, counting down.
GTAACAATGTGAGAGTCCAGTCTTTGCCAAAAGAACATAGTGGCAGAAGAATGAATGGCTGAGTAAGTGTAAATCTAAACTTGTGGATGAGAGTGGCACCGCAATTCTCGGCAGAGGTCTGTTTGCACTTAACAGGTAACATGTGTTATGCATATGGATTTAGCTTTCCAAATGGAAAACAAAAGTCTGAACAAAAAGAGAAAAGATTTACATTGAAAACATTGATGCTGGCAATGAAAGCTGTTGGATTTGATGAAACAGATCCATTATTTTCCAGGATTTACATTCGGTACAGACTACATATGCTGAACATGTGCTAATAAACAGGGACAAAGTATTGGACATCCTATAACGTTCTATTGTTTTGAAGTCACTATGGTATCCAGTATGTTATTCACATTAAAGGGTAAGAGATTTATGACTTCTTAATGACAGTATATTGTGTTTTGTTACATTTTATTGACCTTTTGTCAAGCAGAAGTCTAGCCTAGTTTTAAAGGATCACTAAACCAATTACACAAGCTAGCGAACATAAAACTGTAACTAGTAACACATTTACATATTTAACCATTTATCAGAATGAAAACATTTTAAAATAAAAGTAGCAGAAACGCACAGCCATATTGTAGACCTATGTGGCACAGAACTATAATATAGCACCCTTATGTAGCCTTAAATAGACCCTTATCTTATTTCTACAATGGAAAGGTCTGCTGTTTCATGAATTCAACTACATTACAGTTCCTTATTGAGGAATTCATATGAGTGTACCTCTGGGTTAATAGAATAGAACTGTAGGGATCCCTTACTCCACATTATAGGGTTTTATAAGACGTTGTATACCCCTAGATTTGAAATGTCACTTAGTACTGGTAAGACCCTTTTCTTAGTACCCTTAAGGCCCTTTTACATGAACTGATAATTAGGGCAATTGGCAGGAACTGGAGTTTTTAGGAATGTTTAATCCTGATAATTGGCCTAATTGTACTGCCTATAAGTCGAGCAACAAGCAAATATTATAGTATATAATCTGCAGGACTATTAGCACATCCCTCTGTGCTATACTGGTCTAAAGCACCAGGAGGCAATTTGGTTCAATAGAGGAATAACAGAGTCCACCAGCAAATGTGTGAGTAGGCGAAGCCCTTTATTTATACTCTCAACAGTGTGTAAAGGGTGTAACTTCTCATAGTACTATTCAATTGGTTAACACAATGTCAGAGTCTAATTCTAATTGGTTTCATTTCAATATGCCCTTTACATAATTCATAATAGCCTATTAGTTAATTATCACTATCAGCGAAGCTTATCTTATTCCAGCGTCTAACTTCATATTGGCAGGCATCCATTGTCATCTTATAGTGGTTTATGTAAAGTTACGATCCTCTTTAACTCCATCTTCAGACTTCTTATTGTGTACTAAGAATTTTCATGCACAATATCAATTCTGCAGCTCAGTTCATAATTAAAGGGATTTCCTTCACACCCTATGTACACATGATGTATTTCCAATGTTCAGTGCAGCTAATGGAAGAGCAATACATTTACCTTGTATTGGTTTGTGTAAATAGGTCTATGTAAGTGAGATATTTAGCACCAGTCAGCGCTCATTCTAGTCTGGATCGGCAGGTGTTAAAGTACCTTTCCATTGGAAATGTTTTGGTTCTTTGTACACTTGAAACTCGCTTTAGGTTTAAAAAGATAATCAAGACCCAAACCTTATTTATCTAGGATAATGAAAGGTCATTCAAATTGGATGTAGATTTTCTATATAGGTTTGTGCGTATAGATAAAATAATGTAACTATTAAGTTATTGGTTATAGCCTGCTACTATTTATCTCTTGATCAGTAATATATACTATATTCAAAGACTAAGAGTAAAGCCTCTTGCATGAGGCAGTTGTTTTTCAGACATAATGTCTCTGAAAAGTGGCTGTGTATGTCCTTGTAAGTGCAAGTACAGACATTATTCACATGGGAGGGAATAATGGTCATGAGATGGCCGATCTTGAAACAACTGTCAAATAGCTATTATAGAACTCATTTTCATTTGGTCTATCCGCATGCTACTATCTATGTTCGTTTTCACAGACAGATGCGGTGCATGTCAGGTTTTTGACAGCCATGAAAAACTGTCAAAAAATAGACATTTTGCTTCCAAGGAGCACCCATTTACATGGATCCCCTATCCATTTGAGTGTATGGAGTGTGTCCTTGAAAAAGGACAAAAATAGCACAACCTACATTTTTTACTTTTAAATTAACTTGGTCCAAATCATACCTACCAGTTGATTTGAGTGACTGACTCAACGCCCAACTCTGGAGGTTTGAGCATTTCTATTTGTGGGCGATAATCCATAGTGTATTATATTACTAGCAAAGCAAATGAAAGATTAACACAAACAAACACACAAACAAAGCTAGTGCCTTGTGCTCAGAAACTCAGAAACATAATTTGACCTGTGTCATATCTTGTGTTCTTTAAGGAAAATAGAGCCCTGTATTTTGTGATTCAATGTTATACAGAATATGTTGATTGCCTGTATATCTTTAGCTAGATTTTTGCTTATGAATGCAATTGAAAACAGGAAACTACATTTAGGGAGTGGTGGGTATCTTAACTACTGATTTACTGATATTTGGCCATTTTTATATTTGTTTTGTAATATATTTTATTTATGTGTTTATATAACACATATATTTTATACCATACTCTGCAAGGAACATAACACATCTTACAATACAGTACACAAGTAGTAGTGGCTTCCCCCACCTATTCTGCTTTAGTCATAATAAACCGTAAAGCTGTCACATTTGTCTAAATGACGAAAACTAATCAGTGAGAGGCAAACGTTTAGGTGACATGTCAGATATTAATATACAGTGGGACGTAATTGTCTGTCAAAGCATTTTATCATTTATTCCATCAGTGTACAAACCTATTACCCTCCAGTAGATATTTTCAATCAGATAAGATACAAATTCCCTTTGATCTTGAGAAAAGGTCTTTCACAATGGCAGAGGTGTCTAATAAACTGCAATCCATTGACCTGAACTATTGATGGTGTTTACACAGCTTAACTTCAAAGTGGCCCAACACACCCTTATAATTCATTCCACTAAATACTTGTGGATATAAACTAGTACATAGGGAGTATGGGAGTAGATTATCACTACTGGCACAGAATAGTTTAAGATTATCTCTTGTATCTAGTGTTTAATCCATCAGACAGTGCCATAGACAAGCACCACTCCTTGTAATTACTAAGCTTATGTTATTATGGTGAGATGTAAAGCACCACCTTATTGTAGCCCACCCCTCCACATGTACCTCAATGGTGTTAACTGCTTTGCATTCTAACTACTATTACAATAATAAACTGCATAACCACAGTACACGTGAATTCATGGAGTCCAGCAAATGTTTGCTTAGGACTTATGCCAGTGAAAAACAGCTACGGCATAAGTATATGGGTCTATTCACAAGTTTATTTTTTGACAGGTCACTTTTTACAACTGTCAAAAAAATGGACTTGCGGCATCTTTGTCTGTTTTGATGGCTATAGATACAGCCATGTGAAAAGACCCATAGATTTTCATGGGTTTTAAAGCGGCCATGTGACGGCTGTTTGAAAAACAGCCATCTCAGGGCCATTATTCACGGTTATTCAAGGAGCTTCAACTGACTGACACAGCCATTTTTCACAAATGATACTGTCATGTGAATAAGGGTTAAGGTTTCAGAGTAATATAATGTGTGGACAGCATGAACACGATAGTGAGAAAAGGACAGATTCTGGAGATGTTTTTGAGGTGCAGGTAAACAAAAGCGTGCAAGTGTCTAAATGTGAGGGGTGAAAGTGATCCGAGTCAAATAGAACAAAGACAGAATGGGGATATCAGGGTTAGGTTGGTTAGTAGATGGTGGGAACACAAGAATTCAATTTTAGGTAAAGAAAAGACATGATGTTAGCGATAGCAGAGAGACAGTCACTGGTGTTCTGTAGTACTGCTGGAGTAATGTCAGAAAGGAGTTATAATAGTCAAGTTAAGAGTGCGTCAGGGCAACAATAAGGGTCTTTAATGTTTGCGAGGTAAGGAAAGGGTGGATTTTGGAAATGTTTTTGAGGTGGGGATGACATGAGCATGTGAGTGATTGGATACGGAGTTGAAGTAAAGTTCTGAGTCAAACATAGCCCCCCCAAAAAGGGCATACTGCCTGGAGACTGAAATGGAGATTTTATGGTTAGGTCTGTTAGATCCTGGACAACAGTAGTTCAGATTTTGAGAAATTCAGTTTCAGATAAAGTGAAGACATGATATTTGAGACAACAGAGAAACAGTCACTGGTATTCTGTATTTTTGTAGTATATAGTTAGGAGTCATCAGCATAAAGATGGTATTGAAAGCAAAATTCGCTGATGGTTTGTCCTATAGGGGCTGTGTAGAGAGATGAGTAGGCCAAGGACTCAGATCTGAGGAACCCAACAACAAGGAAAAGGAGAAAAAATTGCCCCAGCAAATGATACCTTAATGAGCACTCAGAAAGATAGGAAGAAAACCAAGAAAGAACAGTGCCCTTGAGGCAAATAGAGGGGAGCAAAATTTTAAATCCAAAAGAACAATAAGGAAATAGTTCACTTTAGATTTAGTTGTCAGAAGATCATTGGAGACTTTTGCAAGGGCCATTTCCATAGAGTCTAGTGCACAAAAACCTGACTGTAAGGCTGGGCTTACACGACCGTAGTGGTTTTTATGGTCTGCAATTTGCGGATCCACAGCACAAATTTCACTGAAAAAACATATTCCGCAGACGACCGTGCACATCTGCAAAGTGGATCCGCAAGCCTTCATGTGCATCCATTTTTCTGCAAATCCGCAAAAAACAACACATACCCCCTGCCAAAAAAAATTATGTCACTGCATAGTTAAAACCCATGTGCAAATCTTCTATGACAGTTCAGCGATGCAGTTCTACCCTTGTTCAGCAGTCTGGCGACTTCTGTGCACTATGGATCCATTTACGGTGGACGCTCAGGTAGATAACCCTTTGATAATTGTTCATATCACCCTAGGTACCTTTGTTGTCCCCATTTTCGTATTTTTTATTGGAGCAAGTCCAGAGAAGAGCAACCAAAATGGTGGAAGGTCTGCAAACCATGTCCTATGAGGAGCGGCTAAAAGAATTGGGATTGTTTAGTTTGCAGAAGAGAAGGCTGAGGGGAGATTTAATAGCAGCCTACAAATATCTGAAAGGTAGTCACAGTGCAGAGGGATCTACGCTATTCTCATTAGCACAAGGAAGTACAAGAAGCAATGGGATGAAACTAAAGGGAAAGAGATACAGATTAGACATTAGGAAAAACTTTCTGACAGTGAGGGTAGTGAGAGAGTGGAATAGGCTGCCACGGGAGGTGGTGGGCGCTCCATCAATGGAAATCTTCAAGCGGAATCTGGATAAACATATAGCTGGGATAATTTAGGAAAACCTGCACTCGCAGGGGGTTGGACCCGATGGCCCTTGAGGTCCCTTCCAACTCTACCAAAAGTAAAGTATGTCATTTTCAACCTGTAAGCCATAGCTTGTATCGATATGTTATGTATGTGCATGTACTTTGACATTTCAACCATACTAGCATAGGTGTATGTTTAACCGGTTAAGGACCAGGCCTAGAAGTACATTAAGGACCGGGCCTCTTTTTTCAAAACTGACATGTGTCACTTTAAATGGCAATAACTTTGAGACGCTTTAACTTACACAAGTGATTTTGAGATGGTTTTCTCGTAACACATTATACTTCATGTTAGTGGTAAACATTAATCAATATTTTTGAATTTATTTATAAAAAAAACTAGCAAATTTGATGGAAATTTGGAAAAAATTGCAATTTTCAAAATGTGAAATTCTCTGCTTTTCAGGCAGATAGTCATACCATTCAAATACATGAATAAATATTATCTCCCATATCTCTCATTGTCTTTTAATTCATTTTGGATGTTACAAGGCTTACAAGTGTAACAGCGATTTTTCAGATTTACAAGAAAATTCCTCAAACTAATTTTTTAGGGAACACTTCAGTTCTGAAAGGAATTATAAAGGCCTATATAATAGAAACCCCCATAAATCACCCCATTTTCAAAACTGCACCCCTCAAATTATTCAAAACAGCTTTTGGGATGTTTGTTAACCCTTTAAGCATTTCATAAGAATAAAAATAATATGGAGGTCAAATTTAGACATTTCATTTTTTTTCACTAATACATTCATTTAGACCTAAAATTATCACATTCACAATGGGTTAAAGGAGAAAATGCATCTCACATTTTGTTATGCAATTTCTCCCATGCACAGAAATACCCCACATGTGGGTGTAAACTGATTTTTGGGCACACGGCAGTGCACGAAAGGGAAGGAGCGACACTGGGTGTTTGAACAGCATATTTTGCTGGAATAATTTTCAGGCACCATGTCGCATTTGCAGAGCCCTTAGCGTACCAAAAAAATGGAAACCCCCCAAAAGTGACCCCATTTTAGAATCTACACCCCTCACAGAATTCATCAAGGGGTATAGTGAGTATTTAGACCCTACAGTTGTTTCACAGATTTTACTAACATTGGGATGTGTAAAAGAAAAATTACTAAAATGTCACTTTATCCCCAAAGTTTTCATTTTCACAAGGGGTTAAAGGAGTAAAAGCCCCCCAAAGTTTGTTAAACAATTTATCCTGAATACGGCAATACCCCATATGTGGCCATAATCTGCTGTATGGGTACATGGCGGGGCTCAGAATGGAAGGAGCGCTATTTTGCTTTTGGATGGCAGATTTTGCTGGAATAATTTTTAGGTGCCATGTCGCATTAGCAGAGCCCCTAGAGAACCAATACAGTGGAAACCCCCTAAAAGTGACCCCATTTTGGAAACTACACCCCCCACAGAACATATCAAAGGGTAGAGTGAGCATTTCGACCCTACAGCTGTTTCACAGATTTTATTAACATTGGGACATGAAAATGAAAATTTACTTTTTTTCCAACAAACTGTCAATTTAGCCCCAAATTTTTCATTTTCACAAGAGGATAAAGGAGAAAAAGCTCACTACAGTTCGTTACACAATTTCTCCTGAACACAGAAATGCCCCATATGTGGCCATAATCTACTGTATGGGAACATGGCGGGGCTCAGAATGGAAAGAGCGCTGTTCGGCTTTTGAAGGGCAGATTTTGCTGGAATATTTTTCAGGTGCCATGTCGCATTTGCAGAGCCCCTAGTGTACCAATAAAGTGGAAACCCCCTAAAAGTGACCCCATTTTGGAAACTACACCCCTCATAGAATTTATCTAGGGGTTTGGTGAGCATTTTGGCCTCACAGCTGATTCACAGATTTTATTAACAATGGGACGTAAAAATGAAAAATTACTTTTTTTTCCAATTAATCGTCCATTTAGCGCCATATTTTTAATTTTGCAAGTAGCTGAAGAATTAAAAAAAAAAACAGAGTTTGTTACACAATTTCTTCTTAACACGGCAATACCCCATATGTGGCCATAATCTGCTGTATGGGTACATGGTGGGGCTCAGAATGGAAAGAGCGCTATTTGGCTTTTAGAAAGCAGATGTGGCTGGAATAGTTCTCAGGTGCCATGTCGCATTAGCTGAGCCCCTAAAGTATCAATACAATGGAAACCCCCCATTGTGACCCCATTTTAGAAACTACACAGGTGACAGTAAACTGGAATTCACCAAGAAGTGACCCCATTTTGTAGGGACAATTTTAGGGCCTCTGCAAATGTGACGTGGTGTCCAAAAACAAAGAATCTAAATCTGCACTCCAAAAGCACATATCGCTCCTTCACATCTCTGTCCTGCTGGGTACCCAAATAGCGGTGTATACCCACATGTATGACACTGGTGTACCCCGGATAACGTACTTAATGCCATATGTGGGTATAAATGGCTGTTTGGGCACAGCCGGGCACAGAAGGGAAGGAGCGCTTTTGGTTTTTGGAGCATAGTTTGGTTTTTGGATGTCATGCCACTTTTGCAAAGCCCCTGAATTGCCAATAAAGTGGAATCTGCAGACATGTCACCCCATTTTGGACACTACCCCACTCATGGGATTTATCAAGTGGTGTAGCGAGCACTTTTAACCCGAGTGTTGCATTTATTTAGTTTCCAGAAATGAAATCACAGCTGATAATGAGAAGTTAAAAATGAAAATTTTCCAGAGATTCGCCATTTTAGTGCCCGATATGTTGTGCCCAACTTATGTCAGCAGAGACACTCCAAAAACTGGTAAGCGGGTATCCTGGGCACAACAGCTTTTAGAGCGTTCATCTCTGATACAAGTCGGGCACAACATGTTACGCACTGAAATGACGGATTCCTGGAAAAATTGTCATTTTTCACCTCTCACAATCAGCTTCGTATTAATTTATGGATAATAAGTTATAGCAACACTTGGGGGTTAAAAATGCTCTCTCTACCCCTGGATAAATCCTTCAGGGGTGTAGTTTCCAAAATAAGGTCTCATATCAGGGGATTCCACTTTACTGGCGTTTCAGCTCTGCAAAAGTGTCATGGCATCCAAAAACCAAACCGTCTGTGCTCCAAAAACCCAATAACCCTTCTTCCCTTTTGCGTCCAGCTGTGCCCTAATATCAGTTTATACCCACATATGACATTACGTCCGTTATCCTGGGTACACCAGTGTCATACATGTGTCATACATGTGGCATAAACTGCAGTTTGGGCGCACAGCAGGGCGCAGAAGCGAAGGAGCGCGATGAGGCTTTTGGAGCACAGATTTGGATGTTTGGTATTTGAACGCCATGTCATGTTTGTAGAGCTTGTAAGGTACCAGGAAAGCGGATTCCCCAAAGGAGTGACCCCATTTTGAAAACTGCACCCCTCAAAGAATTTATCAGGGGGTGTAGTGAGTATTAGTATTGCAGGCGTGACTGCACAGCGGATGGCGAAGAGGGAATATATAAGCTGTGCGGAGAACATTGCAAACACCAAATTCCCTACTATGTCCCAGTAGCTCCTATGATTGGGGGAGTCACTCTGGGGGTCACTTCTGGTGTCTTCTCCCTCATAAGCTGTAAATCTGGGGTGTCCCCTGATATTCGCTCGCACAGCTTATATATTCCCTACCTGCCGCAGCCAGTTGTGTTCTAATAATTTGGCGATTTTTGGGGGGTTTTGCCTTGACATTGCTAGATGCTATAATTTCTTTATTTTTCTGGTGACGCGGCCATATAAGGGCTTGTTGTTTGCGGGATGAAATGCATTTTGTAATGACACCATTTTTGGGTGCCTACAACTTATAGAATACATTTTATTAACTCTTTCTTGCTGGATTAAAAAAAAAAAAATCAATCCTGCATTGAGTTTTACATTTTAAATTTTTCACCATGCAGCGTACAGTATAAGTGACATGTGTCCTTTATTCTGCGGGTCAGTACGGTTACGGCGATACCTCATTTATGTTATTTTTTTATGCAATACTAAGTCTGCTGAACAAAAACACATATGGGGACATAAATCAATGTTTTTTGCATCGCCATCTTCTGAGAGGCGTAACATTTTTATTTTTCGGTTGACAGTGTTGGTTGAGGGCTTATTTTTTGCGGGAAAATGTGCGCTTTTTATTGGCACTGTTGTGGGGTGAATATGACATTTTGATCACTTTTTATAGCATATTTTGTAGGATGAGATGACAAAAAATCATTACTTCCGGCGAGTTTTTTCCGTTTTTTTTTTCCGACGTTCACCGTGTACATTAAATATTATTTCAGTTTTATTGTACAGGTTGTTACAGATGCGGCGATACCAAATATGCATTGCTTTTTTTAATTTTTAGTGCTTTTTTTTATATAATTCATTTTGTATAGAAAAAAGGGATTTTTGGACTTTAGAACTTTATTACTTTTTTCATACACTTTATTTTTTTTTTTAACTTTTTTTTTAACTTTTTCATCTGTCCCTTTAGGACACTTGAATCAGTTGATGCTTTGATGAAAGCATCAACTGAGTCTGTATAGTAGCAGACAGGACACGAGCAGGACATGAACCTGCTCGTGTCCTGTAAGCTGCAGAGGAAGTGAGACACATCGCTCACTTCCTCCACCGCCTGGCAGGATCACCAGGTATGTGGGGGCTCCGGTAGTCTGGGGTCACTGGCCAGACCCCAGACTACCTTTTACTGACATCGGCACCCCCCAATCTCGCCGCGGGGGGTGCCGATCCCTTTCAATTGTCGGCGGATCCCTTTCGATCGCGCCGTGATGTTTGACGGCGCGATCGAAAGGGTTAACACGTCCAGTCGGACTCAGTTCCGACTGGACGTTATGGAGGAAGGGGTTAGGTGTTAGTAACACCTAACTGTCCCCCCCTCACCCCTCCCCCCGCCAGAAAGGTACCTACAGGCCGGACGTATTTCGGCAATAGTCCGGTCTTTAGGTACCAGCACATGAGGCCGTAAATTTACGTACAGCGGTCCTCATGTGGTTAAGGTACCCAATACTGTGTACTGTGTATCACCTTATCATTCTTGCCCACACTGTACACATTTGCATCTATTGCCATGTCATCCAATATAGCCTACATGAGGGGCCAGTTAACTGTCCCTCAGACCACTGGAGTAATTTCTGACATTTTTTATGTTTTTTTTTTTTCAGATTCCTTGCTACAGGTTCTTTCCATTTTGATGTTGTGCTGCCAGACTACACAATTTCACTGTTCATGAGACACACTTGCTTACATCTTGCATGGATGGTGACCTTCAGTGATGACTGAGCCAATAAATCTGAGGATTGGATATGGATTGCTGATGGCTTCCACGAATTTGGACATTTTCTAAACTGCAATGGTACACTTGTTTGGCAAAGACATTTGTATGTGTAAAAGACATTCAGGACTCGTCACTGTGTTTATCAAGTTTTTTATTAACAAAAAACCCAACGTAGTAAAATAACTTAAATGACTTATAAAATATTATTTATATAAAATATTTTTTTAGTATATATAAAACCTTTTTACAACTTTTTTACAAGATAAGAACATTTTACAAGGTGAACAGTTCTTGGGTATAGGAGCCTGTTGTATGACTACTGGATGCCCGAGTGTCAACTTGTTGCCTAACATGCCCTTGCCCCTGATGAGAAGGCTGGTACTGTACACCTTGCTGTTGATACTGACCCTGACTGCAGTACAACCCACCTTCCTGGGAATACTGGCGCTGTGATGGTTCAAATGGCATAAACTGTTGTTGGGGTGGCATGAGACCGGACAGTATAAGACTGGCAAGATGATTAGGATCCTGCTCACCCTGGAACTAGTTTAGAATGCTTATGATTGTGGACTGGCACAAGAGCTGCTGTTCAGGAAGGATCTTCTCCTTGTGCCTTGCCACCATTAGGCCGAAATTTTCATTGGCACTCCATTCACTGCGTCTTTGCATGAACGACAGGACTTGTGCATCCAGCATGGAACGTGAATCCATGCCTGTCCCTCCATGGTGTTTTCTTTTCTTGCCACAACCAGTTATTCTTGTTGGACTTGGGGGCTCTAGCAAACTTGGCGATGAAGGGGTTTGCGATGGTGAAGAAACTTGAGAACATTCAAGTGTGCCTTGGTCCTCAGACTCCTCAACACCACCTTCCAGATTGTTAAGAGTTCTGCAAAAACATAAAGAATTTTTTAGTAACAGACATTTTGAAATTTTACTGCCAGACTAAACAATTTCACAGTACAGTATATCGAATACCTGGAATACTGTGTACAGTTCTGGGCGCCTCAATTCAAGAAAGACATCGATATATTGGAGCAAGTCCAGAGAAGAGCAACCAAAATGGTGGAAGGTCTGCAAACCATGTCCTATGAGGAGCGGCTAAAAGAATTGGGATTGTTTAGTTTGCAGAAGAGAAGGCTGAGGGGAGATTTAATAGCAGTCTACAAAAATCTGAAAGGTAGTCACAGTGCAGAGGGATCTCCCCTATTCTCATTAGCACAAGGAAGTACAAGAAGCAATGGGATGAAACTAAAGGGAAAGAGATACAGATTAGACATTAGGAAAAACTTTCTGACAGTGAGGGTAGTGAGAGAGTGGAATAGGCTGCCACGGGAGGTGGTGGGCGCTCCATCAATGGAAATCTTCAAGCGGAATCTGGATAAACATATAGCTGGGATGATCTAGGAAAACCTGCACTCGCAGGGGGTTGGACCCGATGGCCCTTGAGGTCCCTTCCAACTCTACCAAAAGTAAAGTAAAGAATATATACGTACTCTCCAATTTCCATAACTTCTTTCAGAAACATCAATTGTTGAGTATACATGTACAGTTTTTTTAGTCCGGTGACCGGCTCCACTCTTCCTCTTTGCAGTTAACTTGCGCCAAAACTGGTCTCAGCATGTGTTCCACCGAGTCTTGACATCATCAACTGGAATAAAAATTAAAAATAACATTATATTTAATCACCTTTTATGAAAATGTAAATAGTTTGTTAATTTTGTAGTGTTTTTTATTTCATACTTACGTAATTTTTTCGTTTCACAGTTGATGCATTATTCCATTCATCACCTTGCAGTGCTTTGCATATGTCCTCCCAGGCTCAGTCTTTACTGATTTTGTCTAGATAATCCTCACACCGTTTATCCCATAGCAATGGGCGTTCCTGTAAAATATTGTAAATATTGTACATATTGTTATTGTTTTTTATTTGACCAATAAAAACTTATGTAATATTACAGTATTGTGTTACCCAGTGCCTCATTCCCTAGTAGGCAGTAACTAACCCCCTCCCCATTGCCAATAGTCATTCCCTAGTAGGCAATAACGTACCACCCCCACCACTGGCAATAGTCATTCCCTAGTAGGAAATAACTACCCCCCCACCACTGCCAATAGTCATCCCAAGCAGGCACAAACCCCCGATAACACATTCAGTATATACCTGCACCATGGTCAGGAGCTGTTCGACAAATTGTCGGAACATCTTTTCCTGTTGATGTCTGGCACCTAATGGCTCCTCGGCTGTCATCTTCTTTTTCTCTCCTGCACGCTGACGTAGTTCCGGAACTGTTGCAGTGTTGACATCCGCAATTACGGATACACACTGAACATGTGTTTTGTGTATCTGTAAAACTGCACACACTCATAGACTTCTATTGGACCTTCCTGCCATTACGGACATGCGGTATACTGTCCGGACCACTGTTTTGGTGCATCACACCACGGACAAAATAGGCCACATAGAAAACAATGGGTCTGTAAATGGTCCGCGATTTTAAACCCGCAATTGCAGACCATTTGCGGTCTAAAACTACGGTTGTGTAAGACCAGCCTAAGGGGCCCAGAAGAGAGTTAGCAGAGAGATAGTGGATTAGGCTGGAATAGATCAAGTGTTTCAGATGTTTAGAGATTAAGGAGAGGTTAGAGATGGGTCAATAGCAGTAGTTACCAGCAGAGGATGGGTTGAGGGAGGTTTTTTTTCAGTAGTGGGGCTATGATAACATGTTTACAGTAGAAATGAAAGATTCCAGAAAAGAGAGAAAGGTTAACAATTTTGCTAAGGTGAAGAGATGTGCTGGGATAGGGTCGCATATGCAAGTAGTAGGGCAAGAAGAAGAAGAAAGGACTAAAGAATTATAAAGGCAATCATTTGCCCTTAGTTGCAATTTCTGTAGGAACAATAAGCAACAGAGATGAGCAAACAGTAAAATATTTGATATTTGATATTCGTTTTGAATAGTCGCTCAATATTCAAACGCATATCGAACCCCATTATAGTCTATGGGGAAAAATGCTTTGTTTCAGGGGATCCCACCATTCGACTCAGGAGAGTCACCAAGTCCACTATCACACCCCAGGAAATGATGCCAACACCATGGAATGCAACTGGGACAGCAGGGGAAGGATGTCTGGGGGCATCTAACATGCCCAAGTCACTGTATTACTTTGGGATCCCTTTCAGCTTGCGATATGCGGGAGCTGACTTTTTCCCATAGGAATGCATTGACCAGCGTTTATTGGACGAATGCCATACAGAGTACAGCATTCGGCCAATCAACGCTGGTTCTGCCGGAGGCTTGTCTGTGAGGAGGTGAAGTCTAATATCGGACCAGAATGGAGACTTCTGTGGACCCATCTTAGACTCCGCCTCCACCGACAGAACCAGCGTTGATTGGCCGAATGCTATACTCTGAGATGCAGCCGAGCTGAGCGCAAGGCCAGCACTGCTACATCGGAGATGAAACAGAGCTGGCCATGCGCTGAGCTCAGCTGCTCCGGAGATGCATCCGAGCTGAGCGCATGGCCAGCACTGCTACATCGGAGATGAAGAAGAGCTGGCTGTGCGCTGAGCTGGGCTACTCCGGAGATGCAGTCGAGCTGAGTGCACGGCCAGCACTGCTACATCGGAGATGAAGCAGAGCTGGCCATGCACTGAGCTGGGCTACTCCGGAGATGCAGCCGAGCTGAGCTCACAGCCAGCACTGCTGCATCGGAGATGAAGCAGAGCTGGCCGTGCGCTGAGCTGGGCTACTCCGGAGATGCAGCCGAGCTGAGCGCACGGCCAGCACTGCTACATCGGAGATGAAGCAGAGCTGGCCGTGCGCTGAACTGGGTTACTCCGGAGATGCAGCCGAGCTCAGTGCATGGCCAGCACTGCTACATCAGAGATGCAGCCGAGCTGAGTGTGCAGAAGGGTTCAACGCACACTTAGCACTGCTACATCTCAGATTCAGCAGAGCTGAGTGTGCGTTGAACGCTGCTGCACACTCAGCTCTGCTGCATCTCTGTGTGTGCTGAGCTCTGCTGCTTCTCCGTGTAGCAGAGCTGTGTGAGCACTGCTACATCTGAGATCGGACCTCAATGGAAACTGCTGTGGACCGATCTTAGACTCTGCCTCCTCCGGCAGAACCAGCGTTGATTGGCCGAATGCTGTACTCTATATGGCATTCGGCAATCAATGCTGGTCAATGCATTCCTATGGGAAAAAGTCATCTCACACATATCACAAGCTGACAAGGATCCCGACCAGATAGAGCCCCAAAGAGCTGGGTGAGTGACAATCCCACCTAAATAAAGGTAATCCCTAGCTAACCCTGCCTGTAGATCTATCCCTGTCTCACAGTCACATAGTTCACACTTTCAAATTAATCAAATGTTAAATCCACCATTCGTATAAATTGGAGGTCACCTGATTTAGCCAGCCAATTACTTTTTCTGAATTTTTTTGTGATGCCTCCGTTGTCGTAGTTCCTGTCCCCATCTGTTTCCGATATCCCTTATATTCTTATTACAGTCCACATAAGTATTGGGAAAAAAGGCAAATGGCAAGCTTAGTTTTATCCATGAACATATGGTGTCACTCTAGATGCAAAACTGGTAACACCAGGGGATAGAACAGCCAGTACATGTTTTTACTGAAAATGAGTTATGTTTATGATGGATATTTAAGCTTTCTATCAGAATTAAAGGTCCTATATTATACATTTCACCTGTGAAATAGAATTATGCACATATCTAGATATTACAACTTGAAAGTGTAGGGTGAAATTCTGAAAAAAATGACACTTCCTGTTCAGGTGCAATGATGTTATAAGGGTTTTGTGCAGAATCCCATTACAAAGAATTTAGATTTTTAAAGTCACACAAAACTGTTAATATTCAAAATTTACAGAGGAGGATAAAATGACACCTGCAAATCATAAAGGGAAATGCTGTCATTGGTCCATCCTCAGGCATAAGACCTCTAATATTAACAGTCAACTTTAGCCCAGCATTGACATAAGCTATGGAAAAAAAAACTGAAAAAGGCAGGAAGTTTGACAATGTACCAGATGTATTACAGTGGCTGATGCCGGTTAATAAATCTAGCATGTCTTTAGACTCTAGTCTCGCTCTAGTTCACACCTTTTGCTTGACTTTGAACTTCACAACACTATGTTGATGCCTTTCTGAAAATACACACACGTCTTGCAAGCTGAAAAATTTTAGCCCAAACTAGATATGCCAATAAGTGCTAAAGATGTCGCTCTGTGCCCAAGAGCTAGGTCTAGTTGTAATCACAATAATACATGCAATGCTTTAGAAGCCAACAGTGTTGTGATAGTATATTTGTAGCTTGCACCCAGAATGTATTGAAAAATTCTGCTACATGCATATGCCATGCTAATGTGTCCATAAAACTGATATAATAAATAGCATAGTTTCAAAGGTGTGGACCGTACGATTGACTTTCACCTAAATTAATTTGGGGAAATGCCTAAGATGTGGAGGCATATCTATCCTAAGGCATAATATAAATTTCCATTTTTGCATTCCTACCTGCTCCAAATGAGTGTGCAAGTACAAGAACATTTTCAAATACTAGTCCAGTGTCCAATGAATTCATTGAGACTGTCACATTGTGGGCCAGTCTTATTTTCAGTGCTGGCCACAGAGACACCACAATTATTAATAATGTTGGTGCACCACGGGAGGTCCTATATGTCAGCAATTAAATCAGGGACTGGTGTAGATTTCAGGTATCATTGACATTAGATTTCTAGTAATCACTTTATAGTACCACTTTCACAAAAGAAAACTAAAATACCTTCTATAATAAGTTTGCCCCAAATGTAGTGGTGAAATAATTTGTTTACAGTGCAATACTTACTGTAATACTGTATGTATTTCATTTTAACCTCTTTCTCATCTGAAGCTTTTCTACAATAAATTTTACAGCGCACCAATGTTAACATTTGTATTTTGAAATCACCAGGAAGACTCCGATAAAGAATGCTTCATCTATGAAATTTAGTATGGAAAGTATAACTTTCTATGGAATTGTGTGTGGGCAGAGTGGGCGGAGGGGGACTATGGTTACTTATTGAGAAAGATGAACCTTATGAGATCTGTTTTCTTGAGGTTTACCCACCTGATTAATTCTGAGCCAAATACGTACACCCAGACACCAAATTATAATAAGAGGCACAGAGGAGGTGTATATTATATACAGTTATCCTCATGTTCTCTCAAGTTTTGTGTACTACCCTGTGGCCTCTGGTGTTCATCTAGCCTCTTCACTTACACCAATATCTACATCTTTACACTTTGTTGTAGTCCAAATGTGACATTTTTTGAAAATTTGTAACAAACCAGTCTCATTCTAAATCGATAGACTCATCTCTTGTTATTTGCTTTCATTATGTGCAGCCTATATACATACAACAAGCTGAGTGATCTTTATCTATGTAACACATCTATACTGACTGCTATATGGATGTGCATAAGTAAGTACTCCCACCAAAAGATGTTCACTAGGGGACTCAGTTTTGCTATGCAGTATCACTTGAAACATTCAGTGATATTTCATACTTCTAGTCATATAAGCCTTACTTCTGAAATAGATTATCCTTAAAGAAGATAATGCAAAGCAGAGCCTTTAAATTATAATTGGAAAGAAATTCCTGGTAGCAACAGTAGTATTAAATTGTAAATACCCTGTGTGACTAAAGGGCATTTCACGCCTCTCTCTTTCCTTTATTTCCCTTAATTCCTACCATGCAGAGCTTTAGTGACAATGACTTCCTAATTATACAAAAGAAATGAATGAATGCAAAAGTGAAAAAAAAAAAAATAATAATAATAATGAATCTATGCGGAACTAACAGTACATAATAAAAGTAAGATAAAGGAGACATTTCAAGGTTCCCATAATAGTTGGCACATGTAATAAGCATATTATAACAGGTGCACATTTCAAGGTGATTCATTTAATAACTAAAACATCCATAACATAGAATATCAAAGCTGTAAACGTGGATGCAAAAGATAAAATTCTTCTTGACTTACTTCCAGCTGATTTACTGTAACAACCCCAACAGTACATCACAGTATGGTGTATTTTAGGCCTTGTCTACCTGTAAGGGGGTGTCTGAGCTAAACCACATGTAACCCTGAACTGCAGACCCTGCAAAGTATATGTCTGAACTGAAATGTATTATTGAGCTTTGTATTGTTGCTGTCTTAGGCTAAGGCCCCACATTGTAGAAACGCAGCTTTTTTAGTTGCAGATTTTGCTGCAGTCTTTTGAGCCAAAGCCAGGAGTGGATTGAGCAGAAGGGAGAAGTATAAGAACTTCTTATATAATCCCCATTCCTTTTGAGCCATTCTTGGCTTTGGCTCAAAATCTGCAACAAAACAAGCTGTGTTTTCGCAATGTGGAGCCTCAGTCTTACTGTTCTAAGACCTCCAACTATTAATGGAACTAAGAATAGGTAGAAAAAGGGTGCTCAGGGTCAGGTCTGTACTGTACATCACTCAGGCTAATGAATCTGCCCTTTCTTTGGGTTCTAGTGGGAGAACCTTTTTTTTTTTTTTTTTTTTTTTTTTTTAAAGAAGCAGGGTCCCTTTATTTTAGCAGTGCTATATAAAGTAGACTTCTGTTCAAAAAACTGTAAATTATGGTAGATTTTAAGTTTCTTAGGCATAATCTCTCACTTGCGAAACTTTCTGTACTACCCTTACTAGTCCCCTTTTCTTCTCCTAGAAGCAAGTGTACTGGAATCAGATAGCATCTTAATGATGGGTAATTGTCCAATGTCATCTGCTTTTTGTTTTTACTGTTAACCTTGTTTAGTGTGTTGTTATCTTTAGTAGATCTCCTCTTATAAATTAATAACGAGATTGGGCACATTTTGACCAAATTTAACATATAATCTAGAATTTGCCTCTGGTTATTATTGCATGCCTTTTGAAGTTGTACCTTTCCTTCCTTTAAAAACAGATGTCTGTTTGTAGAGGAACACGATCATCCTCTTGTTAACCTTGTCTGGTATTTTTTATTCAGAACTAGAGATGAGCGAACAGTGTTCTATCGAACACATGTTCGATCGGATATCAGGGTGTTCGCCATGTTCGAATCGAATCGAACACCGCGTGGTAAAGTGCGCCAAAATTCGATTCCCCTCCCACCTTCCCTGGCGCCTTTTTTGCACCAATAACAGCGCAGGGGAGGTGGGACAGGAACTACGACACCGGAGGCATTGAAAAAAATTGGAAAAAGTCATTGGCTGCCGAAATCAGGTGACCTCCATTTTAGACGAATAGTGGATTTCAAATCCGGGTCATATGAGAATGTGAACTTTGTGACTATGAGACAGGGATAGCTGTACAGGCAGGGATAGCTAGGGATAACCTTTATTTAGGGGGGAATGTTATTAAAAATAACTTTTTGGGGCTCTATCGGGTGTGTAATTGTGATTTTTTTGAGATAAACTTTTTCCCATAGGGATGCATTGGCCAGCGCTGATTGGCCGAATTCCGTACTCTGGCCAATCAGTGCTGGCCAATGCATTCTATTGGCATGATGAAGCAGTGCTGAATGTGTGTGTTTAGCTCAACTACACCGGTGGAGTAGTTATGCTAAGCACACAGATTCAGCTCTGCTTCAATCAGCGCTGGCCAATGCATTCTATTAGCTTGATGAAGCAGAGTGTGCACAAGGGTTCAAGCGCACCCTCGGCTCTGATGTAGCAGAGCCGAGGGTGCACTTGAACCCTTGTGCACCCTCGGCTCTGCTACATCAGAGCCGAGGGTGCGCTTGAACCCTTGTGCAGCCTCGGCTCTGCTACATCAGAGCCGAGGGTGCACTTGAACCCTTGTGCACACTCTGCTTCATCAAGCTAATAGAATGCATTGGCCAGCGCTGATTGAAGCAGAGCTGAATCTGTGTGCTTAGCATAACTACTCCACCGGTGTAGTTGAGCTAAACACACACATTCAGCACTGCTTCATCACGCCAACAGAATGCATTGGCCAGCGCTGATTGGCCAGAGTACGGAATTCGGCCAATCAGCGCTGGCTCTGCTGGAGGAGGCGGAGTCTAAGGTCGGACCTGAATGGAGACTGGTGTGGAGCGATCTTAGACTCCGCCTCCTCCAGCAGAGCCAGCGCTGATTGGTCGAGTTCCGTACTCTGGCCAATCAGCACTGGCCAATGCATTTCTATGGGGAAAAGTTAGCTTGCGAAAATCGCAAACTGACAGGGATTTCCATGAGATAAAGTGACTTTTATGCCCCCAGACATGCTTCCCCTGCTGTCCCAGTGTCATTACAGGGTGTTGGTATCATTTCCTGGGGTGTCATAGTGGACTTGGTGACCCTCCAGACACGGATTTGGGTTTCCCCCTTAACGAGTATATGTTCCCCATAGACTATAATGGGGTTCGAAACCCATTCGAACACTCGAACAGTGAGCGGCTGTTCGAATCGAATTTCGAACCTCGAACATTTTAGTGTTCGCTCATCTCTATTCAGAACGTTGCTGTTTGAGAATTTAAAGTATGCTCTTAACTCTTATTGCTAAAGGTACATACCAACTTTGTACCCAGGAATTCCTTAGTTATCACGCTGCCTTGTATTTGCCAAAATAATTAGCAAAGATGGTGCTGGTTTCTGAATTCTCGATGAATTTATTTTGGCAACAGGAAATATAATTTTTTATTTATAGTAGATATAATTGCATAGTTTAATTGGTTGACTTTACTGTGCATGGATCCATTTTCTCCTAGTTTGTTATATACAATATTCTACTACTTATGACCAAAGTCACTTTTTAACGAATATATTGATTATGTATAGTTACAGTTGCATAGAATAACTTGGAAAGATTTTTGGTTCATCAGTAATGAATACAGCCTTTATAAGGATCTTCAAAACGTCAAAAGCGAAATACAAGGTGTACCACAACAGGTATAGAGCTCCTTTTTTTCCTTTTTTAGTGTTCAAGAAATGTAGTATTAACTTTTAAGATATTGGATTACTGTTCACTGTCAAATGAACAATAAGAAAGACAGCTAAAGCCTTATTCACAAGTGTTTCAGTGAACAGTAAAATAAAGGGGTCTAGGTTATCAATAGGATCAATAGGCTGGATAATATTTTATTCTAGACCAGGGGTGGCCAATTCATTTTCCCATGGGGCCACATGAGAAATTGTAACGGTTTTAGAGGGTCATGCGCACAGCGGCAAATTTAGCTACACCCACTTCTCCGCTGACTCCGCCCATTCTCAATCATTTTTCCATGTGCCCCACAAAGTAAAATCCTCCTACAGTCACCCTAACAGTATACACCCCCACATTATAACGTTTCCCTCCAAATGTCCCACAGTATTAAGTCCCTCTCCTGGTGCCCCAGTATAAACTAGCAGAAACTAGAGGGGACATTAAGCTGGGGCAGCTGGAGGGGGACATGTCCCCCTACAGCTACTCCCCATGGTTTAATATCCTCCTCCAGCTGCCCCAGTTTAATGTCACCCTCCATCTGCCCCCTAGTTTAATGTCCCCTCTCCATGAGCATTCAGTTTAACTGCCCCCCCCTACATCTGCCCCTAGTCCCCCCTCTTGCTCACACATTCTGTCTCTTCTCTCTTTATCATCCAGCAGCCCCTATTGTCGGCAGCTTGCATCAATCACACAGTCCCGTGTGGCTCCGCCCACTAATGAGTCATAGCCTATCCTGGTGATAGGCTGTGATAACATCATCAAAGGTCCTTAAACATCTGCCCCCTAGTAGTTTAATGCCCCCCCTCCATGTGCATTCAGTTTAACTGCCCCCCCACATCTTCCCCTAGTCCTCCCTCTTGCTCACACATGCTGTCTCTTCTCTCTTTATCATCCAGTAGCCTCCATTGCCGGCAGCTTGCAGCAAGCACACAGTCTCGTGTGGCTCCGCCCACTAACGAGTCATAGCCTATCCTGGTGATAGGCTGTGATGACATCATCACAGGTCCTTGAAAAAACTTCAACTAGCTATGCGGGCTAGAAGTAGTCAGAGAGCCGGATGTGGCCTGCGGGTCGTACATTGCCCAGGTCTGTTCTAGACAAAATCATGATATTTACTTTTAAACCCATCAGGAAGGAGCGGCCTTTTGCTGGTTTTATTCATTAAACTAAAGTTTGCAAAATTCCCTAATTTCAACAGGACTGGCTAACCATACAGGTCTAGGGATCTGACAACAGATGTCAAGGGGTTACTGTAGAGATTGGACAGGGGGATTTCAAGTGCCTGGTAACAACTTACTCCCCTCTCCCCATTCAGATAATGGTTGACAGCTATCTAAAATATATGGTCAGCTTTGAGCCCCTTACGAGAGCAGGCAAAGGCGAACTTAACAGATCATCCAGTCCAGGTCAAAAGGCTACAGTGGAGTCAGATAAGCAAGAGATGTAGAACTATCCAAAGATCTGGAGGCGGAATCAAAGTGCCATGCACCTTACTGCAAATGATGTGGAGCTGATGAATTACTACAGAATGGACTGGGATAAAGCTGGCTCAGTTACCTAAGGCTATACCCAATATGTCATACCCAGGGAGTTACATTTGGCACAGAGAGATGGTTACTAGCCACATTCATTGTGCCACATCATAGCTATTCTTGTCCTGAAAATGTCTGCTGATACATGGACATGTAACACTTGCCATGTATTCAGGAGCTGTGCAGGCGCAGATACAAGTGCTTTACCTAATTCTAATCTGCACTGCACAGCGGCTGGATGGCCAGGAAACTAAAGAAGGCACAAACACCCTTACATACAGTATGGGAATGGTATGCAGTTGAGACAGAAGCTGTAACATGGCTTCAGAAACTGTCCAAATGGAACTGAAGATATAATAAAGCTATATCCATATGGACATTTGACATCATTATATAATGTGAATTTGTAAACATAAGTATGGTTTCTTATCTCTTCATTCAACCTATCAACTGCCTGCCTCCATGTGCTTGTGACTAGTCTTCTTCTTACACACCCCATTCATGGATCAGGTCATGTTTGGGGGAGAGCTGAGGAGCCATGCTTGTCTAATCTTGGAAGCAAGCAGGCACAGCATAATGGTATAAATTGGCTAAAACCAGTTAAATGGACAGTACATAGTGTAATGCAGAATAGATCTCACTTTACATAGAAAGGAGGTAGCCACATCTTTGATAAAAAGACTTTCATGGTTTCTTCTTGCCATCTCCCCCAGGCTTCCAAGTACTACAAAATTTTATAGGCTCTCTGCTAGACCTGCCTGAAAACAAAAGGTTCATGAGCCCCATATTAGGGGATCACAGACCTATGTGGTGCATGAGCAGAGTGTTGGGATCCCTGGTATAAGGGATTCACTGATATCTATCCTTTAACATCTATACAGGAATCCCTAAGTTATTACATTAGGGGCAGTTTATTTTAGCAATATGTGACTGATTAGAAACTGGTGAGATGATACCAGATTACAATAGAGGCTGGTTGAGAACTTCACAATGAAAGACAGGTTTGGTTATAAATAACAGGTGACATAATAGAAACAGATGGACAGACCTAGTCAAATACCAAAATTACAGAATATGACACCTCTGTCACTAGTAGAATCTAATACACCTTAATGCTAGGGTGCAGAAAATTGGGCAAAGGGGCCACTGTCCTTGAGGAATCAGATCAATTGGTATTGGCTGGACAGTTTCTTCATTCATCCCTATGAGATTCACAACAAGGCTTTTACAGAAAAACAGAGAAACTGGGGCAATTTATTAAGACTGACAAATTATA
The DNA here is from genome assembly GCF_031893055.1 of Leptodactylus fuscus. NCBI lineage: Eukaryota > Metazoa > Chordata > Amphibia > Anura > Leptodactylidae > Leptodactylus > Leptodactylus fuscus. The sequence goes on along the minus strand of NC_134269.1, from coordinate 112,554,895 downwards.
CGCTAGTCTTAATAAGCAGCCCAATTCATGCAAGGACCAAAAGATTTATGAAGAGACTGCGGCTTCTTCATAAATTTGTCAGAGATACCAGTGCCAAAATGGAAATCACCAGTTATGAGCTGGGGGAGATTTCCATTTTAACTTACACCAAGTGCATATCAGAATTTAGACACTTTGATAATTCTGACTGTCTAGCCTAATTTTTCACTGTCGCCCCTGCTCCCTTTTGACATGCCCTGCCCAAATCCCAGATAAGCTCTCAGTTACTAGTAACAAGGTTCAGAAACTGTCTAAACCACTTAGTAAATGTGCAGCATATACACCGTTTTTGTGGTACTAATTACAACAACATTCTGGTGCATTGTCAGTATTTTATGTGGCTCTCCGTGTCACTTGGAGAGCCTGAATCATTGTCATCAGTAATATTACCTTTAGTAGAATTTACATTACATCAGCAACGGCCCAGAGAATAAATTTTTGTTGTAGTAATACTTTGTTAAAGACATAGTAAATTAATTTGAAACTTGAGAGGCAATAGCTTTCAATTTGAGGAAGTCTTAATTTGCTTTAACAACTATCTGCATTTGGCAGTATTGTAGGTAAATTTAACCTAATGTGTAACTGATTCAATCAGAAATACAGCCTATCAATTTATCCATAGACTGAAGTTTTTTTTGTCAGGAAGTTATCAATTAAGTCAATGAAATCCAGTTAGTAAAATAAGATAAGATAAGATAATCCTTTAATAGTCCCACAGTGGGGAAATTTCAGTATGCTACAGCAGCATAGTAATACAGATACAGGATAGTACACAGTAATATATTACAGACGTAGACACACATATGCTGAGAAGAGAAGATATACTAGGAGTCCATAGCAGCTAAGGAACTGAAGAGAAAGAAGGAAGACTTCATAGTCATAATCATTAGTTTTCTGTACGGAGTGATCTTCGCTTGGTCTGATGTAGATTATACAGCCTGGTCGCGGTTGGAAGGAAGGACCTGCGATAGCGCTCCTTCTCACACTTGGGGCGAAGCAGACGGTCACTTACAGTGCTGCCAAGTCCCATGAAGGTCCCATGCATGGGGTGGGATTTGTTCTCCCGCATGGAGGTCACCACAGACAGTATCCTTCTGTCACCCACCACCTATACTGGGTCCAAGGGCCTCCCCAGGACAGAGCTGGCCCTTCTGATCAGCCTGTCAAGTCTATTTCTGTCCCTGGTTGATTTACTGCTCCCCAGCAGGCCACACCGAAAAAGATGGCTGAAGCAACCACAGAGTTGAAGAAGGCCCTAAGATGTGGCCCCTGGACTCCGAAGGCCCTCAGCCTCCTGAGCAGGTAGAGACTGCTATGGCCCTTTCTGTGCAGCGCCTCCAGGTGATCAGCCCAGACTAGTTTATTGTTGAGGAGCACACCCAGATACTTATAGGTCCTGACTATCTCAAAGCATGTCCCTTGGATCTCCACCGGGGTCGGGGCACTTTTCCGTTTACTAAAGTCCACCACCATCTCCTTGATCTTCCCAGCATTAATCCTGAGCTGGTTCCGCTGGCATCATTCAACACAATCCCGGTTCAAGTCTCTGTATTCCCTATCGTCGCCATCAGTGATAAGGCCTACTATTGCAGAGTCATAGGAGTACTTCTGTAAGTAACAGCTGGAGGAGTTGTGCCTAAAGTCAGCAGTGTATAGTGTGAAGAGAAATGGGGCAAGAACTGTACCTTGTGATGCCCCCGTACTACAGATCACAGTGTCAGACGCACAGTCCCGGGCTCTCACATACTGAGGGCGGGTTGTCAGGTAGTCTAGGATCCAGTTGGACAGGTGATTGTCCACACCACCAATCATTGCTACATGACAAGCATGTAGGCGAGCTAACAAACTGGCTAACAAACCTACCGGCTAGGCAGGTAATGGACCAGGCGGAAATATAGCATATTCCCTCCAGTGCATTGATAGTGCAGTAATTTATGATTGTAGGGAGATCGCTCACATGTTTCAGGAGTATTATTCTAAGCTGTATTCCTTGCTGACCGGTCTCCCCATCGATCAAAATGTTACGTACCCTTCCTCACTCCTGATGCACTTACCTTCTTAAATAAATCCAGTAGCACAGATGAAGTAAAACAACTACCGTATTTTTTGGACTATAAGACGCACTTTTTTCACCCCAAATTTGGGGGGAAAAGAAGGGTGCGTCTTATAGTCTGAATGTGACCGCCCGGCATCCGCTGTAATAGAGAGGCGGATGCTGGCAAGGGATAGACGCCGGCACAGGTGCTGGGGCCTGAGACATCGCTGCCCTGCCCTGCATGAAGCCAGCAGCGGGAGGAGCGATGCTGCTATTCCGCTCCTCCGTCCCTCCGCCGGGAATATCAGCATGGAGCGCATCGATGTCTCAGGCCTATAAAATAGTAAAAAAAAAAAAAAAAAAGCTTTAAAAATATATAATAAAAAAATGAACTAACTAAAAGTTCTAAATCACCTCCTTTCCTTAGAATATATATAACAGTAGAAAATCATATGTCAAACACATACACATTAGGTATCCCTGTGTCCGAAAATGCCCGATCTACTAATAGTTTTTCTGTACGGTGAACGTCAATATCACAAGTGCTAAACCGCCGGGTTTTTTTTTCAATAAAAGGTGATCTAAGCAAAAGATATTCCCCAAAATGGTATAACTAAAAAGTACATCTGGCCCCACAAAAAAAAAAAAAAAAAAAAACACTCTATGCATCCCCGTACAGCTGCCAATGTGGCCTTGCAGCTGTTGCAAAACTACAACTCCCATATATTAAATATTTTACCAACATTATCAACATTTTTTTTCCCTATTTTCCTCCTCTAAAACCTAGGTGAGTCTTATAGTCCAGTGCGTCTTATAGTCCGAAAAATACGGTACTTAAAGATCTCCCAAACTGGAAATCACCAGGGCCCGATGGCTTCACAAACCTCTACTACAATGTCTTTGGAAGTAAGCTGGTCGCTCCCTTTACATCTCTATTTAATATCTTCATGACAGGGGTCACCATCCCTTATTAACTCCTCCATTCCTTCCCCACCCTCATTCCTAAACCTGTGAGAGACCAGCTGGACTGCAAATATTTCCGGACCAAAGCGCTTTCCTCACAACTGCCTTGCCTAAATTGCTTTATTTGTTTGAGACCCTCCCAATTCTGGTCCCCTTGAAGGACCTTAGGTCTATGCAGGGCTCTATTTTGTGATTTGTCTGGACCAGAGGGAGATATAGGATTTCTAGATTGCTTATGTTGACACCAAAGAGCAAGGGAGGTCTTTCACTCCACAATTTGATCCTCTATTATTGGGCTACTCAACCGTGGGGATTACAGGCTTGGTCAGCCCTCTAAATGTAGAGATCCACTGTCTAAATGGCTGAAAAAACTGTGGCTGGCCCTGAACTACCTTAACTTTCTTTTATGGTCAAATTCCTACAGCCCACCTTCTAGTGCCCTCTAAGGCCCAATAGCATTAACACAAGATAGGTGCACCTATGCCGCCTGACTTTGTTTGTCCTCCATGCAATCATTGATGACAGCTTTCCTTTTGCACCCACAATATGTGCCAGGACTTATAGCAGTGGTCTTAGATCTTTGGTTTAGAGCCAGCCTATTCCGTTTTGCAGACATTGTAAATTACAAAATGAACCTGACAAAACGTACGATCTGGGACTCTACCTCTCCACCTCCACTCCACCTCTCTCCAATCTAAATTTGATTTCCCTCTTGGCATATATTCAGATCAATTATCTGGCCTACTCTATTTTCCTGGGTCCTTGGGTTCCTATACCCACAGACTTTGAGTAACTTTGCAAATCTGAATCTTCCACAGCTGGACTCATCTCAGAAATATACTAAATCCTCTTGGACCCAGTCCCAGATGAGATCTCTAAACATCCCTATATGCGTAAATCGGAAGGGTATTTGGATGAGACTCTGTCAGATATGTCGTGGGTCATAATATGGAGATGAGTGGTGAAAACCCATTGTTGTCTTATTTGTAAGGGCGTTTTTTATAAAATGTTGCTTCATTGGTATCACACCCCAGCTTTACTCCATTCCTTCAATACTACTATACCAGATACCTGCTGGAGGTGTGGTATCCATCAGGCTGATATATTTGACCTGTTCTGGTCGTGCTACTTAGTCTAGCCCTATTGGTGACAGGTCCAGACATATCTTTTTAATCCACCCCCGATAGGTTAAGGGAAAATTCCCAACCACTATTATTGTACAGTCTCACTTCAGCTTCCTGTCTCATAGCAAAATATTTCTACAAGAAACCTCCCAGCATTGTTGGAGGTGCGCTACACTAGAATTAGAGAGTCTAGGAAAATGGAGAAGCTGATTGCCCTCTTGAATAATGAAGAGGAAAGATTTCATGCTATCTGGGAACACTGGGACACGTTTTGGGTACTCCACACACTCTAATTCTTGGAGGTTGCTCACCTTGAGCCCCTCTCTGTTGGTGGAGATAATCAATAACTTGTATTCCTTCTTCTCCTCTCCTTCCCTTCATGTTTCTTGAGTACCTAGTTTTCTTTATATTTGCCTTGTACTTTGACCACTATAATTATTGCTATATTCTCCATTCATTCTCTTTTTCTTTGATTTGCACAATGTACAACCATCTTGTACTTTCTTAAGCATTTTATTTAAGATCTGTACCTTCTTAAAACTTTAATTAAGTTAAAAAAAAAAACTGAAAAAAAACAAACAAACAAACATTGCTACAGTATCAACCATTATAAGAGAAGTATTATGTCCTTGTCACTGACTAGTGATTTTTTTTCCTTCGCTGCTACCTGTGTACTTATCCTGTTTAGGAATTCCTGATGAAATACCAACACTGAAACAGCACTTTGCTTGTGTAAAAGTTTTTGAAAAATATCTTAGAATAAGTAACTTGTAAGAAGTGGGCATGAAGGAATGCAAGTGGTCTTTTCTTTGGCAGATTTGCTGCGGTTTCTTTTTACTTTCTCTTTATGCTTTGATCTGAAGAAGAAAATAGTAGCTCAGTAAGAAGTATATTATTCCAATAGTAGGATTGATGTTTCACTGCTAGCCAGGGCCATCTAGTGGATGTTAGAAGCATTACACACTGATATTTAGCATGCATATTCAGATATACACATAAATATATTATATACACACATGGTCTATTGTGGGTCTGAAAATCCTCCTGTACTATAAGGAGACACTAGCATAATAAATGTCACACAGTAAGTCGGAGGTCTTGCTATGGAATTTGCAATAGCAGCTTCAAGTTATGGTTCTTAATGCGCAAATCCATTTTTAGCGTATTTGTTGGTATTTTCTTCACTATCTTTCTATCTAGTCAGAATTCATTATTTCTCATATGTATGGCAATAATAATATTAATTTTATTTTTCTTTTTAAATTTGCTATATTTTAAAATAATTATCCTGACAAATATTAATGGGTTTCCTGCGGGTACTCCAGTTACCTCTCGCACTCTAAATACATTCACATAGGGAAGATTGTGAGCACTACTTGAAGCAGTGACATATAATGTCTGTAAAGCACTGTGGAATATGACGGCACTATATAAGTAAGACTAATATAATAATAATAATAATAATAATAATAATAATAATAATAAATGTTCAGACAAATACAATGCACTTATATACAGTAAGTATTGATATACAAAGAATATCAATGCTTTCTGCAGCACAATCATAACTTCCCTGACCTTCCATTCATGCTCCTCATTAAACAAAAGTCACATTATATGTATGTTATATTTCTGTATGGAGAAAAATATGTTCCATTCACTTCTATACAAATCTTACATTAACTATGTTGAATAAAACTCTATCACTTCACAGCTTCATCCTATTGTCTGTCTCCCTAGCAACACTAACAAGAATAACACTTTTATTCACAGACTCCCTTCTTCCAGCATTGTTAAAAAGCAACACATTAAAGGCAGAACTTCTTTCTCATTCTTTGTTATATATGAATTTGTATAGATACAATGGGCATGTAAATAACTGCACATGCAGCCTGGTCACAAAGATTGATATGCAAGTCAGAATATCTCTACAAGGATTGGGAAATGCCATAAATTTGGTGCTCAGATACAAAGGTATCATCTAGATTGTGTATAGGTGATAAACACATGATCACTGGACATCCTACTGGACCCCCACGAATCACTAAAACTATTAACCCAAGTCCTCAGTCCTCCTTATTACACAAAAAAAGCTATGGAGGTGAGATCACTATTGACTGGAAAGGCAGAAATAAGTTGTCTTTCTAGGAGTTATAGGGCTAGAAATATGTGAACCGAGTCCCTTTCAAACCCCAGGCATGAATGTAAATCTCTCTCATTCCCTCTTTATTGCGATTATTATTTTTCATTGTCTTTGTATATATTTACTAGCTGTATATTAAAGGATATAAATAGTGAAAAGAAAAGAAGTGCTGCTCACCCGACCTCGCCCCATCTCTACACTTTCCTTGGCCCCCAATCAGTCTCTACTGCCTGGACATAGTGGTTGGAGCAGGTCTTCACTTCGGCCTGTATTTCATTGAGTGTTATTGTGTCATGAGAGATGAGGAAATAGAGACAGGACGCCAGGAAAGCATCAGAAATGGAGAGCAGGTGGGAATGCAAGGACTGGAACAGAAGAAGTGTGTGGTGGGGAAGAAGGACAGTAACCCATTGTTATCTATTTCTCAAAAATGTTTACTTTTAAGACAGCTCCTTAAATTTGTAGCCTGAGATAAGCTAGTTATAGTATCTGAGCTGGACTACTGAGAGGGGGGTAAAAATGAGTCCGAATGGTAGGGTGTGGACATAGAAAGTTATTGGTGTTTGGTTATTAGCACCTGGATTGGTTCACTAATAAAAACTGTATGTCTAGGAATGAAGTAATCCTGACTGGATAGTAGGCGATATATGGCAAGTTCTTTCCAGTTGAGAAGAATGTTGTATTGTATATTGATGAAGATTATCAGTATAAATAGCAATGCACATACTGAAGGCGCATGAGCCATATACTGTATAAATGAAGCATTTGATCAGCATTTTTGCATATTTTCTTATGTCAGATTGGGATCATTGTCTAAGTAATCACAATATTCAATATTAATGCACACCTAAGCTTTCCACTTTCAGGTTGCATTCCGATAAATAAGTATCAGTTTTGAACTAGAAATTTCAATAAAAATGTAAGAACGTGAATAATACTGTATCTGTACATTTCTGGTAAGCCCAATTGCAGGTTTATCTGTCCTGCTCAATCTGTTTTAATTTTACCATTAAACTGTCTGCAATGATTCAGTTCATTGCATTAATGACTATGACCTATGTAATCATACTGGAATGAAGGCTATGATTGCGCATTGACCCCTCCTGTGATGTCACATAACCCAGAGATCCCAATTTAGAATGACTTCTATAATTGCAAGACCAACAACCATATCACCAGTACTTGGACCTCCTTACATATAGCAGTTTATTGCGATATTCAGCAGTGGAATGTAATCTGTACATTTACTTGCACAAATAACTTGATATCATTCTTTAGCATGAGTATAATTTCTCATGTAATTTGATATGTGATGGGGAAAGCATTTCAGTATGTCCTGCTGTGTTTTCACTATTAGACCACTTACTGTAAATTTTGCTACATTTTACTTTGTACCTAACTTGGTAGAACTATGTCCTTTATATCTCACACTTATACTGGCTAATAGAATCTGCCTTCACCTTGGAATAAATGGATCTTTTGTTGATAGATATACACTTCCTTAACACTCCTTTTGGCTAGATATGCCCAGATATATGTCAGATAAGGCCACATATTATGGAAATACTGCAGAAAAAAACACAGCATTTTACAGTACCAGTAAATTTGATTCATTTGATTGTGGGAAAAAACAGATGTGGAAAAGCACAGCACGTTCATTATAGCTTGGAATTGCATGAATTTTTCCTATAGATTTAATAGGGGAATAAAAAAAAAACAACAAAGTGAAGAATACAGCAAAGACTCAATGTAAAAAGCTGCTGAAAAACTTTAATGGGGAGATTTTCCATTTTGATTGGCCATCTTTTCAAGCTAACACATGTTGCTTCTGATCAAGTGTAATTATAGTTCTTTATTTAAGACCTGGTGTTTGGAGTCCGTGGTATTGCACCTTAGGCTTGAAGAAGCGTGACTGTGAACGCGAAACGGCTGTTGCCTCTTTTTTGCCAATTGTGCTATCAGGGTCGGACTGGGGTGTCTAGGGCCCACCAGTGGAATTATTTTTAGGGGCCCACCGCTAGGACCCCTGTAGATGAGTTGTACAGAGACATGATGGCTAAAGGTAATATCAGGAGCCTGCTGCTCGCCTGCCATACGATGTGTACCACTGCACTACCTAAACCCACTGCTACATCCTGTATGGCAAGAGAGCAGCGTGTCTCCTAGAATTGTCACCATTACCTGTAGCCGCACTGTAATGAAAAAACTCATCTGCAGAGGTCCTGGCTGTTGTATCATCACAGATATAATATTGATGGCTTATCCTAAGGACAGGCCATCAGTATTAGAAACATGGATAAATTCTTTAAAGATATTGTCCAGGAATTGGAGCAACTCATGTGCCGGGCGGGAGGTTTAAAATAAAAAAGCATATTTACCTGTCCTCAGCAACCCCTTGTCCTCCGCCAGTGTCCATTCAGTCTCGTGCTGGCACCTTCTTGCTGGGAGTCCTGCACCTCATGTGACCACTAAGACGAATTGGGTACAGGATTTCCAGAAATGAGGTGTTGCCATGAGACCGAACAGACAGAGGCGGAGGACAACAGGGTGCTGGGGACAGGTGAATGTGTTGTTTGTTTTGTTTTTGCTCTTTGTTTTCTGTGGCTGAGGTGTAATAATGAGGGATGAATCAGCTGTTTGAGTGAATCGTGGCATCTGTGCAAGCGCCGTGACCCCTTCTCTGTTTACACAGTGTCGTACATCTCATAGTGGCCATGTCATGTAACTACAGCCTTGTACTATAAGCGTCTATGTGACAAGGCTGTATTTACATCACATGGTCACTATAAACAGACAGCGTGTGATATAAACAGGCACCATGGCCCCTTCATACAGCTGATCAGGGGGTCACTTATCTCTTATTGATGATTTATTCTGAGGATAGATCATCAATATAAATGAACTGGAAAACTCCTTAATCCTAAGGCCCCACGTGGTGTCCTGCAGCAAAAAAGCGCTGTGGGAAAAAACGCGACCATGACGCATCACGTTTCTTCCTGCAGCCCTTTGCACAGAAAGTTTGCAGAGCTTTCCTCTGTGTATTTTGTGCTTCAATTATATTGAAACCGCCAGAATTTCCGTAGGCATGCTGCAATGTCTAACTCTAAAACCAAGACTGCTTTGGAAATTACAGAATGTATCTTATTTTACCGCAAAGTGTGGATGGGGCCTCATGTGGCGAAAACACCACGGGAAAACCCGACAGTTCCTGCAATGTAAATGGGATTCTAGCAAATCCCATCCACACATTGTGGAAAATTATGTGCAGTGAATATGCTGCGATTTCCAAAACCGTTGGGGTTTTGGAAATCGCCAGAATATCAATTATACCTACAAAAACACTGATGGTTTCCCTAGAGGTGTAATGGAAGCAGAAAGTGAAAAGCGCTGCGGGAAAAAAACACAATGCGTTGCTGCTGCGTTTTTTCCTGCAGCGCTATTTTGTTGCAGTCTGCAACGTGAGGCCTTAGTCTTAATAAAGCCCAATTAATTGCCCCCTCATAGTATGCTCCTGATTCCCCCTGACAAATACTGCACCCCTAATGACCCCTAATATCAATGACCACCCCCTTATGTTCATAATGCCTCCTAATATAACCTCCCCTTGTATTCGTAATGTCCCCTAATAACCCTTATATAAGTGACCCCCCTTATGTTCATAATGCCCCCTCCTTATAATTATAATTTCCCCCTCCCCCTCCCTTGTACTATTAAAATACTCACACCTAAGCTAAAAAAAAGAGTTATACTCACCTACCTGCGATCCTGATGAACGGAGGTTTCCCACTTTACATCCAAGTGCAGGACATCTGTGTATCAGCACAGTCCATCTAGTTAAAAATAAGGTATATTAATGGCGGTGCCTGGGCCCAGAGCAGCCGCCATTGGTGTAACTAAAGTTTTGTGGGCCTGGGTACAAACTTTTGTCCGCCCCCTATCCCCTTACTAGAGCGAATTCTTGATAGTGGCGGTTATGGGCGCTAAAGCAATATCTCAGATACCTGAAAGACATACAGCTTTAGTAACCACAACTGCAGCTATCAAGAATACGGTGAGCAAGCAGCGCAGTGCCCCACATGTAAGCAATACTGGGACAGTACAACGTGCTCCACAGGGGCCCCCAAACAGTATTACGTGCTCCATAGTGACCCCCCAAACAGTATTACGTGCTCCATAGTGACCCCCCAAACAGTATTATGTGCTCCATATTGACCTACCAAACAGTATTATGTGCTCCATAGTGACCCCCAAATAGTATTACGTGCTCCATAGTGACCCCCAAACATTATTATGTGCTCCACAGGGGCCCCCAAACAGTATTACATGCTCCATAGTGACCCCCATACAGTATTATGTGCTTACCAGTGACCCCCCACACACACACAGACACAGTATTATATGATCACAGTGCCCATCCCCCCAGAGCCTGAACCCCCCCAATCCCCCCTTCTTGCTCACACAGCCTGCCCCTCCATGTCTCCCCTATTACTCACACAGCCTGCCCCCCATGTCTCCCCTATTACTTACACATGCTGTCTCTTCTCTCCTCCATCAGTCTGTTCCCGGCCGATTCATCTTCCTGTGTAACATTACACTGTTCTATACAATCCGTGTAGCCCCGCCCACATATGACATCATCACAGGTCCTTCACAGTCTGCAGCACGGAGTCTCTCAATCTTCACACAGTGACTTGCCCGGGTGCTGACAGCAGCCCTGGGCAGACGCCTTACCGAATCTCCACTGTCTATTAAAAAAAGGCAGTGGAGGTCCGGTAGGGCCCCATAATGAGGTCTTAACAGTCCAGGCTGGGGCCCACCGGGGGATCCCCCGGTACTCCGGCGGGCCAGTCCGACCCTGTGTGCTATCACTCCCTCCCTTTGGATTTCTTTTACTTATGCACCTAATAAAAGGATATGTTTTAGAGAAAAGAGAAGACGACTGTCGTCCTTTGGAGAATGTTTGGTGAGTGCCCACCCATTACTGCTCTTTTTTGTTCTATCACCTGTTCAGCTTTTTTCCGGGTAGTTGTGCACCTCCATCGTTTTCCTAGGCTCTTTTATACTCCAAGGACTTTAGCTGATCTTCATTGCTTGTCCTGACTATACATTTCATTTGGAATTATAAGCTGTGCCATCTACAGTTCTCTATTTTTCTTTATATACCACTCATGATTGGCTGAGAATCTATCAGGTCATGTCAGAAGTCCACCTAGGTCATAGAGACCTAATCATAATCATGACATAATCATGTAATCCTCCTTCTCCAGCTCTTTTACTTCATGTAACATGTGTGAATAGCAATTTACCCAAAAATACTGTGTGGGGAATTTATTAAGACCAGCATTTCGTTCACTAGTCTCAATGAATTCCATGGCTGGAGCAAGATGAGGCTCTGGCCTTTTAATAATTATTGCACACTCCCATGCACCAGAAAGGAAATCTACACCAGTCAGGAACTGGCATAGACTTCAGGTGTAACTTATGCCAGCTTTCTTGGCATGGGTTATAGTAAACTTGCCTAATATTTTGTATACAATTTTATGTTTGGCTGAAAAAATTGCATCAAAACTACCACAAAGCTGAATGTGTCATTCTAGCTTAATGAACATAGACTTGTGGATTCAATTGTAAATTTGCAATACGTAGTATGATACATGTACTGTATATTTATTAATGTATACATCCCTCTTTAACTTACTATAAACTATAATATTTATGAGCTACTAGTACTATGCTGCCACCCAAGCTTATTAGTCAAGCACTGATATCGGTGCCATATGTACTGACCGCCTACTGTATATGTTTAATGTACCTTAAAATGAGATTTACATTTGTTTGAACATAGGAAAGCTTACTGTGAAAGTTTACCAAGGTTACTGAAAAAAGTCAAACTGACACACGGCACTGTTGGCCCATGTTAAATACATGTTTGAGGAGATTTTAGAAATGCCAGTTATGAGAAATTCACTATTATAATGAAATTATGTGCTACTGACATGCCGATGCCATCATCAGAATACAGGCATATGTCACAGGCAGCCTATTTTTTGTTGGAATGTCAGCAAATTGAAAGACCCTTTTGATGGCTTCATTTAGATAATTAAGTCATCCATAAGAGGCATCAATCCTGCTAACAGAACCTGCAGTGAAGAAGAAGAGAAATGTAAAGGTATGTTCATTCTGAGTTTTCAGATGATTTTAATGCTTTCTGCCCTCAGACTCAGCATTGAAAATCCCATAGATTTCAGATTAAATCAATGGTAAAAAGGTCAGGAGGTTGGAAGTAGTAGTCGCTGCAATCACAGATCTCAAACAAATTCTCTAATGTTCCTTCTAAGTTGGTGCAGTGCTAAGAGGGCCTCCAAAGTTTCTAATAGGGTATTAGTGTTCCCCTGGGGTACATCCTTGTAGTTGTAAGCCTCCTTGAGCCTGATGGTGGCTGGAGTACCCATGATGATAGATGGAGGAATGACACTCAGGATACAGGGTTTGGTGAACATAGAAACTCATGTTTTTTGCTGACAAAGAACAAGGTACAACCAAACAGCTTACAGATATTGGAGCACAGGTCTTAGGAGCTTTATACTGGGGCTGGAGCTGAGTTTTCAGATAGTACTTCCTTGGAAGAAGTTTGTGTTTTCCTTTGTGGGGTCATTCTTTAACAGTGTGCTAAATTCACCAAAACCACAAAAAGTCTACAATTCTCTGGCTTTTTGATGCAGATCCAAAAGGGGTTTTTTGTCTGACCTGAGGCTCCATTCAGGGTTGTAGCTATGAAGTACATGTAATGATATCTTCACAGACATCTCTTGCACATAATATCCAAATGAGCAAGGATAATTCCCATCCCCTGACTGAATGATACAATGACTGTCCTTGAGCTGACTCGTAGGCCAACCTAACCAGGATTCTAGCTCAGTGTCCTCACACTATCCTTAGCTGAGACAGCTAATTTACTTCTTCCTTCTAACTCAGGGAGAAAGACACTGACTTACTGCCTTACCCTCTTTCAGCCAGAGGTCCTATGTCATGGCTGTGTCATACCATCAGTTCAGTCCCCAACTCCAATGGTTTGCTATGGTAAAGGAATAGAATAACACATCAAACACACAAAACAGTATTATTACTGATTACACTGAATGTCACTTGTGTAGAGTTCCCAGTAAGACATTACCTTATTCAATGAATGGAAGCAGAAAACATCATCATAAAAATCAGTGCTAAAATCAGCATTTAATAAGAATATCTACATGCAAATGTGATTAATCCAATCCAATTTCATGAGGGATATTGAAGTGCTGGCATGTAATTAGATGCAGGCATGTCATGTTATATTATACTGTAAAAACTGAACATGGGTGAAGCATCGCCATCAAGGCTAGTCATTGGCTGATGCCCAACTCAACAAGTTCTGTTAGGGGATTATGGCATCAATAGCAACAGAGATTTAAGAAGTAAATATAGAAATAATTATTTTAGACATAGCCAGCTTACTAAATAAAAGCACAGAAAGAACCACTTTAACTTCAGTAACTAATTGACAAGAGAACCTAAGCTGGGAGAGTTCTCTTGCAGCATTGAGAACGTCCCCAGTGCTGTTTGAGTGCCGGGGATCGTCCCCAGTGCTGTGAGAGAACTCATTTGCACGAATGGTGGCACGGAGAAGACATCTAGAGGTAGGAGATGAATAGCCTTTCTTAAGGCTATTCCTACGTGTTAGGGAGAAAAAAAAAAGAGTTAAAGGCTCAGAATAAAGTATTGACATAAACATTTCTGACAAACATAGCACATTTACTCAATTTTATATAGTAAAATTACATTTTACTTCCCTCTTCAATTGCATCATGTATGAATTCAGAAAGACTTTCCAAGAGTTTTCTGCATTTAAACATGGCTTGGCTTGATTTTACCTTTGGATGAATTCCTTTATAATCCAGAGTAAATCTTATTTCCTTTGTTGCCAGGGATCATTTAACCACAATTTCCTGAGACTGCTATTGTAGAGCCTATTGTATGAAGGAAAACAATGTAGGGAACCAACATATTATTATTAGACGTTCTATCTTTTTATTATAATGCTTGGAGACAGTTTAAAACAAAAGCAGGAAGAAATTATAATATAACTGTTTTCTACCTTCAGTTTATAGAAGTTCTTAAAAGTCAATAGAAAAATTCAACATTTCCCTGCAGATAGACATGCTGAGTACAGGCTGTTTTTGTTGTAGCCTGTAATGAGTAAAAGAGAATTTTTGTTCTGGCAGAGATGCCACATGAAATGTGCTATTCATTGAAATATATGAGAATGCATTAGATAACAAGCTTTTTAATACAATATATCATATATATATATATATATATATATATATATATATATATATTTGTGGAAAAGTAGCTTGGTAGTAGCAATAGTGTGGACCCAAACAATCAGAGAGAGGGACACGATATTTGGTGCAAACAGGTTATTTTGAAACATTAGCCAAAATAAACAAACCTTCTCTTCAGGTACAAAAACGTCAAACAAACACCTGCTCGTCCGAGCACTAACTAAACAGTAAAAGGCTACATATGGCTTACTACCAGCCACACAAACAAACAAAATAACACACTTAGGTCTCACTGGACTCTCAGCACTCCAGGACAGACCCAGGCGCCACCTCTTGCTCCCAGGATCTGCCTTGAGGTGCAAGCCTTGCAGCCTTTTATGGCCCAGTAATCAGCCCTATGGCCCACACCTGGGCTGTGGCCTACTCAAGACCCATGCTGGACCAAAAAAATGTCAGAAAACTGGGAAAAATATACCGTGATTCCAGCACTCTGCCTTTCACCTTCTCACAATATATTTAGGTTTGTAATATTTTCTGATATATTTAAAAATAATATAGTAAAGATATTCTACAGTTTTAAACATTAAAAATTCAATCTATGATTTGAATATCTATCCTATTAATAGCCATCACTTATGACGAGAAATTGTCTGAACCAGTTGAATTAATTTTTTTTGTACAAAATAGGCAGACATTTTTTTTTTAAAATTATCTGTACAGTTTTTAGGAATGTATGCAATTGCTAAAAGTGGGCTTTGCATGTATATTCAATTTTTATTTTTAGATTAATATCTATCTTATATCTATAATTTACTGAAACTTCAGCCTTCTAATAAATGTCTGACATTTAGCCCTGTTTTGATAGCTTCAATATTTTACAGTAATTAACTAGAAATTGTTAACATGCCCATGACTAAATATATATGATGATTGGCCCCAAAATGCCAAACTGTATTAAAAATTTGTTCTACCCGAACCACATAATACCATCTAAACACTGACACCTCCGAATAGTTATATAATCCCTCTATTGCCCTGACCTTTAGCTTTTTATCTCTATAATTAAAGAAAATCAAACCAAAATATTTTTGGTGGTGGTTTGTGGTGTAAAAGGTTTTTTAGTTTAATACATATTTTTTTGAAAATATTTGTAATAAATGCAGATGCAATATGGATACAAATATGATTTTAAAGAAATTAGTAAGGTAATTTATATTAACGTCAAGGCCTCACGTAGTGAGTAATAGCGAACAAATGCAGCAGCCAAACATGTAGTGTTGCCACAACGTTGGACCTTAGCCTAACAAGGTTATTAATATTAACAATAGCACATACAATATTCATTTATGCAAACTAGAATATGCCACAATGATTGTCAGGATGTTACTGGCATGATATTCCTTCTACATCCACTTAACATGACCTTACGATCAATGTTTCACTATTTTACTGACCCATAACAAAAACATGAGCTAAATGTGCACAGACCTCACATGTTGGAAGGTTTTCAGTATTCTTTCTGTATCCGTTAAGAACTTGCTTGGTCACTTTATGGTCAGCTAAATAAACATATGAAGACCACCAGTTTGTAATGTGTTAAGCAGGAGTCAAAAGAGGATGTTTTGTCAGAGATGAATGTTATTCACTTCAGTAATAGTGATAGTAAACATTACCACACAACCATTTGTATGCATTATACGTAGTGCTGTACAATGGTAGTCAAAATTGTCGTATGTGTTCACACTCATTATACAACACTAGAAAACTTGTATTTTGAGTTGAAGCTTCATTATATGAAAATCCATTTACATCATGTTTTTTTAACAGAATAGTTTAACCGATGCAAAAACACAGATGCAAATTAATATCCATCCACTTACATAAAATCTATCTAAAAATGGATCCATTTTTGTCCATCAATAAACAGATTCATTTTTACATTGATCTCTATGTCACTGAATAACCATTTGCATCTGTTAACAAAACTAGTAAACAGATGTGTAAAAAAACATGATGTAAATGCATCGTAACAGGCGATATTTGTGCATATTAATCTAATGTCATTCTCACACATTTTAACACAGGATCTTACATAAGACCTGCAATCACAATGCAATTTTATTTATGAGCCCCGATAATATCCATTGCCGTATACCTTTTTATTACCAAAAAGTATAGTATTAACATGAAACTAAAACGCTAGTTTTAGCATTGAAAACAAGAGCCAAAAAACCTAGTAATGTAATTTGACAAGCATGAAGAGGTCCAGATAATCTGTAGTTTAGTTGCTCTCATTCTGCCAGATTCACTTACTGTAGATACTTAACAGAAAGAAAATCCTGTCATATACACTGCAATATAAATCAAAGAGCCTCATTGGCCAAGATATACCTGGCTGCTATTAGCTCAACATTATTATTAGATATTCTAAACTGTTTCTAACTGTTTAACCCTTTAAGGTCGCAGGGTAGTTTGGGCATTAGTGCTCGACAACTTTTTTCACATTTTCTTTCCTGGCCTTCCAAAATTCAAGACTTATTCTTTGTGTGATGAGCTGTACTTCTCGTTGACACTATTTTGGGGTTCATAGAATGTTTTGATTGTCCTTTCTTAAAGCTTTTTTTGGGGAAAACCTGGTGTCCATGATAAAAACAAACCCTGCATTTCCCTAGTAGTAGCTGAAACAAAGCTCCTGGGAAAGGGAAGCTGTAGATGGATTGCTCTATGTTTGCCATGATGAAAAGGACCAGAAGACAAGAGGTGGGAGTGAAGAGCAGAAGCTGTTAAAGAGGACCATTCACGTCCTCAGGCACATGTAGTGTAATACACCGCAAGAAATCCGACAGTGCGCTGAATTCAGACTGTCAGAAATGCCCTTCTGACACTGAAGAGCTACGGTAATAGCAACAATAGTTCTTCAGCGGGGGCACAGAATGTGCCGGCTTTCTAGCGGTGTATTACACTGCACGTGCCTGAGGATGTGAAAGGTCCCCTTTAAGTGCTCTGTGAGTGGATACTTTTTTTTTACTAAAGTAACTGTGCCTCCATGTTACTTGTGACTGGAAGATTTGCCATGGTGCCATGAATATTGCCTGCTCAACTGCGTCTCCTGTCTAATACTCACGTCATTCAATAAGGGCACCCCAAGACACCAACAGCCAGGGGTTCACACTATTTTGTGGCCTGGGGTAAGCTTCCACAATTCATCACTCAGATATGTCCCCTTCATCACTGTTTCACCCTGTAAGAGGATGTAGTGTGAAAACAAACAAGACATGTAGGGGTGGGAACTGCTACTATCTTAGGCATCCCCTATGGTGGAGTTTACATACTACTTTCCTGAGACATTGCAAAACAATACAGTACAGTTATGAGTCTGCTCTACTCATGAGGGAATCTTTATCTCCACCCTACCCCACCACCACCACCATCAGTGACAGATGGACTGCTGGTGTTGTTGTAGAGTAGATAAGTACTGCTGAGTGGACAGATAAGGTGTTTCTCTCATAGCTGTGAATCTGATATAAAATTGGATAGAGATTCATATTTTACATTTGAAGTTTGGGCTGACAATAATAGGGACCTGTCCCTGTACTGTACTTTCCTTAACATGAATATGACATAAAGAAATTGCAATGTGAGCTGAGTAAATGTAGCTTTATGGTAGCACATTCAGTATAATTTGTCATTTATATTTATACATTTATATCTTTGCTCTTTCTATGCTTAGCCATCTAGAACAGTCAAATAGTTTTGCAAGTGGTCCTATTAGTCATTGACAATTATTTCTCTATGTATAGTCATGGATAGAAGGCTGTCAAATACTGATAGGATTGTTCCCATGACAAGATGAATGCTTGTAAGCATAGAAAGAGCAGAGAAATACATGTATAAGTTAAAAGTTATACTGGAAAATGTCCTATAAACCAGGCATCATCTGCTCAGCTTCTGCTCAGCTGGTCCTGTAACATGATGACTGACAAATATTTGCTTTTCATTCTACACTGAAGAATGACCATGTAACATAAAGGAATAAGATTGGTTACTTAGCTAATAGGAACACCTGATCGACAAGCTTTCACTACATTGTTTAGTTAAAGTCACTAAGTGAGTGTGTAAAGTGCTACTGTTCTAGGATTACAGCTTCTCACACCCAAGGCTTACAAGTGTTACTTATCAGAAAAAGAGATGGCCCACATGACTTCTCTGCCTACAGTCATTCATCAATGTCACCAAACAAGGTTTCACACAAACATTTGTTATACATATTAAAGAAAGATGATATATATAGAATATATGCAGCCTTGACATGACCAAATCATTTTAAGACTGTGGCACCACATTATGGAATCGCAGCTTTTTTGTTCCAACATTCTCTGCATTTTTTTGAACCAAAATGAAGAAAAGCTACAAAGAGAATGGGAAATATATAGTAAACTCTTATACTTCTCCCTTCTTCTCAATCCACTCCTGACTTTGGCTCAAAAAAAACACAGCAAAAACTGCAACAAAAAAAGCTGTATTTCCACAACGTAGGACCTCAGCCTAAGGGGAGCAGTACATGACCATGTTACAGCCATGATTATTATTATTGTTTATTTATATAGCACCATTAATTCCATGGTGCTTTACATTTGGGGGTTACATACAATACACAGAATATACAGGTAGATATAATACTAACAGTGACCGACTGGCACAGTGTCTGCGAGGGTTTACAATCTATGGGATTGAAACACAGTCCGTATGTCAGCCAGATTTACTGGCTGGATCTTTGTGCTGGGAGCGGGACTTCTATCAGAATAGTTATCTATGATGCTAGGAGTCCCTGCCGCCCAGTGACACACTGTCCTGTATCAATTAGAGTGCAGGACAGTATGTCGCTGGGAGGCAGAGACTCCTAGCATTATAGATAACTATTCTGATAGGAGTCCCGCTCCCAGCACAAAGTTCAAGCTGGTAAATTTGGAATAATGCCCCTAATAGCCCTTATATAAATACCATCCTTGTATTAATAATGCCCTTAATAGCCCTCTTAATATATAAAATGCTCCCTCCTAATGACCCCTTAGAATATCCATAACTCTGCTAAAACAAATAAATAAATAAGTTACACTCACCTACCTGCGATCCCGTCTCCTCTTCTTCACCCAGGATAACAGCGTGCAGGACGTCTGCATCTCAGTGTAGGAGGCATGATGATTTCATAGCATTGCACCTCCTACACCGAGAAGCAGACGTCACAGGCCTGAAGTGGCTTGCGGTTTACAAGATAGATTCACAGATTTAGTTTGAACTAGATCAGTGTCTTGCAGACACCATCTAGTTAATGGTGAAGCATCTATTAATGACCGGGGAAGCCTAGGAGAAGGAGAGAACCCTAGACTGCATGTGTCCCATAAGGTAAAGCTACCTACAGAACGATGTATCTTATGGGACGCACGCAGACCATTGCTCCTCCATTCTGCCCTTCTTGATAGTCCTGAAGTGGCTACCTCACTTTGCCTCATTAGAGGTGTGCCCTGGCTGTAATGGTGGCACATGGCCACTGCACAGTGTATGTAGACATCTGCTTCAAATTTGTAGACTATACTAACATAAACTGATTGGTGTGAGCCTGTATGTCAGACCCCATTAATCTCAGATTAATGACCTATCCTTAATTGGTAGACTTGGATAAACCCTTTAAATGAATGAATTACAAGTTATAGTGGAGCCTACAAAACTATGTATAAGTCTGCCCAGTTATTTCAGCTCTATAATACTCTGTCTGCAGATTACATTGAATATTGCAATGTAACAGGTTGATGTTAAGGAGTGAGATAGTTATTTGAGTGACTGCGGTATGATGATAGACTCACAGGGGCAGATGTATGAAGATTGGTGATATTAAACAATTTGTGACTTTTTATGCTTTATATGAGAAATCTGGTGTACAGAGCATAAAGCCTTACAGTGCCTTTTTATATTATTATCTCATTTGCTCCCATTCGTCAATATGTAGAAATGTATTAATTAATATGGTTGTGTCAGATGTTATATAGACCTGTATACATAAATAAAAAAATGAACTATAAATATGAAGATGAGGATGCTTCTTAACATACTGGTAATTGTATTACCGAGTCACATAAGGATAATCATATAAGTGAATTCTTTCCACATTGAGCAAGCAGTGACTCAAAATGAAATGTTTCATTGCTTCCAAGCTTTGGTTTGGTACATAACTTATTTTCTTGTCTACTGAGGTCTGAGCTAAAAAAAATCTAATTGCAGTAACAGGTTTAGGTATAATTTAACAGGGCAAACCCAATACAGTCATACAGTAAAGTTTTTAAGAGAATTACGGTTGGCAAAGTCTGTATTCCTAACAAATTGTGCAGCAATTAAGAGTGATGGAAGCCAAACAGATTCAGCTAAAAAAATCTTTGAAAAGTCCCATAAACACAACTTGAAATTGCTGAGACTACGCCCGAGCACTACCTCATCTTAGTCCTATTCCCTAAAGTGTGCACAGTTTAAAAGACAATTAGAACTGGCCAGCAAAATAATACTCCTTATACTCAATGTGTTTGGTATATCAGAAATAGCATTTGTCAGTTAACTGTTTCTTTTGCAGATCTATGGATTTCATAGATATTATACATTCTGTAGCTATCACAGTGATTATAAAACTCAGCTCTGACAAAAGTATGTATTTATGTATTTGAATGACAGTATAGATATGGTTCAGAGATAAACTTTCAAATATTAGGAAACAGCATTATCTTCAGCTCTATAACAGTTCTTACCAGGGGCTCACTCCCAACAACCGTGAACTGGCCCGGAGGGGTAGGGGGCCAGGAGTCAGCTGGAGATGGCTGGGGCCTCACAGCATCATGACAGCGTAAAGCCTGATTCTCCTACCGCTCACTTCTGCTACCTGTGGTGGTGACTGTACTGAACTGTCCAGGCAATAGATGAGCGCTAATCTCTGCTACCGCAGGTGTATTAGCTTTACATAGGAGATAGCACAGAGAATCTGGCGTTGTTGTTATGCTCTAGTGGGGACCTTTCAGTGAATAACTCCTCTACAGGCTTATTCTAATTACTAGAGATGAGCGAGTACTGTTCGGATCAGCTGATCTGAACAGCACGCTCGCATAGAAATGAATAGACATAGCTGGCACGCGGGGGGTT
Organism: Leptodactylus fuscus; assembly: GCF_031893055.1. Lineage (NCBI taxonomy): Eukaryota > Metazoa > Chordata > Amphibia > Anura > Leptodactylidae > Leptodactylus > Leptodactylus fuscus. Next base: position 112,533,088 of record NC_134269.1, on the reverse strand, counting down.
AAGCGGCCGGCCAACGTCAAAGCAGAAGTACCAGGTGCATCCATTCATTTCTATAGAGCGTGCTGTTCGGATCGGCTGATCCAAACAGTACTCGCTCACCTCTACTAATTACCTATTAGTGATACTCTATCCTTAATAAGAAAACAGTGGGGGTCAAACACCTAGGACCCTTGTTGACCAGCTTTGTTAAAAGACTGCAACACTTTACTATTTACATTGTATACCGACTGTCTTATAGCAGCTGTTCGATGTTATTACAGGCTCTAATTACATTACAAAGTTGCTATAACACAGTGTTAGGAAAAAGCCTCACGTAGCGGCCTGCAGCAAAAAAGCACTGCAGCAAAAACTGCGTCAGAAACTCATCGCGGTTTTCCTACAGTGCTTTTCAGAGAAAGTCATCAGGGGTATCCTCTGCAAACGTTTTGCTTTAATTATACCTATAGGGACACTGCCTCCATTTTGGTAGGTATAACTGTCACGGTTTTAGAAAGTGCAGTGTGTTCACTGCACGTTTTTCCCTGCAATGTGTGGATGGATTTTTCTAGATTGCCATCCACTTTGTAGGGACTGTAAAACACCGGATTTTATTCTGCGGTGTTTACGCCCTGGTCTTAATGTAAACACCTCAGGGGTTATGACACTTGCAAAAGCACCCTAGTCTCTTCAAACTGATGGTCATAAGAAGACCTGGATGTTGGACCCCCATTGATCTTTTGTTGATTACCTATTCTAACAATGGGTTAGCAATGTAAAGGAACTGGAATAACCCTATAAAAGGGTTATCCACCTTTTTACAAATTGTTGGCTTATCATTAGGCTAGGATATCAATTTTAGATCAGTGTGAGTTTAACCCCCACAGATCACCTGTTTCCCAGGGCACGCAGCTCTCACTCACTGCATTCCTGGTAACAGTAGTTGTGGGTACTATAGCTGTATTCTTTTCAAGTCTCTGCTGCAGCACCCATAAGTGCCACTATCAAGAACGCGCTTGTAGGGATGGGGTAGTGGTTGCACACAGGTTAACTTTGTGGGCTTTCAGGTTAGATTTTGGTCTACTTCTGGATCTCCTGGACATTCTCTGCAGTCTGGTTTACAGGACCAGACAATCAATAAATGGCCTTAAAAGCTTCTCTTAAGGGGAGGTTTCTCAATTTGGCTTGACAGAAAAGTGTCAAACTGCAGTGTGTATAGAGTGTTTAGTGTGTGTCATCACTAGAACTGCCGTCAGGAATTTTAGTGCTTCATACATGCAAATTTTGAGGGCCTCCTCCATGCTACACACTTAGTGACTGACACAAATGGTGCCTGTAGACCCCTACATTATAATGGGTCTGTCAGATTTCCATCCTATGTCATTTTACATTACTGAACAATAGCATAGTGCACTATTGTGTCCACTGACTAAAACACAGTTCTACAAAAGCGATGCAGACAGCCATTGAAATCACTTACTGCTAAGCATGTGTGAGGACTCGTAGAGGAGGCTGGGGATCGGCGTTGGGCCAAATAATTTGATTGGGTCTAGGCATTGTGCTAGTCTGGACTACCAGATAACCTTATGGGAGGATAATGAGTGGGACTGCTACCACCTAAGTGACTGGGACAGATGAGTTCCTTGCAAATCTCTGTTATTTCAGTAGGGTATTGATGTGACATCTGCTGAACAATCTACTTCTCATAGTCAGAGCAATCTTCCTCTTCTTTTTGATGATCTGCATGAGAACAGTGAGCATTGTGCACAAGCAGAAGAAGAAGACATGATCACTGTTGGTGGTGATAAAGGTAGTAATGGCTGAGGGTGTGCATGGCCATGATAGGAAAATTTCTCAGTGTGGGGTGAGGTGGCACTGGTTGCTTTAGTGGCAAACTTGTTTCTGCTACTGCTGGGGCAGCAAGTACATGCGTTCATCTCCCATGCACTAATTTTTTTGTACATTACCAAATGGTAAATTCATGGTGATGGATACTCATGTGAAAAGGCATCACTCTCTTATTTGAAAAAATAGACTTGACAGTGGCATTGGCAGGGAAAGTAAGCAAGGCTGTTTTTTTACTTCTTCCCGTGTTCTTCCTGGTAGGCAGGCCACATTTACACATAGCACTAGCACATGGTCGTACTTAGAGCAGTTGTACCTAGTTTGTACCTATATTCCAGCAGATTACTTGTTTTATCTTGTGTAACCTAAAGAGTTATGGCCAAGATTGTTTTTAGTGCAGCCAGTGTCATTGTAACATCTAAGGGCCCCTTCACACAGCGTAAGCGCGCCGCTCATTTAGACACGTGTACACGTGTCCGAGCGCGGCACTTCAAAACAGAGCCCATTGATTTCAATGGGAAGTGCGCAAAACACGTGTATATGTGTCTAAATGAGCGATGCGCTTACGACGTGTGAAGGGGCCCTTGAAAGAAAAAATTGTCCACAAGTAATGTGGAAAAAATTACTTTTAGCAAAGTGAATCAAACATGGAACTGTAAGGATTTTCAACCGCCTCTAGCTGATGCCCTCAAATAGTGGTAACCCCATCTCCATCTGTTATCATCTTGCATTTACTGTTTTGCTTCTGATGCTGGCTACTGCTATTTCTAAATAACTACCACCCCTGCCATCACTCAGTCAGACATTTCCTGCGGTCTGATCCATCATATTATGTCTTGCTACACTGGCACTCATATTGTCACAGCTACAACCACTGCTACCGATCAGTCAGACATGTCCTGCAGCTGGGTCCATCAATGCAGTGTATGGTTAAACTCAATTTGTATCCACTGTTTACCATTCGTTTTTCTATAGATATACAAGTCACTTTCACTTTGCAATAATTTTGGTTGTGTTAGAAATGTTGCAAGCCAATTTAAATTGTGGTTCATATCCTGTCTGCTCCACAGCAATACATGGGAAGCTAGAGACAATACCATATTTACCTGCCTGGGAGCAGTGTATTGATCTTTTCGATATATCCCAGAAGAAGCTAAAAGACCATAAGTATACAATCAGGAAGACTGTCATCTGCTTCTTTATAACTGTGTGACATGACTACTCTCCTCCCGCTTTCTCAAACTTAACATGGAGAAAACAGAGTTCATCATCTTTGCCCCACCTCGTACAGCCCCTATACCTGACCCATCTATCAAAGTTAATGAAACCACACTTACCCCTGTCCCACGGGTCCATTGCCTTGGGATAACCCTGGACTCTGACCTATCCTTCAAGTCACATGTTCAAACCCTCAACACCTCCTGCACCTCCAACTCAAGAACATCCATTGAATCTACTCCTTCCTCACCTCAGAAACTACAAAGATGCTAGTCCATGCCCTCATAATCACCCTCTTAGATTACTGTAATACCCTTCTTCATAGCCTCTCAGTGAATACTCTCACCCCCTCCAGTCCACCTTAAACTGTGCTGCTTGCTCAATACACCTCTCCCCCTGATCTTCATCGGCCTCTCCTTTCTGCCAAACCCTTCACTGGCTACCTATTGCCCAGCAAATTGAGTTCAAGTTGCTAACGCTAACATACAAAGCCATCCACAACCTGTCCCCTCCATGTATCTCTGACCTAATCTCCTGCTACCTGCCCACGCATAACCTCAGATCTTCCAAAGACCTCCTACTCCGCTCTTATCAGCTCTTCACACAACTGCCTCCAAGATTTCTCCTGTGCATCCCCATAGTCTGGAACTCCTTACCAAGACACATAAGACTGACCCCCACAATCACAGGCTTCAAGAAGGCCCTGAAGACTCACCTATTCAAGAAGGCCTACAACCTCCAATAACACTACTGTCACCACACCACCATCTGAACTGTCTCTACCCTCTTCCCTCATAGACTGTAAGTCCTCGCGGGCAGGGCCCTCTATTCCACTGTGCCAGTCGGCCATTGTTAGTATTATATTTGCTTTGTATACTTTGTGTACCGTATGTAAACGCTCAAATATAAAGCACCATGGAATTAATGGTGCTATAATAATAATAATAATCCTATCATTAACAGTAACTGAATATATAATTAAGATCCTTTATTAATCAAGTTTATCTTTATTCTGAGGCATGTCATCCTTTACAACTTCTTTTCTTTATAGAAAAGCTATAGAAAAAATAGAACAGCCACAATGGTATATAGCTGGTATATAGCTAGGAAGAACATTTGTAGGATATTAATACAATTTGTTTATTTTCAATCATATAACGTACAGTACATTAAAACATGTTGTCAAAAAGTATTTGCTAGATAATCTTTCTACAATTAGGAAAACAGATTTCTAGATAGATTGATCGATAGTCAGAGAATGGACTGATATTATATAAGATAAATACAGATTAAGTACTTTCCTTACAGGTGATTTATTTAGATGGTATGTTATGTGCATGGTAATATGGCATATAGTAGTTGTACTGTATGTGTAATACATTTTAAATATCAGAAATGACTTTTGTTATAATGATTATATTTTGTTTTGGTTTTATAAAAAGTTATGTTTTGCTTCCTCTTACTGTGATATTTATTTTTACAGAAAACTTGGCCCCACCGGTGACTGATCCATTGAAAACATGGGGTTCAAATTCCATGGCCTTAGGTGAATACAGCAGAGTTCCAGTTGGAGTGAAAACACCCTATGAACTGTTCTGCATAGAACCTAAAATCTCTGACAAAACAATCATGCATGCTGGGTGCCATTGACCAAAACCTGACATTTACTAAGGGTGAAGAGCACAGCTGGAGCAGGCCTGTGATCACAATAGATGCAGTGAAATAAATGTGAATTCTCTGAAAGACCTCCTGCCGCTTGCATCTGATCTAGCTCATAAATGAACATCTCATATGTCCAGTAATCACACTGTTTTCCAAAACTTGTTATATGATCACAAGAGTTAGCAAGTTAAAGGAGAAGATAAGGGAAGAAAAGTGTGGGCTTTGTTTTCTAAGAAAATTCCATGTGGTGGTAAAGCTGTGATAACATCAACATTCACTGGAGATGTCAACACCCTGGAGATCCGCTTGTAAATAAAATGTCAGTAAAAGGTAACATATAATGATTGCTCCACTAAGTATCCATGTTTCCCTGCAGTAGCTATACTGACACAAAGATAGAAGAATGTATGTTACATTAGCTCTTACACCCTGCATTGAGAATATATGTTTTTAGTTTTCTTAGTCTGTAGCATTTAGATTAAGCAATAGAAACCTGGAGATGGAGAAACCAGGCAGACGTACAAGCCACGGGAGAACAGACTGTGCCAGCACAGTGACCAGGGGGCCCTAGAAGACGAGACCCACTTCCTGCTACACTGCACCAAATACTCAGCTGTGAGGGCCGTCTACTTCCAAAGACTCTTTGCCCACAACCCAGACTTCATATCTGCAGACGAGAAGAGGAAACTCTACATCCTACTGGGAGAAGAAGACGCCACTGTGGAGATCACTGCCCAATATGTGTCCAGTTGTCAGCAAACAAGAGGAAGATGAGACCCGACAGACTGTTATACCCCAAACCACCCCTCCCACCGCTCCCCCATATAGCGGTCACCAACTAAGAGGAAGATGAGACTCCATGGACTGTTATTCCCTTTCATCAGGGTGGAGCATTTAGCCAAATTACTTTTCTCTTCCTCTAAATACAGAACTACCGTAAAAAAGAAAAAATATTTTATGAGCCAAATCACTCAAACCAAGGTTATTTCAAAAAAATTATTTTATTGATCATGAAAATATATAGATACATAGCACAAAATACAATAGTACAAAAAGACAGACATTGGTCGTGTAAAACAGTGTCAAGTTACTGACAGATTCCACACTCATAAATCACAACCCATAACTCAAAAGTATATGAAAATATGTAGCATAAATTAAAATGGGTCTTAATATGGTGGTAAAGTATCTTATATATCAACACAGGTTGCAAACAAGTAATGCCTAAACTAAAATATTGTTCCTTATGATTATAAACCAGCTCTAAAGAGTGATAGTAAAGATGACTTGTAAGTTAGCAGTGTAACAGAGCTAGTGTCAGAAGCAGAATACAAGGCTAGACAGCTACTGATGGCATCACAAACAATAAATGCATATCAACTGTACATAGTACACATACCCATATAGTGAGCACTGTGTAAGAGTAAAACTTGACACCACTCCCGACACACGTTTCGGCTGCACCTTTGTCAGGGGGGTGGTATCACTGAATTATGTATTGTCTTGTATATAGACCTTAATGAGAAATAACACTAATCAGGTCAACTGCACAAAAAAAGCCGAAGATTCCTGTAGCTGAATACAACATTCTGATTAGTGTCGCATGCTGAAAACATGGCCACCAACCCACATCTGGCTGGCTGATATGATGGTGGAAGTGACGGACGTGGGGACTCACAATGTCACCATTATGTCTGTGCACACTCCATGGCACACCGCCCACATAGACTTCAGCATTAGGGATACTGCGGGTATGCCCATGCTAATAAGATTGTAAAGATCAGTGTAAAGAAGGGAATATTATGGAAATATATACACCACTCCTTTGGCAGAATTGAGACATGAAAAATATCAAATAAATAAAGAAAACTAATAACGCATCATCAACCGAAGTGAATGTGATATTTAATCAATCAAACAGTGTGTATAAAATATATATCAAAATATATGTCCGTCAAAAAATATGTAAATAAAGATGACACTGTATATAAAAAATATATAATTAATAATATATAAAGAAGTGGCAATATAAACATAATACATAATTATGTAAAGATATACAAGAAAAAACAAGTCCAAACAAGGCAAGTCCAATGTTGTAAATATACAATGGTAAAGTGCAATGAGTGCAAAAAAATAAAAAATAAAAATTAGGTCAAAAAATGACTCAGCTCATAAATGGTGCAATTCCTCCAGGGGACACCCATCTCTAATAACAGAAATAAGGCGCAATGAACACTCAGTAATTTCCTTTACCCAAAGCCCACATAGTTTTTCTGACCTAACTTTTTTGGCTGGTTGGACGGGATTCCATAGCCCCCTAGGAATGATTTTGTGTATGAGGTAATAAGTCAATCCCTGAACCTCCCACCATGACTTGATCCACTCTTTACATATGTGATAAACACAGAAATCTTTTATAAGTCAATGTGTCTAGAAAATCAACACGTCTGTGTGCTATCGCTAATAAACACTGATATCATGCACATGTGATATCAAATGAATATGTGGACAAGGTTTTAGGGTCAATCAAGCATCGGAGGTCTTTGTCATGTGATGGTTCCAGCGTTTGCTCATAGTTTTATTTGCAACAATAGCGTACAGCTGAGTACAGATGGCACAGTTAGAAGGATGTCCAATGTGGTGGCTTCACTGGTCACACTGGCTTTTGGCACCAAATCCTCCCACAGGCTCTAGGCTGACACAGTAGGGTTCCACTTGACTCCTGTGTGGTGGCATTTCAGGTTTCCCTTGGTGTCGGTGCGAATAAATACACAAGAGACAGGTTGGCAACTGAATAGGCATAGCTCAGTTTTCATGAATGATCCACTTACAAAGCAACATGGAGGCACAATTCACTGAGAGTAGGATATTCCACATGTATGGCACTTTACACACACAGACAGAAGTGGCCATTTATACTCACCCATTCCTTATATCTCTGTCCCTTTTCACTGTACCAATCTGGGGCTACCCCTGAGATCAAGTCCTACTTTCCAGACATTTTTGGGAGATTGCAAGGCATGTTTCAGCCATGGATCTTCAATATGCAACAGTCTTACGAAGTCTTGGTTCTGCAAGTATGAGGTCTGGTGAATGGGACTACTGTGAACCCCAGCCATCACTATAAGTGGCCTGGAGAGCGAAAGTTACTCCTTTACAATCTACTTTCCTCTTCTATCACTAGCTAAAGTCAGATGTGAACAGGAAGTAATTCCTTGGCTAAAGGCTGGGGGTTCTGACTCCGAGCAACCACTAAAATCCTCCCACCTTTAAGAAATCTCCTAAAGCTACACAGAAATGACTGATTAGGGGCAATACAGTGGCTCAGTGGTTAGCACTGCAACCTTGCAGCGCTGGAGTCCTGGGTTTGAATCCCACAAGGAACAACATCTGCAAGGAGTTTCTATGTTCTTGCAGACTGGGGTGGACTGGGAAAAGGACACCTCAGTCTGACAAATTTTTAGAGCATGTCACAAAACTGCCATTATACTGTACGTGAAATCTATGCCAATTCCCTGACTGATGTAGATTTCAATTTTGGGGCACAGGAGTGCACCTGAATTATTAAGAGACCAGAACCTCCTAACATTTCAGGCACGTCTCATGCCAGTCATGGACTTTATTACCACTGGCTTAGGAAGGGAAAGTCTTTCTAATTCACCAGTATTGTGCATTAATAACACATTAGCAGTGGCCCTTTTAAGGGACACTGCAAATAGTAACCACAATACATATGTGCACATAGACTTAGACAATACTCTTTGGAATTGTACTTTTCCAGTACTGTTGGCAGCCTAGTAAGTAGTTTATCGCCACCTAGTGGATAATATAGAAACTTTCTATTCACCTTGTCTGCATGGTGTTAATAGAATTGTGACAGATATACTGTATAACACAAAATATTTCACAAAATAAGTATGATTTATTCCAAATTCTACATATTCTAATGTATACCTAATTATGTATAGTCCATGAGATATGCCTTAACAGACTTACATTTGTCTCTAGGCAGAGACAGAAAAATGGGATTCTATACTTGTGTGAGGCTCTCTGTTCACCTCTATGGGAATCACAGCAGCATTATACAAGACAAGTGGCTGGGTACTAGGAATATTAAGATCACAGGTCGCAAAACAGACATTGGTTGGAAAGTAGTCATACACCAGTGCCAAGGTGCAACTGTTACACATAGTAACGTTATGCCCTGTAACTATACCATACTTCCCAACCATCCTGGATTCAGTGGGGCAGTCCCAGATTTCAGGTTTTGCTTTGCTGTCCCAGACAGTGGGAGATATGTCCCAGCTTCAGCTCATGAGTTGAACATAATGGGGAAGCAGGATCCATCTGCTCTCTGCTTTACCACTGTGCCCCTGTGTGCTCCGCCCTCGGTTGTTGTAGGGACAATGTGATGACTTCATGCACATCACCTCTGCAACTCCCTGAACACTCCAAGTGAGGAGAAGGCTTATAGAGCAGCAGGGGAGTGAGGAAAGGCGAGTATCAGTGGGTTTTTTTTTATATTACATTTTGGGGGCAGATGGAAGGGGGACATGTCATGACCTGGTTGTTTGTGTATGGGGATTTGATCCAGGACTCCTATGTTCTACTGGTGGTTGCTTTACCACTGGACCATCTGGTTTGGTATTGGTGTTAGTCCTCTTAGCAGACTTGAGGTTCCAGGAATCGAACCTCAGGTGTTTAATTTGCCATCATCCTATGGGAGGATTCTTCCTTTTTAAGGAAGAGGGCTGGCTCCACATGTTGCCGGTTTTCGTGGTTTACAATTTAGGATTCCTGGCTTAGGAGGAGGATTGTTTTGGTGAAGGTTCCAGCAGATTAGGAAGTGGTGTGAAAGTTGCCTGTTGTGTGAATCTAGTTTGTTCCCTCACACTTCATCTCCACCCTGTCCTTCTGCTCTGTGTGCTTGGCACTTTCTTGTGGTGTGAGAGGTTTTGGGTTCCAGTGTTCTCCCAGTCCTGTGTTTATCCTTTCCTCACCTCTCCACTGTCCCTCTCCTCATTTTCTTGTTTTGTACTCTGTTGTGCTGCGTGTCCGTTGTCCAGCACCTCCCAGTCCGTTTGTCTGTCTGCAGCTGCACCTGGATTTCTGTAGGGGTCACCACTTTAGAAACCCCAGTCCCTAGCTCTCCTATAGCTCTTGCCCTATCTGTCTGCTAGGTCATCGTGCTAGAGAGCCAGGAGTTGTCGGGGCCAAGGCTAGCTTGGGGACAGCTGACCACCACCCATAGGCAGGGCCTAGCTAGCCACCGTAGTGTCAGGGATAGTCTCCCTTCCCTGTTTCCTTAGCGGTGCAACCTGCAATCCGGAATCTGGGTCTGGACTCAGACACGAACGTAACAGGACATTAATCTGGGGGGAGATGGAGGGGGCATTAAACTGGGGGCAACTGGAGGGGGACCTTAATCTGGGAACTGCCAGAGAGGGACATTAAACTAAGGGCAACTGGAGGAGAACATTAAATTGTGGGGGTCACTGGACAGGGACATTAAGGAGGGGCAGCTGGAAGTGAGCATTAAACTGCTAGCTTTTTTTTTTTTTTTTCTTTTAATGGCCCAACCCATTAGAAAATAATGGATCTATTCACACAAACATTTTTAGACACTATCTTACTGATTCATTAAATAGTAGAATATGCTATTTCTTGGGCTTTTTTTCATGAATCCCTTAATAGACTCAAGTCTATGAGGGATCTGGGAAAACAAGTTACCCTCGGATGTACAAAAAAAGTGTACCTTTTATGCCCATGCAATACCTGTTGATACCAATTTTCCTCCTGACAAACTCTATTTAATTGGGTTTAGTTTCTAAGTTAGGGGACATTTGAAGCCCCTAACTATGTCAGAGAATAGACTACATTCAGGAAGCAGTCCCAATCTAGGCAGGGTAGACATTGTTGAGCATCTTATTCTGCTGACCAAGAAACCTTAATGTTATCCAGTATACTCATAGAGGGGCTCCCTGCTCCCTGTGTCTGCCAACATATTATAAATATGAATACATTTATATAACGTATAATGGCTTTCCTCACAGATGACAACATCTTTGATGACTATGTGCAAAAAGTATTATGGTAATAGTCCAAGTCCAACGCATTAGAGTAGAGCATTTAAAAAATCTGCAATATGTACTTAGCATATTAAACATAACAGTGATAAAAGTATACAGACAGTGAATGAAAGTGCGTAAATTATTCTTTCTTGGATTATTCAATCATCACATTAGACCTAAACACGATTTTGGGTGGAATGTTTCTAAGTGAGCAGTTTCGTTGTACAGTGCTCTATTTTGTATTGAACTATAGGGAATACATTTAGCTTTTTGGAGGGCAGACTGAGACACCATTTGGCACTAGCAACACATGGATATGGTGAGTTATGTACATTACAGAATCCACTGCTGAAGGATAGATGACAGCCAAGGAAAGCCTGCCCTGCTAATGACTTACAGGATTAAACTGCTTGGACTCCTTGACTTCAAAAGAGTAAGTGAAGTCTCTGGACTAAGATTTTGTACAGTAAATTGTTGCACAATAGAAATTCTGTTATATGTCATGTGGAGTGCATATCCCATGATACTAGTTATGAGTATTTATATTATTATTATTATTATTATTATTATTATTATTATTATTATTATTATTGTAGTAGTAGTAGTCAAAGTTAAAAGGAAGATACAAAGGAAAACACACATACCATTAAATATAACATATAGGATATGATGTATTAAAACTCACAGTAAGGTCAGTGTTGCCCACAGTTATTACTAGTTTAGAAAATGGTTGTATGGCCACGTGAAACATATCATCAGACCATTTGGGTTGCTCACATTACCTAGGATGTCAGAAAAGACTGAAAAATATGGGACAGAAGACCTTGAATAAAATAACCTCACACATTGGGGTAGATTTATCAAGACTGGCATTTCATGCTACTGATATGTGTAACCTCTGCAAGGGGAACTTTGTGTACAGCAGATGCTGAAGTTAATGTTAAACCCTCCCCGACATCCATTGTGATTGCTGCCATTTTGGAAAGGATTGTCTACATCTGGAATGAGATCCTCGGCCGGTGTTTCATTGCCATGACAGCTGGGTGCCTATTGAAGACTCTGAGGCTTGTCTGGTATGTAATGGACCGACCTCCTCACGGGGTTAAGTCAAGGAAATATAGTGCTCGCCAGTGGATATGTAATGAAACTCCTTTATTGGCACACACAACGCGTTTCTGGCATAAAGCCCTTTCTCAAGTGTATAAAATTCCTTCCACAGTGGGCCAGAGCATGCGAGTGCTGTATTTCCTTGACTTAACCCCGTGAGGAGATCGGTTCATTACATACCAGTATTTATACATCCCTGTGGCGTCTACAGAAGCTGCCTTCATTATCCTACACGCAGTTCTTTAATGCACTAAAGGTTGTTGTGTTACCCACACAACCTTCCCAGGTGAGAGGGTAATTTTTTCTTCCAAGTGTCATTGAATAATACACAAGGATCTGCTCGGTGTGGTCTCTTCTCTTTTCTTGTTTTATCCGAGGCTTGTCTGTCATTCATTTGAATATCAGGCTGCTTTATGAAGCCTGTCATACAAATGACAGTTTTTTTGTAATGCATTAGTATTCTAATGCATTGTATTAGTGATCAGACCCTCAATAAAGTATTAAACTAAAAATAATATCTCCCTATATTATAAAAATGAATTTCTGTCTGTCTGTCTGTGCTCTAATGCGAACCAAACGACTGGACCGATCTTCACCAAATTTGGTACAGAGATACTTCAGATATCTGGGAAGGTTTAAGATGAGACTCCAACTCGCTCGGACGTACCGTTGCTGAGATACAGCATTCCAAACACAGTGCCCTCCCCCCTTAGCCCATACAAACCTGCAATACTTTCACTCATATTCCAATTGCAATACACCCGGTCACTCCACATGCACAATACAACACTGATATTCAAACTGAGATACACGCATCAGAGGATTAGATACACAGATCAGCAAACAGTATCACACTCCAGAAGATTAGATACACGCGTCTGCACACAGTCCCACAAACCAGAGGATTAAATACGCGCTTCTGCACACAGTTCCACACACTGAAGGATTTGATACGTGCGTCTGCATACAGTTCCACATGCCGAAGGATTAGATACACGCGTCTGCACAAAGTACCACACCCCGGGGGATTGGATACATGCGTCTGCACACAGTACCACATGCCAAAGGATTGGATACACGCATCTGCACACAGTTCCACGCACCAGAGCATAAGATTTGCACGTCTGCACACAGTACCACATGTCGTCGGATTAGATACGCGCGTCTACACACAGTTCCACACTCCAGAGGATTAGATACGCGCGTCTGCAGACAGTTGTACACGCCATAGGATTAGATACACGTGTCTACACACAGTTCCACACACCAGAGCATAAGATATGCACATCTGCACACAGTTCCCCACGCCGTAGGATTAGATACGCGCCTCTTCACACAATACCACACAGGGGAGGATTAGATACGTGTGTCTGCACACAGTACCACACTTTGGAGGATTAGATACATGCCTCTGCACACAGTACCACAAGTCAGAGAATTAGATGTGCGTCTCAGCACACAGTACCACACGGGGGAGGATTAGATACGCTCATCTGCACATAGTACCACATGCCAGAGGATTAGATACGCGCATCTGCACACAGTACCACACAGGAGAGGATTAGATACGCACATCTGCACATAGTACCACATGCCAGAGGATTAGATACGCGCATCTGCACACAGTACCACACAGGAGAGGATTAGATACGCACATCTGCACACAGTACCACATGCCAGAGGATTAGATATGCGCGTCTGCACACAGTACCACATGCCGTAGGATTAGATACGCGCGTCTACACACAGTTCCACACGCAATAGGATTAGATACACGCCTCTTCACACAATACCACACAGGGGAGGATTAGATACGTGTGCCTGAATACAGTACCACACTTTGGAGGATTAGATACATGCCTCTGCACACAGTACCACAAGCCAGAGAATTAGATACGCGTCTCAGCACACAGTACCACACAAGGAGGATTAGATACGTGCATCTGCACACAGCACCCCACGCCAGAGGATTAGATATACGCGTCTGCACACAGTAACACATGCCATAGGATTAGATACGCGTGTCTACACACAGTTCCACATGCCACAGGATTAGATACGTGCCTCTTAACACAATACCACACAGGTGAGGATTAGATACATGTGTCTGCACACAGTACCACAAGCCAGAGAATTAGATACGTGTCTAAGCACACAGTACAACACGGGGAGGATTAGATACGCGCGTCTGCACAAAGTACCACATGCCTCAAGATTAGATATGTGCCTCTTCACACAATACCACACAGGGGAGGATTAGATACGTGTGTCTGCACACAGTACCACACTTTGGAGGATTAGATATATGCCTCTGCACACAGTACCACAAGCCAGAGAATTAGATACGCATCTCAGCACTCAGTACCACACGCCAGAGGATTAGATACGCACATCTGCACACAGTACCACATGCCGTAGGATTAGATACACGCGTCTACACACAGTTACACACACCGTAGGGTTAGATACGCGCCTTTTCACACAATACCACACAAGGGAGGATTAGATACGCACATCTGCACACAGTTCCACACACCAGAGGATTAGATAAGCACGTCTGCACACAGTACTACATGCCGTAGGATTAGATACACGCGTCTGCTTACAGTTTCACATGCCAGACGATGAGATACGCACGTCTTCACACAGTTGTACACGCTATAGAATTAGATACATGCGTCTGCATACAGTACCACATGCTGTAGGATTAGATACGCGTGTCTACACACAGTTCCACACGCCGTAGGATTAGATACGCGTCTCTTCACACAGTACCACACTTTGGAGGATTAGATACATGCCTCTGCACACAGTACCACATGCCAGATAATTAGATACGCGTCTCAGCACACAGTACCACACTGGGGAGGATTAGATACGCGCATCTGCACAAAGTACCTCACGCCAGAGGATTAGATACACCTGTCTGCACACGGAACCACAACGCCAGAAGATTAGATACGCACATCTGCACATAGTACCACATGCCGTAAGATTAGATATGCACGTCTGCACACAGTTTCACTTACCGGAGGATTAGATACGTGCCTCTTCACACAATGCCACACAGGGGAGGATTAGATACACACATCTGCACACAGTACCACACGCCGGAGGATTAGATATGTGCATCTGCAAAAAGTACCACACCAACAAGGATTAGATACTTGAGTCTAAACACAGTACTACATGGGGAAGGATTAGATACAGCTTTACTCCAGGTATCCATAACAACTGATCATAGGTTTTTCACTGATATCCAAAATGAGATACACACAATCACATGACGCTTATGGACATACACACAAACCACATACAAAATACACCAGTGCAAAATTGGACATTTCTTATGGGGCCACTACACAAACATAAAATGTAATATACCCGTGCGAAGCCGGGTCCTCCCTCTAGTATAAATATAAAAAAGGTGTGTGTGTGTGTGTGGGGGGGGGGGGGTGAATTAAAGATTCCAAACTGTCATTTTCTCAATTTTTATCCTCTGATAAAAAGTTGAATACAGAGTTTTTTAAGTGCCTCCTCCTACTCTGCCGCTAGGATGCTTTGGCATTGCCAGATTATGTTAATAATGTAGTGCACTGTTGGATATGGGATACATCGGAATCCATTACACAACAAATCTGTAATACCCGTCAAAGCTCCAGCAATAGCGAAGTCAGGACACTAATGTGAGTCTTTTACAAAGGTAGATGATTGGGTAAATGAGCTTTCCTGGTTCCCAGTCATTACCTGTTGAAAACAAACTGTTTTGTGAGCTCTTCACATTTTTAATGTGGAACAAAAGATCATTGTTGTCACCAGTAGATCCTCCAAAGTGGTGGCACGCAAGCAGCCCCACTATGAATTATCCCACAGAGATGTCACAGTACAGAGATTATAATATAATTGATGGGGTTAAAGAAAAGAAAAAGGAAAAACTTCTATTAGATGCCTAAGGTGTTCTGACGCAAAATACAAATGGGCCAATCACTGAATTATCGATGCCACTATTGAATTGCCAATGGCTGTTATTGATATTAGCGACTGTCCATTTGAAATTAGCGCCAAGGCAAGTGCTTTAGAGTTAAATTGAAAAGTCCATACCAAAGTGGGGCCATGGGCACTATTAGCAGCAGGGACCCTGAAATGATTAGCTAATGTAGCCCAGCTATGATTCAGTCTTTTGGCGATTGTGTAGAGTTACTTAATAGCAGGGCTGTAGCGGATGGGACAGTGGGAGGAAGTACTGCTCAGTAATTCATTTGAGTTTATGGGCAGCTCCTGCTAAGACTTCTGTTGTATTACACACCAGACTTAATTTTGACTTCTGATACATCTGTACATAGTTTTTTTTTTATGCTGTAATTTATTTTAAAAATAAAAAAATTTCTTTGCCCTGTTCTGATTTTTTTGAGAGGGGATTGAGAAAAAAATGTTAATGCGCACATTTTATGTTCTGAAAGCCAATTGGGGCAAGCAGAGGCATCTCCAATACCTTCTTAACCCTATTTACACTGGGTTCACACCAGTGTTCGGCACTCCGTTATCAGGTTTGCAGGCAGTTGCAAGCAGAAGACGGAAACATGTCAGACCATGACCGGCAGTGAGCGCCCGTGAGCATTTTATGCTCTCCGTGGCAAAACCTTTTTTTTTTAACTGGACACAAAGTCCTGTCTCTGTGTCCGGTTAAAAAAAAATGGTTTCGCCACAGAAAGCATAAAACGCTCACTGCCAGACACTTTTCGAACCCATTGAAATAAATGGGTTTGAAAATTGCCTGCAGGTTTCCATCTCCGGCCAATTTTGTGCAGGAAATGGAAACCTGCAGAACGGAGTCCCGGGTGCAGATGTGGACGAGCCCTTACACATGTATGTGGATGGGTCGGGACCTGAATGTGGATGGTGTTGGGGCCTGTATGTGGGAGCTCTGTTAGTGGTTTCATATTCCATGGCAATGGAAGCCAATTCTGAAATCACCCATGGTCATGTGAATGTTCCGCACAGTGAGGATTAAGTGGTGTGTATATCTGGTGATATTAATTTAGGTTATAGTTTATAGGAAAATGATCCTCCTACTTAACTGGACCCCAAAACACAGCAAGAAGTGCACTAACTGCACAAATTTCTTTTAGAGTCGTACATAAAGCACCTATGCCAGGACTGTATATCTAAGTTACTTAAAGACGAAAGCCGATCTTTCATTTCATAGCTTAGATCCATTATTCGGGAAGAGGTCCAACAGTCCTTTACTTTTTTGATCCCTGCTTGGCAAACTTTCACAGGACCTCATCAGATGAAACACATCTGGGGTTAGATCTAGGTCCATGTGCTCTTTCACTTACCATAGCTTCAGATTCAGACCACATTTGTTTTAACCTTTCAGATGGAAAGTTGGAAGAATGCACCATCTACCACTTCTCAGGAAGACCAAAAAATTCTGTTTCTGTTTCTCTTCAGAAGACTTAGAGAATTTAATTCAGACCCAAAGAAAAACCATGAATATTCACAATGGACAACAACCCCATTCAATACAAGATAAAATGTTTGAGGGTCTAACAGCCAAAAAATCCAAAGTTTTTCCAGTCATTGAAAACATCAAAAAGTGTTAATTCTCACTGAATGTGAAGATCAAGGAAAACCAGTCAATTCAAACATCTTCCATTTTACCCAGAGGACGCAAACACATGGGATGACCTTCCTAACGTAAATGTTCCAGTGGCAAAAGTTGTAAAAAAAAAAGATAGCAATACCTTTCAGGGATTCCTTACAATTTCAGGATCCGAAGGATCCTAAAGAAAAGTTAGGAATCATTATCTACCTTAGGGTGCGTTCACACGATGTAACGTGGAGCGTGATCTGGCACGTATACACGTGCCAGCAGATTACGCGCTCAAAATGCTCCCATTCATTTCAATGGGAGTAAGGAGCATATACGCCGCGTTATTTTGCGGCCGCAAAATCACGGGCGCAAAATAACGCGGCGTATATGCTCCTAACTCCAATTGAAATGAATGGGAGCATTTTGAGCGCGTAATTTGCCGACACGTGTATACGTACCAGATCACGCTCCATGTTACATTGTGTGAACGCACCCTTAATCTCTATCAACATGTTTCTATATGTCGCAAGGTCTATGCATCTCTGACTTGACCAACTAGAGAAACATCTAAAGATGAAAACATAGAGGGTAGAAATCATGGAAATTATTGAAGATGGTTATAAGCTTTTCGTAGATACTTCTGCAGAATCTGTAATTTGTGGCTAGAAATGGATCTCTCAGATACCACAAGAAGAACCCTCTGGCTTAAGATGTGATCAGGTTATACTGGATAGTATTCTGGAGAATGCAGCAGATGAAGAAAAAAAAAAATTCAGACGCATAAGTCAACAAGGACTCTTTCCATTTGTAAAAAATACTAGGCCTCCCTCTCAGAAATACAAAAGGAAGGGAAAGTTGGGATGCTCAAGCTACCCCAAAAGTGGAAATGGTAAGGGATTTCTGCTCAATCCCAACAATCCAAACCCTTCTGGCAAACAATGAGGCCATCAATGTGGGAGGGAGACTGCTTCTATATGACTATATGAGGAATAGGAAAATCCAGGAACACTGAGATGGCTGACTGCTACACAATCTACACATACAACTGCATGCAGGTTAAATGCATAGTAGTCTACTATTATGTAACCAGGTGCCCTGAGACATCACTGGCCATAATTTCCACAAGATGGGGCCTTGGCCTAACAGATTAAATAAAATAGATATAAACAGATGGCTATCCGTTTACATACAGATCATGTATATCATACTTTTGTGTCCATCCAATAAAACCAGAAACAAATCCATTTTTTTTACCATTGATCTCTAAGTAAATGGACGGCTTTCTGTTTGCATGTGCTTTTTTGCATTTGTTAAGTGGACGTCTAAAAAAACACAATGTGAAAGGATCCTTAATAGAGATGAGCGAATAGTGAAGTATTCAAGATTCGATATTCGTTTCGAGTAGAGCCTCAATATTTGACTACTCGATCGAATATCGAATCTCATTATGGTTTATGGGAAAAAATGCTTGTTTCAGAGGAAACCATTATTCGACTAAAGGAGAGTCACCAAGTCCACGAGTATCAGGAGGAGAGTGTTTAGGAGGAGCGATGTGCAGTTGAGGAGTTTTGAGGAGGAGCGCTGTGCAGTTAAAGTGCACGGACCCCATAGACTATAGCGGGGTCCGTGTGTTTGCACCGCACTGCCTGCACAAATGATTTGTGCGGGCAGTGCGCGGCAAGCACACGGACCCCATTATAGTCTATAGGATCCCTGCACTTTAACTGCACAGCGCTTGCAGTTGCGCTGATATTCCGTTCGGGGGGTCCTCCTACAGACTCCTTCTGGACGGAAGGTAAGCACTAATGTGAACCGGCCCTTACTCATCCTGCAGAACCAGCCTTGATTGGCCTAATGCTATACAGTGTATTGGTTCTGCAGCTGGCTCATCTTTGCTAGTCGGGAGAGCTGGCAGCTTGCGGTTATGCGGGAGCTGACTTTTTCAAATTGGAATGCATTGACCAGTGTTGATTGGCCGAATGCTATACAGTGTACAGCATTCGGCCAATCAACGCTGGTTCTGCCGGAGGCTCATCTGTGACGAGGCGGAGTCTAAGATCGGACCACAATGAAGACTGCTGTGGTCCAATCTTAGACTCCGCCTTGTCACGGATGAGCCTCCGGCAGAACCAGCGTTTATTGGCCGAATGCTGTACACTGTAGCTCTCCCGACTAGCAAAGACGAGCCTGCTGCAGAACCAGCGTTGACTGGCCGAATGCTATAGCATTCGGCCAATCAACGCTGGTTCTGCATGGAATCTTTACTGCGAATAGAGTAGTATTCAATCGAGTACGAGTATTTCAAATACCGTAGTATTCGTTCGAATACCTACTTGATCGAATACTACTCACTCATCTCTAATCCTTAAACATAAACACAAATGTATTAACGTCTACACACAAGTTTGTGGCATAAATCCAAAGAAAATAGCAAGAAAATATAGCATTATGAGGAATGACTAAACATATAGTCCTTATGCCAATTTTCTCACATATTGGAATTAGGTGGAGCTTCAGAATCATAAACCCAAGTAACTAATTTCTCTGTCATTACATGAAAAATATGATATATAATGTAAATATATAATATAATATATTCCATTTCCTGTATAATAATTATGAGTACTTGGGTATGTGTATATATATATATATATATATATATATATATATATATATATATATATATATATATATATATATATATATATATCTCATACATTGCAGTGTTACAAATGCAAAAGCATCAGGCAAAAGTCCTAGAATTTTACTGGTGCAAATTAACTTCTCACTAACCTAACACTTTATCTATCTCTGTCCATCTCTAACAATATAATCATTAATATTAATAGTATTGATTGATTTTTATCCTGAAATAAAGAAATAGCTACATATCTACCACAATGCCAGTACCACACACTGGCCACTAGGTGGCAGACGTATTCCTTGTGATGGAGATTTCCTGCCTATGTGTTATACTTGTTAGGCTTGCTTTTCATTTTGGGTAGCACATAATACAGGGCAGCTAAATGAAGCTATTCTCATGAATAATGCAGGTGCACTTAATCATTTCAAGATGTGGATAAATCCAGATACAGTAAAGCACGGCACTGTTGTATAAAATGTAATATATTTTATATATGCCCTGTCTATTAAAGCAATTTAGTCTTTGTTTGGAGGGTAGGATAGCATGAAGAAATATGAATTTGCTGTGTTTAAACAATAAAGGGATTGCAGGACTTTTAGCGTAAAGCCAGCCAGTGTGCAATTTCCTTTTTCCTGTTCTTTAAATGATCAAATGAGAATGCACTCAGGTAAAGTTCCCTTGTCTAGACACTTTTTGAGGTAAAGAGCGTAGACATAACGTCTGCAAAATAGCATTTATGGATAGCTTTCACTTTTCTTCATACGTTCCAATTGTATGGTAATTATATGTCAATTCAATGCCTGTTACTTTATGTCTGTGCAACTGTGGCTTAAAATTGACTTTGGCTTGTACTGTATATTCAGAATCCATGCCCTGTCTGTGCAGTAATACACAGTAGAATAACCTAAATTGATTCCAGGAAGGATTGCTTGTGGTCGATGCTAGAGCCAAGATGTGAACACAAGAAATCACACTGTAGCAGCCATATACATCATCCAAGATATTATGAGCCCTCCAGAAAACCCCTTTTAATGATGTTCACGCTAGATGGGTCCAGTGGGATAATCCCATCCGATTCTGGCTATTCTCTTCCACATATTGCAGAAAAAAAAAATTATCTGTAGCGGAAATGGTGTAATTTCAAAAACATTTGCGTTTTTATAAATCGTAGCATGTCAAATATACTTACGGAAATGCTGGTGTAGGTCTAATAGAGGCAGAAAGTCCGCAGAGGAAAATTCAGCAGATTTTCTGAAAAAGAGTTGCTGAAAAAACTGTCATGCGTTTCTACTGCCTTTTCTGAGGCTTTTTTTTTTTTTCAGCGATTCACGTAACTCAGAGGTCCAGTTATTCACTACAGGGGGACAAACATCTACAGACTGCTGGATAAAAAAAATGATATAAACCAGGATTAACATCTCACTGTCCCAACATGGCTCCTCATCAGCTGCCACTGGTAATTTATCATTCTGCTCTCATAGGGGGCGTTCACACTTGCGCCCCTGTGCACCCAGTCCCAGTCTGCAAAGTAGGACATGCAGGACTGTGCCCTCCCAAAAAGAAAACGGTCTCCAGGCGGAGAGGCAGCAAGCAGACACCGGCAGTTTACTTTTAAAATCCATTCAAATAAATGGGTTTTAAAACTGACCGCCAGGAAGCCGTCCCCTATCCAGTTTCTATGGGGCTGAGGACGGAAACCCGTGGGAATGACACAGGGCACACAGGGGTGCAAGTGTGGATGCCCCCTAACACCCTCCCTTCAGCCCTTTCTCAGTTATTCTGCTAAAAGAGAATGCGCACAGAGAAAACAGGCACAGTGACATGGGGAGCACAATCCAAGTCACCACAGATAGCAGGCACACAACAGCCATTTATAAAAGATATAGAGCATGTCTTCATAGAAATAGACATTCTTCAGGTTTAAGCCCACAAAACAGGTCACATTACACTACAAGGTTTAGGCTAAGGTCCCACGTAGCGTCCCGCAGCAAAAAAAGTGATGCGGGAAAAGCCGCAGCAATAACACATAGCTGTTTTTCTGTGAAGCCCAAGCTTAAAACTGCTTCCATTATAGCTATAGGAAGACCAGCGGCAATTCTATAGGCATAATTGAATTCCCAAACTGCAGCAGTTTTGGAAAATGCAGTGTGTCTCCTGCACGTATGTTTCCGCAAAGTGGGGATGGGATTGGCTAGAATCTTATCCACTTTGCTGTGATTGTTAAACATCATGTTTTTTTTTCTGTGGTGTTTCTGCTGTGGGCAAACTGCGGTGATTATGTCATGTGAGGCCACCAGCTTAAAGAGGACCTTTCTTGGTCCGGGGCATAGGCAGCGGGAAGGAACGCCCCCTCCCTCTCCTGATAATACTGGTCTATGGACGAGCTGTGTGTGCAGAGGGAGGTGTTCCTCCCCGCTCCACAGTACAGCGCGATAGGCGCTGCTGGGCAGAAGGGCGTCCCTGGCTAAGTGTCAGAAACGCCCTTCTGACTGTAAAGCGCTACAGTACCGGGACCGATAGCACTTTACCCAGGGCACAGATCGGGAATGCCGAAAGTGCGCTGAATTCAGTGCATTGTCGACTTTCCAGCAGTATATAAAACTGCCTGTGCCCAATCTGATGAAAGGTCCTCTTTAAGTCACAGTACTAAGATGGATTTGTAGTTCTGTAGATTGCAGATGTTTAGCCATCTTCAAGTTTGCAACAGCCAAATTGCTGAAATTACTGACAGTGCGGCACCTGACTTAGGGTAAGTTCACACAGAGTATTTTGGTCAGGGTTTTGAGGCCATATTCGCCTCAAAACCCAGACCAAAAAGAAGGCTCCCATTGAAATCAATGGGAACCGCTCAGGTCTTTTTTTCCCGGAGCCATTTCTTCACAGAAAAAAAAGAAGCGAGATGCTCATTCTTCAGACCGAGTCATCTAGCAATTCGGCCTGAAGACACACCCATCTCCATACTAGGCCCATTTGTTGGGCCTAATCCGGAGCGGAGTGTGCGGCTGAATGCCAGTGCAGTGCATCGGCTTTCAGTCGCGGCTACCCGGTTTTTGGATCGGAACCTGAGGCGGCCTTCACCTCAGGTTCCAATAAAAAACAAACGGTGTTTTTTGTGCGTTTTTTACACGTGTAAAAAATGGCATTGAAGTCAATGGGAGTCTGATTTTTACACGTGTATTTTTTACACGTGTATTTTGACAAAATCAGCTCGCGTTTACATCGTGTGAAGGCAGCCTTAGGCAAAAGCCCCACATAGTGAAACACATCTACAAAACAATTCATTTTTTTTTCCACTGTATTTTTCATTATGCCACAATTCCATAGCTAATGGTCCATTCACCCGGAGGAAAATGGTGAAGAATTTGGAGTGGAATTTCAGTGCTGAAAAAAGCCTCCCATTGACTTCATTTTCCTTTGTGTGAATGGACCCTTAAAGTAACACGGTTTGTTTATCAAAAGCATGCACGTTTTTGAAAAATAAGCTTTTCTGCAGCTCTTTTTTTCTGCAGTGTGTGAATGAGACCAATGCCATTCACAGCCGTTTGCCGATTTTAACAATCTAAACGGTATGTCAGGCGAGGGACTCCTAACAATTCAATTATCTACGCTGTCCCATTCTATAATCCCTTTTTTTTTAGTTCTAGTTTAATGCCTCTTCCATCTGCGCCTAGTTTAATGTCCTTTGTCATCTGCAACCACAGTTTTAATCCCCTTCTATCAGCCTCCAAAGATTAATGTCCTCCTCTATCTACCTCCATAGTGTAATGACTCCTACATATGTTCCTCAGTGTATTGTCCCCCTCCATCTGCCCCCACAATTTAATGTCGGTCTTTAGCTGCAACAGTTTAACTTAAAAAACACTGATACTCCCCTCTCCTCGCTCTCCTGCTGCTCTGTCTGCAGTCTCTTGTCCCAGACTGTTCAGGAAGCTGCAGGCATGATGTCAATGACATCATCACATTGCGCCTACAGCTCCCGAAGCCGAAGCACACAGGGCGCAGAGTGGTGAAGCAGGGGCTGTCCGCTCCGGACGCAGATGAGTCTAATCCGGGACATACGGGATGGCCGGCGGACATTTTTAGGAGGCCACTCTTGCTCTTGTAGTTCAATACAGGAGTGTACTGGGCAGGCGTCGGAAGTTGGACCAACAGAAGAAGACAGAAGAGGCAGGGTTACAGCTGAAGATGGAGGTGTCCCTGGAAAGAGCTCTCGGGCAGCAGTGGGGATGCCCCCATCGCCGTTTGAGCGCTGGGGCCCGCCCTCATTGCTGCGAAGAACTCATTTGCATACCGGTTAAAACCAGTATTTCTAAGGAATGACGCCGCGGAGACCACCTCTAAAGGTAAGAGACGAATAGCCTTTCTTAAAGCTATTCCGACGTGGTAATTAGAAAAAATGTTGTTTTAGTGGTAGAATCCCTTTAAGGTTCTTAAGCACTGTAAAGTCAGATGTTATTATCCTTGGCTGTTTTTTTTATTATTATTTCAGTAGGCTTTTGTTAGGACAGAAATTGTTATAATAACTTTATGAATGTTAGTTGTACAGTATAGTACAATACTAAAGCAAACAATTGCTAAAATACTGCTATATCTCATTGTCTGATAAACTGAACCACCTTGACCGCATTTTTACCTTTTTGGTTAATTCAGCCTCAGTCAACACTTCATTTTTTCAGCTATGGTATGGGGCTAGATACCAATGCCTCAGGTTAAACTCCTGCAGCGCCAGTTATAAAGGTCTAGTTGTGTTTACGTGCTAAATGGAATTTGGCAAATCTGGTGACATGGGAGCAGGCAGACTCTGACATGTTTATTACAGATCACTGAACACTAATTACAATGAAAACCTAGTAGCTGCAGGCCAGAAAAAATCTTTTTGTTAAAAAATAAATGTACCATATGAAAAAAAGTTCAACTGGGACAGTCGTCTTCTCCTTTCACACTTAACTCAATTGACTTTCATTTTCAGAGGAAAGGTGAAAGGTCGGTTTAATTTCCAAATAGGGAACAGTTTTATAACGTGTAAGTATTTCTAGGGGCTTACATTTTTAGAATCGAATAACGTATTTAATGCTTAGTAGAGATGAGCGAACAGTAAAATATTCAATATTCGTTTCGAATAGCCCCTCAATATTCGGCTATTCGAACGAATATTGAACCCATTATAGTCTATGGGGAAAAAATGTTTAGAACTATATGTATATATTGTAATGGTGTTAATTACATAATTTCCTTAATTAAGTTGTATGATCAGAGCCAAGTGTTCCATTACCCAGCCGTATCCAAGCACTCTCCGTGTAAACAACCAAACTTTTTATCCACACACAGCAAATTTGTTGCAAAATTTTTGGTAATTGAAAATCCATTCCATGAATCTGTGAGTCTGCATGGCATGATCTCCTTCTACAAGCCGAATGGGACAGTCTATGTGATTATAGCCTAACCCTGCATTGGCATGAGATATGACACCTGAGAAACTCGATCTGTGTGTTGGCCGGATTTACCAGCCTGAACAATATACAGTACTAAGAGAGGGACTCATTCCCAAGTCAGAAAGTGGTCAGGGATACACTAGGTAAAATTGTTGAGGCTAACTCTATGATTTACAGCTGCATCAGGGACTTAACTAGCAAAGACTGGGCCTAACAGCAAACTTTTGACTTGAGCACTCCATGACATAGTGCCCACTTTCCTAGTCCTCACAAAGTATAATGCCTCATTTGCAAACACTATAATGTCCCATAGCAGCCCCTCTAAACAGTATAATGTCTCATAGTGGCCCCTTCTTACAGTATAATGTCCCATAGTGGCCACTGCACATAGTATAATGTCCCATAGTGGCCCCTTCACACAGTAAAATTTTCCATAACAGCCTCTGTACAGTATAATATCCCACATTGCCCCCCCCCCCATACGGTATTTTGTTCTATCATGGCCCAAACGCTTTTCATTGCAAACATTTTGGGTTCACCAACAAAGTATTATTATACACTAGGTCAATTTTTTTCAGACCCTACAGTATAATGATTGGAGGCAAATATAAAAACCAGTGGTACTTACTTCTACTGGGTTCCACTTTAGCTCCCTGCTGTTTTTGGTCCTCTTCAATTACGTCACATACGTAGTTTACGCCAGAGTCATTATGCGTTATGGCGAAGGCTTGACCCACGTGATGTCCCTACAGAGGTCAAAAACTAGACGGAGTTGCGCTGGAGAAGTGAGTAACAATGGTTTTTATGTTTAGTCACCTAACCTGGGCCTCTGATCATTATACTCTGGGGTCTGAATAGCCCAACAAATGGTCCAATTTGGCCAACATATACACTTGCCGCGAGCCGTAGCCTTACTTCCAATCTCTGCTCCTGCTAAAGGTTGTCTCTGCTTTCCCTTCTTTCCTCTGGAACTGATATGAGATGCCCAGAGCCTCCTGGAGGGAAGAAGGGGAAGCAGAGGCAGCTATGACCAGGAACGGGGATTAGTAAGTAAATAAGGCGTGCATACCTCCCAACTTTTGAAGAACCGAAAGAGGGAAATAATGTGCGGCAAATTTAGCCCCGCCTACTTTTGTGTTGACTCTGCCCACTCATTAATTTTTCATGTGCCCGCACACAGTATAATCCTCCTACAGTCACCCGTAAATTATATGTCCCCCCTCTATCTCTCCCCCAGTTTCAAATACACCTTTCATCTGCCCCCAGTTTCATGTCCCCCTTCCATCTCTGCCCCCAGATTCATGTCCCCACATCTCTGCCCCCAGTTTCATGTCCCCTCCATCTCTGCCCCCAGATTCATGTCGCTCCATCTCTGCCCCCAGATTCATGTCCCTCCATCTCTGCCCCCAGATTCATGTCCCTCCATCTCTGCCCCCAGATTCATGTCCCTCCATCTCTGCCCCCAGATTCATGTCCCTCCATCTCTGCCCCCAGATTCATGTCCCCCATCTCTGCCCCCAGATTCATGTCCCCCATCTCTGCCCCCACATTCATGTCTCCACATCTCTGCCCCCAGATTCATGTCTCCACATCTCTGTCCCCAGATTCATGTCCTCTCCATCTCTGCCCCCAGATTCATCTCCTCTCCATCTCTGCCCCCAGATTCATGTCCCCACATCTCTGCCCCCTGTGTCATGCCATCCTCTCCATCTCTGCCCCCAGTGTCATGTCGTCCTCTCCATCTCTGTCCCCAGTGTCATGCCGTCCTCTCCATCTCTGCCCCCAGTGTCATGCCATCCCCTCCTTCATCTGCCCCCAGTGTCATGCCGTCCTCTCCATCTCTGCCCCCAGTGTCATGCCGTCCTTTCCATCTCTGCCCCCAGTGTCATGCCGTCCTCTCCATCTCTGCCCCCAGTGTCATGCCGTCCTCTCCATCTCTGCCCCCAGTGTCATGCCATCCTCTCCAACTCTGCCCCCAGTGTCATGCCGTCCTCTCCAACTCTGTCCCCAGTGTCATGCCGTCCTCTCCATCTCTGCCCCCAGTGTCATGCCGTCCTCTCCTTCATCTGCCCCCAGTTTCACGTTCCACCTCCACATTCCACTTACCTTCTCCCTCGCCGCTCTCTGCGCGCCTCTCTCGCTGACACATATGCGGCTGAAGCAAGAAGCTGACACGTCAGCTCCTCGCTTCGCCACTGCGCGCCTCTCTCGCTGACACATATGCGGCTGAAGCGAGGAGCTGACCTGTGTCAGCTCCTCGCTTCGCCGCTGCTGCCGGCTACTGGCTTGTAGACGCGATCATCGGGACATACCTCCCTCCAACTGGGACCGTGGGACATGTCACCCAAATCGTGAATGTCCAGCGGAAATCAGGACGGTTGGGAGGTATGGGCGTGGTACCTTCTGGGGTTCCTCCAATAGATAAAGGCTATGGCAGAACGTACGCCACCACGCTGCAGTAATCTGGATGTGATATACACAAATCCCACCTGCATACTATTTAAAAACCCAAAGTTTAAAGTGACATGCTGCAGGTTTTAAATCCACAGTATGTCAATTATTGTTGTGGGTTTTATTGCAAATGTTGAAAGCCACTGGAGAGAAATATAGAGGTGAGCCACAATCAAAGAGTGAGCGATTTCAGGTGTTATTAGCTGTGGCAATTTTGCAGTGGAAAGCACTGCTGAATGCCCTTTCTGGGACAGCCATTAAAATATATAGAAAAGATCAAGTTAGCACTCATGTGATATAGTGTAGTTAAAGCAGTATTTATCACGTTAAACTTTGCTACATATCTAGGTAAGAATTGTCATATAGACAGCAATCACTAGAGGGCATCATATAACCAGGAAAAAAGTTTTTTAGGCTTCACATTCAGATGGCCATTTTATTCAGAAAGTACAGATAAGAACATGGTCTACCTGCAATTTTTAGATCTATGGATGCAATTTTTGCCCACTCATGTCTCCTTTTAATGAAAACAAAAGTCCAAATCGTACCCTGGGTTGAGATTTTGAACTGCCTAATCCTATTTTTCAACTAAAGTAGTAGCTATCGAGGTGACTGTTCACCCAGTTAGCCACCTACAGTAATTGATATTACATACTGATCCTCAGTAGTGAAGTCTCCTCTTCAGGCCACAAATGGCTGCACAGTGCACACTAATCCATAAAACATGGATATTTTCAACTTTAATCCCATAGGTCTCCTGAATCCACTGCCACTTACCTCTCACTACATAAGGTTGGAAAATGGTAGGATCAGTGGCGTAACTAGGAATGGCGGGGCCCCGTGGCGAACTTTTGACATGGGCCCCCACCCTTCCTGACCGACACCAAAGACCTTGACCGACCGACCCCCCCCCCCCCCTCTACGCCGCATTCCTGCGCACTCTATTATGTCCCTCAGTGGCCCCTGCACACAGTATTATACCCCATTGTGGCCCCTGCACACAGTATTATACCCCATTGTGGCCCCTGCACACAGTATTATACCCCATTGTGGCCCCTGCACACAGTATTATACCCCATTGTGGCCCCTGCACACGGGATTATGCCCCATAATGAACACCCATGAACAAGTATTATACTCTGGGGTATTTTCAGACCCCAGAGTATAATAATCTGAGCCCGAGGGGAGATACAGACATAAAAAAAAGTTACTTACCTGTCTCCGGCTCCACTGAAGTCTTTGGTGGTGTTGGCCATCTTTAATAACGCACAGATGTCACATGACATTTCATGCCGTCCCTCCATCTGCCCCCAGTTTCATGTCCTCCCTCCATCTGTCCCCAGTTTCATGCACCCCTCATCTCTACCCCCATTTCCTCCCCTCCATCTCTGCCCCTAGGTTACTGTTGCTCCTCAATTGCTCCACACCACACACACATACACACTCACACACAGACACAATCCATCCTGCATCTCACCCCCCCCCCCTCCCCTTCAGTACAATACAATACACAGAGCACGCCCTGACTACTATTAGACAGTCATTAGTAACAGCAATTGCAGGCAAGTCTGAATACAAACAATGTGTAGAGTACTGATCCATCTACTGACACTGACCTCCCCCTCCTCCTAATACACAGATATCAGGACACTGTCCTCTCCCCTCCTCCACACCACACATAGACACGCACGCACGCACGCACGCACGCACACACACACGCACACACACACACACACACACACACACACACACACACACTCCATCCTGCATCTGCATCCTACATCCCTCCTCCCCTTCAGTACCTAGCAGCACATCTCTCCTTCCCTTCACCTCTTGCAGGACTGCACAGGCTATAAAGACACACCCACCTAGTCATGTGACGGCTGACATCACACAAGGTCCTTCAGCTACAGGTCCTACAAGCTTTCCCCCAATCTTATCGCTGTTACAACAGTCTGTCTGTGATAAGAGCGGGGGTAGCGGCTGTCACCGGGCCCCCTAATGTCCCGGGCCCTGTGGCAGCTGCCTCTGCTGCTATGGTGGTAGTTATGCCACTGGGTGGGATCACAACCAGATTGGGGCATGTCTTCTCCTTGGTTCTGCAATTTGGCCATATTTTCTGATAGAACTAGTAGTACCCTGCCTTCAAGTCACCTGAACCTGCCTGCTACTGATGAAAGACAGACACTCCACTCTCTCTGAAACCCTCTTTGTGGATGTGGTTGTTAATGTATCCAGGATGTAGCACTTCAGTGGCCAACACTTAACAAAAGATAGGTGTTAACATTGTAAGTTCAGCCAGTTTATAAGATTGCAGGATGTGATGAGGAATTTAGGCTCATTTTGCGAGTTTGTAGTCCTTGGTGAGATGCCGCCCACAATCGCTGTCAGAAGGGGATGTTCTGCTAATCACTATAGAACCCGTCCTCGTACTTATGAGTGCCCGTAGGTGTTTGGTTCTTGGAACTGAAAGGCATATTTGACTAAGGGGAGTCTTCCCTTTTAAAGATGTTCAACAAGCTTCCAAGTTGGTGACATGCCAAGTTTCCCTCAGCATCTACAAGCAGCCTTCAAAGCTGGCCCACTCACTCCAACTCCTTAACGGGGTTGGCCACTTTCTTTTTTTTTTTTTTAAATGTAGATTGTAAGCCCACACAGAGCTCACAATGTACATTTTTCCCTATCAGTATGTCTTTGGAATATGGGATGGAGATCCATTCAAACACGGGGAGAACATACAAACTCCTTGCAGATGGTTTTTTGTCCTTGGCGGGATTTGAACACCAGGACTCCAGCGCTGCAAGGCTGCAGTGCTAACCACTGAGCCACCATGTGGCCCCCTGGTTGGCCACTTTCTAACCAATATTGACAAACAAATGTACAATAAAAAGATATACAATTTTCCAATATATTTTCTGTATGAATTCCTCACGGTTTTCTAGACTTCGGCTTACTCTCATTCATTCTGTTACTTCTAGAGGATAAAACTCTGACCATGGTCATGTGATTTACGGTCCATGGTCATGTGATGAGGACACAGGTAAACAGCTGATTACCAGGCAGATGTCTGATCTATCTTGTGCATTCAGTTATTGACATAATGATCATAGAATACTATATGAATCAAGTTAAAAATGGACATATTTAATATTGGTTCATCATATAGCTATATTTCTATAAGAGATATGGATTATGTTTGAGTTCTATGTAGGTTAATAAGCAGAAGGGAGAAGCTTGACAGTAAAGCTATTGTGTATATTGTATTTGTCTTTATATTACAACGGTGCATTGTTTTAGAAGTTTGTAACAAGGGTTGGTACTTGTAATGTTGTACTGGTTATTATAAACTCTGCCAGTGTGTTCATTGCTTGGTTAGGGCTGTTGGTTGGCATTCAAACTGTCTGCTTGAAAACACCATTGTTCTTTCAGTAATGGCCATGTTAGGAACATCAGGCCACATGGCAATAGCTACAGCATGGAAGTGATCTGTATAATATATAGCCTTAAGGTCTGGCATGCCTTATGACTCTTTCCCAAGACAATATTTTAGACAATGCAAGCAGTGTTCAGAATCTCTCATAAAGGACTATTAAAGATGAGATGCAAGGATTGTGAGAAGTGCACACTTTCATTGTAGAACGTGTCTTCATTTTTGTTTTCCAGTGAAATTTTCGCTAATTCATGGATAATGGAAGGACTGCAGTGGTTGTGCTCACACTTAGGGCTTACATCTAAATGGAGCCTAATGGCCATTATTCTGTGACCTATGACATCACTGTTACAGGGAGAAATAAAGTTTACTCATGATTTCCTGCACTGGATAAACTATACTACTAATATATAACCAGGTGCGCTGGAGCCCCAATGATTAGCATTTGCAGTGTGTAGTGGGTGTGAGAATTTACACCCACAGCCTCCACTCCAAATTCTGTGATGTCACCTACTCTGCTCTACACCGGCTGTATATCCTTAGAGTAGAGTGGAGTTGGTCATGTGACCGAGCACCAACAGGGAAGGCATATATGCAGGTCCCCCAGAGAACCGATCATTACCTTTGCCTTGTGCAATAGAGAAAGCCGGAAGTTTTGCTTCTCTATTAGTAATAAAGCTTATTCACTAAAAAGAAAAGCACTGGCCATTTCTTCCAGCATAACCCCTTTAATTAGCCCTATCCTGTGACATAATATGCCTTATCTTTAAATAAGCATTGCTATTTCAACAAACTTTGCATAAATTATTGTTACAGGTAATTGGAAGAATATTTGTAATATATTACATCATATTCATCATTCTGCTCTTATATAGCGGTTTGCCTGCTCCCCTTCCCTCTTCTAAAGTAACTTTCACTCTGAAAATCACTGCTCTGTCCATCTCAAGTCAAACTGCATGTCACATGACTCACTTCAGATGATTCATCTCTATAGAGGTCTATGGAGAGGGGAGAGAGAAGGAGGAGGAGGAGGAGGAAGAGGAAGCAGCAGGAAGATGGTAAGATATGGCAAGAAAGACTGTTTATTCTGACCCTTTCTATCACATCCAAAGCACCTTATTCACATCAGTACATGTCAGCACCTCTCTAGATATGTCCTGCAAAATCATGGAGTGGCTTCCGAGTGAGGAGGAGACAATTATAGAGCAGATTCCACTTTTACTCAATGAGTGCAGTATATGGCAGCTAGTCTACAACCAGCACTTCAGAGAGGACTGAAAATTTTAACAATTAAAAAACCTCACATATTATTCTAAAGAAAAAAGTATGAAACATATATTGGAAAAAGAACATCTAGCTTAGGGTTTCTTACTCATAGCTATTAAACCTCAAAAGACCATTCCCCTAGAAGACCACTTTTTAATATAATTTTAGGTCATTGTCTAAAAGTAGTGTGTATGGCATTAGGCCTTATTTATAAGTCTGTATTTTGAGGACATGTGATGGTGGTGAAAATCACTCCAACCTGCTTATTTGCAGTCCATGCTGGATGCGTTGTTCATGTCTGTTAAAAATGGATCAACTTTTTTTTTTTTTGTTACGCACTTTAGAGTTTTTAGTGTCTCTAGATCTGTGAAAATCAGATGACACACAGATGCCATTAGTTTTTTGCATGTACCCATAGACATGCATTGATGTGGTGCATCTGCTGTTTTTTCCATGAACTTAGTGTCAGTAAAAAAAAAACAAAAAAAAACAAGTGATATTATGAATGCATGTATTTATGTCTGGTACCTGTTTCTGTAAAAAAATGCAGATGGTATATGTATGTAAATTATGTATGCGTAAAATTAAACCTTACATACTATGCCACCTGACTTGTTAGAATCACAAGCATTAGAACGCATTTGCACTGTATACATTTCTTCCAGTGAGCTCCTATAGGTCTTCTCTTGTCTTGTGTACTTGAACTGAACTCATGAGAAGAGCTTGTCTAACAGACACAAACTTTCTAAAAACAAAATACTGTATAGTCTGCTCTGCTATATCTCAGATGTAGCAGAGCTGAATGTACGGTAAAACAGGGACGAAGCAGTAGAGTGGCAGGCTGCGGTAAATCACTCTGTGCCGCTCAACTTACCTGCACAGATCGCTGCCGCTGCTGCTCCCCAGTTCTTCTTGCTCCTCTTCTTTCTCCTTCACATGCCTTCAGAATGCCCTGTGCCCCCGCCTCCCTAGACTAGTGTTAGAAATGCTGGGAGAATGCAGGGCTTGTGGCTTAGGAGAGTGTGGGCGGGTACTGGGAGGGGAGATGTGAGTGATGCACTCAGGTCTCCCTGTCCACACTCTCCTAAGCCACAACAAGCCCCACCTACTCCCATCATCTCTAACACTAGCCTAGGGATGTGGGGGCATGCACGGCGCTCTGAAGGCATGTCAATGAGAGAGGACCTGACCGAGAAGAGTAAGTGGACAATAGGGGGGACTAAGTAGCCGGGGCTTTTTATTTTAATCACTACACAGCGTGGAGTCCAAAAATTGAAACAGTGTATAGGATCGTTTTTAAAATCCAATCTTTGATTATTAAAAAAAAATCCCATTGACTGCATTAGGAATGGAATTGGGATCGGGTTCGAATGGAAAATGATCGGAAATCGGATTTTAAAAATGATCCTGAAATTTCGAGATCGGCTGAATCCTAGTGAGGACCAAGAAACCGGCAGCCTCCAGGAGGCCTCAATCAGCATCTGGCCTATTGGACCTCAGCAGTCACATGAGGAACACCAAAATCACAACACTTTGAAATATTGTGTAATGTTACTCAATGGTTGATGAACTCCCAAAGTTTTTCTGTTATCCCTAATGCAGAGTTAGGCTGAGTTCACACAGAGTTTTTTGGTCAGGAATTTGGTCAGGAATCCTCCTCAAAATCAGCCTCCAAAAAAAGCTTCCCAATAGAGTTCTATTGAGAGGCTGATTTTGAGGTGGATTCCTGACCAAATTCCTGACCCAAAAACTCTGTGAACTTCAGCATTCTTCCTCACTGCGTTCCATTTTCTCCATCACACTGTATGTGGTCACATTTCCCTGACTCATAGAGCTAAAAGGATCCTAGTTCAAGGTAAGAGCCATATAACAGGGAACTGATAGGGCCTCAGGACAGAAGCAATTCTAATACAGAAAAAAATATATATGTTGTCAACATTTTAGAAATTTGCAAAAAAAGTGTCAAGTACTATTTGCAGGTAGCTGTACAGTGACCCCATGAATTTTACAGGTGGGCCCTAGTCACTCCAGTCTGACACTGCATAGTAGACATTAAGGTCCTCTTTTCACAATTTGGTTATGTATGGCTTTTCTGTCTCTGTAAAGTAAGATACAAATGATGATCCCAAACTTTTAGATATGATCTAAAGCAGAAAATAGAGATGTTGATTCAATACAGTGATCAGGACACCCAAGAGTACATTCAGTATATTGTCTTCACCCCAATCAATTTTGATCATAAAAATACAGATTTTAGAATATTTTGAAGAAATGTTTATTTAACAACTGAATACATGCCAAAAAGAATAATTTACAGCAGCAAGTCTTAATACATTTCCTCTCCAGTTTTCGATTCCCCCATACAATGCATTGATAAATATTAACAATAAAACATAAGCACTTTGTTCTTCGGCTTGTTGATAGAAACACATTAAAACAGCAAAATTACCACTGCTAGGCCACAGTATGCGGCTGACATTTGGGCTTTGTACTGTATGGATATACTTGTATGTGAGCACATTGAAATGGAGTACCTATGGTTATCAGTACATTACACTGTACCTCCCCTATCTATTGAAAAATATTTACATCTCTTTTGGCTAATGTTCAGGTAGCAAAACCAAACTATTTAAACACATACCATTGAAATCACTAAATACTGCATAAAATGGGATCAGAGACTTTCTCACATGCAAATAGTTGCTTTGAGGTTTTTTTTTTTTACATACAGTAGTTGCTCTAAGTGGGCCATGAGTCTGTACAGTAAATGAAAAGCCACATCGCACAATCTTTGTCATTGTTGTCCAATATTAGTTTTCACGTTATATGGTTCATGAATATGACAGTGGAAGACAGTTTAGAAAATGTACAGAACTACCTATATACAGTTATGTGCTTCCCATTTTCGCCTCTGTTGCTTTGCTAGAGCAAATGTATTTAACAACTACTGCAAGCAGGTTAGCTGTGCGATATCCCATTGGTCATTCTCTCGATCAGTAACAGAAGAAGTAAAATTATTGTGCCGACACACGTGTGCCATTAATATGGTTGAAAACCACATTGTGCTACCACAACCATTGGGAAAAAGGAAAAAATGGCGTACAAATATTCTGAATAAATACATGCTTTGGATCCATGATTCTGGTCAAAAAGCTTTTCCATATCCCACTGCTCCAACAAAGAAACTTCCCCAAACGTATTTCATTAAAGAAGCAAGATCAAAATCAATTTACAATAATTTTATATTTTATTATTATGTTATAGCAATCGTGCAATGAAATAAATACATTACAAATGGCCTTTATTGTGATCAGGATTTAGATTTGCTATTTATTTGTTGCTCATCTACTAGAATGCTGATGGCATGAATCTATCAACTGCATGCCTAACGCTAAACAGAAGAATTAGTTACATAGATGTTAGTTAATGACTATGGACTATGTCCGAGTAATAGGAGGTAAAGCTCTGCATGTTACGGGGCTTTACAGGGCTGGTGCAAAGTATATAAAGACAATCACTCTATAAATAGAGTCGCCATCATACTACGTATAATGAGCCGTGCTTATCAGTAATCGATTGACAACCTTGCGTATAAACTATAGTCACAGTCGCCATAGATAATACTATAAATAACAAGTTGTATGGATAAATCTAGTTTAATTTATGACTAAATAGGATACCTAGGTCTTCAGAAGAATCACACTATGTCACTAATGGCATAACTGTCAGACGACCAATTTCTCGACACCACCATAGACATCGGCATGTCATTTCAAGGGTTTGAGAAAGGAAAAGTTGACACCTCTGGCAACATGTCTTGTAGAAAATATAATTAAACTGTATTGGCTGAAATCCAACCTGTCTGATCTCTCTCTACCCCTATGGCAGACAGTCTGATAATAGTATACAGCAGAAATGAGGCGGTCAGTGGTATGCTTCAATAAATTAGGTCTATATTATGAAGCATTACAAATATTAATATACCACCAGTAAAAAAAAATAAATAAGGGAGACAAATTTCGGTATACAGAATTCTCCAAAAGTCAATTCATAAGACAATGATTTTACCCATAACGGTGGTTCTTAACCATTCAGCCTAGTAACTTACGATGTCGCCATTAAAATGTGTATTAATTATAAAGATAGCAACTAATGAATACTGTGCCATAAACACTATAAAATTGTGTATAAGAAATTAAAAATATCAGTGTAAGTGTATGTTGATACTTGTGTAAAAAACATGTTTCCTGTTTCTACTGTAAAGTAGAAAATGTCACATACATTATATAAGGTAAGGGTAAAAACATAAACACGGAAGTGTATGATAATGAAAATATCTGCCATTTGTGTATTTAGTGCAGTTACTTATAAAAGACATTTTAAAAGAGACAACTTGTGTATGTGTCAGTGTCATTTTGTATTTTTTTGAGAATAGTGAAATTAAAACGTGATATAGAAGAAATGGAGCATACATGATAAACACTAAGATATTGTACTGGAAAGTGTGGCAAGGTGGCATACGCAAAAAAAGGAATTCCCCAACCACAGCATGTAAATGGTTAAACCTCCTTTTAGTAACTTTGTTACAATATTGCAGCCTTATTTAATGTTACCATCATTATCATGACTCCAATAAATAAGAATGAAAATGAATGTTAATTTTGTGGCACAACACTGGAGATGCTTACTGATCTAAGGTCCAGAGATAGTCAGGTTCTGGCATTGCCTAATAAAGCTGGGCATACATATTAGAGTAATGTTGACCAAACCCACAGTTTTTTGCAGGATTGGCTAATCATCTAATTTGTTTGGGATTGTCTTGACTCTACC
Source organism: Leptodactylus fuscus (assembly GCF_031893055.1). Lineage (NCBI taxonomy): Eukaryota > Metazoa > Chordata > Amphibia > Anura > Leptodactylidae > Leptodactylus > Leptodactylus fuscus. The sequence continues at coordinate 112,495,557 of NC_134269.1, read as the reverse complement.
CCAATGTGAAGGCAAATAAGAGTTGGGTTTCTGGATTTCAATATACCCAATCTATTTGAAGGGAAGAATACTGCCAAAAAAGCAGCAACTTTCTCCCAACTTTTCAGAGAAAATCTAAATGCTTGGCTGAGTGAAGAAATGCTTATGCGTAATGTATGAGGTGGTTGGGAAGAAAATGGTCTACCAAAACTGGAGTCTGATATCTCAGCATAGTGCCATGCAATCCAATAGATCGTAGCTGCAATACAAATATTAACACATGAACAAGAGTGGCATAGTTTCTGGAACCCCTCCATACAACAGCTTTGGGTTACATCGCTATATACACACAAACTTGCAAAAGCCGGAGTGCAGAATTTACATTTCAGCATATCATATGGTCATATGGTAAAGCTTGGTAGCAAACAAATATATTAATCTAGAAGAATGTCACCTTTAATAACTTTTAAAAAATACAATATTTAAAGTTTTAAACCCTAATTTGACAATGGCTCATTCCACTATGAAAACCAGGCATTCATGTAAAGACATCAGATGTTCTCCAGACATTCAACGGTCTCAATGCAAAGGGCACATTGGAGACATTCCTTATGCCAGTCTTAACTCATTCCCCATGAGGAGCACAACCCTCTAGAAATGGCAAGAGGCTCTACCCTCTTAGTAATTCTAGCGCATAGTCATAGCCCTGGCATGGGTTATGATCTTTGCCCTGGTTCACCACTCCACTCTGCCCACTGTCAAAAAAAGTATCCAAAATAGTAAATACAGGCCATTGTCTTTAAAAACCACTGTTGCCAATAGAAATATCATCACATTAAACCTCTTCTGAAGTCAAACATCCAATACATGCAAGTTAAAAGGCTACTGGACAACAAATCAGCAAGCATCCAAGCCAAGATCCAACACGTGGCCCTAATGGAGATTCCATGTGAGGGCTTCTACAAAATTAGAATTGGCTAAACAGTGGATCTTGGAATGATTGCTGTTTTTTTTTTGTTTTTTTTTGTTCAATATGTTTTTTTCACATGGATGTATTGGATCTTTAACTAAATAAGCTGGTGAAATCTTTAATTTTAATTATAGAAATGTTTAATATAATATGCTCTTTGTTTTGTGATGGCTTTGCTTCTTGAGATGATCTGATGTATAAGACTGGTGGACATTTTAGAAGTGTCTATAGATATATAAAATTGGTTATGAAGTTTGACTTCTGCATTTGAACTGTGCTTATATACTTAAAGGGGTTGTCCCATGAAAAGCATCCTATCTATACTGCTAGTTTATGTGGATTTAAGACTTTTCCTAAATACATTGCTTTATCAAAACTGCTTTGTTTGGCCGCTATCTTAATTTATTCACTTCAAGTGATGTAGCTGCCTGCTCTCAGGGAGGGGGAGGGGCTGATAAGCAACGGAGCTCCTCAGATAGGGGAGGGGGAGGTGAAAGCTTCGGACTACTGTGCTGTCTATCTTCAGCTTTTTTACTTATCAGCCACTTTAATTGAATTTGGCTGATAAGGGCTGAAATAAGGAGTCCGTTATCTTATCTCATTTACAACAAATCCCTCATTACTAACTGCAAACATAGCAGATAGCAGAGAAAGTGAAACCCCGCCCACCAATGTGCCGAGAAATCCAGGAAGTAAAGAGAGCACAGAGCCCTGCAGGCTACAGAACAAGAGTTATGGGAATACCCCTTTAAAGAGGACCTTTCACCACTTTTGGGCACATGCAGTGTTATATACTGCTGGAAAGCTGACAGTGCGCTGAGTTCAGCGCACTGTCAGCTTTCCAGCAGTATATAACACTGCATGTGCCCAAAAGTGGTGAAAGGTCCTCTTTAACTTATAATATATATCTGATCACCAATTTCTATATATTTGTAAGTAACCATATTGTATTCATCCTGTTACTCAAGTAGGTGACCATAAAACTAAATATATATATTTTTTGCATGGATATCTTACATTGTATACTGACCTACTGTAGTACATTTGTGTACACCACATCATTTCTTGCTGATGGATGGAGTAATGGTGACTGCAGTTGTCTAACCATAACCTGATGAACAATACAGTCTGTGATCATCTTTAATGATAACATATTCCAGGGTAACCGTTGCACAAGTAACTGGAATAACTCATGTATTTTATTCATCATTAATGCTGCTCTGTATCCTTGGAAACTGAGTGTGAAAAAGTCAGAACAAGTAGTCACTGCTAAATTCCAACATTTTATAATAGCTCACTACTTTTCTTTACGTAAGGCAGACCTTGGATCCAAAACATCCTTTAGTCAGAATATTTGAGCCTTGTATGTAGTTTCATTTTTAGCTTACAAATTTGTTGAATGTTTAACTATTATTCCCATGATATGACAAGCCTCCCCCTTGTTAAGTATTCAATGCATTACTTAAAAAAATAAAAATTAGGTCAAAAATTAAAAAAAAATAAAGATTTTTCATATTTTTCAAGGAAAATGCGTGCAAGACAAAAAAAGAATGTGCTACAACTAGTAAGAAACCAAAAAGAGTAACAAATTACATTTACTGCATATTTGTCATGGTACGTTTAAATTAAGGTTTAGTACATTACAACTTAAGGTCAAAGCTGGTTGAAGATATCAGTAGTAGATCAGTAAGCACAACTTGTTTGCTTGGCAGCAGCCAAGTTCCGTTATTGTTGCAGTTTAAGGTTTGGGTTTTGTACATTCCCAGGCATCATCCTATCTTCTCAAACAAATATGCATATGGTAGTTAGACAAAAAGCAAGTTAAGTGTACAATCTGAGCTTATTGTTAACAAGGATAATGAATGTCATATCTAGTCCTGGAACGGTGTTGATGACTGATGCTAGGCTTTTCTCATTTCAATGGCAAGATGGTAAACTAACTGTTTCTCCTTGGAAAAGGACATAAATGGAAAAAAAAAAATCTGAGGAGGATTGCTTCAGAAATGGGAAAACCAAGCTGAGACACTTTGTCTTTTAAAATCTTACATTTTGTCTATGTAGTCTAAGTCTATTTGGAAAGTTACTAATGTATTTTATTTAGACTTAGCAGAAAGATTTGTGAACTTTCCACTCTGTAAACATCCAAATAATGCCATGAAAAGATTCATGAATATTGCATTTTTTTCCAGTTTAATGTCTATACAAATCCTACTCGGATGAGGTTTGAAGAGGTAATGTGGACTAGACACTCCTTGGTGCCCTTTCAAATTCATGGGTCCTCCTGTTCCTGCCCTTCTTATTTTCTTGTAGGTGCTTCCATTTGTTGGGGCTAACCTGGGAATTTGCATTTTTTTGCCGACGTTGTTTGCGGTCTCTTTTCCATACTTGCTCACAAAATTCATCCATACTGTTGAGATTTGGGTGGTTGATTAGCTGCATGAAGTCTCTGTACCAGATCTTCTGTGTGGGTGACATGCTGTTTGATGGTTCTTTGTGCTTGTGGCTTTCAGCATCATCATCTTTGTGTAGAAGTTCATCTAAATGCTCTGTATCAATAATTTCTAGAGAAACTTTCAGGAGTGTTTGCATAAATCCATGTTCTACTGCAATACAATAATAGATTCCTGAATCTTTCTTCTTTAAGGTGCGAAGCAGAAGGCCATGATCTGTTTTTATTGTTCGATCATCCACTTTTATCTGCAAACAAGGGAGAATAAAATTACAATTATGTGGTGTGACTATAGAAACATTAACAAGTATATTAAGAGTTTGCTTAAAGAGAACCTTTCATGTCCTCCTGCATATGCAGTTTTATATACCGCTAGAAAACATACCGTGCGCTGAATTCAGCTCATTGTCGGCTTTCTCTTTATCTGCCCCAGGGCTGGGGATGTCGGTGCTGTTACGGATCTCAGCCCACTGTCAGAAGGGCATTCCTGACAGTCTAGCTTGGCTGTGAGGAGTGCCCCTCCTGGCAGGACTCATCTATAGCCCTGTATTGTCAGAGGGGGTGTTCCTTATTGCCCAGCGATGATGCTAAGCTGTAAGGAACGCCCTTCCCCTGACTGCACTCATCCATAGCTCTGTACTGGAGGGGCATTCTTCACAGTATAGTATCATTACTGGCTGGTAAGGAATGCCCTCTCTGATAGGACAGGGATATGGACAAGTACTGTCAGGGAAGGAATTCCTTACAGCCCAGCTAGACTGTCAGGAACACCCTCCTGATAGTGGGCTGAGATCGGTAACGGCACCGATATCTCCAGCCCTGGAGTACATAACAGGAAAGTTGAGAGTACGCGGAATTCATCGGCTTTCTAGCAGTATATAAAACCACATGTGACTGAGGACATAAAAGGCCTTCTTTAATATACTTTGCATGATACACCTTGCATATCTGCTCACAGACTAAACCAGATATATTGTAGGAGGTTACTGGCACTCAGGACAAACATTTCAGCTGCAACCTTAAAGGGAGCGCGAAAGCCTTCCTGACATGTCTGTATTTGTATTGTAATCTCCATAATATAACAATTCTAGAGCACATTTTCTTATCGCTTTCCATTGCACCATTCCTCTAAAGAAATATGACTGACAACTAAGTATCACAGTACTAGCTGGGGATTTGTCTACAAATGATACTCTCTTACACTGTCCATTCAGTGTTTACAATATCGGACTATGTAATGACCCGCTACTGACAAAAACAATGGAAATGCCCAGTCGGCAATTTATTCATAACATTGTAGGAGGAATAACAGAGGAACAATACAACAGAGAGTTCTAGGGTAGAATGCTCTAGGAAGTTAGGGATTTACTTATATAGGCCTGTCAGGACTGGTTACAGGTCCTCTTTAATTTAGAACCTGCACACATCAGGATCATATTAAAGCATGGCAAAAAGGGCAACTGCCTTGGGGCATCCATCTCTCCTATTAGTAGTCTGAACTAAACTTCTACCTTGACAGGACATATCAAACTTGCACATAATATTATTTAAGGGCTAGAATTTTGGCTATGTCATTGTCAAAATACTATATGGCAATAATAAATGAACAATGTATTCTTCTGTTCAGCTCTGTAAGGTTTTATTACTGAGGCGTAGCATGACCCATGTTTGGATGTTAATATGACACATTTTTCTGTTTCTTTCCTTTACCATGTCTGATGCCCAATAATTCAAGAAAATTAAACACACAGTAAAATACAAAGGTGGAAACTTTAAAAATGATATTAAACATATTGTGCAGTATAGTCAAAAAATAATATGAATTTGTGTATTTGCACACATAACATGTAGGTTTGTATTTGCACTCAAAGCACTACTAAGTGGCAAGCCCATAAAATTAGTTACAGTTGCAAAAATAACTAGCCCACAATACAAAGTAAAAGACTTGCAGGTTCCCTTGCAACTGAAGACAGTGGCAACGCTTTGATGTATTTAGCAGCACATTACTTGGGTAATGCTCAGTTACAAGCTACAGCTCATTACACATCTGGCAGTTGTCTACTCTTCTGTCTGCAGTTGCAAATCAAGAGTTAACATTTCAACAATTATTGACATCTAAATACAAATGGCTTAGCTGCAAAGAGAACATTTGCTTAAAAAATATATGAAGTGGATACAATCTCATTACTGACCCATTACTCATCATTACTGACCCACTGGCCATACTTTATCACTTTAGTTCAGTATGGCCTATGGCCTACTGCTTATATGCAGTATAGAAATGCTTAAATCAAGAAGGAAAAAAATAGAATTTCTATACAAGCACCAAACTAAGGAAACCAAGAATTTTACGGTTAAGATAATGACTTATCCAACTTGTGCTAATTACCCCATAAAGTACAATCTGTCTTTTACCAGCCCCGTAACTCTTTATACACAACTTACAGATACTACAGTAATGGCGGCGCTCTTTTAACAATGCCACTAAAGATCATTGTAAATTCTTTTACAATTCTTCACTTCTCTATACTTCACCTATGCGAGACCTTTCCCACTTGTAGTCATGCTTACTGTAGGTTGAGAAACATTCTTACTCTTTACAGCAAGTTTTACTGAAACATGTTTCAACAATACAATGGAAAAAGAGCAACGTTGCGAAACGTTTTTCATGGTTCATTGTCCGGGTATGTAGTTGTAGTCTTCAAGCAATGATTTTTTTGTTTTTTTTAAAGTCTCAAACAAAATCTTTAAGAACAAGCAATTGTCTATTGGCAAAGTTCTTATGGGTAAGTATTGATTGAGAATGGTCAGTCGGATTTGCGGAGGTAGCACTTCCTGAGATCGTTAATCTCTCTATCTGGCACATTGGCTGTATTTTAGAAAACTGTGTAACATAACACAGCTGGACCTGGTTTATAAAATTTATACAATGTGATTTTCTGGATTTTATTTTTGATATTCTATCTCTCACTGTTAACCCCTTAGCGACCCTTGACGTAACTGTACGTCATGGGTCGCATGGGGATGTATGGAGCGAGCTCACACGCTGAGCTCGCTCCATACACGGCAGATGCCGGCTGTATCATACAGCCAGGACCTGCCAATAACAGCAGCGGTCGGTGCCCGAGCCGATCGCTGCTGTTAACCCTTTACACACTGCGGTCAAACGTGACCGCAGTGTGTAAACGGCGCCGGCGGCATGGGCGCCGCCATGTTTCGCCGATCGCCGCCCTCCTGAACGTCACATGAGGGCGGTGATCGGTTGCTATGACAGCCGGAAGCCTATTGAAGGCTTCCAGGCTTGTCTCTGCATGAGATCTATTAGACGATGCCAGAGGCATCGTCTAATAGAAGTGCTGCGATTTTCCTATTCACTGCAATACTGTAGTATTGCAGTGAATAGTATGAGCGATCAGACCCCCTAGGTTTCAAGGTACCTAAGGGGTCTGATCATAAATGTAACAGAAGAAAAAAAAAAGTTTTTAAAAGTATTAAAAAAATAAAAAAAATATAAAAGTTCAAATCACCCCCCTTTCCCTAGATTAGCTATAAAAGTAATTAAAGAGCATTAAACATAAACATATTAGGTATCCCCGCGCTCCAAAATGCCCGAACTATTAGAATATTAAAACATTTATCCCGTACTGCGAACGGCGTAGCAGCAAAAAAAATAAAAACCGCCAAAAAGCGTTTTTTTCAACACTTTGCCTCCTATAAAAAATTGAATAAAAAGTGATCAAACCATCAGATCTTTCCCCAAATGGTATCAATAGAAACGTCATCTTGTCCCGCATAAAAAGACACCACAACCAGCTCCATACATGGAAATATGAAAAAGTTATAGGTGTTAGAACATGATGACACAAAATTTTTTTTCTATTTTGCAAAGTTTATCATTTTTTTAAAAGTATCAAAACATTTCAAATACTATATAAATTTGGTATCACCGCGTTCGTACTGACACGTAGAACACAGGTAACATGTCATTTGTACCAAACAGTGAACGCTGTAAAAATTAAACCCATAAGAAAATGGCGCAAATGCATTTTTTCTCCAATTGCACCTCATTCTGAATTTTTTTCCAGCTTCCCAGTACATTGCACAGCATATTGAATGATGCCATTACAAAGTACAATTTGTCCCGCAAACAATAAGCCATCATGTGACTCTGTGAACTGAAAAATGAAAAAGTTATGGCTCTTGAAATGTGAGGAGGGAAAAACGAAAATGCGAAACCAAAAAATGGCCGGGTCCTTAAGGGGTTAAAATTAACCTACCCTTAAAATTATAGACAGTTCATGTCTTTGACTTTGGGCAAACTTAAAAAATGAGCAAGGGGTCAAATACTTATTTCCAACACTGTATATTCCTATTTGGTCCAAATAAAGAGCCTATCTTTGATTATTCAAAAGCAACAACCAACATGGCTGCTTTTTAAGTCTCAGACTAACAAAACACAACATTGCTTGTCTATGTAAGTAACTATAGATGGGAAAGCATGGTGGCTCAGTAGTAAGCACTGCAGTGCTGGAGTCCTGGATTCGAATCTTGCCAAGGACAATATCTGCAAAGACTTTGTATGTTCTCCCTGTGTTTGCATGGGTTTCCTCCCTCACTCCAAAGACATACTGATATGGATTGTAGATTGTGAGTCATGTATGAGACAGTGACTGTCAACGTCTGTAAAGAGTTGTGAAATATAATGGTGCTATATAAGTATAATAAATAAATAAACTATACCAATCACCACAAAAGGTGAAAATTGAATAAGTAAAACTATTTTACTGATAGTGTAAACAAGTTAAATAAAAAGTTTAACTTACCTCTTCTTTCTTGTCATCATTCTGTTTCTGGAACTGCCAGAATACTGTGGCTCGCTGTGATTTTGGACTGCATTCAAGGAATGTACTGCTGTTCTCCACACCATAGATTATCTTCTCATCCAAGCTCTGTCTATGCGGGTCATCTGAAAGCAGGAAAAACACCACATGACAATGATATTTTACTCAAGGACTTTCATTCTACACCCTTTCAAAATGGCTAAGTGCTGGCAGTTTTATATTTGTCATGCTGAGAGAAAAGCAATTTCACAAACATTGTATGCATGTATGATCACATCTAGTACAATTCAACTCATTGCAGGATTTCCCCTCAAAAGCCCTTTTATTTCAGTTGGACCACCCAAAAAGAACCCTATTGTGAAATATAACAAGTAGAACATCATAAGGAAGCTGCTTGCACAATTGACCCTACATAGTATAGACATTATACCATACATCCACAAATTGCCAATGACCAAAAGAAAGCTAATCTCTAACACTATATCCTATTATATCATACAGAACATAGGCATAAAACATAACCTGTATTAAGCTCAAATACATTTACATTTGTATATGCTAATTTTTAGGTATATCTCTATTCCTTTAGGTAGTTGCATGGAGCTCCCAATATATCACTTTAATGGTACATACACTCACCGGCCACTTTATTAGGTACACCATGCTAGTAACGGGTTGGACCCCCTTTTGCCTTCAGAACTGCCTCAATTCTTTGTGGCATAGATTCAACAAGGTGCTGGAAGCATTCCTCAGAGATTTTGGTCCATATTGACATGATGGCATCACACAGTTGCCGCAGATTTGTCGGCTGCACATCCATGATGCGAATCTCCCGTTCCACCACATCCCAAAGATGCTCTATTGGATTGAGATCTGGTGACTGTGGAGGCCATTGGAGTACAGTGAACTCATTGTCATGTTCAAGAAACCAGTCTGAGATGATTCCAGCTTTATGACATGGCGCATTATCCTGCTGAAAGTAGCCATCAGATGTTGGGTACATTGTGGTCATAAAGGGATGGACATGGTCAGCAACAATACTCAGGTAGGCTTTGGCGTTGCAACGATGCTCAATTGGTACCAAGGGGCCCAAAGAGTGCCAAGAAAATATTCCCCACACCATGACACCACCACCACCAGCCTGAACCGTTGATACAAGGCAGGATGGATCCATGCTTTCATGTTGTTGACGCCAAATTCTGACCCTACCATCCGAATGTCGCAGCAGAAATCGAGACTCATCAGACCAGGCAACGTTTTTCCAATCTTCAATTGTCCAATTTCGATGAGCTTGTGCAAATTGTAGCCTCAGTTTCCTGTTCTTAGCTGAAAGGAGTGGCACCCGGTGTGGTCTTCTGCTGCTGTAGCCCATCTGCCTCAAAGTTCGACGTACTGTGCGTTCAGAGATGCTCTTCTGGCTACCTTGGTTGTAACGGGTGGCTATTTGAGTCAATGTTGCCTTTCTATCAGCTCGAACCAGTCTGGCCATTCTCCTCTGACCTCTGGCATCAACAACGCATTTCCGCCCACAGAACTGCCGCTCACTGGATGTTTTTTCTTTTTCGGACCATTCTCTGTAAACCCTAGAGATGGTTGTGCGTGAAAATCCCAGTAGATCAGCAGTTTCTGAAATACTCAGACCAGCCCTTCTGGCACCAACAACCATGCCACGTTCAAAGGCACTCAAATCACCTTTCTTCCCCATACTGATGCTCGGTTTGAACTGCAGGAGATTGTCTTGACCATGTCTATATGCCTAAATGCACTGAGTTGCCGCCATGTGATTGGCTGATTAGAAATTAAGTGTTAACGAGCAGTTGGACAGGTGTACCTAATAAAGTGGCCGGTGAGTGTATATTCTGAAACAACTCCAGTTTGTGTCCAATTATTTGGCGCACCAAATCTGTTCTCATTATTAAAATGCATTGGATCCTTGACATGTTTTGCTACAATATTGGCATACTTAGGGATTATAAGGGCATATATTCCTTAGTATTAATTGTAATATGGAACAAAGGAGGACTCATTTTTTTAAATGTTTTTTGTACATTTTCTATGTTTAGTGTTCCTTTAATATCAACCTAACATCAACATCAACAGACCAAGCCAAAAAAACAAAACAAATCTAGCTCTATAGCAGATCTTTTCCAAAGGTAGATGTCAGAAGATAAAAGGATGCTAGATTCTTTTGTTCTCAGAGGAGCTTTGACACCCACAGCGGTGCCTGGAAGAAGCTTACCTCCATTGGTGAAGCCAGTCATGCATGCATATGCAGGGAGGGTGTTGGAAGGTATAGTCATCTGCCACATATTGGTGTTTATTTCTTGTTGCTATTGTGTTGGGGGATAGTAGCAAAGGCTGCAATAACTAATAGCTCATTGGGGTTTGGGATATTACAAAAATGTTCACCAATCTAACTTCTTTTTAATACAGGCTAAAAATTTCCCTAGCAACACTCTAGCTAAGCTGTTACTGAGGAAAATCTACATGCATTTACACAACCAGTATATAGATCTTTAGCATTTGCCAGGAGGGAAGGGTGGTCACTTCAAAAGGATGTATCTGTGGTTTTATACAACCTATAAAAATGATTCTGCTATCTCATGAAGCTGATATCTTAGCTTTCACTTGCTGCCAGTATGACGTACTAGATATAAAATAACCTGAGTTATCACCAGTTAAAAACACAGTTGGAAATTTGAGCTTTATATGCGACAGTTCATGTTGCATATAAAAGTTATAGTCTGTGTTTTAATTTAGGGACACCACCATTTTCCTGTAGCTAGTAATCCATATCAAAGCTAAGAATCTCAGCTTTCACGTCATACCAAAACATTTTTTGGTTGGTCAGTTGCTCACATAGAAATATGACAGTGAGCCACATTTCCATTTATAAGGCTCTCAGCAGTTATCCTCCAAACACATATTAAAAATTTCCAGGAAAATCATATGCAAATCTCAAACCCTTCCTATAAATTCTCCTGCCATACTTGTGCTCTTAAATTTAGTGAAAGTCCATACAATACATTTTTATGATCAAAATGGGCTAGTAATTTTTGTATTCCTCTATCGAAAGAACCAAAGTAAACATTTCCATTCATCCTAATAAGTTTAAGAGGAAATCCTCACCAATCTGCTGTTTTAGCTCTTAAAGGAATTTCCATGAAGACATTTTTTTTTTAGTTGGACCACCCAAAAAGGACCCTATTGTGGAATCTAAAAAATAGAACATCTTACAACAAAAAAATCCAGAAATTGTCTACTTTTTCCTTACGTAGAACTTGTAATGTTTTATATAGAACAAATTATAGGGCATATAAACAGAAAACCCATTATAACCAATCCTCTCAAAGCAGTCAGCTCCTGACTTTACAAGGAAATTGGGAGGTATACTTTACAATTTATGTAAGCTAACCTTGTGGCTTTTCATTTAAATTCAGTTTGTGTCCTTATGGTTAAAAACATGTTTTGTGTAATATATTGCAGTGGGATATTGTTTTTCACAGTTTTATAGGGATGATTTACAATCAGTGGCAATGTTATTGAGGAAGCAATTTCCAATCAATTATTTCCATAATATATTTACATTTGACGAATTTAGAGAACAAACACTCAGCTTAGATTGTTCTTCTAATTATTTCCTCTCACAAAAGCAGAGTTTCCTGAGTATTAATCATGCTATAAAAATCACTTGGCAATTACAGCCTATTATCCCCTTGGCTTACTCTACTGAAAATGGTGTTTATACTCCAAAATCTCCTAAACAAGCCACACAGTTGAGAAAACTAGCATTTAAGGCAGTTGAGTGACAGAAAGCAGGAGCATCGCACCTTACCTGATAAAACACAGTAGGATAAGAAAATATTTACTAAGTCTAATAAACAAAGAGACCACCAGAACACCAAGTGACAAGGTCACGTTTCCAATGTGACCTGCAAAAGGTAATTAAAAAGTGAGAAAACTGGATAAATAGGCAAGCAAGTGAAGGTGCTTTGCCTACCACACAAGAAGAAAACCTATTACCCCTGCCGCAATTCAGCAGAATGATGGCTTCCATGCAGAAGAAAACGATATTTAGGTAATGGTACTGGCCTGGTGCTTGATTTCATTGCTTTCATTGTTATCATTCATTTCTATGCTGTTGTAATTAATACTGGCATCTGTTTCATTTGGCAACAGACACGTTTTGGAAAGCACTGGTAGGTTAATTCACTTCTCATTAAATTAGCCCTGCTGTGTATATGTTTGTGCATGTCCGGGAGGGGTGATTAAGGCTATAAACCTATAGACCAGTGTTTACCAAACTTTTGAGACTCAGGGCACCCCCAGATAAAAAAAAAAAAAACCTTAGGACGCCCCTACCAAATAATTTTTACCAAATGATCAATAAAAAAAATTGATCCTAAAGAGTTTTTTGATAATGCAATCATCTTCCCCACCAGTGATCCCTGTTGGGAATCACTATATTAGACTAACATCATGTGAACCTGCAATTTTTATTGTATTGGCCAAACATCTAATGTGTACAAATATTTGAGTCATGTATTCAGCAAAAAAAGCAAGCAAGGTTGGGATGTAGATTTTCAGCATGTCTCAAAGACAATAAAGGTTCCATCTATAGAGCCATCAACCCTTCTATAATATAATAGCTCTGAATCTGAGAAGTAGTCTACCTAAATAGCTGAACAAAACCATAACTGTCAATGCCTTTAAAAAAAAAAAAAAAAAAAGGGGGGGTTACTAATGTAAATGTACAAAAGGATCACCTCTCCTGGGCTCCTTTGTAGTGTTAGGTTCTCCTTTACAGGCATCTTGGGTGATGTCGCATGGACCTGTGAGACCTGAGATTGAGCATCAGTGGTTGCCTGGAGAACTAGAGAAGTCATGATGCTTGCATCAAAGCACTGAGATATTGGCCTACCCCACATGACTACTGAAGCCCAATCACAAGCCAAAAAAGACCTGAGAGCATAATAATAGCAAAGAAATTTGGTCTAAAACAAAGCTGTAAAATCGAAAGTGTACTCAGGATCAGTACGGAAATTTTTCCTGGTTTTGGGTAGAATGGTTCCTGATTTATGGATCAATAGGGGAATTTTATTTTAGTCATATCCCTTCCCTCCATTTCCACCCTTTCCTATTTATTGTAAAAATAAATTAAATAAAGACTCTATAGCGCCCATTAACCCGGCCCTGTTTCAATATAGTTTTTTTTACCATATACTGTACATCTTAGATCCTAAAGCTTTGATCAAGGATTATATTTGGCTAAAAGTCTTATCCAAGAAAACTGTTTAAATAGCGGCCTCAGTAAAAGAAAACAAACTGTAGCGGAGTGACCTCTTGTTTGTTTTACTAGCTTTCATCATCTTTATAGTAGGTTCAGACATCTGAATATCATACACGAAAATAAAAATCAAACATATATCATATGGTTTATAATAGTTTCAGATGTTCATATACTATGGGAAAAGTATAGAGATGGAAACTATGAACTGATGGCACATATAGGGGCAGTCACGTGAAGGTACACATGCATGGCCGGCAGATGCGGAATGCTTAGTTTAGTAAATGGTTTAGTCACACTTATTGGGTAATATATCAGCTCTACTCTGTTATGTTTTATTGGTTATTAGTACATGGTGTAATGATTAATAATACTGAAAACGTGCTCGAAAGATATAATATATGAGTTTGAGAAATGTTATAACTCCAAGCTCCAGAACAGATTACACATTAATTCTACAAGGTGATGTAAAAAGTATATTTTACACAGTTTATATGATCATTTGTGTAAGAATATGTGAAATAACATTTACACAAGTAAGCATGAATGTGTAAAGGTGCAATAAGTCACACAGGTCCTTCGGGGAAGTATTAGTTAGCGCTGGAGTACTATGAAATTTAGTAGAATCGGATTACATGCTGGATACTTAGAAAAAAAATATTTCAACGGAAGTATATAAGGATCTACAAAAAAGCAAAGCTAAGCAAATGATTTTTAACATATAAAGACTGATGGCGTAACCATAAGACCACAAAGCAAGATGTAACAGGAGCTCTCTCCACTAAGATTTGCTTCTTCAATAAGTTTAGGATTATTTTAGATTTCCGTAATGCAAAGGCTTAATGGATACAGTGATACAGAGCACAGGAATAATACAAAAAAGTCTGTATGTCTCCAACACAAAATAGTTAAAAAAAAACCTTGATGCCACATACAAATAATGCAAACTTTATATCACAGCACTGGCATAGTGCCATAGAGGACTAATAATGTGCTGTATAGAGATGAGCGAGTAGTGTTCGATCGAGTAGGTGTTCGATCGAATACTACGGTATTCGAAATACTTGTACTCGATCGAACACTACTAGCTGTTCGAAGTTTAAGGTTCGATGCAGAACCAGCGTTGATTGGCAGAATGCTATACATTCTGCCAATCAATGCTGGTTCTTCTCTTACCTTTCCGAAGTCTTCTCCGCGCTGCGTCCCCGCATCTTCTTCCGGGTGGAATTCACTCTGCCTAGGCATCCAGCCTAGGCAGAGCCGACTGCGCATGCGCGGGCATGCCCTTGCATGCGCAGTCGGCTCTACTCAGGCGTCGGGCCGGGTAGAGTCGACCGCGCATGCGCAGTCGGTTCTGCCTAGGCCCCGATGCCTAGGCAGAGTGAATTCCAGCCGGAAGACGACGCCGGGACGCTGCGCAGGGAGAAGAATCCAGGCCGACCATCACTCGTGGACTTGGTAAGTATAATTTTATCAAATGTTGCCTACCCCTGAAATGAGCATTTCCCCCCATAGACTTTAATGGGGTTCGAAATCCATTCGAACAGTCGAACAGTGTGCGGCTGTTCGAATCAGATTTCGAACCCCGGACATTTAAGTGTTCGCTCATCTCTAGTGCTGTATGCTGCAGGGTTTCATGGGAATCCATAATAAAACCTACCCTTCATTCACACGACCATAGTTTTCATGGCCGTTTTTCACCTGAGTGGCTGCCATTTAGATGGATCTCTCATACATTACAGTTTATGGAGGGATGTGGGAAAACAGACAAAATAGAGCATGACCTATATTTTGATGGTTCTTGATAACGGACCTTCAAAGTATCGGTCATGTGAATGGCCACCATTCATAGACATTGAAATAATATGGCCGTGTGATGGTCGTTTATGACATTTGTGTGACTGTAGGCTTAGAATGGGGATCCATTCAGTTTTTCCAAGACTCTTTCTTCATTCATAGTCATCTGTAATTTCATCTCACATCTGAGTGAAATTGGTCACCCTTAGTTTTGGATTACAACTTTTAAGGGAACTTTATAAGAAAACCACTTTATTAAAAGGGAATTTAAAGAGACCTAAGACTTATTATAGACATTTTATGTATTTTGAAATGTTACATAACTTTCTTTTATACCTTTTGTTTAAATTCCTTGAGTTTTCCTCAAGTACATTGCTCATTATGGGAGTGAGCATGGATACACTTTTTGAGAATCATTGGTCAGTCGATTGGATTGGTCTGTAGCTTTTGAATTCAAACAAGAACAGTTTTATCCACTGACTATCACAGAGACACTACACAGAAAATGTATAATGTACAGTCAGATAATGATTTTTTATGCACTTTATTTGCATGTATGTAATAATTTACATAAACCCATCTTAATTAGCCATGGAAGGAAGACAAAAATATCAAGTAGATCCAGAAGGTGGAGCTATTTACTCATGTCTACTGTCAGCCAGCTTGTACACATATGAATTAACAGCTGCAACAATGTGAGATATTGTGTGTGTGAGATTGTGTATGTAAGACTGGATGTGTGACTGTGTGTGTGTGAGACTGTGTGTGTACATGGACCTTTTAAAATGCCACATAAGACTGGTCACTTGAATGATATAGATGAAACACTGCAGATACATTCAGTAATATCATAAAAATATCCAGTCAGCATTAACATAGAAGTGAGTAATGATACAATAGTGATATATAGTGAGTAATGACATGAGTGTTGTACATAGTAAAAGGGAGATCTGCTGTAGAAAGCTACAAATCCCAAAGTTCATATAGTTTAATCCTATTTTTTAATCCTATTTATAATACTAAATTATATGAATTTGGTGATCCTTGTATCAACCCAGTAGTATTGGGAAATAAGATGTGAGTCATACATCACAAAATTCCTCCCAAAATACTGTATTAACAACTGTGAAACTTTCCTTCCACTATAAAAATGAAGGGGAGGAAGAAAAATCTGTAAATCATTACACTAGTGATTTGTACCAAAATGTGATACAGATTTAGCGCCATCCGATGAAAGACACTTTAATTACACTACAGAAGAATATCAGTAACATTGCAGATATGGCTTTCCTGACTTTTCCTCTTGGCTGAACAGATCCAGAAATTTAGGTCAAGAGATTGTTGTTCACCCAGAGATGCAACTAAAGTCTTGTGGACCCTGATGCAATCTTTTGTCCGGGGCCCCCTACCTAATCCATACAGCGAATTCTTTATAGTGATGGTTACTGAAGCTAAGGAGTTTAATAAACCTTAGTGTGGTTAGGGTGATCTGTGGGTCTCCTTGGCTTAGAGGCCAGATGGGATCTGCAATCTCAATATTGATGCCAGTGCTTATGGGCCCCCTAAGGCTCATGGACCCCGGGGAGACTGCTCCCTCTGCATCCCTTCAAGTTGTGCCCCTGTGTTCACCATTTGATAAACTTATTTGCTATTTATATATCTCTGTGTGGCCACCTATTGGCTGTCATGTGAACTGTAGCCCATCATTGATTTTATCATATTGCTATATTGTACTGTATTCAATTGGTTTAATAAGTATTTTGAGTCCTTAACCAAATAAACGTGAAGTTAAGGATGAAATTACTGCCTAAGGTAAGTACTGTAGCATACAATGTGATAGCCAGATTTACCGACATGAACGTCATATAGGGAGCAGGACTCCTAGCAGTATAGTTATCTATGGTACTAGGATTCCCTGCCTCTCAGCGACATACTGTCCCATACTATAATTGTTATGAAGGGTCATATATACATAGAGACAGCCCAGTCCTCGTTGGGAACTTATAAGCAAAATGTTTCTGTATATAAATGGGGAAAAATTTTTGGACAACAGCCTCAAAACAGCAACCAACCCACCCTGCTCATCTGTGGGTGCTGTATCATCTGTGGTTGATCTGCATTTCATCTCTGTGAAGAGCAGATGAACATTTTTTTGTTTCTTTTTCTATATTTTGTAAATCTCTGGGTCCATGAATAACAAGTGACACATGGATACCATTTGCTTTTTTCACAGACCCATAGACTTTCACTGGTGTGATGCATCTGCAATGTATTAGCATCAGTAAAACAATAAATAAATAAATAAATAAATAAATAAATAAATAAATAAATAAAATTCACTGATTTTGTTGTTTTTCGCAGATGTGAGGATAAGGTCTTAAAGGGGTTGTCCAAAGAGTAAAAAGTTCTTAAAACAAGTTCAAAGTGGATTAAAAATGGATTAGAAGCAATGCTCATCTCACAAATCTGTTGTACCTTGGGTCCTGTTTCCACTTTTTGTTCCCTCTTGAAATCCAGGAAATAACCACTTCAGACAGTAATTGGCTCATGGGATTTGCTGTGTTTCAAGATGAGAACATGAGATAGATACCAATAGGTGCTCAGAGGCAGAAGTGGATTGGTAAGGTAAGTGATACTACTTTTCTGTTTTTAACCCGTTCCTGGACTGTTTTAGGCTAAGGTATAAAAGCAACAGAGTACATTGAGCAGAATGGAAAAGTGTAAGTTGCTTCCTTTATATTTCCCATTCCTTTTGTCGCCACTCCTGGGTTTGGCTCAAAAAAAAAAAAAAAAAAATCTGCATCTGCAATGTAGGATCTTAGCCTTAGGCAGGGTTGTGCAGTCATAGCAAATCCCATTCCCACTTTGCGGTAAAATCCATGCAGCGAACGCACTATGGTTTTGGAAATCGCAGCATGTCAATTATACCGATGGAAAAGACGTTGATTTCTTTATAGATATATTTGAAGTGAAAAGTCTGCAGAGGAAACTTTTGTGAACTTTCTGTGCAAAGCGCTGAGACTAGAACTGCGGTGAGTTGCTGCTGTGGTTTTTCCAGCATCGCGTTTTCACTGCGGGACACTACTTGGGGCCTTACCCTATGTTCACATCTGCGTTCAGTATTCTGTTTGGGGAGTCCGCTTGGGGACACCCCGAACGGAATACCGAACGCAACTGCAAGCGCTGTGCAGTAAAAGCACACGGACCCCGTAGATTATAATGGGGTCTGTGTGCTTGCCGCACACTGCCCACACGAATCATGCGGGCAGGAAAGTAGATTGTGAACTACTTTCCTGTCCACATGTTCCCTGTGGAGATTTTGAAGCAAACACGCGGAACCCATTATAGTCTAGGGGTCTGTGTGTTTTCAGTGGCACACCGCTTGCAGTTGCATTCGGTATTCTGTTCGGGGAGGGGGGGTCCTCATGTGGACTCCCCCAGACTGAATACAAATGCTGATGTGAGCGAGGCCTTAGCCTTAAAGTTTTCTTTCCAACTTCTTTAAGGGAGCCCTAGTTCAGCTGCTTGTTGCGTTAAGGTGCTGCAGATTACTCTGGACTCCTTGGCCCATTTTGTTTAGCAGTAAGTACAAAGCTTTCATGTAGAATACTAAAAGAAAATCTGCAAATGCACAACAGACAACATTATCTTTTTCCATTAGATGTATGATCTACAGATCTGTTTCTATTCCCAGAATTCATTTTAACACAAAAGACATGTAAAATTGTTTATAAAAAGTGGTTACATAAATGATGTATAGCCAAGGAATGCAGAGATGAAATATTAGTCTACTCGCTAACCTTGACCATTAAAACAAGGAACAAAAATGAATGATAGTCAAAAATTCTACAAAAATACAAAAATAAACTTGGTGTGGTACAGTTTAGGCAAGTTTATTATTAAAGGGTAATAATTTGTGAGAAACACTGCAAATAGGTTAAATATTAGAATTTTAGAAAGCAAAATAAAGAACCATATAAAGAGTAATAAAGCGGAACAGAAGAAAATACATTATACAAATTAATAGATTAATCAGAGTAAGAAAATCAATGTTACTACGTAGTGTAATAATATATTTTTTAAAAAAATATTTGCCATAGTTTATATAGTTCTCACATATTCTGCAGTTCTAGACAGAAATTACCACCCTTCCATTAGTTCTCGTCTCTGATGTCATAACAATTTCATATCTATCTATTATCCATGTATTGTATATTTCCTTTAATATATACAGAAATCAACATACTGCACAGAGCTGTCCAGAAATTGTCACCAGTTCCATTTTGAATTCTAACTCCTCTGATGCAGCCACTCGTCTTCACAGTCTTTGTTGCCACTCACCCACAGTCTTAGTTCACTAAGACTGCCGCCACTGTCCTGTACTGGGTCCTCTGGAGAGTGGCAACAGAGACCTGGAGGGGGAATTCAGCAGTTCTGGAATAAAGGAGGGGTGACAATGCCCAGGATTTTCCAGAAGGGGTCACCCTCGGAAATTCCTGGGTATGATCTATCTATCTATCTATCTATCTATCTATCTATCTATCTATCTATCTATCTATCTATCTATCTATCTATCTATCTATCTAATCTGCAAAGTAAGCGAAAGAACACTAATCTGCAAAGTAAGTGAAAGAACAAAACAGTTAACTGAAATCATTGCACATTTCATGCTAGTACTATGTAAGCACAGTGAGCAGTCATTTATTTGATATGAATCAGTTGTGTGGAAATTTACAAGATTTCATGCTTTTGCATTATGGTTAGATTAGACCATATGTTGTTTGTATTCCTTTGTTTTCTCTTTTACATTATAAACCCATTTGAACAGATGCCTCCTTACAATGCTAGTAACGCAACAGTGTATCAGCACATCTTTTACATAGCTGGTATAGTTAAAAAAAAATAATTGAAAAAAAAATCCAAGGACAACCGTTTACTTCAGAAACAATAATGATGTAAGTAAGATAGCACGATGCATTCAGGATATAGTAAAGCTGCCATACAAACATGATGTTTAACCAGTATTTTGGATACATAAATTCTTCCTTTTGTTCTGCACTTTGTACTTAGCTGTGCACTTGGTGCTATAGGACTTGCGACACAGTTTGCTTGTGATTTTTCTTGTCACATGCAGTAGATTTGTTGCAACTGTCCCATTCATCTGAACTTGCAGAAACTGATGAGCTTGCCACCGAAATAACCCTTTTTTATGCATATTGTGAGCCCCACATAGAGCTCACAATGTACATTTTTCCCTATCAGTATGTGTTTTTGGAATATGGGATGGAAATCCACGCAAACACGGGGAGAACATACAAACTCCTTGCAGATGGTTTTTCGTCCTTGGCGGGATTTGAACACCAGGACTCCAGCGCTGCAAGGCTGCAGTGCTAACCACTGAGCCACCGTGTGGCCCCACCGAAATAACCCATTTCACATGAATGTAACTTATTTTAAGTTTTTCCTTATACCAGGCATGGTGTAAAACCAACCTCTCATTATTATTGTGGAACTCTAATTTTACTCACCATGATGTTGTAGATCTGAACAGTGTGTAAGAGGGTCCCCATTTCTGATATCTTGTCTCCGTGTACGCCTACAAAATGCAAATAAAAGGTTTATATCTTGCATTTTGGTTTTACCTTCTAGATAAATATATTCTATGAGCTGACATAATGCTAAATAATTTCCCTTTGGCTTATGTTTGGCTGTTACATGTTGGCATAGCTTTGTTCCGCTGTATTAGAAAGTGTAGTGCCATGCTTTCTAATAATATATACAGTGGGGCAAATAAACTAATGAAGATTTGCCAGAATTTTGGCGTAATTTGTATTTTAAAAAAATCCCCACTATATAAGTGTTTTAGACACTTTCTTATGTGTCATGCTCAACAAGTGGGCAGAGCTCATCACGATAGGTGTGTGCCTTGCCGAAAAGTGTTGAGGCTTAATATGCAACACCACTATCCAAAAATGTGTCACAATTTTGGCCCATATTTTTCTGGATTGAGCTATTCGCTTACTCCCATCTCCCCTTTAATAACACTACATTCAAGCATGTGTTTTATAAAGTAGGGTTTGAAGACAAGCATGTACAGTAGGGTTGAGAGGACTACAATTGCTTTTGGCTATATGAGTGGTCAGCCGACAATGATGTGAAACCTTAAGTGACAATATTGTACAGATAAGAGTTTTTCAAGTACTTAATGCTATGAAAAAGTTGACTTTAGAGTCACGATGATAATATTGGTATGTCTATTCATTCTCAGATCTGATAATAATCTGAGCAAACTTCTGCTACATTGCTCCACATTTTAGGTAAGAAATAATAATGCATATTATGAAGTCAAATATCTGAATTCAAGTCCGTTTGTCAAGTTTCAAAGGCAATGTTCTTTCAGAAAAGCTTGTAACGCTACAACTGCATTTAAGTCGTTTCATATCTGATGTAAAGAAAGACAGGCTGACGTTCTATTGTTACCTTTTGTCATATAACCGTTTCTGATCAAGTTCTTTACACATCTAATAGCATGTCACCCAAAGATCAATACATGTTATTCAGACTACGTTTACTGAAAAGGTGTGCGCAGCGTCTTCCAGGGCAATTGGAAATATTGATTTCAGCCTTAAAAATCACTGACATTTTGTTCAATAAGACAGAGAAGAATTGTTCAAAGGGTATTTCATTTCTTTTTACTTTTCTTAGCAGGATTGAAAAATTCAAAATGATTCTATTTTCTCCTTTAAAGGCTCCACGACTATGGAAAGTTTTTGTAAATATGTAAACTTTTGATCTATACTATTACATTAAGAAGATAGCTTAATGACTATACCTAGTAAGATTAACAATACCAATTATAACTGTAATAGTTATTTAGCATTATTCTAAATTATTATTAATAATAATAATAACAACAACAGCAGCAATTATGAGCATAAATGCGGTTAGGTAACACTGTATGTGTGTGTATATATATATATATATATATATATATATATATATATATATACACACAAGATATTTATACAGACCAATCAATGACTATGTGCTTAATTCTCTTATCTTATCTTAATGGAGGTTTTACCTTTAAAAAAAAAATGGAAGTCCATTCATAAACAAAAGCTGGGCACACAAATCTTGGCATAAATGGTAAAAATGTCATTGTAGAAAATGGCTAGAGGATTTGCAAAGTCAGGACACAGCAAAGGGGATTAGTCTGAGAACAGAGCTGTAAATCCGCTTCTAATCATCTCACTCAGCTTCCTGTATACAAAAGTCAAGTATTCTTGGTGTAGAGACACTTGGTTGCATCAGTCATGTCAGCTGTTATAGAGGGATAATCAGTTATTTTCTGCTGGGGATCAAAGTCATTTCATACAAAGGCTGAAAAGGAAGTGCGCTGCGTCTCCTATGCCTTGGAAGGTTGTTTATTGAATAGATTACTTACTTACAGTCTACTTTATGCATGCTAAGAACAGATTGCACAATTGCACAGAGGTGATTCAATTTGTTCAAGGACATCTTCAATAGAAAGCAATAACATATAAATTGGAGATCCCATTGCAAATGTGATTGTTTTCTTAAGCAGAGAATTCATTTGTTTTATTAAACCCGCCTGCCCACTCTTCCCGGCTAATATGTGAAAATAAACCAGGGGGCACAAGTGGCTTCTCGGGGAAAATTCCCCTTCGCTATTTTAAAGTCAAACATTTCAAAGAAAAGAGCTGAGTAATTATGGCAATCTATTTATAGCCTTACCGAAGAATATCAAACAAATGTCATATGTGGAAATTAAGTCAACACATGAGTTTATGAAATATGAGCCACAAAGCATTTTCATGCTGCTAAGTGGTAACTTTGTCTGCGATCAACTGTGGTCTCAGCTCTTTGATATGTAATGAATGAGGGAGGAACGTCTGTTCAAAGGCAGTGATTATGACTCATTCAATTATATGATAATTAATGAATTAATCTGCTGGATGACCTTTCATCATAATGCCTCTTTAGCATTGTGCTCCTTTTTTTTTTATTTTGAGGCTGCTTCAGGACAAATGGACATATGCATGTTTCAAGCATTTCATGCTATAAACTAAAACTCAGCAGCACATGCCATCTGCCCTCTTTGCTTTCTTTCCTATAACACCAAGCAGCCATATGTTATGGAGATTATGACATGTAGGAAGAATGTTAAAGGCGCACAGAGTTTAATACTCTACAGGCTAATACAATAAGCAGTATGTCTTAGAGGTTATCACCTTTTAGCAGTAGGAAAGTAGCGGGAGCATGAAGAACCATCCCAGGCACAATAGGGGTCCCTGGCAAGACAACATTCAGCACATGCTTTTCCATAAACATCACAGCGGTGTAAAGGGATCTGGGAAACTCCCATCGGTGAACCAATGTACAGTTGTTGCTGTAAAATAGAAATTTTATAGTTGAGAGCAAAATTAGTGGAAGAAGTTACATAATAAAAGTCTTTTAGTGATGAAATATGTTTCCTAAAATTTACTGGACAAGTAAGAAACTTAGCCTTTTTTTGCTTTATTTTCTTGATATGAATCTATGGTTATTATAGCTTAGTTTTCCATAATTGTGTAATTAAACTTTTTTTTTTTTTTTTTTGCTTTAGAGAAGGTACAAGGGTTAACCTATCAACTCCTGTTCTCTAAATTTGGATCTTCTGGTGATCTAATATACCTCGATCTCTCCAGAAGAAATAACACATGATGCCCTTTTAATTGAATGTAATGCTTTGTCATGTAGGGTTCTTCAGAATGGAGCCTACTCTCTGTAGTAGCTCAATGGTATTACTAATAGAGAAGGAATCCAAGCAGTACACCTCCGTTTAACATTTTTAAAGGTAATGTGGAACATGGATACCTAAATGATAACACCTATTTACTATTCAACAATAAAATAACTAAGACCGTGGCCACATGCGGTGTAAACACAGTGTTTTACAGTCACAGCAAAGTGGAAAAGATTCTAGTTAATTCCATCCATAATATGCAGAATTCCATCCACAATATATGGGAACAACGGTGTTTTCCCTATAGGTATAATTGCAACATAAATTCTGCAGAGGAAACCTCTAAGGACATTCTGTGAAAAGCACTGCAGGAAAAACCACAACGCATTGCTGACAGTTTTTGTGCAGTGCTTTTTTGCTGCGGCCCACTACGTTGGGCCTTAGCCTACATGAGTTCTCTCCATCACATGACAGAAAAATATAGATTATAAATTATATATAGATATAAATTATAGGGGATGTTGTGTGCTTCGGTTCATGAGCTGTTCCATGGGTTCTCAATATTTTCTTCTTCCCGTCATTCTGGTACAGGTTGATCTTCATTTACTCTGTCCAAAGAATGCTGTTGCAGAACTGGGCTGGCTTCTTTACATGTTTTTTTTTTTTGGCAAAGTCTAATCTGGCCTTTCTATTTTTGAGGCTGATTAATGGTTTACACCTTGTGGTGAACTCTCTGTATTTGGTCTTATGAAGTCTTTGCTTTATAGTAAACTTAAGTATTGATCTAATACATCTACTTCTTAGAAAGTGTTCTTCACTTGGGTAGATGTTGTGAAGGGATATTTCCTCACCATAGAAGGGATTCTCTGATCATCCACCACTGTTGTCTTCTGTGGATGTCCAGTCTTTTTTGTGTTCCCAAGCTCACCAGTGTGGTCTTTTTTGTTACCAGAATGTACAAAACATTTGATTTGGTCAATTCTTACATTTCCACTAACTCTCTGATGGATTGCTTCTTTTTTCAGCCTAATGATGGTCTGTTTCACTGCAATTGAGAGCTCATTTGACCACACATTGTGGGTTCACAGCAACAGTTTCCAAATGCTAATGCCACACCAGGAATCATCTCCAGACCTTTTACCTGCTTAATTGATGATGGGTTAATGATGGAATATTAAATGGCTTTTGAGATCACTGTCCAATTACATTTGGTCCTTGAAAAAATAGGCAGCTACGTATTACAGAGCAGTAATTCCTAAACCCTTCCTCCATATAGGATGTGAATACCCTCACAATAAAGCTGAAAGTCTGCTCTTTAAGCCCATAGTGATTATATAACTGTATCTTGTATATGTTTTAGTAAACAGCTAAAAAGTCAAAACTTGTGTCACAGTCCAAATATTTCTGAAACCCTCTCTGTGCGTGCGTATATATATATATATATATATATATATATATATATATATATATATATATATATATAGGCTATTCAAATTCTGCAGCTGAACACAGTATCAGGACATTATGATGAATACAGTTCTCATCGTGGGAGAAAGCAGTCCCCATTCACTTAGTGTCAAACTGCCTAAGACTCAGAAAGACAGAAAGCCTTGAAGCTTGTAGCTGTATTTCCGGAGTTATACTGAGAATATATGTTTTGATGCATTTAACTGTAGTTCTGCCAGCACAACAGATCCTCCCCTGCTCTCAAATAAAACATGTTCCATTGCCAAATACAATTAACTCAAACAGACAAAAAAAAAAAAATCCCATATGGATAGAGCAAGCTGTTTCCAAACTATGTTATGGCGTTTGTTTCAATATTTGTAATCTCCAGGTAAAACTGCACTTAACAGCCACAGATATCCTGCCTTTATTGTATATCACACAAAAGCAATAGTGAAAAATATGTGAGCGTCTGTATCGAGCAACAGCATGAACGACGTGACAGCCTCGCTATAATCCTCATTTAATATAAATACTTTTTTGCATTGTTTTGCCTATGTATTATGCATAGCTTCATCTGGAATTTTAGAACATTGCATTTGAGCGTGAACGAAAGTATCATGGGACAGCAGGACATTTAATGTCTTACTTTAAAGTCTGCTTTCCAAGTTTAAAAATACATAGGTAAATAGTTTCCAGCTAATGGCTCTGAAGAATGTGGTTGTAATTTGGTTGTAGGACAATACTCATTCATCACACAATTCTGTCCATTGTAAAAGTGTTTTCCTACAATGCATGGTCATATGATCTGTCTGAGATTACGTTTTTTATGTTTGTTTGGTTTTTTTCATATTGTCCATAATTGAGGCCGGGCCCCCACTTTGTGATTACATACCGTTTTGGATGTGTATTACAAAACCTGCACTTTGGGATTTTGGCTAATCCCAATCAGACATGGTAGAAAAATATCCGCAGCGGACTTGTTGCAATTTCAAAAATTGTGTCATTTATACCTACAGTAATGCTGGTGTTTTCCGTATTTGTATGGAAAACTCTGTGGACTTTCTGTGAAAAGCGTTACAGGAAAAAAATCACAATGCTTTTCTGCTGTATTTTTTTCCCACACCCCGTTTTGGCTGCGGCTCGCTACATGGGGCCTTAGCCTAAAATTGTTTTATAAAAAAGTGTTTCTTTAAAAAAGTGCAATTTCCTTTCTCATGATGTACATAAATATAGTGGGCATGGCATGCCAGGTAAATTAGCAATAAGCAGTCACATGGCCATGTGACATGTAAGTCATGTGGCTATTGTCCAATATCTAATATTGGCATTGTTGGGGGGGGGGGGATGTCATCTCTAATAAAAAAAAAAAAAAAGAAAAAAAAAGGAACATTTACAATAAAAAAAAAAATACAGAAATGATAAATTTTACCATATCTCTTAACAGTACTTCCCATATATTCCCCATTTCTTTTTTAACCAGCTTTTTGTTTGCCGTTTTTTTTTTTTTTTTTTTTTTTTTTTTAGCGAAAGCCAGGAATGGTTACAAAATAGGAAATATCTAGGAAGCCCTTAAACTTCTCCCTTCTGTTCCATCCAGTCTTGGGTTCAGCTTAAAAAAAAATAAAAAATAAAAATACACAGCAAACTCTGTAACAATAAAAAAAATCTGCATTTTCTCAACATGGGGCCTCAGCCTTATATGGTCTTCAATACGGCTCTCTAAAAATAACTGATATCAAATTAAAGGGAAAGGACATGTTATCACAATTAATATATCAGCCTGGGACAAAATACTGTCAGGAAGACATGAAGTCTATAGGGTAATAGACACGTATTAAGAGAAATAAAAGTCACTGCATACTTGCTTTGTGGAAATCTCCATGGATGAAATTGCAGTTGGTTCCTGTAAGGAAAATACACAAGAGATATATTAGCTTATACTGGTTAAAACTGCCTATGCTCATAAAAAATATCACATAAAAACAAAAATGATAATCCAGGTCGCAGTTGTAAGACTAACAATCCATGTGTTCAAATCAGAAACTGCTGGTAAAAAGTTGTTCAGCTTTTTGTAAATAAAACATTTTAATGAGATGCTTCATTATTTCCTGCAAATAACATCTCTGTCCCTGCTTTCTGCAAGTATTTCTATCTTGTTATTTACTAAGATACTGAGATGTCCCTGTTTCTAAAGGAATTATCCTCTTTTTGTGAGTTTAAAGCTATTTTCAGCTATTCTGGGTCTTCTTATAGATTGGTACGCCTGCCACCGAGGTTTTCACATATTTCTATTCACGTATCCTAAGCAGCCCATGTTAACACTGGATCTTAAACACCTGCAGGATGCCTTAGAGAGACTTTCATAAACTGCACGCAATATGTGCTTATTCATGTAGAAGTAATATTTCAAGGGGCTGAGAACAACTCGCATCTTCATAATAGGATACAGTTGTGCAGACACAAAATTAACTTGGCAAAGAAGAAACAAAAGATTAAGTGAATAAAAAAAAGACCTTTTGTATGGAAACAATATAGCAATAAATAATAAAAGTTACTCATACCAACTCTATGTTTGTGTAACTTATAATTTTAATGCTGTAGAAAACTGCTGATCAGCCAGGGTTCCGACAGCCAAACCCCACAGATCTAAAATAGATGACTCATCTTAAGTATAGGCCATCAATTTTTAAAAGCTGAATAACCCCCATCCCCCCCCCCAATATAGTGAAATAACAAAACTTTGTTGGCGCCGTTTTAGCTCCAGCATTTTTCATTAAGTTTGTTTCAGTTTTTGATGTTTTTTTTTCCCCATATTAAATATATGGGGACAATGCTCGTAATTCCACAACTTAAATTACGTGCTCTGTTTTTCAAAAAACGCAGCCTTTTTATCATAATCAATCCTTTCTTCTTTTCTATTTTTTTTTTTTTTTTTGTCTATTTATCTATCTATTCTCTATTTGGGGCCAGGGTACCACATGGTGGAAATGCCATAGAGAAAAACACAGCGTTTTACATTCCCTGGAAACCCACATCGCCATATTGCAGAAAAATACACGCAGCATGCATGATATGATTTCCAAAACCACTGTGGTTTTGAAAATATGGTGTTTTTTAAAAAAATAAATAAATAAATAAATAGGCAGAAATGGAATCTAAGTGGGCCAGAACGGGGATCCCCATTGACCTGTAAGATTTTCAATTTTATTTCTGGCATATGAGAATTTCCAGTGGGGAAAAAAAAAGTTCTAGTGCATCTTGTGCCAAAGCAGATGTGGTTTAAGGCTAGTATACAAAGTGGATTAAAACTCGTACACAAAATGTAGTTCTTGAAAATAGCCACCTTTTTTATGTACTATGTTGTATCTACTGATTTATAGAAGATCAGCCTAAAATATTAATGTGTAATATATGTAGCTATATACATGGAACTTTAGTGCTGAAGGTGCACTTACCCTGAACACTGTCATTTCTTCCAGTAGCACTTCTTCTAAATCATGCCACGTCTCCTTGGGAACCGAAACAACTTTTAAAATCGTCCCAATGTCTAAAAAAAAATACAATTTGTATGTTATTATAGCTGCAAAAAAAGAGATATAACTTATATCTGAGACAGATAGTTTATTTGTGAAATGGGCGGTATAGTATGTGCATGACATATAATATTAACAATAACATGAAAAAAAACCTTTGTATTTGCACAAGTGGTTTCGGATCTTAAAATTATTTAATCACTGTCATCCTATTAAATAGGGCGAAACTGATTTAATAGCAAAAAAGTAACATATACATTTGAATGGTATAGATTCAGCTGTAGTAGAAATGAACCACACAAAGAAAATATACTAAACTAAATATAAAAATCTAATAAAAATCAATATGGTAGTGGCCATTGTAATGCTTTTTATTTCTATTTAAATGCTACAAGGCCCTGAACAACCTGTCCATACATGTCTTCCATACAGCTCTGACCTCTGACTCTCAAGACCATCTTCTTCACTCAGCTCTTATCCGCTCTTCACACAATCCTCTCCAAGATTTCTCACATACATCCCCTGTACTCTGGAGTAGGCTATATCACTTATTTGTTAAAAGATGGCTCAATAAATTAGTCTATTATACTTCTTTTTGTATTTGTGCATTTTACATGTAATGTAAAGCACAAAAGGAATTAATATTGCTCTGAAAACAAATACTAAAAAAAAAAAAAAAAAAAAAATTCAACTGCAATGATGTGAAGGTAGCCTTTGTGATTCCAGAGAGGAAGTAATAAACATATGCACCATAAAGTAGAACTTTTTACGTACTGCTGCTCTTTAACCTCAGGAGTTTTAGATGATGGCTATGAGTGTCTATAGTTTAAATATGAAAAAATTTTTCAATGTAGAATCATAAACTAGTAGCACGCACCTAATATATGACATGCATGTTTGTAGTTTTTATGCATTTTTTTGTGTTTTATTGTTTCTTTTAAGCACTTGAGCACATATTTCAGAGACAAAAAAAAGTGCCACATGTGCAAAGGTCAAGATAACATCTTAGTTGATCTTTGAGGGCACTTGTCTAGTGCAGCTAAATTTACACTTTACACTCCATGCAGCTGCATGCTGGAGGCTCTTCATTTAGCTTATATGGCATTCCCTTAAGACATACAGCTAGCCAACCATTGGACAGACAACAGAAAAATGTGTTAAATTCTTTTTTTATTTACATACTATGGATTCTGACAAATATCGGAGAACCATAAATACGGAATTACTAGCTTCCTGGCAGAGCTTGAGAATAGCATGTTAACAGACTATAGCTTCTACTGTTAAAATCTCAGAAACATAACACTGGTGAAATAAACACCTGAATTTCAAACACTAGTAAGGAAAGGGAGGAGTCCTCCAAAACAAACAAAATTAAACTTTTATTGGGATCTTTAAAAAAACTTGAGTTCCTCAAAAACATCAGCCACACTGACAATACTAGGTTACCCCTCGGATAGATATGATCGGGGAAACAACAAATAAACATTAAGGAATCAACATCTAAGGCTCAAAGGGTGTGGTGGAATTCACTCTGGTATATGTTTAAATCTCCCCATACACTACATTACACCTATAGGTAACAAAAGTGGGCCCACTGTTCAAACAATTCCACAGGTAAGTTTTAGGGGCCAAGTAGTTGCTTTGCAGGGGCTGAATCAACAATGCCTGACCTCCCTGTCCCATCAATAAGTTTGGGTCAACTGGACAATCATTTCTAGTGAGGCCATATATAAAATACACCCTTCCTAAGCAATTCATACATTCCCTGCATTAAAGCCATTGGCCCTTAAAGTATCCAAAGCATTGCATTGGGTGTTCGTGTTCTACGCGTATCGCCTCCTAACTGCTAGGTGGATAGTTAGATAGTTAGAACTTTGAGATGCAGCCCTATTTAGAATGCTGCCTGACTGTCCAATCCAGATTGGGTCCATTGAGGTTGAGTATTTAAACCTGGCTTTAGCACTTGCTATTTGCCAAAGATTGTATTTTGCAACTGAGCTCCCTGTGCTCCTTCCCCATGCTGCACCTTGTTGTTCGCTGAACTCCTGGTTACTGGCTTGCTCTCTTGGTTTCTGAACAGGCTGTATCTGTGACAGTATTACCTTCCTGTTGCTGACTGGGCTGTATCTGTGACAGTATTACCTTCCTGTTGCTGACTGGGCTGTATCTGTGACAGTATTACTCTCCTGTTTCTGACTGAATTGTTTCTGTGACAGTATTGCCTTTCTGTTTCTGACTAGGCTGTATCTGGGGTTGCAATCTGGGTCCAGAACAGCTATATCCATCCTGGCTTTTGGCAGTCTTTGGAATATACCTTGGGATGACTTTAGACTCTACAAACCAGTGCGTTGTTGGATTACTGGTAGCTTATTTCACCTATATCAGTGTGACAGTATAGTATTACTCAGGTATAATAGTGAGGTTCAAGTGTATAATGTGACTCAAGGATTTCCCTGACTGGGTTCTGTTATAAATAAAATATAAAAGAGGTATCCCATGTAAATAGTTAGTAACAGTGGGCTAGAAAAAAAGAAATGCAATCTACCATGCAAGTGAAGATGACCAGGATGATAACATCTACCGGAAGGCATATACTCATGCAATGCTAGGTGAGGTGCTAAGAATATTTATCAGTGTGGATGGCATTTATGCATGTGTGTCAGAAGTTTAAATAAGGTCTTGGGAGGTACCAGCACTCCTATGTGACATCATATCTGATGTCATACATGTGACATCACAGCCCTGTGAGAGTATGAAGTAAAATGAAACCACGCGCATGCGAGCTGTTGTCCAGAACATAGCACTGTGCTCCTACTAGTAGAAGGGAGAAAACAACAAGGCTATAGTATGAATGTGGGGATGTGTGAGGAACAACAGGTTTATGTATGAAGTGACAAAATATAATGGGCCGAATTAATAAGTAAATGAATGAATAAATAAACAAACTAAATTAAATTACTCGATGGGTTAAAATAAGGGAGTAAATATGGTAAGTTAGAGGTTCTCTACCTCTGTTATTTCTCTTTTTATAGACACATTGACTTTGCCCTGACAGATTATATCCTTTTCTTTTCCTATATTTCCATGTTCCATTATTTGTGACCCATTCATCCTCCCTCTCTATTACCTCTTTCTATCTTTTACAAATCAAATAACCCTAGTTTTGATAATCGATTTGGCTACTGTAGCCCAACCATATCATATCTTACTTTGGTTGCCCTCATATGAACCTACTCAATGGAGAGCATATCATTAGAGCAACCTGTAGAGCTGTAGGTAGTAACTGTCACACCTAAATATCAGCTTTTGACTGTCTATTAAAATGCATATAAATGCCTACTGAAAAGAACTTCATTGTTTGAGAGATGTTAAAGGGGTGCTCCATTCTGAGATATTGGAAAACAGTGAGCTCATAGTTGTTCTTGCACAAGAGGCCTCAGCTGTCTGTGTCTGCCCCTGGCCCAAGCTCATTATGTATTTCTTGAGCACAGGTGCTGAAAACTACACATTATATTCCATATGTGGTGATTTGTATATGAAAGAACTATGTTCATGCCATGTGCATCCATGTCCCTTTAGATGCCTTTGAAGCAGCTGCCTGACATTAGTTTCTAGAGGTGAAATTTCTAATTTCTTTTCATGTCAGCGTTTTACCATTTATTGAACAACCTTAACCCTTCCTTTCGTATATCATTATTAAAACATAACCTTTTAGCTTATCCAGATCCATTTATAAAAGTATACTGCACTCTTTTGTTTTACATTTGCAGTGACCAGATGGTGGGTAACACTACAGGTGGAATTGTAGTTTGTTGATAGTACAGACTTGTCACAGTCTCAGCGCTGGTGCTGTCCCACGTTACCTCCACTGGTACCGGTAATGAGGGGGCTGTTGGTGGTGATTGTTCCCCCGGGGCGCTTCCCCTATACTGAGCTGACTGGTGGTGTTTGGGACACTCTGATGATGTTGGTGCGGAGTCAGACACAGAAACAGTTGTAAAGTTTTAACAGAGTTGAACTTTTACTGAAAACTCTTCCACGACTGTGAAGGTGCAAATGCTTAAACAGTTTCTTCAATATACAATACAACAGGGGGCAGGATCTTCTGAATAGTTGGAGTATGTCAGCTCCCCAACCTTCCAGGGTCTGTCAGATACCTGCACTAAGCTCACTGTTTTCTTCGCAGGACTCACTTCTCTCTCTCCTTCTCCTCACTAACTCCACCATCTCCTCACATTCTCCTTACATTCTCCTCACTAACACACACAGGAAGTTCCTTCAGGGGTGTTACCATGGGAACCAGTGATCACCTGAATCCTCCCCTTTTACCAGGTGAGGTCCTCCCATTGGACATTTGGTTACTATTCAATCCTATGGGCGGTGTGATGTATGTGAAAGACTCACTAGGTGGCGCTGTGTGGTGAGACTAAGTGGTGTGGTGAGACCCTGTTATGTCACACAGGCTACAATGTAATACAGTTATACCAGAGATAACCCTCAGCCAAGCCACAGCCACCTTTGGGATCCCTCTGGGAAAGATAAGCAACACACTGATCAAGCCCTGATTTAACCCTTCCCAAGACTTAGCAGCTAAGTGCACTTTAAAGAGCTGACCAACAGCTCCATTACCTGTCAATCACAGTGAAGAGAAGAGAGCAGAGGTGGCTAGAAACAGATATTGCCATCACCAACCCAGACAGTGGTAATAGATAGCTGGGTCGGTCCAAAACCTAGCCGTAAACACGGAGCAGACATAATCACTATCTGGTAGATGGAGCCAGACAGATATGTATTAGGTACACTATGTCAGCTAGGCTACAATTTAAAATATCCTTGAGATCAGATTAAATCTGAAATTACTTCTACTGTTTTTGTATCATCTGCAAAAATAATAACAGGTAATTTATACATATATTAAAGTAATATTAGCCCCTGTGGAGCCCCAGGAGTTATAGTGACCCATCTGGGCATGCTCTGTTGATATCTACCACATTTTTCAAGCAAACTTATTGTGGCCCTTAATTTTCTCCAGCGTGCCCATTGTACTCCATTTTGACACTAGATACACCACTGAGTAAACTCAGTGATCAAAGTAACTCAAACATGCCAGCTAAACAGCTTGAAATATCCTGGCTTGCCAAAAGAAAAAAAAAAAAAGAAAAAAAAGGCTGAGCATCCACTGGAAAAGATTTCGTAGACTACAAGAAACTATTCATAGACAGAATTCATGTCATTCCATACAATTCTCAAATCTTGATGTGATTAATAGCAACCATTAACCTACTCATAGTCAACCAGTGCATTGTGGCGTTATCCCAAGGCAAAAGGGAATGGATTAATTCTAACAATTTTAATAGAAAACTGAAAGGTAATATTTTGAGTGCTGGATTTAATTTAAGTTCGGGAAGAAAATGTGTCAAGAACAAAATATTGTAGTGAGAACTTTCAGCACTTATTACGCCATCAATGTTGTAGGGTAGATGCAGACTTTGATAAGTAAAGGGTGAAAGTTGACAACTAACCTCTGGGCACCTTAATTAAAACGAATTGGCTCTCTCTGAAGAATACTCCACGTAAATTTTTGGAGCCTGTGCATCTGCAGAAACTTTAGAGGTCAAAGGTAACATAAGTTAATCACTATGGAGACTGTGATCAGGCCTCAGGTACCTAAGCTTCACTGTATCTGAGCTGCAGATCAAGTTTTGAAGAGTAGAATTTCAAATACTTTCACACAAATTAAAACATCTACTTCTTTTAAGATCAATAGGCTCCAGTTTACAGCTTGGCGAAAGGATAAGAGGGCTATTAATTCACTTTAATGACAGAAGTGCTTCCACTATTTGAAATATTACCTCAGGCCATATATTTAGAGAATTGATCCACCGAGACATCGATTGCACTTGGTAACTCACACAAGCTACAGGGTATATAGAACAATGCAAATCTTATACTACTTATATTGTACAGATGGACAAAAACCTTTAATTATACTATATTTCTGAATGCAATGTACTGTATTATTGTATTAGATTCTATAGAGCTTTTTTAGACTGGGTTTTAGTCTAAAAAAATATTTTCAACCTCCAGTTTACTTGTTTTGACTTCCAGTATTGTATTTTAATGTTGGGACTTAAGACTGTGACATTGATGGGGATTATCTAAGGAAGTAAAGGAGTACTCAGACATCCGTGGTGTGCTCACTTGGATTACGTGCTTCCCATTTAGAAGAAATGAAGAGCAGCTGTCTTTTAACCAAACCGACATGTTTGTAAAGACTGGTAATGAGAAGACAATTGATAATGAATAATTAACCCTTACAATTAATAATTAAGTGGGGTTGTGTCAAACCAATGTAGTGAGGGTGTTAGTGTTCCATATGGAAATGCTCCTTAAACAATCTGTGTCAGGACAAATGGTGCTGTATACATAAGCCTTCGCACAGGTGTCTACTGACAGACAGTTTGTTCAGGTCAGCTTCATAGTTTGCCCTTTAGTATCATTTGGTCATCTTGTTCGTTTTCACAGTGATCTGCTAATTAACATTTCTGTCATCTTCAACCAAGTGTCTACACAAGAGAGTTCTTTTTCTACATATGTCACAGACAATGAACAGCCTAGGGGCAACATATAGGCTACAACCTGTCTTGGCTTGCAATAATAGAAGTGTCTTTTAATTAGCTCGGACAATACAATATGCGTAACATGTACAAAGTACAAATACAGATGCAAAAGCACGAGATATGGGCTATGTATTGTAATGTGGTTGACAAGCCTGTACAAAGTAGAAATCTCTTGGCTTGCTTTAGGGAAAAAAGAATGCATTGTAAAAGACAAAGACGGAATACTAGTAAAACAATTCCACAAAAAAACCTACAATATTTGTGTCCTGCAGCTAAGATCATATTGGTCATTGTAAATATAGACCATAGCGAACACTCTTTCAGCCACTGCAAATACAGACTTGCTAAAAACATAATAATATCATAATTTGGGATAATTTAAGAGGATCTTTCAATTCTTTTGACATGTATTTTATTAAATACTTGCATTTTTGGAGTATTTTTTTTGTATAATTCTGTTTTGTTCCATCCCTAACTATCTTACATAAGACTTCAACATAGTTTTTCTCCAAATTTACTGAAGTAACATGTATATAGGTATGTCGTTTATCACTGTAATGTGCTCTGTAACATGGTGGTGACAATTGAATATGTTTGGAGGAGGAGGTAGACTCCCTTTAAGGAAAGTTTTTGTATAATATATGTATATTGTAGAGTCCTATAATACTTGTATCTCTAAATATCAAAGGCAATATATTACCCATTCAATTGTAAAGTATTGTAATCTATCCATAATACCTAATATTACATGAAACTGTTCACTCACTACCATGGCTCG
The DNA here is from genome assembly GCF_031893055.1 of Leptodactylus fuscus. Classification (NCBI taxonomy): domain Eukaryota; kingdom Metazoa; phylum Chordata; class Amphibia; order Anura; family Leptodactylidae; genus Leptodactylus; species Leptodactylus fuscus. The sequence goes on along the minus strand of NC_134269.1, from coordinate 112,459,105 downwards.
GTTTCCTGCCAGAAACTATAGTACGGATAAAATCCACTTGAATGACAGAGAAAGTTTTATAGCTCCCACAGAATCAGATTAGCAGAAAGGGAACTAATTGTAAGAGCTCGACACCATAACACCCATAGCAAAAATTATTTCACACTTCAATTCTCAATCCACATTTGCCCTCTTCCTGAACTAACTGTAAGACTTTCCCACAGATGTAAAATGTTAGGAACTAAAGCTTCAGCCCAGTGTTCAGTTTTCTTCTGATTTATGTCAGGCATCAATTTGAACTGAGTCAGGAGATTTACAACACAGGAATCTGAAAACTGACCCCGAGTACCCAATTGCATTCTTTGATGGCGGCATTTAGCAATAATATCACACTCAGAATGAAACAGATCCTTTCCAACACACATCGCTTCACTGTGATCTCATCCCAGTGTTAATATTTAAGCTATTCCTTTTAACCATGATTTTCATCACTGACTAGGACTTTCCTGTTTAGTCAGAGGGTTACTATGTCTAATGTGTATTCCTTATAAAATATGTACAATCCAAAAATCATACCCGTTCCAATAAACATGACGTCATATTGTCCATCTTCTGCTTCTACACGATCAACCACTATTTGGGAAAACTGATAATCTACTTCTGTTTTAATGATGATTGGACGGTTGTTGATTGGGAACACAGAGTTGTACATGGCCGGATGGCTCCTGGCAAACATAATAACTTCATCTGGGAGATCCTTGGTGGAGTCAAAACCGCCAAATGTCTTGCTTGGACACTAAAAAGACATTTTAAGTGAAAAAATACTACAATTATATTGCAACAATATAATTATCATCACAACCATAGTTTTATCTGTCTTAAGAGTTTTCAGCAAATAGAAAAAAATTACATAAATCTGTATATAGTCTCTGTTAGATATTAATATAGCACTCATAGCCTAATACAATTTTCTGAGGATTTTTTTTAACATAAACAAAAGCCATGGCTTTTCTACAAAATGTGGTCTTAGCCCCGTATCTTTACACACCTGCTTGCTGAATGTCACATCTGCAGACCAGCCATCATGAGCTGCTGCAGAGACATGGCAACCAAAGTGATGGCAATATGTTAGGCCCAGTTCACATCTGCATTCAGGTTTCCATTCAGGGAGTCCACTTTTGGAATCCTCGAACAGAAACCTATATGCATTAAATAGCGGTTACCTAAAGGAAACTCGCAGACTCATAGACTATAATGGGGTACATGTGGTTTCCGCTCAGTTTCTGCACAAAACATGCTGGGAGAAAAGTGCCACTTGTAGTCTATGGGATCCACGGGTTTCTTTTACGTAACTGCTTTTTAATGCGTGTAGGTTTCCATTCAGGAGGTCCCCAAGTGGATTCCCTGTACGGAAACCCGAATGCAGACGTGCACTGGGCATTATATGTAACATACCTCTATTTTGTTGCATGTAAATGCTCTTATTCTTTACAATATATAGAGTATATAGAAAACAAAAAGTAAAGTAGGTGACGACTGACCATCCCACTAACTTGATGTCATCATGCAGACGTACGCAGAAATACAGTAGAAATATTGAGCATTTTACAGCTTTTCATGACTAGTAGTAAATTAAGAAAACATTTTTATTAGGCTTATTTCTGTAATATTTAACTTGTTTTTCTTCCTTTCTTCCTTTTTACAGTACAGTTTACTGTTGACCTTTGCTTTATTAGGATTCATGACATTCTAGCTTATTTTAACATGTAAGTCATATAGATTATACAATTTATACAGTGTTTGCAGTCACTCATGTGAGTATGTACAAATCCACATTGGCTTTCATCAATTAGTTTCACATCAGTCGCCACTAGTTAGTCCGTAATGAAAACCCCGCTTTAGCCCCGATATCAGTATTAAAATGGCAATGAAAATAATATAAATTACCATGATAAAACAATTCCACAATAACACTATTGTTTACATTCAAATCAGTTAAACCAATGGATAAAGGAGTGAAGATTAATGGGTTTTAGTGGGTATTTGGTTTCTGGTTAAATATGTTATAGGTTCTTTTCCCATTGAAATCACATTACATTATGATATTGAAAACAATTAGATTCCTATTAAGTGTCTTTAACAAGTTCTTGATGGTTTCAAATATATTTTCAGGCCAAGATTCTATAACAAACAAACAGAAGTATACATTTCTCAAGAAAATACAACAGGGAACTAAATCAATTATCTTTGTTTTAACCTTGATCTTAGTGTTATTAATATTTAAATAGCAAATGGAATAAGAATCAATATAGTCACAAACAAGCTAATGTTACCCTCCAAGAGTTTGTAGAGTTTTACTTTCACTTGCAAAATGTAATTATTCTATTTTCACTCATTGCCCTAACCTTAAAAAAGTAAACAAACATACAAAAAAGTAATTACAAAATTAGCTCGAAACACACGAAAATGGTCAAAAGGGGTTCAAAGGGATCAAAAATTATTTTAAAGATAAAATCTACATAAAAATATGGCTGCTTTCATGTAGAAACAACACCTCAACTGTCTACAGGTTGTTTCTAGTATTGCAACTCAGCTGAAGTGAATGCAACTGACCAACATACATGTGGACAGATATAGTGTTGTTTTTGTTGTTTGTTTTTTCAATCCTGGACAACCCCTTTAAGATCATTCAGCATAAGCTTGCATATATGATAAATGAAACTACTTACTGTTCCAGGTCTAGGATAAGGAACTCTTCCTTGATAAGGCACCCATTGATAATTTGGACCATCTCTGTGAGCATATGGACCCAAAAACACTCTTCGTACATCAGACAAGCTATATATACATACAGCTGAACCTTTGAATACATTGCTAGAAAAAAATGCAAAAATAATGATTTTAAAACCCTCATTGGCGATAACAACATGTATTATCTAAAGTGGTAATTAATACAAAATAGTATTCTCCTGGATAAACCTAAAACTTAAATTATCATCTAAGGATGAGGCCATACATTGCAGAAAAGCTGCATTTTTTTTCTTTTTTGCCGTAAATGTTTTTTTGTTTTTTTGTTTTTTTTTGTGATGATAAAAAAAGCAGTATAATAAAATAATATATATAACCAATGCTTGCCCGTTAAATGATCTCCTGTACCAGCCCTATTGATCTGATGGTTCCTGATGGTCTTTGTTTACTTGGCTGCAGGGAGTATATGCCTGTCGAATCAGATGACTGTCCTCAGCAGACTATTGTTGTGTATACTGTTGAAGCTAATGATTGGTTACAGCAGTCATGTGGCTAGACAGGTACATTAGCTCTTCTGCCAAGTAAATGAAGACCAGTATGGACTACCAGAGTAGTGCTGGAGAATATGGCATCACTTTCTGGTTGAAAGTTGTTCATTTGAATGGATCTGTGCTATGCTATTCTGCGTTGGTGTTAACAGGGAGCACAGCTGTTATGGGGACATAGCACTCAAGCTTTAGCCCCTCCACCTCAATACTAACAGGGGTATTGGCTGTGTTGGGGTAGTGAGCTTGAATCAGTTAGAAAATGATGGTGAATGTGTCATCAGAATAATGGTTTCAGTCCCCTGATCTGCAAACTATACAAACAAAATTTTAGACCAAAATATTGAACAAGCTGGATGTATCATAGGACAGCACAATATACCTTGAAGTTGTAAAAACTGCATACACAACTGGATTCTTTGGGTCTTTGGAGTTCATTAAATACACATCCTCTATAACAGTAGAGAAAAAAAATGTCTTACATAATTTTATAACATTATTACAAAGCCTAATGCATATTGAAAACATACTATGTGGAGATAGCCCTCACAACACAACCATTCACAACAATTGGGTGAAATATTCACAGTAGTAAAATTATGCTTCAAAAGCAGAAAGACTATTGTTACTTTTCTTATGTAAACTTCGATAGTTGTAAGGAAATAGCCAACATTAAGATTAGAATAGGCAAAACTAAATGCCAAAAAGCTTAAAAGCAAAAAATGTGTCAAAATGTATAAGGCTGACATTGCAGAAGAAAACACACTTACGTAATTCATCAAAATGTGTATCAATTCCATTAGGACCAGGAACAGAACAAATTAATCGAGCTTTCAGAAACGTTGTCCACTTGTTGACTAAACTTCTGTGTCCGCCAAAGTCATTCTGCAAATAAAAGAAAAAATGGTAACCTCCTTATAAGCTTATCAATAAAAGACATTCTTAAAATATAGCCAACCATTATATAACAAGTAACCGCCATGTGCTTTATATTTTTATTTACAGTCTGTTGATATATTTTAAGGCTGCATTTTTTTAAATAAAAATTGCAATGTTAAAAGAACTGTACAGTATATAACAAGCTCTCCATGCTATAGCACATTCCTGCAACGTTAGGTTTGTCCTCTGATATAAATTACGTTGCTGCGCAATATGTTAGTGTGTTTGGTCTCTTGGGAAAAGAACATAATTTTGTTTTGTGTTTGGAAAGTATCTCAAATGTGTTGCTCATAAGGATTTGTGGTTTTTGTCATCACAATGCATACTCTAGAGGAGTTCTTGATGAATAACATATTCAGATGCCATTGGGCATAAATATACATATGTATTGCACTCTAAACACTTTAAACATCTGGTGTATGATCGCTTATTAAAAATAATAAGATGTCTCTTTATGAGAAAAGTGCAAAAATCCTTGACATCGATCTGTTGCCAAATATTTGTTATTTTTCAAATTATAAAAAGTAAATGCCTTTAGCAAAGAGAAACTTAAGTGTTAAGGAAGTTTTTTTTACATGGCGGAATCACAGCAGGAGACTGCTTTCTTGACCTCTATGGAATTAAAATAAAAATGAATGAATAAATGAATATGTAAAAAGTAATACTACAGGCAATGGCATGCTGATAAGAGCCAGATGAGAATCCAAAGGATAGCGCCATTCTTAGGTATGCTTTTCAGAAATTCTTGTTTTAACAACATCTAATTTAAATAAAGTCACTTTTTTTTTTCTCTAGGCTGATAAGCGTATTCATCTGTTTGGGCTAGTAAGGCAATAAGCAGCCTTCACTGCAAGTATGTCATAAGATGTACTTGGGCATTGTGCTGGAGATTTTATTTATTTATTTTTCATGAATTTTCATGAATTTTGATGTAATCTGTGTAATCTCTTCATATGCATCCATGTCGAATTAAAGATAAAAAAGATATGGCATCAGCCTATAGATTTCTACAGTCATGTGCATGGAGTTAATGGTGGTATGACACCTTAGATATTGTTCATCTGACTGATGTTCTTTCCATTAACCCCTCTTCCATACACATATACAAATGGCACATCCATGTATTTTCAAAGGGGGAAACAAAAATAAGACAAATACCTCTGGAAGTGGCTTAATCTAAGTGAAAGCAAAGGCTTGGGCATACTGAAACTCAACATGCCCAATCCTTCCTTCTTCCATACACATTAGATGACCGGCCAATTAACAAATTGGATTTTTCCTATTTGATGGTCAACAATTCTAATAGGTTACTAACTGAAATTAATGCTACTAAAATATATAACTGTAATTGTATCCCTTTAAAACCTAGGCTAAGCACTCCTATACATTAGTTTCTAATATTCAGATTCTAGATAGAAAAAAAGGCTGCAGGCTCGAATAGCTCTGCACTGTAAGCCCCAAAGTATCACACTGTCCTAACTGAGCAATTTCCTATCCCACTAAATATTCTGTGCCATAACATACAGTCTTTTTGACTAGTGACACTATTCAGCCATCTGATGCATTAGTGCTCTTTGCTATGCTGGGGTTACTATAAAGTGGAAATTGTGAACACATGACTAGATTACTGTAGGTAGAGCAGCAATATTATTATATTGCATATCTCTAGTGATATACTGTACATAGAAAGGCACCAGGTGGCTAAATAGTGTCATAAATCAAAAAGAGTGTATGGTGTGACACAAAATAGCTAGTTGGACAGAGAATTGCTAACAATCTGATCCTTTGTGGTGAGGGATTGCACAGGATTGCAGATGTATATATGCCCCATAGAGTCACAGCCCTTGCTGTACATATACAGTATGTGTGTGTGTGTGTGTGTGTGTGTGTGTGTGTGTGCGTGTGTGTCTGTGTACATTTTAGGCAGTCAAATAATGCATATATCCACCATGAGTCAAACCCAAAATTCAATTAGTATCAATTAGGGCACATTCAGATTCAATTAGTTGTGCTGTAGGTTCTTTTTGCATTTTTTTGTATAGCTGATCCAAATTAATAGAATTCTATAATTTTTTTTATTTGGCTTTGTCTCACTAAATCAAAAACACACAAATTAATATGTCAAATGATTTTTTTTTCATTATATCAACTCTATTATGAACAGCACTTTATAAGTTTTCAATAATTCATTTACATTGTAACACTGTAACAGACTGGTTCCGGTTACTAACACTACCTAACACTGTGCTCTTGTTTGAGGTCATGACCTGAAACAGAATATGTATAATATAATTAGAAGCTATTTTTAAGCAAACTAACTCTTTCTCATTGTCTTGACATTGTGTCAGGACACTATGTTCAGAGCATCAGGTAAGCAAATAACAGTAACGTTTTTACACCATTGTTCTATTTAAAGTATATAGATGCCTTGATTTATAAAAAAAAAACAAAAAAAAAAAACACACGCATTAAAATGTTTTGGACTTCTTCCACACACATTCTTTCCTGCATTTTCTAGTTTGGATAAAAGTGTCAAACATTTTTTTTTAAGTACTTCAGCACTTTCCTTTTTACAATTTTTTTTTTTTCTTGTACCACTTTATATATGCATATTTTTTTTCTGGAGTTTAACTAGTCCTATAGAGATCTTTGGGGAAAAAAGGATGAGAGATCTAGAACATGCTGTGTTCAAAAGGGTAAAAACACTGTTCAAACATTGCTAAAGCAACCAAAAACCACTATGTGTATATACAACTTATGTGTATGTTTATAGACTTTTAGGGTAACATTTAGTTACATAATCTAAAAATAAACCTAAAACTTCCATTAAATATGCCGTGAAAAAGGAGCACCTACTTTATTGACCTCTTGTTTCACCTTCATTGCAAGGCAATAGAACACAGTGTCAAAAAATGTCAGATAGTAAATAGATTATACTATAAAAAGGAATTAAGGTTTTATATATTACCTTGGGAAGTATGTAGGTATTGAAGTAATTCTTTAGGTTCACGAGTACAACACTATTTTCTCTACTCTATGACAGTGTTTCTTTTTACAAGTGCACATAAAATATTTCATATTTTCATCGTTTTCATATTACCTTGCATAACTGCCCTATCCTCGCATGCGTTGCTTTTCCAGTGTGTTCACCATCTATTGCATTTTCACGAAAGAAAAAATATACTTTGTCATCTTCTGGGTTGTCACTCTCTGGGACTAAATATGCACCAATGAACCTAGGATCTAAGCAAATAATAAAAATACGTTTTAAATGTGGCCAGAGCATATTTACAGATATTGAATATTTGTAGGCAACTCATAATACAGTAGGTGAAGTATCCTAGAACCCCGTACAACAATAAGCAGCATCTTAAAACTGGTTGTCGTAGTGGTATTGTTGCTCTATTGGAGCATTGGAACATAAGACACTTGGTCTCCATGCTTAGGTTCTAGTCAGAGTAGATAATCACTGCAAAGAGTGGCTCCAGCTCTATAAATCTATTACATGGTCTCCTTTATTTCAATGGGTGGTCATCTGTAGCAATAAGAGTGGATTACTAGTGTTTTCAGATGTCGGACTAACAATAAGAATTTTTGTTTTGTTTCTTTTTAAGGAAAGATGGGACAACTACTTTAGGTTAATTCTTGCCTTTTTTGACACACAAAAATATTACCATATATACTAATCAGTATGACATTGGGTATGTATAGTGTGCTTATATGATTTTTTTTTTTCAGATATATGTACATAGCAATCTTTTAATTTCTGCCAAAAACAGATTCTAGATCTTTACTTGTGGTCTTCAACCACATGCTTTACATGTCTACTTCAGATATTAATGAAGATGGATCAATCAGAAACAACTCAGTCTACGTAGGTTCACAATAGTGCTGGGTTTCCGCTGGGGGATTCCATCCCTGAATCCGCTTTAAAAATACAAAGAGAAAAGTCTTTCAAGCAGTGATTTTCTCTCTGCATTTTTCCACCCTTTTTGGTTGGAAACACGGCAGACTCCATAATACTCTGTGGGGTCCACAGGTTTCTGTGGGTCACCGCTTTTCCAAATGGACACCACGAAACTCAAAGGCAGGTGTGACCCTAACATCACTGGAAAGGATTGAATAAAATGTTAAAATGCCAATATCAGAAAACTTGTCCCGAATCAGCAACTTTAAACACATTTGTTATATGAATCACATTAAGCCTAAAGGGCTTTTCACTGCCTACGAATGACACACCATCATTTAGAAGTCTCAATATTTCCATAAAACCATCCAGAAATAAACTTGGGTATGGAATTCAGGTTCTACGTAAATTTAATTTTACAAAGTTAAAATGTACAAGTTAAACCAGAAACAAAAGATATTTTTACTACAAATCCAAAGCATCATTACTGTGTTGATTTGTAGAGAAGACAGCCAAACATCTAGGAGACCTTAGATTGGTAATAAAGCTGTAATAGTTTTGGCGAGGAGAAAGTTTAAAGAGATTGGAAAAAGAAAGAAGAATCTCATCAGAGCTGTCTGGCGTTGATCTTTTACTTGGCATCAGGTAGGCTTCCAACTTGCAAATCTCACTGGAAAGCATTTGGGCACCATCCCCAACTGCTTGCTATGTACAAAGGTACTACAGATTTCTTGTATCCTTGTAATGCGACAAAGGACATTGATTGATTACTTGCAAGATCTTTTGTGGTCACCAATTCATTTTCCATGCACAATACAAACTCATTTGTAGCTACAGCTTGTTACAAAAGCAATTGAAAGCATTTGTTTTTACGCATTTCTCCAGCAAAATGAACAGTACAAAGATCCATTTTCTATTTTTCCAGAATCAGGACAGTTTGACTTTGCCTTGACTTCTTCTATTATATTTTTTATGACTTTGTTTGCATTGTTAAGCACTTGAGACAGGATATCTGCTATTTAAAGTATCTTAGTAATAATAAAAGCTCAGAAAATCAATCTGTATTGTAACTCCCTCACTCATTGGTGTTTTACAAGTCCCTGAAAACACATAAAAATGACTACTTTTGGGAAAATGACAGATTCATATTTTCAATGAATTCTACCACCTGGTTTAAGCTAGGTCTTAAATGAAACTTGGAATAGATTCAAAATGATTTCACAAAGGGCATCTGATAATGTAATGGCTGTCTGGGTTAACACTCCCTCTTTTCATTACTATTAACAAACAGCAGATCATGATCTGGAATAATTTGTAACATAATGCATATAGTCATCTTTTATCACCCGGGGAATTGTGATGGGAATTCCTTATTTTCTAAGAAGTGTATGTTACATTTAAAATACCCATTTATGACAGCAACATCATTTCTTTTCTTGTAAAAGAGGAAATTGTAAATATCGTAAGCCTTTCCTCTTTGGAGATGAAAATCATGCTGTATACGATATTACTGCTATGAGTTGCAAAGTTTATTATCCACAAAAAAAAAGAAAGAAGATACATAAATATACAGAACTATATAAAAAGCAAAGACAAGGATATAGAGAAAATATTATTAATATCTACTGTATTCACATATGGGTAACTTTGTTCATCTATCCACTGGGTAAGGGAGAAGTGCTATTTGGGTGTGGGTCTCACTGCTGGTACCCCTACTGGTTACCAGTACAAGTCAGTATACCTAAAGACCATAACTAGTAAAAGTGGAGTGGAGCAGTGAGCAAGCTTGCATCATGTCTATCCATTAAATGTCTATGATGTTAGCAAAATCCATGCCCAGACGTTTTATAGATTTGGCTCTCTTGGTCCTTTTATCTGTGGTGATCATGGAACAGGACCCAGGTCCCCAACTTCTCACTCATAACTGGTTCAGAGACAGTGTCAGTATGGATAACTGGCTTTATAATAACAATATCAATGATAATTTTTGTTATTGATTGCGTAAATCATCTTTGTATGGTCTCACAGTGTATATCATAAATTTAGTGCAAAAACTAATCATACAAAACACAATTGAGGGTTTAATCACTACCGTACACTATACCCTAAATATATAGTACTGAAACATACAGAAACATACAGTATACATAAAAGGCATGATCTGGTTCTAAAGGAGCTGCTGTTAAATGTTCTCCTGTGATTCCTTTTTTTTTCATTATGGAGTCAAGATTATTCACCTCATGAACTGCTCTTGTCCATCTCCCCGGGATCACTTTATCTTACCGTATATTACAACGCACTGCTTCTCCTAAACCAATTCTATACAGTAAATTTCTCACAATTACACAGTTCAGTGTTCTTCCCAAGATTGACTACTACTGTCTGTAGCCCTATTACATAGTGACCTAAGTTTCCCTCTCTTAGTGTTGAGACTGTGACAAGCACTGTGACAGCTGCTGAAGTTTCCCACGCTATTGTGCAAAAAATGCAAGAAGTAGAAAATAGAGGATGGATGGAAGCAATTGGTAGAGAAAGAAGTCATAGGGAAAAGGAAAGTAGTATGGTCAGGAATTATTAGTGTAAATAGTTTGCCACTGCTTTTTAGAATGTTTGCACCCTAAACTAGGGTGTTGGGGTGAATTAAAGTGGACCTGTCACCATACCATAACATAAGATCCACATGTTCACTGAGTGAGTTGCTCCTATATAAAAGTAAGGCTAAGGATTCAAAGGGACTTTTGATAACTCAACAATTCTGGTAAAATTATTAGTTACAGTGACCATTACTGTACCCCAATGAGCAAGAAGGTCAAGAGACAATTGTAAGAATTACAATATCGTTGAAATACGTGTGATAGTCTCAACTCTACTGCAACTATTTCCCCCATACAGTAGCAATGAGATTATATGAAGTAGAGCACAACCAATGTGACAAGTACATTAGAAAAATTCATTTCTGAAAGGTCAGCTAAGCTCAACCTGCAATCTGTTATCAGAATGTAAGTGCAGGTCAAGGTAGCCATCATGGCCTGTGTAAAATATGGCTCATGTCGTCATTAAATATTTAGTATAAAGCTCTGCATATGTTATATGCTAAAGAGTATATCTATTTCTGTTCAGGCACAAAGAACATAAGGTTTTCCTAAGACTTTTTTAGGGAAGGGGCTTTTGATATCTCATTAGATTAGATTGGATCCAAATCCTTAGAGTTAGTAATTAATCTCATTCACAGAACCATATTATTCTCATGTGCATGAGTTCTAAAGGTATCAATTTATCAGTTTCCATTGCCAACTTGTAAACACTTGCACATAGTTAAATAAAGTATGTTCATAGGACTGTGAAGTTATATGTCTAACCAAGATGGAAAATCATCTTATAAGCCAAAGTAAGGCATTTCTCTTAATATTCTCTTGAATGTAAAATTTACTTAACATAAAATGCAGTTTATATATAGAGAGTAGTTAGTTTAGTGGGGTTGCCTGACGATGAGAAGCTTAATAGGGAATATGAAAAGGGATTGCCATAGAGAGACAACCTTTCAAAGTCTCACATTGATTTCTTATTTCAAACTTTCACAAGTAAACCAATAAAGTCAATAAGTAGATCATCATAGCTTTCATATTAAATACAACAATCACATATCATATAATCAATAAAGCACTTCAATAGTTCACCTTATTAAGTCATGTAAGATATTTTCCCAACATTTAATTCTGTGCCTTTAAATGCATTTGTGTCTGTTGTTTAATGAAATGTTTCACTCCAGTTTCTGAAGACATGTCCAGTGGTTGAATGTCTCTCTTTAACACCTTTGTCATTGATTGATTAATGAATACAAGTCTGATCTGCATACCATGTGGGGCTTCATTTCATGCTACTTTCTATACAGACACTCTAGTAAGTATCAAGTGGGTTGGCCTGATTCACTGGACCATAGGACACGCTGTGTCTCTGTTACTATAGTTATTTCACACTTAACCTTCACCATTGCTCTATGGAAGAGCAGATTTCTTCAATTTGTCTTCAACAGATTGGAAAAACAGACTCAAATGCCGCAATAGGCTTTTGTATACCACACACTAATCCGATTGTTTTTCCATTCTACAAACTTTAGGTCAACAATCAAGCTGCCGCCAGAAACTAATTAATTTGCAAATGGCTCTTATTTTCACAGGAGTAGATCTTTACAAAGCTATGTCAGTTAAGCCAGTCACGCCATAGTGACATGTATTGTCACGACATCCTCCTTCTGGTACATCTCTTAACTTCCCCATTGCACATGAACTCAAATTACCCAGTCAACAGTAAATCTGTATTGAACACCAGCTTAAAGTTCAATGTGGTGGTCTGAATGAAGAAGATTGATCGATGCTGGTGAGAATCAAGTCTGGTATGTGTGTGTTCCATTTAGCTTTGACAACTGCAGCATAAAGCACCATCATGCAAAAGCAAAAATTATAAAGTTTAGCAACTCAGTTATCATGTTCTCCAATATGCTATGTATAAAAGTAGTCAGCAACATGTAAAGGTGACCCCAAAACTGTTATGATATCACAATTGTGTTTCAGTTAGGTAACGAATGTGACACCAGAAATGGAATTAATGCATCCAAGCTTCTGTGAAATCATAACTATGTTTCCATCAGGAAAACTACAGATCCATTACAGTGAGTTTACTGGCAGTTAAGATACTGTTACATAGAGGGTCCACTCACATGGAGGAAAATGGTGAGGAATTTGGTGTGGAATTTCAGCGCTGAAAAAAAAAGCCTTCCACTGACTTCAACAGGTTCCTTTTTCTGCTAGCAGAAATAGTAATGGACCCTAAAGATGGGTCTCAGATTGGTAGGACATTAGGACATCACAAATGAGTTTTAGACAGGTATTTCAGGTATTGTAATCTACTATGACTCCATGCTTAAGTTTACTTCAAGAAATCATGTGTGAAGTTTATGAAGGTAAGCTGCTCTAATATGACAAATGTTTCTCATTTGAGTAAGGATCGATTACATCACAACATTTTTTTTTCTGTCTGGCGCTGTGATATCACAAGCATATGTTTCAGTTAGGAAAACTTCATGTCACACCAAAACTAATTTCAGTCACATAAACTCCGGAGTGGAAATATCATATGTATCTCCAAATTCGAAGTTGGAAATCAAGGGTCCCAAATATCACAAAAGGACCCTCCATTGATGGTTTTTTTACTTCATATGGTATATAGTCAATCCATATAGAAGAGAATATCTTGATTTGGAAAAAAAACCCCAAATAGACTTTAGGCTGATACTACTGAAATGTTTAATGGAGATAAACAATGAGGACCTTTAAACATTCTCTGCACTATTGTGCTATTCATGCACATATATCACACATATGAAGGTAGGCTTTTCTTCAACAAGGGCAAAGATTCTGTTTGCTTTGTTATCCAATCGTATAGATACTGTAACTGAGTCAGAGTGACCCCATAAGCTCCAGCACTAAGGGTATATGACCTGCAAAAGGCCTTTTCTAACAGTTCGTCCCTGATTTACAGTTATAACAAAGTATAACTTGACACTCAGCAGGTTAACTACACTATGAACTTAACTTTACTTTGTTCAATGGCTTTTGTTATGATAAGACATTGCAACAAGTATCAGTACTAAGTTTAACTTTGCATCATTTGTAGCTTAAAATTGGTATACACAAAGACCTAATTTACAGAGTAAAACAATCAAAACAACAAGGAATTTTTAATTATTACCATCTAAAGTGCAAATATTTAGAATATGAAGCAATTTGATTCATGTAATATAATGTATCAAAATCATCTAAATGTTTTTTTAAAGGTGAATAATATAAATAAAACCAAGAAATATTGTAACAAGGTCATTTACTTTAACATTTGTACAGAAACAGAGTAAACTGAATTGATGTAAACAGTAATGACGCATTCTTGAGATTTTTAACTATTCTCCATGGTTTATTCCAGAACTTACAATCTAAGTGTTTCAACATCCACTTTGTTTTATAATAGGTGTTCTGCTTACCATTTAACCATCTGGAGTCATGCTGCTCTGTTCTAATTGGATGATGATTTCCAAGCGTGCGGAAAATGGCAAAATCTCTTCCCATAAAATCTGCTGCAGTCCCTGAATACAACTCCCCATCTGTGAAATGAAACAAAAAATCAACAATTTATATTTTCAGCCAGCTCAATCATATCTGAATCCCACAATGTTTTACTGTGACTTATGTCCTTTGTAAAACAGCTCCAGCATGCTCACTTTTCATTCAGTAATTTATATAATCCAATACACACCAGATGTCCAACAACTTTTTTATTTTCAATGCTAAACTGTGAAATTTTGTGACCACCTTGCTAAAACATATGCAGGAAACTTATGGGTCTGCTTTGCTAAAAATAATGTGATATGTATCATATAGTTACCTGTATAAATTCTCATAAAAACAAGGTATACACACAGCTAAATGTGTTCAAGGAATGCATGGCTATACAATAGGCTCATTTAAAATATACAGGTAGCATAGGTGAGAACATGCAGAGTTTGTGCAGAACAGCAAATCAAGTAGAGGTCAGGGGAGGCGGCATAGAGAAAATACAGTAATCAGGCAGAGGTCAGGACAGATGGAATAGGTTCAGGAATATATATATATATATATATATATATATATATATATATACACACACACACACACACACACTACTAGCACTAAGACTCTGAAACCACAAAGTTCATGCTACAGAAAACCATCCGCCTGTTGATTGCATTATGCAATTTTATGTGCGCTTTCCTAATTATTTAAAAGATTGTTGGACCATTGCACAAAATACAAATTTACTTTTTGCGCCATTCTGATTTCCTCATAGATTTTAAGCTCTTGTGAGCGAGGACTATTGCTTGAAGTAATCTGTTACTCTCTAAAGTCTGATATTGTCAGTACATAGACTGCCTGAATTGCAAATAGCTTCAGAATACGTTGTTACTATATACAGATAGTTGATGATTATGAATAGAGATGAGCGAGTAGTGTTCGATCGAATACTACGGTATTCGAAATACTCGTACTCGACCGAACACTACTAGCTGTTCAAAGTTTAAGGTTTGATGCAGAACCAGCGTTGATTGGCAGAATGCTATACATTCTGCTAATCAACGCTGGTTCCTCTCTTACCTTTAGAAGTCTTCTCCGTGCAGCGTCCCCACGGCGTCTTCCAGCTGGAATTCACTCTGCCTAGGCATCCGGCCTAGGTAGAGCCGACTGCGTATGCCCGCGTATGCGCAGTCGGCTCTGCCTAGGCCCCGATGCCTAGGCAGAGTGAATTCCAGCCAGAAAAAGACACGGGGACGCTGCGCCTGGAGAAGACTTCAAGGAGAATCCAGCCGACCGTCACTCGTGGACTTGGGAAGTATAATTTTATCGAATTTTGTGTACCCCTGAAACGAGCATTTCCCCCCATAGACTATAATGGGGTTCGAAATCCGTTCGAACAGTCGAACAGTGTGCGGCTGTACAAATCGGATTTCGAACCTCGGACATTTTAGTGTTCGCTCATCTCTAATTATGAACATGAATTTTTTTTTTTTTTTTTGCCTATGCAAATTTAATATAGTGTGAAAGTCTATGCAAAAATGTTTTACTAATCTCTACCTCAAATGCTTTTATCTAAGGGTAAATAACTTTCATAATGTTTAATAAGGTACGGTATATATCCCATGAATTTTCAGATCCTATCTGTGCGATAGCACATCTTTTAGGACATATTTTATAGTTCATTGATAAAAAGTATTGTCTGAGAGGATCTTCAGAAATGTTGGATACTTAGTATGCTGACTTAAGCAATGGTAATGGCAATATATACTGCATAGGAAAATGTGAAAAGGTGCTTATTTCTGAAAGTCAGCATCTACACATACTTCATTAACGAATCAATATCAATGTTATTAATTTCTCTATACTAAAAGATCCAGAAAGGAAAGAGTTAAATCCTTGATCTAATGTAATAGAAAAACCTTGCCTTGCTGCTAAAGAGTGGGAGCTGATCCCAATTTTCATTGTATTGTAACTTTAATTACTAATAGTATTTCATCACAAATAATATAAAAGCTAAAAAAGTAATGCTATAATTGATGTTACGTTATAATATAACTAAACACATATATGTATATGAGAAAGGTAACAATCAAAAAATTTAAGTACAAAAATGTCATGTCCAGGACACTAAGCAGACATATAGAATTAACAGAGTCACATCAAAGGCTGGCAGTACTATAAATGATCCGGCTTGCTCAGCATGAGGTATATGATCAAAAATGTACCAGCACTGCAGTCTTATTAACAATTTGTGTGTGGGTTTCAACCTGATGTACAAAAATACCCTTAATTACAGCCTTGCCCATGTAATTTTAAGAAAAACACATAAAAACTTGAAGCACTGAAGTGACTTTGATGTTTTGCTCAACCTTTATATAACCTTATCCCTGTTTTGTTATCACTTACTCCACAGGCGCCTGAAAAAAAAAAAAAAAGAAAAAAAAGAAAAATCGATGGAACTTAATATAAAGGATCAGTGCGCCTTCCCATTCCTTCACTGCATGCATAAGGTCAGCTAGAGTGGTTCAAAACAATGATAAACTGCACGTTTATAGGGGGATACAATATAAACTGTGTGCGATACAAAAAAAATAAACTTATCACAATAGGGTATCAAATTCCTGTAATATCAGTGAATTATCAGAGCAGTAAACTAATATAAATATTATAATAATGTACGTAGAAAACTATGAGCAATATGAACATTATTATAGTTTGCTTAGGGACTCTCCTTTATCCCTAGGGCCATAACCACTATGTAACAATATGTCTGGAGATTCCCAAGGCAGCCTTGTAATGACTAGTATTCACAAAATTCATTCTTTCACCTGCCTTATTAATCTTCCTTCACTCTATGTCACAGATGGACTTAAAATCTCAAGCCCTGATTTCCCACCTTCTTCCAGCTGCAAAGTCCTTGATTTCACTTTTTGGTTCTAAACACAGCCCCCTACTTTGGAACAATGGAGGTCCAAGGTCAATTAAATAGACAGATTTGAAGAACTGTTAAGCTGATCAAAAAGAACCCATGCCCGGGGCCAAACGGTGGCTCAGTGGTCAGCACTGCAGCCTTGCAGCGCTGGAGTCCTGGTGTTCAAATCCCACCAAGGGCAAGAAAACATCTGCAAGGAGTTTGTATGTTCTCCCCGCGTTTGCGTGGATTTCCATCCCATATTCCAAAAATGATATACTGATAGGGAAAAAATGTACATTGTGAGCTCTATGTGGGGTTCACAATCTGCATAAAAAAAAAAAAAAAAATATGCCCCTTATCTTGCTACATGGAACACCTGGCTGGAACATAGGTGATTGAGTTACATGACTCTTCACCTACAGGAACCCTCTGGGTCCCAGACCTGGGTCATTCTAACTACCCCCCTCCTTTTCCCCTGTATTAGTACCCTGTTTGCCCCTCCCTCCTCTGCTCCTCTTTTTTTCTTGTTACTTATTCGCTATTTTCTCCCCCTTTGTTGTCAAACAAGCCATTTAATCTAGGTTTATGTATTATACTTCGATTTTGTAAAATTGAATTGTCATTTTAATGTTGTACTTGTATATGATTACTTTTGTCAAACTCAGATTTTTTTTTTAAGCCATTTTTAAGGTTACCGCCATTTTTTTAATAGTAGGGCACAAGTTATAGAAACAGTTTAACTAATAACTTGTTGAAAAGATGTTGTGCACACAGTTGAGTTACTATAAAAAAAAATGCACAGGAAATCGTAGGGTTTACTAACACAAAATGTGTGGCTGAAAGTGTTAACCATTCATTTACACCATTTATTATGAATGAACCTTCTTTTCAAACGTAAAGCTGGTAGTTGACTGAAATGAACCTTGCAGGAAACCAGTCTGTGGTTATTAACTGTGAAATATTCAAAGAAATTATTGCCATTTCAAGCAGGAAGGTTAACAATCGGCTTCAGGGAAACTGTCTCTGGAACCAGTGAATTACAAAACCAAATGTAACTGGAGAACAGATGTATTCTCACTTACACATTAAATTAGATACATTGTTGTGAACCAATAATAGCTACATACTGTAGCAAAACTGCAAATTACACTGTAAAATAAAACAATAAATGTTCCCATAAACTCTATGTAGTTGTACAATTATGATTACAGTATATGCCCCAGTTCAGTTTATAGCACAATGAGGACTAATAACTTCATTTCCTTCAAATTCATGCATCATTATTTTCTAGAATTGTTAAACCATTTTATTTATGCATAATTCAAGAATAATTTTTTTAATTCCTTTAAGAAAAATATAATTTTCTGCTGTAGTATCAATATCACTAGCCATACTCATGAAGTAGAGTGGGCATAAACGTAGGTTATTTGACATTTTAGAAAAAAAAAGCAAATGTTATAAAATAGCAAAAAATAAATAAAAAAAACCCCTAAAAAAAAAACAATATTTATCGCTACAATCTTTTACTGATCTGGCAACATTTGTTTTCAAGTTACTAACGTGACCACTATGGCAAATCAGAGGCTTCAGAAATCGCATGCTCCACTACTAACATCACACCTCATTGTTGGGTGTCACGATGCCATAATATGGCACATGATCACTGACACTACTAGTTGGCTGCAGCAGCCGGATGCTGATAAAAAAAAAAAAATTGGAGGTTTCACTGGACTGCTTTGAGCCTGAATCAGTAGGAAATTGAAGAGATAAGTAAGAGATTAATTTGTTTGCTATGTTAAAGGGAGCAGAAAAAAAACTGTATCAAATTAAGGACTTAATTCATATGGAAATTATTTGAAAACTGCATTAGGACTGTTCTTGTTAGGGCAATACCTAAGTACACCTATTTACAATGAATCATACATAGCCGTACAATGTTGCAACCCGCTCAATTAACAGGTATGCGATATAGTGCATCAAAAGGACTATTATAATTACATACATGCCTCTACTAATACTCCCAGACTCGGACTATGTATGATACATTGTAAATAGGTCTACTTAGGGATTGCTCCTCTAATCAAACCAATTTATGTTGGCTTTACCGCTTTATGATGTTTCCTCCTCACCATTATTATATTTGCTGGAGATGTAACATTTAGTTTCACAGTATGTAACGCCAGCGTGTATCACAGCCGTACACGCCGGCGTTACAGCAGGGCTGCCGAACACTTCCCATTCATTTCTATGGGAGCCGGCATACGAGCGCTTCCCATAGAAATGAATGGGCTGCTTCTTTCACTGCGAGCAGTCCCATTGAAGTGAATGGAAAGTGCCGGCGTGTACGGCTCGGCATGAACAGAGCTTGCCGTATATGCCGGCACTTCCCATTCACTTCAATGGGACTGCTCGCAGTGAAAGAAGCAGCCCATTCATTTCTATGGGGAGCGCTCGCATGCCGGCTCCCATAGAAATGAATGGGAAGTGTTCGGCAGCCCTGATGTAACGCCGGCGTGTACGGCTGTGATACACGCTGGCGTTACGTAGTGTGAATGCACCCTTAGGTGGGTTTATCAATTAAAATATTCCTGCCAGCTAGAACTAGCTAGAAACTACTGTGAGAACTTAGGTTATTGGATGCCGGATTATTAGGCATCTGAATCTTTTAGTTCTATAATTCTGTGACATTTTGTAACCAAGACTAATAAAAATTGAGTTGTATTCCTTTTCATTATAACATTTGAGGCATTTCATTACTGTGATTTTATTCAATGTTTGAATTAACCCTTTAAATAACTTACCGATATTTGTATGGTAACATATTTGTCATAATCTGTGCACTTACCAATTAAAATCGATGCAGTTAATAGCTTGGGGTCATATGGACTCTTTCCTCTACCGTTCTCAAAAACTGAATCCACAAGTTTAAATACATTGTCCTGGTAGGAAAAATGAAATGAATTACTGTTAGTAATTCAATAAATTAACTATAATGCATGGAAAAATTATAGAGATTTTTCAATATGTTTTATTCATATAGGTTCTCTTGTACATATATAGATCTGGCCAATGGCAGTTGTTCCTTACGAAGCTCTAAGGGGTTTACTGTTTCTCCTTGTGGAGATACTGGCTACCGTAGGGAGTCTTACAGGCAATGCTTCCTGGTAAAAGCTACTGCAAGTCATTGTCTGATCCAAAAAAAGAGCCTTGAAACAAGATTACTGAATGAAGAGATTGCCATCAATTCACCACTATCAGCTGGTATAGACAGTAACTGAATACAAGGCATAGTTTATAGGATATATCAATTAACATACAATATTTGTCTTCAATGTATCTAAGAAATAAAACAACTTTAGGATCCATTCACACAGAGTAAACGCGCGCTCATTTTGGCAAAATACACATATAAAGAATACACGTGTAAAAATAAGACTCCTATTGACTCCAATGACTTTTTTTTTTTTTTACACGTGTAAAAAAAAAAAAGGGTCAAAAAGCGCATTGCGTTTTTTGACACTTTTTTACACGTGTAAAAAATGTCATTGAAGTCAATGGGAGTCTTATTTTTACACGTGTATTCTTTATATGTGTGTTTTGCCAAAATGAGCGCGCGTTTACTCCGTGTGAATGGACCCTTATTAAGATCGCTCTCAGCCCAGCCATGTATTGTCATAATACTATTTTAATTACTCATTTTGAGTGAAAACACAAATACGTACAGTTTTACCATGAAAAAAAAACAAAAACTATTTTTGAACCATAATCTTAACATCATTCTTCTCCTATACCAAGGATCAGAGAGTAGTGTTTGTAAAGAGTTGGCATCTTTTATTCACATACCTATCACTGTTACCTAAGTAGTAAAGGTGCATACTTGGAAGGTGACACAACCTTTATGTGTGTCCATTTGCTCCCATCTGTGACTGGAATCCAAATCCGAAACATATTTTGTCCTTAAACTTCTGTTCTGTGGTCAATATTATAGTAATAGAGATAATGCTACTAGATATAACAAAGACTTGTTTGTCTTAGTATTTTTCACAGAATTTTCTTTCCTTACAGAGGACCTTTTACAATTTTCATTAAGTTCATATCAACTTTATTGTATTTTTTTAATGGACTCTGCTCCACTGATTCTGGCACAGTTAGAATTTTTCTCTAGTTCCCTTTGTTTCCGTGTAACTTCTGTTAGTTTAAACGTCCAATATACTAATTACCCTTGGTTCACATCTGCGATTGGTAATTCATTCGGGGAATCTGCATGGGGACCCCCGGAACGGACTACTGAACTCATTTGCAAGCGGTGTGCAGTGAAAGCACACGGACCCACAGTATGCACACAGGCCCCATTATAGTCTATGAGGATCCGTGTGCTTTCACTGCACACCGCTTGCAAATGCGTTTGGTAGTCCCCATGCAGACTCCCCCAAACAGATTACTGACACAGATGTGAATGAGGCCTTAGATTCTCTAGTGTCATATGGCTGGTCCCATTTTGTCTACTCCAGCTCAGGGCCATGCACCTGACAGAGAGCCTTATTAGCATATCATAATCCAAGCCTAACTACACTGATTGCTCAAGATTGGAGGGGGCCAGAGAAAATTTTCCTACTATCCTCAAATCATTGGAGCTATACCTATTAAAGGAAGCTAATCATCACATGTATTGGAGGCAATGAAAGGTCCTCTTTAACGTGTAAATTTCCTTTGGGTTAATCTGATATTTTCATATGTATTTGTAGGTTCTGTGCAATGGCTCAAGGTTTACCTTACCAGACCATTGCTGAAACAGATTTAGCCAAGACAATTACATTTTCAACCTAAAGCTGTTGATCTAGATCTAAATCACCATATGAGATGTAATGATGAATACACCAGTATCCAGAATACTGTATCGCACATAATTCAAAGTGTCCAACCTTTAAGCTAAATTATATGCTGTGCCAGCACCCTAGAATTTCAGCATCAAATGTGCATCTGACTGGCACTTCACTTTTTAAGCCTTACTAATAATTATTATAATTAATAGCAATCTTTCCAGTGGCTATCAATTTATGTCAGGGGAAAGACCATCCTTTTCAATTACAATTTCTCCTGTATTAATGCAATGTGTTATATTAAAGGAGGAAATAGCTATTAGAGTGAAATGAGCGGAAAGAATATTGAGTGTTTATATGCTTCAGTTCAGATCCAGCACTGACATGTGAAGTCTATTTCTGTATCGTATAACCAGCATCATCATAACTGGATGCACACTCCGAAGTGATTCACAAGGAGGCCCACAGGACCAAGCAATAAAACATTTGTCTCTTCTACTGCGTTCCTCTCCTTTCAAGTTGATTAAAGGAGACATTTTCAAGTGCATGTCAGCGAGCCTGCAGAATATGATGCTATACATTACCACTCAAAATGGGATATGAACCTAACAGAAAGGTAACTTCAATGCTTTGGGTCAGAGGGCTTACGAGGTAAAGACACGCGAGACGTGCATGATATGTGATGCTAAATAATCTTTACATTAATATTTGATTAATAAAGGGAGATATTCCTTCTGTAACATTGCACAGTATGCACTTTGTGGTCTACCTACTTTGATTCAGCCGATGCAAACCTCTGTGACGCTGTGATCTCCATGCACAATATTTGGTCTTTGGATTGGAAATCTATGTGACTAGGGGTAAGGTTGGATTTGATTTTGGTGCTGGTCCTCTTTACATAAAGTTTTATATTAAATATTAATTTGATGCCTGAGGTTTCATCATTTATTGAGTAAAATCCAATGTGTTATTTCTCAGATGTGGGTTTGTCAATCATTGCATTTTTATTCAATAAAACAGATAATAGAGATACAAAATACAGATACAACAGAACCAACGCACTAGGATACAGTATACCAATATGTATGGCTCTTCATAGGACAGCAGGTATACACATGTACCTAATTCAATTTTGGTTCACAGACAAGAGACAATAGCAATGGCACTTCTTCTACCTCCACATTTGTATGAAGGGGTGGTGAGACAATCCACTTCTAAAGGTTACATGTTGTACAGCACCTCCTCTAAGAATCTCTATGTTATTTAACTGAGCAGTACATCAGAAATGCTCTCTATGGTCACAGTATGCCCCCAGCCCCCAGTGATAACAGCTGTTTCAGATGCCAGGTCTAGGTGACCAGCTGAAACAACCCATTTCAAGGACTAATCTTATCTGAAAGCATACCTAACCTTTCAGATGACTTTTTGGGGTAAGTTTCCGTGTGTGAACATGAGGAAAAACACTATTTCTAGCCATTCTATGACTTGTGTTCTTAACTACCAGTAATTTTCACCTCCACTGACAATATCTCTCTATTGTCCTTCAATTAGTGGGTAGAAGATAGCTTCTATGATTTCCCATAGACAACACATGAAGAAAACAGGACATTCTGTTCTCTAACTCACTCTCACACTCATTCAGAAGAAGTATGGATGACATTATAAAGAAGAACCAAATTAAGCAGTTGGAGTGAGACAGAAAGCTGTATCTGCGGCCTCTTACCCCCTTCCCTCTATAAACTTATATGGAGACAGAGGGGTTTTTTTTATATAGTCACTATTGATTTATGTTAGTGTCCATTTAAAGGTTTTTTTTTCTTCCATAAAAGACAGGATATACCATAAATATATGATAGTGAGTCGCATTGTTTCTGTAACTCTCATTCACTTCTATAAGGTCAACCATTGAGGACTTCATGGTCAGTGTCGTCAAGGTCAGATAAGGGCAGGAGGGAAGAGGGTGGGGGAGACATGGAGGGGGTTATTTTACAGTTAGGTGTGGATACCAGAAGTGGGTCCTGTGGATATGCCATAAATGTCCTTCATTTTAAACCCTTTAAGTATTATGCCATTTTTAAAGCTATTCCATAAATACCTGACAGGTGATTCCGAGTTACCTAAGCCTCACTTCCGTCATGATTGGCTTTTCCCTAACTCTCAGACTTTGATGACCATGCAAGCATGCAGTATTGAGACACTATGATAATTTTAATATATTGCACAATACATGATATCATTTATTTGCAGTTTATTATTAACCTTAAAAAACACAGCAAAGCTGAATTCACTTGAAACCTCAATATTTATGTACGTTTATATTTCAGGTGGAGATGTTGCATCTAGATTTTTATATCAGATTGATCAGGGATATAACATTGAGTATTATAATATAATACCAGAATATAACAGTTTATTTAGTAATTTTTGTACTCATTTATTTAGATGCTGATTTCAGCAAAAAATGTCAAACAAGAAAATCTGTTACCTTTGAATAAAATTGTTCATGACACAAAGCCTTCTGCATTATTTATAGCTGGCGAAAAAAATATTTTCAATTATTCTTCAGGTGCCCAGGAGAAACTATATAAAACCAGTTTGTGGAAAAAGAAACATAGCATATACAGTAAATACATCCCCTGACTTGTTCGTTCCAGGCAAAATCATTGTCATGTTTCTTTCCAGAGTATATTTCCATTGTCCTCTTATGCCACTGCACATAAAGCTGAAGTACTAAATGTCTCTCAAGGGACAGAGTAGATTTCTATGTGGCCTGAAACCTGGCCAGATAATTATACAGATACAACTAATTGCTCTTCCCTAAGTTTTTTCTCTTTACAAATTAGACATGAAATTTGTGTGTCTATAAATACCATGGAAAATAAAAATTATACATATATATATAAGTACGTATGTACGTATATAAGTACATAGTATAGAAGTCAGATTAATTGGTTCCTTCTATTGAATCTTGTGCACTTGGGCAATACTGTATATAAAGGAAAAAGAAAACTTATTAAAAAAAAAACAAAAAAAACGACAGTTTTCATAGTGAAATGTGAGAGTCCGGGTACAGGAGAGAAGCACATAATCCATACACCACTATGCCTGTGTCTATCAGGAGGGCCACGAATCAGGACAATTGTAATGGAAATATCTGGTCTAGAAATAAGAAGCTCCTTCCAGTCATTTACTAATGCTGGGAGATTCCATCTCTTGAACCTATAGAATTGTATAAAAAAAAACATTCTATTCTATAATAATGCAGGCTGCAAATTAGAATGTGAATTACATAATACAATGTAATCCCTAGAAAGAGGAGCTTCTGGAGAAGGGCTGAGGCAGAGACACACATACAGACACGTTGCTGCTGGGTTTTCAAAGAAAAAGTCAACTTTTTAATTCTTTTTATTTCTCTTCTCGTTTTTACATAGGTGATTCAGTGGATCGGTGTGAGAGTTAAAGGGTTAAAGGGATCCTATCATTGGATACCCTTTTTTTCTGACTAACACATAGGAATAGCCTTAAGAAAGGCTATTCTTCTCCTACCTTTAGATGTCTTTTCTGAACCGCTGTTCGGTAGAAATGCGAGTTTTGTGTAAGCAGTCGTTTTCATGTGGCCGCGGACATGAGCAGTTGGCTCTGCTCGAGGCCCGATGGCAGAGCCGACTGTGCATGCCTAGAAGATTGAAACCCAGGATGGAAGAAAACACAGGGAGAGGACATTCCAGAAGAAGACAGAGGCAGCACTGGAGAGTTCTCTCACAGCACTGGAGACACTCCTAGTGCTGTTTGAGTGCTGAGGACCACCCCCAGTGCTGCGAGAGAACTCATTTGCATACTGAAGAAAACCCGGATTTCTACCGAACGGCGGAATGGAGAAGACATCTAAATGTAGGTGAACAATAGCCTTTCTTATGGCTATTCCTAGGAGTTAGTCAGATTTCAATGCATTCATTGGATACCCTTTTTTTCTATTTCGGCCCCTGGCTAGCATAGATTTAAATTTTGGGTCATGGGACATCATAAGATCCACCAGAATTATTAAAATTATCTTAATTCAGGTGCATCTTGTGCCATAAGAGGAATTGATTAATACTGGTGTCTTAATAATATCCCAGATTCAGTTTTTTGTTGCTTCTGGTATATATTTTTCTGCAATTGTTTAATCCAAACACAGGAGTTGGATCGAAACAAATGGAATGCTGAATTCACTCCTGACTCAAAAAAACAACAACCCAGCAACATCTGTGCAAAAAAAAAAAAAAAAACATTAAAAACCTCATTGGTCCACATTTACTAATGTGGATATGTTTGAAAAATGGGCAACAATGCACCTCAACTTGCCCAAAGTTTGTTAAACCATAGCGTATTTCTGCTTCTGCGTCCCAATCACCACTTTTTTAGACAGTTGGTGGAGCAGAATCTAGGTGGTCGATGCTGCAGTCCACCAGAATTACCATAACTCACTCTAGAAAACTGGCATAAGTTATACCAGAAAACTAAAGCAGTCCCTGAATGTTGTAGATCTGTGATCAGACACTAGAATCACTAAGAGGCAGGAGCCTTGTTGTAATTTTAGTGACTCATTCATCTGGAGGGGAAGGAATTAAGACAAGCTAAAAGATTACCAGTCTTTATAAATTTCCCCCAGTGTGTATCTCCAGTTTTATGAGTTTTTCTGACATTAATGGAAAAAGCTCATATTTTCCAGAAACAGCCAAACAATAATTTACTCCAAAGTATATTTCTGGTATTACACTTTTTCCTATCAAAGTGATTAGGATTGAGCAGACCATTTCATCTTTACTCTTGGATAACCTATATACCATATCGATGAGATAATCCTTACACATTAAAAAAAAAAAAAACAACTGTGCCATAGTCTAAAACAAGAGCGTAGAAAATAAAAGAATAAAAAAAGATGCAAATCCAAGTTTATCGTTCCACTTTCTGATTGAACGCCACTTGACTATAATAGCTCAGAGGTCAAATCTGTTAAATGAACAATGTGCTCATTGCACATGCTTAACGTACTGAAAACATCTTATAAATGACTAACTTCCAGTCCAATGAAAAATGTTTGTTGTCATAGATGTCAAAGATTTACGTGCTCCTGAGGTACTTAAGACATGCTGTTTAAAAAAAGGTTAAAAGTTAATTTAAAATAATAAGAAATATAAATGTGGCAGCTCATAAACTGATGCAATAACAAATCTCTAAAAGGGGGAATATCTCCATGGATCTGCTTTATTCCAAGATCTATAAATCATTAATAATGTAGTCCAAGCTCATGACTCCCTTTGCTCCTTCTAACGTGCCCTCTAATCCTTTCAAAACATGGGCAATTTAACCTCTGTCCTGCATGCTATTTCTCAGTGTTAAAGGGTGCTGCAGACAATGAGCGTCCCATTCATCATCCAAATGACATGTTGTAGTTGAAAGTACATATATATGAAACTCCATAATGCCACCAATAAATAGAATATATCGGATATAAAACCTACAAAATAGTCAAATAAGAAAAAGATGGATTCAGGGCTTGCTATCTGTTATGTTCTCCTTCATTCAGGTGGTACTTTGTAAGCTCTTCCAAAAAATGTATTGCATAAAAGTTGAGAACGTCATATTCTCCTTTTGTCTGCTAGTAGAGATGAGCGAGTACTGTTCGGATCAGCCGTTCCGAACAGCATGCATGCATTGAAATGAATGGAAGCACCTGGTACTTCCGCTTTGACGCCGGCCGGCCGCTTAACCCCCCGCGTGCCGGCTACGTCCATTCATTTCAATGCGTGCGTGCTGTTCGGATCGGCTGATCTGAGCAGTACTCGCTCATCTCTATCTGCTAGTAAACATCTAGCTGTTGAGTTTTTAGCAAACAAATGCTGGATGTCAATATAGCAACAAAAACCTGATCAAAATGCTCAGTATATAAACCCGACTTCATATACTACAATGGCAGTCACTTTAAAGAGAAAACCACATAGCACAATCAACATTGTTCCTATATACTGTAGATATGACCATGTATAATATAATCATGACCCCACTTACAAGTAGCAGTAGATTGTAGCCATCTTGTTGTATTTGTCAACTAGCTTGCACCATGGTAACTGTTAAATAAGATGAGTTAGGATAAGGCCCCATGTAGCGGGCTGCAGCAAAAAAGTGCTGCGGGAAAACGTATCCTGTAGAGGTTTCCTCTTTGGACTTTCTGCTTCATTTATGCCTACTGGGAAACCAACGGTGTTTCTGTAGGTAAAATTGACATGCTGCGATTTCCAAAACCACAACAGTTTTGGAAATCATAGTATTTTTACTGTGTGCATTGTCCTGAAATGGAAAATGGGATGGGATTCGCTAGACTCACGCCACATGGGGTCCCAGCCTTAAAGTGATTAGCAATGGTCTACTGAATGTGTTACGTCATGTTAAACTTGCTTACATCTGAGCCTGGCAAACATGTTTATCTAGGGTGTACATTTTGATGTACATTTTTGTCTTGTTTTTAATGATAAGATGTGCCTGTAGGCAAAAATATAGAGTAACATATTACAGTAATCTGAATAACTTGATGGTTCAGATGTTGCACCCGTGCCCTGGATATAACCACTATACTAATACACATAGTTGGAATCATTTTAATATGGTTTTGGGATTTTGCTCTGCGTGATCCAGTTACCTTTTAGCTCAGGAATTGGAGTTATTTTCAAATATTCACTCTACCACATAGCTACATGATTTCTAGAAGGATAAAACACAACATGCCTGCTCAAAGGTTGAGGAAATAGTACTAAAAATGATAAGTTAATAGAGGGTTTACCATATGAATAAGTGTAAAAGAGGGGTATTTACAAAGAAAAAAACCATTAAACATAAAGATGTAAATAAAAAATATATATTTTCTGATTGTACAATTATGTTTTCAGTAGTAAACAGTAAATTTGTGTCCATTTAAGACTCAGTATCCACATCATCTGGCTGACATGATGAATATTTGTAGATGGAACATTTATTGGACACATGGACACGGTCTGAAGGTAGTCCATTGATCATTTCCACTTGAGCACATTATTGACATGTGACTTATTACTTATCATAGTCAACATAGGCGTCCTATCATGCCAGGACTCAGTATTTATAAATGAGGGCAAGTGTAACATAGAATTACAAATTGGTTATTTAATCTGATCTAATGTATCTCCCTACTCTCAATGTAGCCACCTACTATTTCTTATATACTACTTAATAGCCTTATACTGTAATATAACTTATGTTCACTTCTGGTTAACAGCCTCAATCAAAGATAACATTGAATTTGATGGGGGGAAAAAACATCACTGCATGCAGGACAACTTTTCCCACTAAATGACACATACTGCAGTGGAAGAATACAGATCTCAGTCAATGGAATCCTCCAGGTACTAGTGGGCCAATGTGTCGTAAGTCTGAGATTGTGGCATGGCTTATGTCATACTATAAACTAAGCAGAAATCAGACAAAGCCTAAATTACACAAACCCTTCTATGTGTTTTTTTTCTGGTTTGTAAATTTAGCCTTCATATGCATTATAAATGAGGAAGCTTTCCGATGACTTGTGGTTATAAAAAAAAACCAAAAAAAAAAACAACTACCTCCCTGTGATACCTTTTACCTTAACAGTGCTGCATTGGCAGGTGACCCATATATAGAGTAATTGGAAGATAGTATTTAGGGACCTGAACACAACTGAAATGTTTAAATGTAACAATGGATGTTGAGGCATGCATATATTATATATATAATTTTTTTAAATAGTCCAGAGGCAGTAAAAAAAAAAAGAAAAAAAAAAAACAAGAACATACTACTCACCAGTCCAGATACTTTGGTGTCCTCCCGGCACAGTCCAGTCCTGCTGCTCCAGTGTCTTCTTGAAGTGAATTTCTCGCTGGCTGTGATGTCCCAGGTCCCTTCCGTTGGAGCCACTGATTGGCCTCAGTAGGATCAGGAAGTGACCCAGGGATGTAATAAGTGATACAGACTACTGGTGAAAGACAGCAATGGACTGGCAGAACCGTACCGCACTGGGAGGCACCTGAGCATGGCGGAAAGGTGAGTATGATTTTTTTTTTTCATCTCCCCAACTTATTTATAATATAACATTTTTACCCAGACAATCCCTTTAGGGAAAAAGTAAAGCTCATGTAAGGAAAACAGAAAAAACGCAGCATTTTACAATACCTTACAATCTCATCCACACTGTGGAAAACCTACATTTCAAAAATGTGCATTTTTTTTTACTCAGCATGTTGATTTTGGCTGTAGAATCCAAAGCATTCTTCCTAAGAAAAAATGTATTGATAAACACTGCAGGGGGAAAAAAGCTGCTTTTTTTGCTAAGTCTTACGATAACATTTTCCAAATTTGTAAATACTCATGACTTATCACTACAGTTTTCAATAGTTTAGTTTTTGATTGAATGAATATCAAAAATGTGTTTGCCTTTATTTTTTTGCTCTTCTTCAGTATCTGTGTAAACTTGCAGGCAGTTTAAGGCGTATAAACATACATCACTCTGAACTAAATCCAAAATGATTTTTTTTTTCTTTTTTAGCATAATGGTCTTTTAACTGTTCTCCTGTTTTCTATCAAAGTAGGATATAATAGAGGGAAACAAATAAAACACATGCCATATTTTTGTTAGCTAAAGATTTGTTTTTAAGACTTTCACATTGAAAGGTGAGATCAGTTTAAGTTCAGAAATGACAAGTTTAGTAGGAGCCTGGGTTGACAGCTGATTCCCTGGGAAAATATACGTCCTTGAATGAGGTATTCCAGAACCTTACTAGACAACCTTGTTCGGTTAACATGCAGGATAATTGGAAGAGGAACTTGTGGATGGATACTGAGGATATTTGCAGACAGTTTCATATTCACCAGCTACACTTTTTTTTATATTCTTGCTCTGCAAGTTCTAATGTGTTGTTGTGGCCAATTACGTGAAAATCTGAAACACTGCACAGGGATACATTATATGCATCAAAACTAATACACTAAAGATCCCAGAGACAATGTTATGTAAAAGCTAAGAAAAAGGATATTTTTCCCTGCTAGAAATACAGTATTTTAGAGTTGTCTTATCTTTACAAAAAGATTACCATAATAATCATCCTGAAGCCCCGAAAAATGCCACATAACTGTACAAGATTGTTAACAGATTAAGGACACCTTGGATATATATTGAAATAATATATCACCAGACCAGGCTCCATTCAGGCATAGGTAGGTGTTATCAAGGAAATTAAAATATACTTTAAAAGGACCTTTCATGTCCTGGAGCACATGCGGTTTTATATACCGCTTTTATATACCACTTTCCCGTTACATGCTCCAGGGCAAGAGATATTGGTGCCATTACGATATCTCTTCATTGTCAGAAGGGCGTTCCTGACAGTCTAGCTGGGCTGTGAGGAACGCCCCTCCTGACAGTACTGTCCTTATCTCTGTACTGTCAGAGGGGGCATTCATTAGCACCCAGCCATGACGCTAACCTGTGAGGAACACCCCCCAGTACTAGTCTATGGACAAACACAATCGAGGGAAGTGGGGTGTTCCTCACAGCTTAGTATCATGGCTGGGCAGTAACAGCGCATTTTTGGCTTTCTAGAGGTATATACAACCACGTGTGTCCGAGGACATGAAAGGTCCTTTTTAAGTACTATATATACCTGAGCATAAGCCGACCCAAATATGAGCCAAGGCCCCTAATTTTACCACAAAAAACTTGGAAAACCTATTGACTCGAGTTGGGGGGGGGGGGGGGGGGGCTGGGGGAAATGCAGCACCTACTGGAAAAATTCAAAAATTAAAATGGTCAGAGTTTTTGGGTGCAGTAGTTGCTGGGTGCTGGGAAAGGGGAGGGGGTGGTGGTTTGGTTATTTTTCTGCCCCTTCACTGAGCTTGAGGACTGTTTTTTTTTCCCCTACTTGCAATTCAGCCTGGCTGAATATAGGGTATCTGCAGTGCTCCTATTAACTCCTTCCCGACGAAACAGGAGCACTGCAGATACCCTATATTCAATAGACCAGGCACTTTCATACACAGGGATACCTAATGTGTATGTGTTTCACAGTAATTTTAGACTTTTAGATGTATTCTAGGGAAAGAAGTGATTTTGAACTTTTAGTTATTTTATTTTTTTCAGCTTCTTTTTTTCACTAT
Source organism: Leptodactylus fuscus (assembly GCF_031893055.1). Classification (NCBI taxonomy): domain Eukaryota; kingdom Metazoa; phylum Chordata; class Amphibia; order Anura; family Leptodactylidae; genus Leptodactylus; species Leptodactylus fuscus. The sequence continues at coordinate 112,426,955 of NC_134269.1, read as the reverse complement.
TTTATGGGAGATTCTATACATTCTAGACACCCCACCCTCCCCCCCCCAAAAAAAAAAAAAAAGAAAAGAAAAGAAAAATATTTTCCTTGCTTGACTGTGCTGAAAAACTTGGCTTATACTCGAGTATATACAATATATTATTTTAGAGACTGCCTTGCTTCCCTCTACTCTCTACTTCCTTGTCTCTCCTGACACACAGGATGTTTGGTGATGTCTACTCTGCCTACACTAGATGCAGGTGTATTGTCTAGGCTTAGCCAGTGATTGACTGAATGGGCATCTCCAAATATTTTTGCATGTGTTGAACAACAGTAAGTAGGAAGTAAAGAGCAGCAAGGATACAGTGAGCATCTTAAACAGGCAGTATGGTAACATGACATGCTGGGTACAATTTTATTATATTAGAACCATAAGGTTTAGCTGGTTTAAGTATATTTTCCTTCCAAAGAAAAAAAGGAATATTTATGAACCCTGTTAGATGTACTATCAAAGCTAAAAACTTTCAATTAAGGTTCCCCAAAGTGTCTACAGAAAAAAATTCCTTTATTTAGGTTGTATTCATATATGTACGAGTATATCAAGTGTGTATGTTCAGCTATTTCAAGCTTCAGCTGGGCTGACAGAGTTGTATACCAGTCCAGCATCCATAAAACAAAAAATGCTGCATGCAACCAACGTCACAATTGATGCCATCAGACACAAAACTGCTCCCATATGAATGGTGACAAGAGGTATGGACATATGTCAAGAATGCTCTACTGGTTCCTTAGGAAAAATAGGTATAAGTGAACTATAACACTCATTAAGTGTTCTCAATTCTTTGCTAAATTCCTCATAATTTTGTTCTCCTTAATACAAAATTTCAACAGCTTTTGGCTTGGTCTTCACCACAGCTACATTTTAGTTTTATTTTTCCAAACTGTAATAAAAGAATGAATGAATGAATGAATGAATGAATGAATAAATAAATAAATAAATAAAATGAAAAAGAAAGACATGGTTTAAATGTAAAGTTTTTCTACCTTTGTAAGTTTTAGAGAGCCAATCACTAGTTCAGATCTCATTTTTGTATTCAAGCTGCTGAACATATTCCAACCAGCACTGAACAAACCATTCTGTAATCCGAGCTTCAGTTCAAAAGAAATGGGTGAGTTCACAAACAAGATTACAAGCTTCAGCAATGGACTATTATTTTCTAGCTGATCACCTCTCATAAACACTACACCTACCGCAAAGATATCTGCCTGGCAATAAGCTAACAAGAAATTTCTTGAAAGATTGTGTTTAGTTAAAACAGAACAGGAAAAAGGCAAAAAGCAACAAAAATGAAACTCTCTTTTATTTATTTTTATAAATTCAACTAGAAAATAATAAAGTCATATAAAATTTGTTACACAAGTGCAAAACAGGATAAACTAAGCTTTAAAGTTGTGATTGTGAATACCCCACTTATTCCTTACTAGAGATGAGCGAACAGTGTTCTATCGAACACATGTTCGATCGGATATCAGGGTGTTCGCCATGTTCGAATCGAATCGAACACCACGTGGTAAAGTGCGCCAAAATTCGATTCCCCTCCCACCTTCCCTGGCGCCTTTTTTGCACCAATAACAGCGCAGGGGAGGTGGGACAGGAACTACGACACTGGGGGCATTGAAAAAAATTGGAAAAAGTCATTGGCTGCCGAAATCAGGTGACCTCCATTTTAGACGAATAGTGGATTTCAAATCCGGGTCATATGAGAATGTGAACTTTGTGACTATGAGACAGGGATAGCTGTACAGGCAGGGATAGCTAGGGATAACCTTTATTTAGGGGGGAATGTTATTAAAAATAACTTTTTGGGGCTCTATCGGGTGTGTAATTGTGATTTTTGTGAGATAAACTTTTTCCCATAGGGATGCATTGGCCAGCGCTGATTGGCCGAATTCCGTACTCTGGCCAATCAGTGCTGGCCAATGCATTCTATTAGCTTGATGAAGCAGAGTGTGCACAAGGGTTCAAGCGCACCCTCGGCTCTGATGTAGCAGAGCCGAGGCTGCACAAGGGTTCAAGCGCACCCTCGGCTCTGATGTAGGAGAGCCGAGGGTGCACTTGAACCCTTGTGCACCCTCAGCTCTGCTACATCAGAGCCGAGGGTGCGCTTGAACCCTTGTGCACACTCTGCTTCATCAAGCTAATAGAATGCATTGGCCAGCGCTGATTGGCCAATGTATTCTATTAGCCTGATGAAGTAGAGCTGAATGTGTGTGCTAAGCACACACATTCAGCTCTACTTCATCGGGCTAATAGAATGCATTGGCCAGCGCTGATTGGCCAGAGTACGGAACTCGACCAATCAGCGCTGGCTCTGCTGGAGGAGGCGGAGTCTAAGATCGCTCCACACCAGTCTCCATTCAGGTCCGACCTTAGACTCCGCCTCCTCCGGCAGAGCCAGCGCTGATTGGCCGAAGGCTGGCCAATGCATTCCTATGCGAATGCAGAGACTTAGCAGTGCTGAGTCAGTTTTGCTCAACTACACATCTGATGCACACTCGGCACTGCTACATCAGATGTAGCAATCTGATGTAGCAGAGCCGAGGGTGCACTAGAACCCCTGTGCAAACTCAGTTCACGCTAATAGAATGCATTGGCCAGCGCTGATTGGCCAATGCATTCTATTAGCCCGATGAAGTAGAGCTGAATGTGTGTGCTAAGCACACACATTCAGCACTGCTTCATCAAGCCAATACAATGCATTAGCCAGTGCTGATTGGCCAGAGTACGGAATTCGGCCAATCAGCGCTGGCTCTGCTGGAGGAGGCGGAGTCTAAGGTCGCTCCACACCAGTCTCCATTCAGGTCCGACCTTAGACTCCGCCTCCTCCGGCAGAGCCAGCGCTGATTGGCCGAAGGCTGGCCAATGCATTCCTATGCGAATGCATACTTAGCAGTGCTGAGTCAGTTTTGCTCAACTACACATCTGATGCACACTCGGCACTGCTACATCAGATGTAGCAATCTGATGTAGCAGAGCCGAGGGTGCACTAGAACCCCTGTGCAAACTCAGTTCACGCTAATAGAATGCATTGGCCAGCGCTGATTGGCCAATGCATTCTATTAGCCCGATGAAGTAGAGCTGAATGTGTGTGCTAAGCACACACATTCAGCACTGCTTCATCAAGCCAATACAATGCATTAGCCAGTGCTGATTGGCCAGAGTACGGAATTCGGCCAATCAGCGCTGGCTCTGCTGGAGGAGGCGGAGTCTAAGGTCGGACCTGAATGGAGACTGGTGTGGAGCGATCTTAGACTCCGCCTCCTCCAGCAGAGCCAGCGCTGATTGGTCGAGTTCCGTACTCTGGCCAATCAGCGCTGGCCAATGCATTCTATTAGCCCGATGAAGTAGAGCTGAATGTGTGTGCTTAGCACACACATTCAGCTCTACTTCATCAGGCTAATAGAATACATTGGCCAATCAGCGCTGGCCAATGCATTCTATTAGCTTGATGAAGCAGAGTGTGCACAAGGGTTCAAGCGCACCCTCGGCTCTGATGTAGCAGAGCTGAGGGTGCACAAGGGTTCAAGTGCACCCTCGGCTCTCCTACATCAGAGCCGAGGGTGCGCTTGAACCCTTGTGCACACTCTGCTTCATCAAGCTAATAGAATGCATTGGCCAGCACTGATTGGCCAGAGTACGGAATTCGGCCAATCAGCGCTGGCCAATGCATTCTATTAGCCCGATGAAGTAGAGCTGAATGTGTGTGCTAAGCACACACATTCAGCACTGCTTCATCACGCCAATACAATGCATTAGCCAGTGCTGATTGGCCAGAGTACGGAATTCGGCCAATCAGCGCTGGCTCTGCTGGAGGAGGCGGAGTCTAAGATCGCTCCACACCAGTCTCCATTCAGGTCCGACCTTAGACTCCGCCTCCTCCAGCAGAGCCAGCGCTGATTGGTCGAGTTCCGTACTCTGGCCAATCAGCGCTGGCCAATGCATTCTATTAGCCCGATGAAGTAGAGCTGAATGTGTGTGCTTAGCACACACATTCAGCTCTACTTCATCAGGCTAATAGAATACATTGGCCAATCAGCGCTGGCCAATGCATTCTATTAGCTTGATGAAGCAGAGTGTGCACAAGGGTTCAAGCGCACCCTCGGCTCTGATGTAGCAGAGCTGAGGGTGCACAAGGGTTCAAGTGCACCCTCGGCTCTCCTACATCAGAGCCGAGGGTGCGCTTGAACCCTTGTGCACACTCTGCTTCATCAAGCTAATAGAATGCATTGGCCAGCACTGATTGGCCAGAGTACGGAATTCGGCCAATCAGCGCTGGCCAATGCATTCTATTAGCCCGATGAAGTAGAGCTGAATGTGTGTGCTTAGCACACACATTCAGCTCTACTTCATCGGGCTAATAGAATGCATTGGCCAGCGCTGATTGGCCGAATTCCGTACTCTGGCCAATCAGCACTGGCTAATGCATTGTATTGGCTTGATGAAGCAGTGCTGAATGTGTGTGCTTAGCACACACATTCAGCTCTACTTCATCGGGCTAATAGAATGCATTGGCCAATCAGCGCTGGCCAATGCATTCTATTAGCGTGAACTGAGTTTGCACAGGGGTTCTAGTGCACCCTCGGCTCTGCTACATCAGATTGCTACATCTGATGTAGCAGTGCCGAGTGTGCATCAGATGTGTAGTTGAGCAAAACTGACTCAGCACTGCTAAGTCTGCATTCGCATAGGAATGCATTGGCCAGCCTTCGGCCAATCAGCGCTGGCTCTGCCGGAGGAGGCGGAGTCTAAGGTCGGACCTGAATGGAGACTGGTGTGGAGCGACCTTAGACTCCGCCTCCTCCAGCAGAGCCAGCGCTGATTGGCCGAATTCCGTACTCTGGCCAATCAGCACTGGCTAATGCATTGTATTGGCTTGATGAAGCAGTGCTGAATGTGTGTGCTTAGCACACACATTCAGCTCTACTTCATCGGGCTAATAGAATGCATTGGCCAGCGCTGATTGGCCGAATTCCGTACTCTGGCCAATCAGCACTGGCTAATGCATTGTATTGGCTTGATGAAGCAGTGCTGAATGTGTGTGCTTAGCACACACATTCAGCTCTACTTCATCGGGCTAATAGAATGCATTGGCCAATCAGCGCTGGCCAATGCATTCTATTAGCGTGAACTGAGTTTGCACAGGGGTTCTAGTGCACCCTCGGCTCTGCTACATCAGATTGCTACATCTGATGTAGCAGTGCCGAGTGTGCATCAGATGTGTAGTTGAGCAAAACTGACTCAGCACTGCTAAGTCTGCATTCGCATAGGAATGCATTGGCCAGCCTTCGGCCAATCAGCGCTGGCTCTGCCGGAGGAGGCGGAGTCTAAGGTCGGACCTGAATGGAGACTGGTGTGGAGCGACCTTAGACTCCGCCTCCTCCAGCAGAGCCAGCGCTGATTGGCCGAATTCCGTACTCTGGCCAATCAGCACTGGCTAATGCATTGTATTGGCTTGATGAAGCAGTGCTGAATGTGTGTGCTTAGCACACACATTCAGCTCTACTTCATCGGGCTAATAGAATGCATTGGCCAGCGCTGATTGGCCGAATTCCGTACTCTGGCCAATCAGCACTGGCTAATGCATTGTATTGGCTTGATGAAGCAGTGCTGAATGTGTGTGCTTAGCACACACATTCAGCTCTACTTCATCGGGCTAATAGAATGCATTGGCCAATCAGCGCTGGCCAATGCATTCTATTAGCGTGAACTGAGTTTGCACAGGGGTTCTAGTGCACCCTCGGCTCTGCTACATCAGATTGCTACATCTGATGTAGCAGTGCCGAGTGTGCATCAGATGTGTAGTTGAGCAAAACTGACTCAGCACTGCTAAGTCTGCATTCGCATAGGAATGCATTGGCCAGCCTTCGGCCAATCAGCGCTGGCTCTGCCGGAGGAGGCGGAGTCTAAGGTCGGACCTGAATGGAGACTGGTGTGGAGCTATCTTAGACTCCGCCTCCTCCAGCAGAGCCAGCGCTGATTGGTCGAGTTCCGTACTCTGGCCAATCAGCACTGGCCAATGCATTTCTATGGGGAAAAGTTAGCTTGCGAAAATCGCAAACTGACAGGGATTTCCATGAAATAAAGTGACTTTTATGCCCCCAGACATGCTTCCCCTGCTGTCCCAGTGTCATTCCAGGGTGTTGGTATCATTTCCTGGGGTGTCATAGTGGACTTGGTGACCCTCCAGACACGAATTTGGGTTTCCCCCTTAACGAGTTTATGTTCCCCATAGACTATAATGGGGTTCGAAACCCATTCGAACACTCGAACAGTGAGCGGCTGTTCGAATCGAATTTCGAACCTCGAACATTTTAGTGTTCGCTCATCTCTATTCCTTACCACTGCTACTTCTATCATATCTGGTAAAAAACAAGCCGCTTTACTGTCTGGCACATGTTCTATTCTCATATGTATCTTTAATCTCATTGAATATCGAAAAATCCTGAAGGCCTCTTGATTTCTTATGAACAAGAGCCTTTGTCTGCCTTGTAAAATACGCAAAATTATTTGCTAAAGTATATTTGACTTGTTTAAGTCTGCTGGCACTGTATAGTCTGAAAAATAAAACCAATAGGCAATACTAGCACTTTGATGGTAAACCACAGGGAAATACTAGACTGCCAAAGTGGAAGGTTAAGGCCTAAAAATTGCTGGAAGAATTTGAGGCTTACTAAGTGCAGTAAGGGATTTCTAATAACGTAGCCATATTAAAAGAGTTTATAGTCTCATAGTCACCATAAATCAAAACACTATATGGATGTATGAATATATGAATGAAAAATATTTAATACTTAGTATTTTGTGTAACTGTTGTAAGTAAAATTTCATTTTTTTCCCTAAAAAAACTATATTCAAAAACGGAAAGAATAATTTTATTAGCTTATAGTTTAATTTTTACATTTCTATTTTCAACACTCCCAAACTTTGAGAGTTTTATTCATCACATTAATACAGGATTTGATCAAGAGTTCCTACAAAATATTTTTATAGGCAATTCCCTTTGCACTTATACATTTATTTCAATTTGCTTGTATCCCTGTTAGGAGGTTACTATACAGGATGCATTTGTTAATAATAATATATTCGTACATACATTTTATACAAATGTAAAATAAATGAATTAAAAGTAATATAAAATATATAAGAAAAGATGCTGTTTGATCATACTAATGTCAATAAATGTTTTTAAAGGTTGTGAGAAAAGCAAATTTATTAATTGTCCTATTGAAGATCACCATAAGTCCCCCATAAGTCCAATTTTTAACATGCATACAACTACAAATCTCAGATCTTGGAAGCTGTTAGATTAGGTGATCAGACCCACAGTTGTGCTATGATTCGAGGCCAAAATACAAGAGTTAAAAATCACCTATACACTGTCTACCAATAAGTATTTGAACACCCATGCAAATGAAGATATCTGCAGTCGTGTTGTATGTCACAACTTCTGCCATTAAATAGGAAAGAACATTGGCATTAGCCACTTGCAAGATGCCACAAAGTGCAGAGATGTCTGATTTTGAGAAAGTGGTAATTGTGGGGTACAACAGAAATGGTCGATCCTTAAGGGACATAGCATGCGAACTGAATCACCCAAAAGCGACAGTGGCCTATGTGATTTAAAAAAAGTGGAAGGTGACTGGTGATTGTCGGAATGTGGCCCGAGTCGGCAGACCCCCCGATACTGGGAAATAGAGACCGACGAGTGCTGGCCAGAGAAACCGCACCCAACCGATGGCTCACATACACCAGGAGTATCAACGGGCATCCGGGTATTGTGTCGATCAATACCATTCGTAAGGAAGCATCTGCTGGGTTCTACCAACTATTGAATATGAATAAATGTTGTTTTTCTATTCTACCACAGGTGTCCAAATACTTATTGGTAGACAGTGTATTGCAACTATGTGAAACTGTCCTATAATTGTTATTGCAGCACAGCATACAAACCGGGTGCAAAGCCAAACTGGAAGGTGGCTAATCTTCAACTTTATATAGAAAATGGAAAAAATGGCAGCACTCCAATATTTAGAAAAGGTGTGGATTTATTCCAAGCAGCGACGTTTCGGTTCTTATCTGAACCTTTCTCAAGCTTGAGAAAGGTTCAGATAAGAACCGAAACGTCGCTGCTTGGAATAAATCCACACCTTTTCTAAATATTGGAGTGCTGCCATTTTTCCATTTTCTAGATAGATAGATAGATAGATAGCAATGTGTATGGGTCAGTTGTATAGAATATACTGACATTGGTGATGTAATGTACAAGGGCACTCAGCATACAGCCTAGAACAATAACTAAATAAGGAATTGATTTTTTTTTTATTTTATGCATACATTACTTGAAGACGTGTTATGTTGTTCTTGCTTGCTTAGCACTTTATAATCACCTACTCTAAATCCAGAGCTTATACACATATGTACATATCACCAGGATTAATTCATTTTCAACCTGTAAAGAAGAATATGGCTAACAGAAATCTGATGGAATTAGGTAAGTTCATTGATGATTTATTCTTCCCTAGGGGCAGGGAAATTCAATAGGTAGGGCTGGAGGTAACACACCCATTCACATAATACATATGCTACATATTTACTTTTGCCATGCTTTTTTATTTGACTATTTGAAAATGTGAACCACACAGGAACAGGGTTATTATCGGCTTCCTGAGTGCTTTATCAAACCTGATACATTTCACGTGCTATCCTCACCTTTCCCAACAATTGGAATTATTTAGGCTGCAGTTATGTTAGGACTGCAGTTCTATATTTCTAAATGATCTGACTTTATGTGTAGAAGAAAGAGACTATAATCTACAAATAAGTGGAAAAAGGGATCTGGTGAATGGATTTTGACTGTCAATATGTAACACATCATTGTACTTTAGTACCTGATATTTCTGATGTATGGGTTTATTCTATCTTTAAACAAAATATTTCTTACAAATGTCTTGGATTTTTTTTTTCTATATTTCTTAATCATACACATGTGGATAAGTTTTGGTTGGTTAGTAGTATAGCTTTAAGGGCTATAGGAGGTGCAGTGCCCTAACTTTGGTATCTGCAAAGGTCAAAAAGATATTTTGGAAATAAGACAGCAGCAAAATTGTTGAAAGGTAGTATAGAGGCATCATATATGTAGAATGAAATGGTAAGTGCAGGGAGAGTTACAGTGTTGTACAAGTTACTAGAGATGAGGGAGTACTATTCGATCAAATACCTCCCGGCCATAGGTATTCGTATAAGCGGCCGAACACAAAGGGGTTAAGCACATCGAATATTCGATACGTTTAACCCCTTGGTGTTTGGCCGCTTACATGAATACCTATGGCCGTGAGGTATTCGATCGAATAGTACTCGCTCATCTCTACTAGTTACACTTCTATTTTACAGCAGCGACCAGTGGCCATGGCATAAATATTGTATCTAGGTGTCCCTTAATTCAATTTGTTCACCTTACACTTTGTTGGCACCCAACAGCTAGGGCACCTGCTCCACCAAATATAGTATGTTCCCCCAGCTATGCCCCTAACTAGGGTTGAGCCGATCTTGAGATTTCAGGATTGTTTTTAAAATCCGATTTTCGATCATGTTCCATCTGATCCCGGTCGTGAAATATGGGGATCCAATCTATTCCGATCGCTCAACCCTAGTTACTTTATGTTTATGGAGTAGGGTTGAGCTGACCTTGAGATTTCAGGATCATTTTTAAAATCCGATTTACAATCATGTTCCAGCCAATCCCGATCGTGAAATATGCTCGATCGCCGATCGGGATCCGATATTTCCCGATTACTCAACCCTAGTTACTTTATGTTTATGGAGTGGGGTTGAGCCGATCATGAGGTTTCAGGATTGTTTTTAAACTCCAATTTTCGATCATGTTCCAGCCGATCCCGATCGTGAACTATGTTCGATCGCCGATCGGGATCCGATCTTTGCCGATCCATCAACCCTACCCCTGACTTATAATCAGATTGCACACATACCCACTGAGATACCAAGTAGGACCTACAGCAGATGGAAATGCAGGATCTCACAATCTTCTGGTTCTTAATCATTAGGACCATGCAAATGCATCTTATATATTGTACATCATCACAGTACAAATATTTGGGAATATTAACTCACATAAGACAAGGAGACACACTGTTAGAGATCAGAGAAATCTCAGCAAGTATCGGAATGATCATTTACCTTGAAGACACATCTCTATTCATTCACATGATGGAGCATAGACTTTCTTACATGTTTCAGGTAGGTTCTTAGTCACAGCAATGTGAGACCATGATTAATGTGACCAAATAAAATGTAGCTTTCACGGTGAATGAGAATACTATCTTAGCTTTAATGCACTGAATTTCTCCTCCAAACTAAAAGCATAATAGAAAGTTTAAAAGTTGAAAATCTCTGTCTGGCGGAAGCATGTGCATCCAAGACCAGCTTCACATTTATAAGTAAAAGTTTGCTGTTGTGTGCTATACTGTGTGGTCTCTAAGATCTACTTCTAGGCTATGTCTTCTCTTTGAACGAAGGTCAAATTTAGCAGAAAACATGAGCCAGATTCCTCCTGAGATGAAAATATGGACATGTGCTATGAATAACATTGCACTTCCAGAATTCAAACTGACAAAAATCTTCCTATCACATGCACAGAACAAATAATCCTTCTATACACAGCTAGTGATGGCCACATGCTTTTTAGCAATTATATGTTCTCATTATTAAAGGGATATTTTAAGTCTTGGCATATATGGCTATATCCTATGTCCTCCTTTGGGACCCACATTTATCTCAAGAATAGCACCCCTTCACAGCTGTAAGTGAATGAGAGAGGGCTGTGAAAGTTTTACCACTTACTTGTATGGGGCTTCCGAAAACAGCTAAACAGCCAGCCCAATAGAACTATACTCACATACCAGTGAATGGAAAGACGTACCTACGTGCAACCCTCTTATTCATTTTCATTTCATTCCCTGCCTTTGAACTGTATACCATTCAAGAGATAGAGGAGGGTCTTGAAGGTGGGACATGTATTTATCAGTCATTATAACTAGGGCACAGTATCAAAGCAAGGGTTCTTGGTTACTTAAGAGGAGATTATTAGATATGAGCGAATAGTGAAATATTCGAGATTCGATATTCGTTTCGAGTAGAGCCTCAATATTTGACTACTTGATCGAATATCGAATCACATTATAGTCTATGGGAAAAAATGCTCGTTTCAGGAGAAACCACTATTCGACTAAAGGAGAGTCACCAAGTCCACGAGTAGCAGGAGGAGAGTGTTTAGGAGGAGCGCTGTTCAGTTAAAGAACACGGACCCAATAGACTATAACGGGTCCGTGAGTTCGAAGTGCACTGCCCGCACAAATGATTAGTGTGGGCAGTGTGCGGCAAGCACACGGACCCCATTATAGTCTATGGGGTCCGTGCGCTTTAACTGCACAGCACTTGCAGTTGCGCTTATATTTCATTCAGGGGGGGGGGGGGGTCCTCCTGCAGACTCCTTCCGGATGGGAGGCAAGCACTAATGTGAAACGGCCCTTACTCATCCTGCAGAACCAGCATTGATTGGCCGAATGCTATACACTGTATAGCACTGTATTCTGAGGGAATCACCCATCTCTTCTTATTACTTTCTAGCATGACAGCATCTATTTGTTGGTTTTTACATATATCCACAAACTCAAAACGTGTACTTGCCTCAAGCAGTATGTAGAGATACTACTGCAGCAGATGTGCCATGCCCCTGTTACTAACTCCTACTGCCCTCAGATGACAAGCTCCCTTTAACGTGATACCACGCATTTCAATTTGTCAGATACATACACAGATAGTTTCTCACACATTGTATTAGGCTGAATAGCAGATTGTGTTAATCAAAAGATCCCTATCCATTCATTATTGAAAGAACAATTTGCTATAACAAGTCTTAGATACACTTTTCCTCCAGTTCTGTCTACATGAAGGTATTACACAATGAGAATGCTCTGTAACTTTTTTTTTCTATAACCATTCTGCTATAATCACAGTCTCTACCGCAGCCTAAAATTGGATTATGTGCGGTATTGATCAAACACTCAGCAAGCGGCTCATCTGGATTGCAAAGAAAGTCATTAGTCCGAGTTCAACTGTCTCTGTTCTTCTTTTTATCGACTTTAATGTCATTGCACCATATCCAATTGTACTATTTGCTGTGTTATTCTGAGCAAGATATAGCCTATCTCTATAGAGGAATGATTAAGGATTACATTTTCTAAAACTAGAAAAGATTAGGAGATTATTCCTATGCTCATATGCACCTGTCTATGCATGTAAGCAGCATGCAAGGCCATGTAAGATGAGATGTAGCATGCAGAGGTGTTCCTATGCTATTATTTTGCTCTTGACAGGTCTATTCTTTACACATGTGTGCATTATTTATAGCTGTAATGTTAAATGTATAATTACAATGGTATATATTTCAGAGTAAAGAACACAGGACATAGTCAAGCAGGTGCTAAAAGATTATTGGGTTGGAAACATATCTCAGCTACTTCTCAAATGTATAGATTTGGATGTGTGTCTGTGTTATGGTTCTGGGTATATATACAAAAATAATATTTTGAAACCGCAGAACCTCTTGGGCTGCAAAGGCACTGCAGCGAGGTCCACAGGCCCTATGGGCGGCTGTATGTCTGTGTGCAACAGTACAGCACAGTGTGAACTGGGAACAACACAAGTTCACCAGTTAATTTCACTGAGTGAATGACAGTGCAGCTCCCAATGTAAACGGACTGTAAACAAACACAAAACAGCTGCCCAGGGTTAACACTCACCCCAGGTCAGCGACAAACATAATCCCCTGCAGTAGCTAGGGGTGCTCCTGCACACAGCTAGGAGTGGGCAAACACCTAGGTCCTTGCAGTAGCTAGGAGATCTCCTGCACACAGCTAGGAACTTCGAACAGTGCCAGACAGGGCGAGCACGGCTACCTGGGAAACCACACCTGCTGCAGCTCCACAGGCTGGAACAATGTCTATTGCTCCGGGCCTTGGTGTAGAGCTGTCAGTCATTCAGGATTTACAGGTCTATCTGATAGCACCCTACACTGCAACCTGCCTAGATCCTGGAGACTCTCCCTGGGACCACTGTCATCAGGACTAGCAATTTCAGACAAAGTGTGAGCCCAGGCGGGCGTCGACTCACTCTTTTTAAATGGAAGTCCCCGCCCAATAGGGGCGGTGGCCATGACCTCACCGCTCATGCTCAGTCGGGGAGAACTGGCACTTAGGCTGTGAGCGGCTCCAAAAGGTCCGAGCATGCTCAGTTGGGGAGAAAGGGCACTTAGACTCCAGTCGCCTCACTGCATGAGCCCGAGGGCAAGAGTCGGATTGACCCGCAGGTGGCGCTGTGCGCCATGATGGAACCCTGCGAGACCCGATCCTAACAGTCTGTTTTATACTTGGCTCGATTATAGTAAATGCTACATGGTAAAAAATAAATAAATAATAATTTCTTTGTCTCATATGTTTAGTATTCAGCTGAGCAGTTTCACTTAGAAGTGAATTAAAGGGGTTGTCCAGGCAAAATTGTACAACCCCTTTAACTTTTAAATCAGCCAGGGGCTGTGGAAAAAAAAAAAAAGTATACTCACCTTTCTCCAATGCTTTGATGTCCTCCCAGTGCGTTCTGGTCCTTCTACTCAATGAGTCTCTTCTGGAGTTCCACTGAAGCCACTCATTGGCCTCAGCGGTCACATGATCGCTGAAGCCAATCAGCCTAGGGCATGCAATGTCACTACCTGTGACATCATAAGTCTCTTCCTGAGGACTCTGATTGGCCTCAGTGGTCACATGACCACTGGAGGCCAAATCAACGGCTTAATCGGAACTCGGGAACAGACAAGAGAGAAGCCCCTGGAGCAGAAGAACAGTGTTGCATCGGGAGGACACCGGAGCATTGGGGACAGGTGAGTATACATTTGTTTTATTTTTTTCACTGCCCCGGGCTTATTTAAAAGGTAAAAGGGTTGTCCAATTTTGCCTGGAAAGTCCCTTTAAGCGGATTATCAGTCTCTAAATATATCCAAATATTAAAGTCTCACAATTACGCCCCTATATGAAAAAGTTCAGGTTGGAGAGATGTCCAAAATAAGGTTAAAACCTTAGTGTTAGTAGATTGTTAAATGGCCAAACAGGTCTGCAAGTTTTCCACAAATACAGGTATACAGCTACCACCAATCAGCCATCAATTAATAGTCATCAATATGGCAATGGTGCTGACTTGCATGCCAGGTGGCTACTATACTGAACTGTGCTGGTCTTTTGACAAATTACAATCACTACTAGTGATGTGGCAAGCCAATTATCTGTCAATATACTGTGTTAGAGCAGGTGATAAAAAAAACACATATATATATATATATATATATATATATATATATATATATATATCACTAGCACTAAATAAGGATTGTTTTCTGTAGTTTACATAGTTTTTTATATATTTATAAAAGTTCTGGGCCTAAGACCGAAAACCAACACTGCATACAATAGTATGCTTCTTGTAATATATAGAGCCTTTGCAATGAAGGACTTTGGATGCATTTGTTTTCTTGTTAGGGCCCGTGTATTTTGACTTCAATGACATTTTTTTTACACGTGTAAAAAAATTCATCAAAATACATATCAAAATACATGTGTAAAATGTCATTGAAGTCAATGGGAGTCTTATTTTTACACGTGTACTTTTTACACGTGTATTTTGTCAAAATACACACGCGTTTACTCCGTGTGAATGGGCCCTTAAAGAAGAATTGAACAGCTCAGTTATAGCTAAGAATGCTCTAAAAAGTAAAGTGTATACTGTAGTAAATGCATGTACAAAAGATGGAAAGCAGACAAATTTCCTCTGTATTTTCTGGCAATTCTAAACTTCTATTTGCTGCATGTGAAAGCATGAACAGTGGCATTTAAAGAGCAGCTCCAACATAATTACTGACTTGTATATCTGTCACTTAGACATAAATAGATTGAAAAAACACTAATGTATAATTATGAAATATGCTTGGGCAAAACTGAATACACTAAATGACAGCTGAAAGGAACAAGTGATTAATTGCTATGTAATGATTTAAGCAGGACCTTGGAGAAATATATTATGAAGATTTTTTTTAATCTGTCACATAGAAAATTATTGCTATGACTGGAAATCTTGATAGATGTCAAAAAAAAATTCCCTAATAATTAACTATCCCTGCAATCATTCTTTTTGTTCTTTGTAATACAACTTAGAAAATCTTTACTGGTTGTTCTATTAAAAGAAAAAAAGCTTGGAATTATAGTTTTGCTTCTATATATAATGTCATTTGGAAAATTAGAAGATGCATATTTGCAATATGTTTAAAATAAATAAATAAATAAATAAAGAATACATATAAATCCATGAATTTAACCCAATGATTTTGCTAATTTAAGTTGCAATGTTCAAAATTTCATGTTAAAGTCTATAGTAAAACATGAAAATGTCTAGATACACAGAATAAGATTCACTATCCTCTCTAAGGGTGCATTCACACTGAGTAAACGCTAGCTTATTCTGAACGTAAAACACGTTCAGAATAAGCGGCGTCTAAAGCAGCTCCATTCATTTCTATGGGAGCGGGGATACGAGCGCTCCCCATAGAAATGAATGGGCTGCTTCTTTCACTCCGTGCAGTCCCATTGAAGTGAATGGGGAGTGCCGGCGTGTACGCTCCGGCATGAGCAGAGCTTGCCGTATACGCCGGCACTCCCCATTCACTTCAATGGGACTGCACGGAGTGAAAGAAGCAGCCCATTCATTTCTATGGGGAGCGCTCGTATCCCTGCTCCCATAGAAATGAATGGAGCTGCTTTAGACGCTGCTTATTCTGAACGTGTTTTACGTTCAGAATAAGCTAGCGTTTACTCAGTGTGAATTCACCCTAAGGCTATGACCCCATGTAGCGGGCCACAGCAAAAAATGCTGCAATTTGCCCATGGCAAAATCGTGATGTTTTACAGTACATGCAAAGTGGATGAGATTCAAGTGAATCCCATGCCCACTTTGCAGTAAAAACCACGGTGCAGACACGCCACGATTTCCAAAACCGGCACAGTTTTGGATATCGCAGCATGTCAATTGTATCTATGGAAACGCCAGTGGTTTCCCCATAGATATAATTGTAACAGAAAGGTCACGGAGAAAAACTCTGCAAACTTTCTGTCTAAGGGTACATTCACACTGAGTAAACGCTAGCTTATTCTGAACGTAAAACACGTTCAGAATAAGCGGCGTCTAAAGCAGCTCCATTCATCTCTATGGGAGCCGGCATACGAGCGCTCCCCATAGAAATGAATGGGCTGCTTCTTTCACTCCGTGCAGTCCCATTGAAGTGAATGGGAAGTGCCGGCGTGTACGGGACGGCATGAGCAGAGCTTGCCGTATACGCCGGCACTTCCCATTCACTTCAATGGGACTGCTCGTAGTGGAAGAAGCAGCCCATTCATTTCTATGGAGAGCGCTCGTATACCGGCTCCCATAGAGATGAATGGAGCTGCTTTAGACGCCGCTTATTCTGAACGTGTTTTACGTTCAGAATAAGCTAGCGTTTACTCAGTGTGAATGCACCCTAAAGCGCTGCAGGAAGTCCATCCTGAAATGTTACTCCCACTGACTGAAGTGAGTATGCAGCAATTTTGTGACTTTATAGAAAGTCATAGTTGATGGGCCCTCAATCTCAGTTGGTTACTGTAGGTATTGTACTTTTTTGTGTATTTTCTGTACTGTATGGAAACCCTCAAATGTACAGTACCACGAAATTAATGGTGTTATATAAATGAATAAATAATATTAAGATAGTGAAGATGCCGCGCTTCTGACGTGTAAAAGGTCAGATTTGATGCAGATTTTTATTATAAGGGCTCATGCACATGACTTTCTACAGGTGCTGGATCACTAATGTTACATGTAAAGGAGAAAAAGAGGTTCTAAACCTCATGACACAGTTACTTGGAGCTGTGAGGACTTTATGTGCTGGCATACAGGAATATAGATGCCTTTTGAGCAGGTTATGCAGACAGATAAATATTTTTTAAGAAAATTATGAAAAGTCTCCAACTTTCCTCTATTGTTAAACACTTTGCAAATGCTTGTATTGTAGCAGGACTGTAAACTATAGAATATTTTAACTCTATATAAACTGCTGCAGTTGCAGAGAATTGAAATTAAGTGAGGTAATACTGTATATTTTATTAAAATGTAAAGAGAGAAAACCAGCTCTAACTACCTCTTTAGCAAATATTCCAACAAGTCTGGTAAATCTGACATAAATGCAAGGTTGAAGTTACACATTTATTGCATCTCTATCCTCCACATACATGTCTTTATTTCTTGGACAGATTTTTAATTAGATAATATAAAAAATATAGTATTTTTAAAAACAACAACAATTAACCTATATCCCCCAACTACTATACAATGTGACCCTCTCCTAACACTGTCAGAAAAAAACTGTACTTTAGAGAAGGAATTTCCTGTTGGTTATTACTATGGATTAGAGGCCTGAGGGGACAGGTAAAGCACAAAAGTCTACATTCCAAGGAGATATTCCATAAGAGGCAAAGTTTTACTTTATGGCTTATGTGCTCTTTAGCAGAAAGGGGAGAAGATGTAGAAGTCATGTGAATGTGCAAACAATTCATCTTATTAACATGTTGTCATTTGGTCACAGAAAGACGTGTCCATGGATATCTTGGGAAACTTGCAATAAATACAATATGCTAAATTACATTTCAATAAATATCCAGCACAAGAATATGGAACTAGAAACTGCAGAATAATGAATATTGCAGACTTTCTAAAAGGAGTGTATGCCATCTACTCATGCACTGACGTTACTTGGGTTTGTAAGGCATTAAAGGGGCTCTATCATTGGATAATTGTCATTTTAGATAGTGATATTCCTGAATAGCCTTTAAAAAGTGCTGCTAGTAGATTTTGAAGAAAAAAAAAACACCTTTTTTTTAATTTTTTTTTACATATTGATAAAACTGATATGTAAATGAACCTCTTCATGCGCCCTGGGCGTTCCGCAAGCCATCGTGCACACCCCTGCGTCATACCTTTGTAACATCCCCTCCTTTGTTTGTCCTGTGATGCCCTCCTCCTCCATAGCTGTAACCACCTCTATTGTCTGTAGTCTCGATCCTGCACTTTGAAATCTCGGGTATACACAGTAACGCTCCATTCTGAGCTCTACTGCACATCCATTCTGAGCTCTACTGCACATGCCCGAGTTCCATTTTCTTGTAGCTACCTATAGAACTGCTCAGTATACTGTTCTATAGGTAGCTACAATAAAATGGCATTCGGGCATGCGCAGTAATGTTCAGAATGGAGTGTTACTGTGCATGCCTGAGATTTCAAAGCGCAGGACCGAGACTACAGACAATCGAGGTGGTTATAACTATGGAAGAGGAGGGCATCACGGAGCACAAGCAATGGAGGGGGTGTTGCAAAAGTATGGTGCAGGGGGGTGCACAATGGTTTGGGGAACGCCCAGGGTGCACGGAGAGGTTTATTTGCATATCGGTTTTACCAATATGTAAAAAAAAAAAAAAAAGGGGGGGGGTCTTTTCAAAAACTAGTATATCTAAAATCATGTTTCCCAATGATAGAGCCCCTTTAAGCAACCAATGCTATTTAAAATTTCTGAGAGTATGCAATAACATTGTGCACTGTGTACATTTGAAATGGGAAAACTACTGCATATGCCATATCCAAGCTTATTATAAACCGAATGAGAACTATAAGTGATAGAGAAAACCTTTGTTATACTGCTGACAAAAATAGATCGCACAATCAGAGAAGATATTTGTATAGTAATTTCCTAAACTTTTTCCTTACAATGCATACAGTGACTCTCAACAACAACCTATCAAGCTTTAGTGTACTGTATACAGTCTTGTCATACATGCTAGAAGTCTCTAAGCAAAAATTCTAATTCCGAACTTTAATCAGAATCATCTACAAAGATGCAATGGGCACCATACAAGCACTTATCTGCTGTATTATATATAAGAGCAGTTGTACATCATATATACACTATTGTTATCTGCTAATACTGGTTTAAAGGGAGTTTATCAGCACAAAAAAACTTTATTAACCTTGCCACAGTGCCTTATAGTGCTCAGAGCTGTGAACACAGTATTTGTTTGGAGAATGGCCACTTAATTTGAACAAAAAAAACCAAAACTCTGCTTTTTATTTCTATACAAATGACTAGAGTACATGGGGTTTGTGTACTGGGGTGGGGAGTTTCCTCTAAAGTCTTCCTCTTTCTGGAAAGGTGGTGGGGACAGCTCCAATTACATCAATGGGAGGAGTATTAGGCGAAAGGACAATCTTGCTGAGATACTCAGCCACTTCAGAGAAATCCCTGATGTATTCTCAACTCATTCACATAGGAATAAGTATTTTTTTTTTAAATCAAGCAGCCATTCTCCGAACTAAAATGTGGTCCATTTAACCAGCTAGAAGCAACAAGACTTTTCCCTGTCAGAGAGCGCTACACACATCTTATTGTGTTCTAGGTGTGCTCTTGGTAGTTCTGATTGTGATGCTCATGAACATTAGGCAGCAAACAAATATTTGCTTGCTCAATAGCTATTTACCCCTGAACACCTGTAGAAATGCTTGCTGTTCTTGGCCAAGAATGCATGTATTCTCAGTGGAAATACTGAAGAAAGCAGCTTTACTGGCTTATAGGATAAGGCATATTGAAATTCAACATGTCTGATCTTTGTTTCCTCATTTTTGCATTTTGCCTGATTCTATGATGTGCCACAGTTCCTAACCTGCCTGGTCAGCTGCTACTAACACGGGGAACACCCCTACCAGATTCTCCACAGCAAAGTCCAGATTCCTTCATGGGGGTTAAGGTGTGTATAGCCAGAAATATGCTTAGACAGTGCCCTTTGTGGTGCCTCAAAGTCAAACCTGTTTAGTAGCACAGTAGGTCCATGACCAATCAGTGGCCACAGATATCACATACTATACTACTATGATCATGGCTCCCATCATTAACCAGAGAGGTCAGTAGTATTGTACATAAGTGCTGTGCCTACTCATTGGCTGTGGGGGGGGGGGGGTCACATACTAACTGTTTGTAAATAAAGAGCAGAACAACAGAGGAAGCCAAGTGTTTTACCCCATGTGCAACTGATTTTGCATTTATTTAAAAAGGTGTCTTTCAATGTCACCATCCAGCAGAAAAGCGAGTCAGGGTATTCTGGGTAACTATGACCTCCCCAATTTCGTATGAGTTAGAGATGTTTTTAATGTCATATACTGGCTATATTACAGTATAAATAATTCTAAATACAAAAATAATGAAACAGAATGTCACATTAGAGAATTCCCTCTCTCCACATCAGTTTCTAGTAACATTGCCTACTTTATGTCCCTCATTGGCCAGCGCAGGCATTTACTAGAGGTCCTGGGCTTTAGAGTCTGGTATCTTATGTGGGCAGACCTGCCAAACAGTTGTAAAATAGCCCATATCTCATTCCTGTTTTTAATAAAATATAGAAGCACAGTCTCAAATCATCTATACATTGCACCTTCCCCTCCCCTATTCCTGCTTAAAGTTTGAGCCCCTGCCAATGAACAGACAGAATTACAAGCTGATGAGTGAATGATCAAGTCCTATGTGGAAAGTTAGGCTAAAGCAAAAATGTGTTCCGTGTTCTTCACAGTCGGTTGGTATGGTTTACTTTATGCCAAGCCTGCTTTCTATTCTTAATCCAGCTCTGGATCATTTCCAGTTGACCCTTTTTTCTAAGATTAATGGCAACTTATAGGCACTTTTCTGACTGTAGTTGCAATCTCTCAAAATCCAGTGTGTACTCTTGGTTAAGTAATGTGATGACAAGAGGATAGCACCAGGCATCCTAAAAACTACCCTGGCAACTATTTTTACATTTTTTTTCCTAAATGGAATCCACATCACTTTTCTCTGAAGATGTGAATAAAGAATTCTGAGACGCAACCAAAGTATTTTAAAAGTTTAAATAAACTATGCATGGAAGTTTTACATTCTTGGTGAAAACCATCATGTTTAATTCAACATAAGGGAATAATAGCTTTCATGGTTTCCATAAAGAGGTTATGAATGTATAAAATGTATACTTGTGCAGGAGTGGCTCTGTTTATGTATTTATATCAGTCCATACATCATTTCCCTATGCTTGAATAAGATGGCAGCTGTATCCAAGACTGGAGTCTGTGATGGTGATGACACAATTAGCTAATGGTCTGCCACATTCAGTAACATCAGCCTGACATATTGGAAAAACAAATTTTATAATTTACCTCAGGATAGCGGCCAATATCAATATAGGTACAGACAGGGTGAAAAGCTCCAGTTCCACAGGCGTACAAGTGAGTGTGGTTGTAAGCCTTGAGAACTTTAATGAAATTTGCACATTCTTTCTGTGGAAATAAGAAGAAAGACAGTATTAGTACGCCTGCTCGTATTTTATATATACTCTATAATATAATACAATGGTAAATTAGAACAAGCAATAATAATTACTAAATAATAAGACAGAGTAAAATGTGCAATAAATGAGAAGTCGAAATTTCTGTATCGACCAACAATAAGTCAAAAGAGATTACACAAATATGTATGTATGTACAAAGTACTAGGCTTGCTAGAATTACATATATTGGCTTCTCGTTTACAATTTCTTTCCTGTTCTCTATATAGTACACATGTCGTCTAAAGCACTGTACATAATACATATCCGTATCTCACACATACCCACAAGGGACAATGTCATGGGACATTAGTTTATAATATATCAATTGGAGCACTTGAAGGAAACTGAAGAAAACTCCATGCAAGCAGCCCTAAAAGGCCCCATAAGTTTCCTCTGTACTTCAACATGGTCAATGGTCCATCCTCAACCTATCCATTCATGTTTGTGGACATTTAATATACCCTTCTCACACAAAAGGACTCAAAATGCAAGGTGAATTGTGGTGCAGGGGAATCAGTGGCTTCAATATAGGAACTCATCTCCAACACTTGGTGGTCAGTTTTCATGGGAATCCAGTACATCTCGGTATGTTTTTGGCTTGACCCAGAGGAAACCCATCAAACACAGGGAGCATCTACACATTTTAAGTAGATGTTGCCCATGGTCAGACGTGAATCCAAGTCCCCAGCACTGCAAGGCAACAGTGCTATCCACTGAGGCACCATTCTGCTCTTTACAAGAAGAAACCTTGTCAAAAGTATTTCTGACATTATCAATAGAGGTGAGAAGAATATATCTGTGCATGCGGTGAGACCATTACGGATGTATAGAATGAATGGGATCTTTAGAAAACCTATAGCATTGTGGAGAATAGTGAATGCAACAGCCTTCACCCAGATCATTTTGACCAGATTTTTTTGCTGAATATTGCACTGCTATGTTGCTCATTGCCCTTCCAAGTTATTCTGTATGCTGATTTACAAGTGATCTGCTATCAGTACTACAGCACATATGCATTGGATATTTTCCACCAAATCACTATAGTTGTTGTAGTTGAATGTGTAAGTAACTCCCGCTATCTACTAGTAGTTACTTCACGTCTGCATGGATAAGGATTAGAGATGAGCGAACAGTGTTCTATCGAACACATGTTCGATCGGATATCAGGGTGTTCGCCATGTTCGAATCGAATCGAACACCACGTGGTAAAGTGCGCCAAAATTCGATTCCCCTCCCACCTTCCCTGGCGCCTTTTTTGCACCAATAACAGCGCAGGGGAGGTGGGACAGGAACTACGACACTGGGGGCATTGAAAAAAATTGGAAAAAGTCATTGGCTGCCGAAATCAGGTGACCTCCATTTTAGACGAATAGTGGATTTCAAATCCGGGTCATATGAGAATGTGAACTTTGTGACTATGAGACAGGGATAGCTGTACAGGCAGGGATAGCTAGGGATAACCTTTATTTAGGGGGGAATGTTATTAAAAATAACTTTTTGGGGCTCTATCGGGTGTGTAATTGTGATTTTTGTGAGATAAACTTTTTCCCATAGGGATGCATTGGCCAGCGCTGATTGGCCGAATTCCGTACTCTGGCCAATCAGTGCTGGCCAATGCATTCTATTAGCTTGATGAAGCAGAGTGTGCACAAGGGTTCAAGCGCACCCTCGGCTCTGATGTAGCAGAGCCGAGGCTGCACAAGGGTTCAAGCGCACCCTCGGCTCTGATGTAGGAGAGCCGAGGGTGCACTTGAACCCTTGTGCACCCTCAGCTCTGCTACATCAGAGCCGAGGGTGCGCTTGAACCCTTGTGCACACTCTGCTTCATCAAGCTAATAGAATGCATTGGCCAGCGCTGATTGGCCAATGTATTCTATTAGCCTGATGAAGTAGAGCTGAATGTGTGTGCTAAGCACACACATTCAGCTCTACTTCATCGGGCTAATAGAATGCATTGGCCAGCGCTGATTGGCCAGAGTACGGAACTCGACCAATCAGCGCTGGCTCTGCTGGAGGAGGCGGAGTCTAAGATCGCTCCACACCAGTCTCCATTCAGGTCCGACCTTAGACTCCGCCTCCTCCGGCAGAGCCAGCGCTGATTGGCCGAAGGCTGGCCAATGCATTCCTATGCGAATGCAGAGACTTAGCAGTGCTGAGTCAGTTTTGCTCAACTACACATCTGATGCACACTCGGCACTGCTACATCAGATGTAGCAATCTGATGTAGCAGAGCCGAGGGTGCACTAGAACCCCTGTGCAAACTCAGTTCACGCTAATAGAATGCATTGGCCAGCGCTGATTGGCCAATGCATTCTATTAGCCCGATGAAGTAGAGCTGAATGTGTGTGCTAAGCACACACATTCAGCACTGCTTCATCAAGCCAATACAATGCATTAGCCAGTGCTGATTGGCCAGAGTACGGAATTCGGCCAATCAGCGCTGGCTCTGCTGGAGGAGGCGGAGTCTAAGGTCGCTCCACACCAGTCTCCATTCAGGTCCGACCTTAGACTCCGCCTCCTCCGGCAGAGCCAGCGCTGATTGGCCGAAGGCTGGCCAATGCATTCCTATGCGAATGCATACTTAGCAGTGCTGAGTCAGTTTTGCTCAACTACACATCTGATGCACACTCGGCACTGCTACATCAGATGTAGCAATCTGATGTAGCAGAGCCGAGGGTGCACTAGAACCCCTGTGCAAACTCAGTTCACGCTAATAGAATGCATTGGCCAGCGCTGATTGGCCAATGCATTCTATTAGCCCGATGAAGTAGAGCTGAATGTGTGTGCTAAGCACACACATTCAGCACTGCTTCATCAAGCCAATACAATGCATTAGCCAGTGCTGATTGGCCAGAGTACGGAATTCGGCCAATCAGCGCTGGCTCTGCTGGAGGAGGCGGAGTCTAAGGTCGGACCTGAATGGAGACTGGTGTGGAGCGATCTTAGACTCCGCCTCCTCCAGCAGAGCCAGCGCTGATTGGTCGAGTTCCATACTCTGGCCAATCAGCGCTGGCCAATGCATTCTATTAGCCCGATGAAGTAGAGCTGAATGTGTGTGCTTAGCACACACATTCAGCTCTACTTCATCAGGCTAATAGAATACATTGGCCAATCAGCGCTGGCCAATGCATTCTATTAGCTTGATGAAGCAGAGTGTGCACAAGGGTTCAAGCGCACCCTCGGCTCTGATGTAGCAGAGCTGAGGGTGCACAAGGGTTCAAGTGCACCCTCGGCTCTCCTACATCAGAGCCGAGGGTGCGCTTGAACCCTTGTGCACACTCTGCTTCATCAAGCTAATAGAATGCATTGGCCAGCACTGATTGGCCAGAGTACGGAATTCGGCCAATCAGCGCTGGCCAATGCATTCTATTAGCCCGATGAAGTAGAGCTGAATGTGTGTGCTAAGCACACACATTCAGCACTGCTTCATCACGCCAATACAATGCATTAGCCAGTGCTGATTGGCCAGAGTACGGAATTCGGCCAATCAGCGCTGGCTCTGCTGGAGGAGGCGGAGTCTAAGATCGCTCCACACCAGTCTCCATTCAGGTCCGACCTTAGACTCCGCCTCCTCCAGCAGAGCCAGCGCTGATTGGTCGAGTTCCGTACTCTGGCCAATCAGCGCTGGCCAATGCATTCTATTAGCCCGATGAAGTAGAGCTGAATGTGTGTGCTTAGCACACACATTCAGCTCTACTTCATCGGGCTAATAGAATGCATTGGCCAGCGCTGATTGGCCGAATTCCGTACTCTGGCCAATCAGCACTGGCTAATGCATTGTATTGGCTTGATGAAGCAGTGCTGAATGTGTGTGCTTAGCACACACATTCAGCTCTACTTCATCGGGCTAATAGAATGCATTGGCCAATCAGCGCTGGCCAATGCATTCTATTAGCGTGAACTGAGTTTGCACAGGGGTTCTAGTGCACCCTCGGCTCTGCTACATCAGATTGCTACATCTGATGTAGCAGTGCCGAGTGTGCATCAGATGTGTAGTTGAGCAAAACTGACTCAGCACTGCTAAGTCTGCATTCGCATAGGAATGCATTGGCCAGCCTTCGGCCAATCAGCGCTGGCTCTGCCGGAGGAGGCGGAGTCTAAGGTCGGACCTGAATGGAGACTGGTGTGGAGCGACCTTAGACTCCGCCTCCTCCAGCAGAGCCAGCGCTGATTGGCCGAATTCCGTACTCTGGCCAATCAGCACTGGCTAATGCATTGTATTGGCTTGATGAAGCAGTGCTGAATGTGTGTGCTTAGCACACACATTCAGCTCTACTTCATCGGGCTAATAGAATGCATTGGCCAGCGCTGATTGGCCGAATTCCGTACTCTGGCCAATCAGCACTGGCTAATGCATTGTATTGGCTTGATGAAGCAGTGCTGAATGTGTGTGCTTAGCACACACATTCAGCTCTACTTCATCGGGCTAATAGAATGCATTGGCCAATCAGCGCTGGCCAATGCATTCTATTAGCGTGAACTGAGTTTGCACAGGGGTTCTAGTGCACCCTCGGCTCTGCTACATCAGATTGCTACATCTGATGTAGCAGTGCCGAGTGTGCATCAGATGTGTAGTTGAGCAAAACTGACTCAGCACTGCTAAGTCTGCATTCGCATAGGAATGCATTGGCCAGCCTTCGGCCAATCAGCGCTGGCTCTGCCGGAGGAGGCGGAGTCTAAGGTCGGACCTGAATGGAGACTGGTGTGGAGCTATCTTAGACTCCGCCTCCTCCAGCAGAGCCAGCGCTGATTGGTCGAGTTCCGTACTCTGGCCAATCAGCACTGGCCAATGCATTTCTATGGGGAAAAGTTAGCTTGCGAAAATCGCAAACTGACAGGGATTTCCATGAAATAAAGTGACTTTTATGCCCCCAGACATGCTTCCCCTGCTGTCCCAGTGTCATTCCAGGGTGTTGGTATCATTTCCTGGGGTGTCATAGTGGACTTGGTGACCCTCCAGACACGAATTTGGGTTTCCCCCTTAACGAGTTTATGTTCCCCATAGACTATAATGGGGTTCGAAACCCATTCGAACACTCGAACAGTGAGCGGCTGTTCGAATCGAATTTCGAACCTCGAACATTTTAGTGTTCGCTCATCTCTAATAAGGATGTACAGCTTTGGTATGCATTTGTATCCAATTATCACATCTGCATTACCCAATGCTACATGATACATGATGTAATGGTGACCTGTGACCCAGATTTTGCTTCACTGTACTAATGTTTGTTGCACTTAGAAAGAAGCACAAGTCTACTATTTAGTTAACCTGACTGCTTTTCACAGCTGTGTGCAGACAACTGGCCCTGAGAAAGAACAGCTCCAAAGGTGTTATGTGTATGTATATGTGTCAGAACCACAGTACACCTCTCTCCTTATTGTTGGCGCCCAGCCTAAAAAGACATTGCCTCATAGGCAGAGTCCCTCACACGTCTACATTCTCACATCTTCAGCAGTTTAGTGGAAACAAAGGGCAGAGTATATCTGAATTATGGCATCAATTCAGGAAAAGAAAGAACAAGCAGACACAAAGAACATTTCTTTATTTGAGCATAAAGCGCTAACAAATGTGGTGTAAAAGTTCCATGCTATGTAATGTCTTATCTCCGGAATATAATGGCAAAACATAGAAATGTTCTACAAATTATGCAGGGATAATGGATTATTATCAGAAAAAAAGAACATATCAAAAGTCTCCTTTTACTTTTTTCTTCCAATAATTATACTTAATGCAATGTCTTTTCCATATATGTGATTATTTTATGAATTTGTTAATATATTTAAATCACTTTATGCAAATTGTAAACTTTACCATCCCAAGATACTACAATGAATAGAAGAAATATCATGCCTAATACAATCTCAATGATCACTTAATGACTCAAACATGATATTACTTACTGGCAAAATACAGTATATTTGTATCAGACAGTAGTAATCTCTGGGGGATTTCAGATCTTTAGACCTGACCTTTGAACTTTTCTTTTACTACCCACAGTTTTATGGTTATGAGAGAAGGAACCGCTATTCATGTACTCATCCAATATAATAGTACATATTATAGTATAGCTCATGACATTTAGACTGGGGCTAAGTTTATGTAAAATGTTTTGCAAAGGTCTAAAGGTTGAGTGTACTCTTGTTCTCCATTGGGAAATACTGAGGTCATGTTGCGGTAATCCCATGATCCTACTACAACTCGCACATTACCAAATGTCATCATGTAGCCCCAGGTTTACTACTACTAAGACTCTCAGATTTCACAAACAACATCAGTTTAAACTACTAAAATTGGAAACCATTCTACTACTGTTAGCCATGTTCTCATGACATTTGTAAAAAAACATGGTCTTTTTCAGTTTTATGCTTCTATTTCAAATAGAAAAGTTAAGGCATCAACAGCAAGCCCATAGCTACTGTAACCCAGAGGGTTTTGCTGGCAGGGTTGCTTTACATATGTTTTACATGAATTTAAGGAAGCACCAAATCTGCCATACAAGCAGCACCAAAAAGGCCAACTAAATTCACAGAGATAAATGCATCATTGTGCAGGTTCGGTTATCATTTATCATTTTCAAAGTATGCTGTGCTTTGATAAAAATGGCAAAGAAGAAACACAAACAAATATTATTAGCATTAGGACATTTATATTTTATTTATGGACTAAGTAAATACAAAGATGCCATTGCAAGTCAATCAACTACTGGGTGCCAACATAAACATATACAGCATAAACAATGACCAACATAGTAACCTAAAATCAGGTCTGTTTTTAAAAAGCTAGTCATCTTGTACTATTCATCTTGGGGTACAGTAAGTTGAGTTACGAAAATAGATAAGGAAGTACACAGTTTAAGTCTGGATTATAATTTCCAATATAAAAGATAATTATAAAAGTCACAAAATGTGACCTGAATATGCAATTCCTGATGCAAATGTCTCAATATGAATCTATTATCCTTGTCTAAACAACTATTTAAGACTGGGTCCACACTACCATTGGATATTCGTTATGATAGTTTCCGTTAAAACAAACAAAAAAAAAAAAAATCCCCAAAAAACAGACATCTATCATAACAGACATTAACGGATACTAAGGACGGGTTCACACCTGTGCCCGGTCTCTGGTTTGCGGGTTTCCGTCATCTGTCCAAGAAACTGGACAGGAGATGGAAACCCAGCTATCAGGTTTCAAACCCATTCACTTGAATGGGTTTGCAAAGTGACCACCTGTGAGCGTCTCCTGCCTCTCCGCAGCAAAACTGTATTTTTTAACCGAACACAAAGTCAGACATGCAAGACTTTGTGTCTGGTTAAAAAAAAAACAAAAAAAACACGTTTTCACCGTGGAGACCAGAAGACGCTCACAGGCGGGCACTGACTGCCAGGTTTCCGTCTCCTGTCCAGTTTCTCAGGCAAAAGACAGAAACCTGCAAAGCGGAGACCGGACACTGGTGTGAACATGCCCTATCTGATGATATCAGAAAAAAAAAAAAAAAAGACAGTAATATCAGACAGTATAACGAACAACCGTCCATTACCCATAGACTTTAATGTTAAAAAATAACTGCTTATGAAACTGTTTTTTTTAATGGACACAAAAGTCCTGGAAGAATTTTATTTATTTATTTTTTTTGTCCACTAAAAGAAAACAGGCATGTGATGGATTGGGTATATAATGGACACTAATGAACATAAGACAAAATCCCATTGAAATTAATGGAAAAGTAATAGATTTGTGACTGTTCAGTTAGTGTCTGTTGCTAAAATCTTGCAATGGACAATAGTAACAGACTCTAGCGACAGTCATCAGCGATAGTTTGAACGTCCCCTAAAATGGATAGGAAAATGTTGCATGCAGTAGTCCAAGGAGAAAAGTTCAGCATTGAACAATGGGTTTAAATGGTGGGGACTTTTACTATACGGTTCCAACCAATGCATTTGTTTCTTTTCAATCCGACATCCTATTAACTTCAATATAAATGGTTATTTGGTGATGGACTATATCATATATTAATTGCCAGGAAATGTAAGCTTGCTGGCAGATCTAGAGTATATGTGCTAGGTTGTCTTTTTAATGCACATTAGCATATAGGCCACTATATTCCATTCTGTAGCACAGTTTGTGGTCACAAACTGGAAAGGACTCTTGGCGCATGTGCAGATGAATTAGAGAATTCTTGGACTCAGATGCACTTGCAAGATGGGAGCCCTAACATGCATGTTGGAGGTAAATCCAATATACTGCACACAAGCTTATATGTATTATTTATTATTTGCTATGATATATCTAAATGATTTCCTTGTATAGTTACCCCTGAGGAAGCTACACAAGTGGCGATACGTGTGGGGACTTTCAAAGTCCTTTTCCCCTTATCCAACCATTTACATGTTAAAGTATTGGTGGGATTTGTTTTGTATACTTGCAATTGAGCATCTATTTGTCATATAACAAGTTATTACAGGCTTGATTGAGACATTGATATAGGCCATTAGAGACCATATGGCTGTGGTCTCCTAGTCTTATTGAGAACCAGGGACTTACCGTTCAGTTATGGCACGTTTTAGTGCATTATAAATTGTTTTAGAATATAACTTATATTGTAAGTATTTTGTAATAAACGTAGATGATTTACCATGTGATTGTCTATTCATTTATTTAGCCATATTTACATATTCCATCTTTTTGGCCTTATTCTGGCATGCAAAGTATATGGAACAGAAAATTTATCACAGAAAATCTTGTCTGGATAAGGGGTCTTTTCAAAGAAGTGGTCTTTTGGGGATGTTTAACTGCATACGATTGCACTTGCTCCCCTTACAAGCACAGATAATCTGGTAAGAATGACTTCTCAGTCAGCTCATCAGTAGTTCACATAGATGATATCTGGATTCTCATGACCATATCACATGGGAGTACAGGAAACTTTAAATTCTTCTATCCTTTAAAACTAATGGTACCATGTTTGCTCCAAATAGTATGAAGATATTGAATAATGACATTTTATGCAGTTCTTGGGAAGCAATAAAAGATGGTGTCACAGAAGAGCATAGCGTATTATATAAAACCCTATACATTATTGAAATTAGGCATACATACAGTACATTTGACTCTTTAAACACCAAATCACAGATGATTATTTAGGCATTAACCATTAAACTGAAATCTAGAGAGAGTGTACTTTAATGTAACACGCAAGAGATGAGCTATGACAATCTGGCACAGTGGTACTGTGAGAAACATGTACAAATACATTAATATTTTACACTCAGGTCTTTCTAGGCTTTAAATAAACAATGAGAGCAAAGACTACAAGTTGGCATGTTCAGTAAACAGAAATATAACCCGGCTGCTCTGGAATGTATATTTAGCCAATTCATTATTTAAAGCCTAGAGTCCTGCATATTCTTATCAATATGTCAGCTGCACTGAGTAAACTTCTCCTTAGACTAAATGAAATTGGGTGGATATGTGAAGCTTTAAATAAACCCTTATAACATATAATTCAGTCCATTGATGTGGTGGAATACAAGTCGAGCAACATTCTTACTAAAATCAATAGAGATTGTTATATTAATAAACTAAAAACCATGGGGTTGCCAAGTATTTATGCTTGCCATGAAATTATTTATTTAATATGTGAATGCTCTGGTTTCATATTACTGTATGGAAACCCTGCTATTACAAATACAGTCATGCCCAGCATACAGTGCTTCACAAATAGTTAAAATTAAAGGCGTATTCTCACTTTGTAAAATGAGTGTATATGAGCAAGATTGCTTAGGCAATGTAGGACTGCGGTGCCTAGGACCCTCCAATAAAATTCATCCTGGGTCCCCGCTATACATCTACATGCAAATATGGTTTGCAAATTCCTGATATATCTTCAACATACATTTGTTTTCCAGTGATAGCTTGCTGCCAAGGCTTTGCATCTGTTTCTATCCTGTCAGTACCCTGCTGTCTGGCTCTTGCCTTGACACCCCTACTGTTCCTGGAAAAATTGTGAATGTAGCTGCAGTGAACGCAGGTGTACACCTGCCCCCATTTACTTGAAATAGCTGAAGTACATTCTAAGGAACCCCCACCATTCCTAGGATCAGCGGGGATCTTAGCAGTTTGACCCCTCTAATTAGTCAGTTTACTAATTATTTTTGTGACATAATCATAACCTCCAAAGAATATAAGCATTCTAAATTGCTCCCTTTCTATAAACTGCAAATAAAATGAACACATTTCTTAGCTACATTCCACAATGTGGGACCTTAGCCTTAATATATATGTTTTACTGGAGAAAGCAAGTTGCTAAAAGATTAAATAAAAACTGTACAGGATAAATGGATCGAAGGAAGGAAGGAAGGAAGGAAGGAAGGAAGGAAGGGAGGGAGGGAGGAAGGGAGGAAGGAAGGGAGGAAAGGAAGGGAGGAAGAAAGGAAGGAAGGAAGGAAGGGGGGAGGAAGGAAAGGAAGGGAGGAAGAAAGGAAGGGAGGAAGAAAGGAAGGGAGGAAGAAAGGAAGGGAGGAAGAAAGGAAGGGAGGAAGAAAGGAAGGGAGGAAGAAAGGAAGGGAGGAAGGGAGGAAGAAAGGAAAGGAGGAAAAAAGGAAGGAAGGAGGGAAGGAAGGAAGGGGGGAGGAAGGAAAGGAAGGGAGGAAGAAAGGAAGGGAGGAAGAAAAGGAATTTCAATTATATTGATTCTTTAGCTCTGGAAGACCATAACAGTGTGTTGCCATCCTAGATCAATGAGAACTATAGGTATTGAGAAATTCATCCCTAGTTTCTATGCAAAAATATCTCTATACATGCATACCCCGAAACAGAATACACTGAGCAGAACTCAGTATGGTAAGGGTCAGCAACAAAACCAGGGTCCAAGGCTTGTAGAAAACCAAATTGAAGAAAGACTGCAACACTCCAACTTTAGCCCATATTCACCAATCTTTTAATCCTCCATTAGAACTTTTTAAAGTGCATGTATTTTTTAACAGAATTTAGCAACTATAACTTTGCATGCCTCTATATGGTATGCAAGTGGAGGTATATAAAAGGTACTGTATTGGGAAAGGGCCCATACATTTATCTGGGCGCCATATTACATCTCTGTAAAATGCCGATGTTATGCACAGCTGTATTACAGATATCAGCATGAATCTTATGTGTCCATTAAATGGAAAAATGGATGAATACAGCATCGTGTTCTTTGAGTTTCCTGAAATCCAGAGGTGTTAGAGGGAAAATAAGCACTATGATCACAGTGCTTTAAAGATGAGCGAGTAGTATTCAATCGAATAGTAGTATTTGGTCAAATACCTCCCTTTGCATAGTTATTGGTGTACTTGGTCGAATATTACGCAGAAAACATTCGATTCCCCTCCCACCTTCCCTGGACCTTTTTTTTCTTTTTTTTTTTTTTTTTTTTAACACCAAAAACTATGCAGGCGAGGTATTAGATCGAATATACTCGCTCATCTCTACAGTGCTTACATCAATAACAGCAACCCCAGCAGTCAGACTCCTGTGAAGAGCTGATCATAGGGGGTATATTATACTACTTACATTCATCACAATGCAGAAACTGAGATGACAAATGACATTTGTGCTTTCATTTAGATAAAAGTAAAATAGAACAGCATATTTCAAAAATATTATTTTGTTTCAAAAGCAGGTTGAATGTAATACGTAGAATGTGGTTTTTATGTTGCCATTATATGACTCCATGGAAAGGTTCTTCATGAATGTACATACAGGGATACATTCTACACCAGTGATCCTCTGCACTGCTGGACATTATAAGTAGCCTTCTACAAATCAGATTAGTAATAAACACATCGCTATGAGAGACAGCCATAAATGTGTTAAATAATAAAGGATTGGTGAAGCTGGCCTTATTTACAGAGAACAATGGTTTGGCTATTTCAGGCAGACTTTGCATGGGCAGTTACAAAAATAAAGTCTATCCATCTGTCAAACATCTGCCACACACAGAGAAATTCAAACAAAATGTAGGAATGTTTAGATAGATCCCATGCATTATTTTCTCTAAAGAAACTCTATATTTGCTTCCTTTTTGGCTAGAAAAATGGGGAAAAAAATTAAACAAAATCTAAGCAAATTACATATGTCAGTAATGAGAACTATCTGTAGAAAAGACACCCACTCTAGCTCTCAATCTCATCTGTGCACCACTAAAATGAACAAAGGAATAGCATGTAAATGTTAACATGATGTTACCCAGCAAAAAAAAAGGTACTGCTTCCATGAAATGAAAGATGGCAGTAAATGAAAGTTCTTGAGTTTTCTGCTTCTGTTAAATTGTTTCAAATTCTATTCAGCCGTACTTAGTACAGGCCAATATAGTCATTATTATAAGTCCCAAAGAGGTTAACACCCAACTTTCCAAGACTTTTAAACTGCAAATTTGCTTAGTTATGCAAGGAATAAATCATTGAAATACTAGGAAAGTCTGCTATTCATGAGATGAGAAAAGCTGAGTGATATTCCTGTGGGAGATGTAAGTGTACGTTCACATGTGGCACATTTCTTGCAGATGAATGAATAAGGATGCATAGCCATACACGTGCTGCTCTTCAGATTCACATGTATCATTTCTATTCTAGAAAAATGTTTGCAACTGATGCTGCGTATGCATAAATATACTCTAAGGGCCATTTTTTATATCAGCTGGTTTCACCACCACAAAAAGGATGTCTCTGAATGTTCAGTTCAGTCTAGCCACAGAAATGTAGCTGATACATGGACAATTTTTCCTGACCCTGTGAAATGGTCCTTACAGTGGATATATTGGATGAAATACAAACCAAACATAACCAAAAATATCTGGAAGAAATCACATCAAGTATTTACATGAACTACAGACTTTTTTCTTTGAATGAAAAGTTCACAATTCAGGTTGGGTTGACATCTGTGCCTGTTGCCCATTGGGGGATTCCATCCCCCATTCCGCTTGAAAAATGCAGAGAAACCCAGCAAACTGCTTTATAGTCTCTGGGGTGCACGGGTTTCTGCAGACCCCAAGTGGACCTGATGAACAGAAACCCGAATGCAAGTGTGAACCTAGAATCAGTTGTACAGTAGAACACATTATACTATTTTCTATTAAATAGGAGCATACAGAACAGATGGCAACAATACATTTAGATAAAGTCATCTACATTAGGAACCTCTGGGTGCAAGGAGTGTGAGGATATACAGTGCGTTCAATCGGTTTACACAGGTGTAAAGCATTAAAGGGGTTGTGCAGGTAAAAATGCACCAACATCCAGTTGCGCACTTCACTCCAGATTAGGCCCAATGAATGGGCCTAGTCGGGAGGAGGGAGTGTCCCGGAAAAAAGAACTGGTCAAAATCGGCCTCAAAATCCTAACCAAAAAACTATGTGTGAACTAAGCCTTAGTTACATCCTTGCAAAGTTAATTGCAATGAGCGGTTAGCAAGCAGTTTTTATTGTACCCAAAAGACATAATTTTGCTGCAAACCCAATTTGAATCCCCAAATATTACAAGAGGATTAATTTTAATTCTGAGCGTTCTCCAACCTAAATTTGGAAGGGAGTGTGGATGGTGTAGAGCAAGGCCATATTATTATTAATGCTATTACTATTATATATTCAGTTTAGTATACCTTATGCTGGGTTTGCAAAAGTAAAACAACATTTTAAGTATTTGAAGCACAATCTTGCTACCGATCTGTATTATTTCGCATATTTCTGGAACACAAAGCAAAGCTGTATGTAGGTTAACTGAAACAGTAGGAACTTAGACCCTGTAATAGTTTCTATGTCCTCAAGGAATTGCAAAGCGGAAAAATGGTTAATATTTATGGTGATTTGACGATTATATTTAATAAGTACCATCTGATCGTTAGCTTACTTGAGAAACTTGGAATTTGATTGCTGAATAGCTGTCCTGTAATGAATGACAAGTACTGTTTGCACTATGGTAAAATAACCGCATTTAGTCTTCAGAAATACAAGAAAGGAAGTCTGGAATATCTAATAGGTGATAATAACAGAAGAACTGTACAGTACTGTAGTTATATGTGGATTTCTAGACAATCAGTTGAAAAGATGTTAAATAGATTAGCCATGGTTTCTGAGGTTTTTAGATAAACATATGGAGAGCACATTTACACAAGTTAAGGATTTTCTACATTAATATTTTACATTTATTAAGGAATTAAAGAGGACCTTTCATTGGTTTGGGCACAGGCAGTTCTATATACTGCTGGAAAGCCAACAGTGTGCTGAATTCAGCGCACTGTCAGCTTTCCCGATCTGTGCCCCGGGTAAAGAGCTTTCAGTCCCGGTACCGAATCTTTACAGTCAGAAGAGCGTTCCTGGCAGTGTGGCAGGAACGTCCTTCTTCACAGCAGTGCCTATAGCACTGTAAAGTGTGAGCAGGTAGGAACATCCCCTCCCCTCCTGATAATACTTGTCTATGGACGATCACAGTGACCAGAGGGAGGAGGGCGTTCCTCCCCGCTCACACAGTACAGAGCGATAGGCGCTGTTGTGAAGAAGGACGTTCCTGACAGACTGTCAGGAACGCCCTTCTGACTGTAAAGAGCTACGGTACCAGTACCGATAGCTCTTAACCGGGCCACAGATCGGGAATTCAGAGCACTGTCGGCTTTCCAGCAATATATAGAACTGCCTGTGCCCAAATCCATGAAAGGTCCTCTTTAAAATAAAAATAATTGTTAGTATTTTTTAATCTTGGTGTGCAACTTTAAGCTTATCTTTGAAATTCTGAAAACCAGAAGTAGAAGTTAAAACTGTCATACTGTATTTTAGTTTGAGAACATGGTACATATTACTGGTACAATGAAATTATAGAAACTATCAGTACTGGAGAAACTTGTCTTTTCACAACAGACACATTTTAGACTTAAATATGTCTTTAGTCTTGCCCAACAACTTTTACCCCCTCAATGCTTCCCCTTTGCCCAACAAACCACAATGATGATGAGGATGATGGCAATGCTCTGACTAAGTTATATGCCTATATAAGACAATACAGGAGGTTTTCAGCCTTCCTCAGGCTGAAATCAATATCCACCACCCGCCAAATGTATGCTATTATATCAAGAGATCAACAAACTTAATGAAGCAAATCTTAGTTAGTTTTACATGTTATCATTAAAGTTCTAGCCATGTAACATAAACATCAGTTCATACAAATCGCAACATTTTTTCTAACATAGAAATGGTTTGGAATGTGAATTTTTTTTTTTTTTTTTTTTACAAATGTACTGTATGTTTTTGGTTAGGGAAAATGCAGATTGTCCATCAAGAGTTCATATTGTAAATCAGCAGCAGATGTTGGGTTCTCAAACAAATGTTCTTCCTACAGTATCTAAAGGCATGATATTACCTCTGACTGTTCACTTTCCTCTATTATGTCTCTTTACAAGCCTGACATACACAGAATATTAAAGATAGTCTCGACTAAAAGCATTTGTCTTCTTTATAAGTGTACAACCTGTCTTTGCACTCAGTATGTTTTCAATGTATTTTTTTTCTTCTATATTCCTCCCTACAATTCAGAATAGTTCAAAATGAGATCCTTGTGGGGATAAACGTGGAACTGTACATGTGATATTGGCTTATATCTCACTGTCAGGATTATATTTGCTGTCTTAAAGGGGTTATCCAGCTTTTTACAATTGATGTCCTATAGGATAGGACATCAATTTCAGATCAGCAGGGATCTAACTGCAGGGACCCCTGCCAATCAGCTTACCCACTATACTTTTAATAGTGGCGATAGTGAACACAGCAGTTGTTGTATATTTAAGGCCTGGTTCACATCTGCGTTTGGTATTCCTTTCGGGGAGCTGACATGGGGGCTCCCCAAACGGATTACTGAACACATTGACAAGCGGTGAACTTATGAAAGTACAGGAACCCCATAGACTGTAATGGGGTTTGTGTGTTTTCCGTGCCGTGTCCGCACGGAACATGCAGAGAGAAAAGTACTTCATGAACTACTTTCCTCTCCGCATGACTCGTGCAGATGCCATGCGAAAACACACGGATCCCATTACAGTCTATAGAGTCTGTGTGCTTCAAAAGCTCACCGCTTGTCAATGTATTTGGTATTCCATTCGGGGGGTCCCCATACAGACTTCCCAAATGGAATACCGAATGCAGATGTGAACCAGGCGTAAGTCTATGGAACAACTTCCACTACCTCTGTGGTCACTATTAAAAGTATGAAAAGGCAGCACTGCAGCTCGTGCTAACACAGGGAAACAGTTGGACCAACTCAATTTGATGGGACACCAATTTTGAAAAAGCTGGATAACCTCTATGAGCAAGATAAACACATATGTAAATAATCGCTTCATTTCTAAAGAGTAAGGGTGGCTTACACACAAGTGGTTTTACTGTATATGCATCAATAATACTACATACATTTAATAGCATAAAACCTAAACTACACATCTAGTAAAAATAAAGCAGTCTGGACTACATCCCCCTTGGCTATCTACAATGTTCCCACTGAAGTGAATGGGAGTGCTGACCACCACCAGCCCCCCTCACATTCAGTCTGGCTGTGCTCAGGTTGAATGAGGAGTGGAACAACCCTTTTTAAGTGTTTTACCCAATACATTGCTTTATCCACCTTGCTCCATTTGTCAGATACAGTTACATGGTCACAGTATTGACTGGTATCAGTCCTTGTTCGAGGCCAGCACTATTCTCTTCACTGTGTCTGACTACTCATAGCTCGGGAAAGTGAATTTAGCTGCTGAGCCCTGATAGGGATAATAATAGTGCATAATCAAACAATGGTGGGATCATTTATATGAACTATTCCACCATCCATATGTCCAAGTATGCTAGCGCAGTTTAGAAACAAAAATCCACTCTGTTTATGCAAAATACCAAATGACGGCCAAAATCAGCTGAGCATTTCACATACATTATACTTTGGCATGATTTCCAGAAGGACGGATCTGTTTTTTGGCAGACATAAACTTCCCATCAGTCATCACAAACTGTCATTCATGGGAATTTTTTGAATGATTGTTGACTGAAATGGCCCAAAGAGCTAAAAGTAATGTACTCTGTCATATGTTGGGTAAAAAAAAAAAATCTGTACTATAGCCATATCTTAAATTCCAAAATTATTTTCTGTACTTCATGTTTTTTTAAAAAATATCTGCTGATATATAGGAATATTTGCTAGAATATTGAGCTGTCCTGCAGCAGGGTTGAGTTATATGTATTTTATTACTGTAACTATACATGCAACTGTGTTCTAATATTTCAACTCAAGGATTTATTATGATGCAAAAATAATTCCGTCCCACAGAATTTAGTGAAAAAAAAAACTACTTGAGTCGAATACTCCAGTGTACTGGAATAACCTAGAACACAATATAAGGCTAAGGCCCTACGTAGTGAACCACAGCAAATAAAAAATAACGTATTGTGTTATTGCTGCATTTTTCTCTGTAGTTTTTATTCCCTTATTAAATATATAGGGAAAATGCTTGCATTTCTGCAGGTGAAACTGACATGCTGTGTTTTTCAAAGCCATATGCATTTTTTTTTCTATAATAGGTGAATAGGATTTGCCAGAATCTCATTCACTTTGCTGGGACTGTAAAATGCAGGGTTTTTTTCTGCTACATTTCTGATGCATCCAAAAATATAGAGTTTGTATAATGTGTAGCCTTAACCTAAGGCCCTACATTGTGGAAGAGCTGCATTTTATATTTGCATATTTTTGCTTACTTTTTTTTTTTACGCCAAACCCAGGAGTGGCTACCTAAGGAATAGGAAAAAGAAAACACTCCTCCTTTCTCAATGCACTCCCGGCTTTGGATTAAAAAAAAAAATGCAGCAACATCTGCAATAAAAAAAAAGGAACTTTTCCACAATAATGGGGCCTTAGCCTAAGACGCATAATACACATGTGAAATGATAAGTAAGCCTCAGTGTACTAATAATTAATTTACATACTCTATAAGGTAATCAATCAAATCCATCATTGTGAGAGACAGCCAACCATAGTCATTTATCTATCCATTTTCCAGGGAGGATGACTTGCAGAAATAATGTATCAGGTTCATATTTAACTTTTAAATACATCTTAACACTGTTCCCTCTGTTTGTGCTAAGAATAGGTAAACTATATAAGCACTAGAAAAAAAAACAAAAAAACAATGAAGCGGTAAACATATGATTGATCCTCTTCTTATTATTGTTTATTTATATAGCACCATTAATTCCATGGTGCTTTACATTTGAGGGTTACATACAGTACACAAAATATACAAACAAATATAATACTAACAATGACCGACTGGCACAGTGGGGTAGGGATCTTGTTAACCTGTATGTTTTATTGCCTATACAGATGAGCAAATCTGAAAGCTTATTAGCCTGGATCTGTTACTCCTAGACAAAGGTGTTTGCTTATATTCCATTGTCAACATTAGACCACTACAACATATACACTATCACTTGTTAAAATGTTACAGTTGATGAAAAAGCATTCTCTTGTTTAAGCCTACTATCAATACCAGATCTGTGGGTGGTGGGTCCGTAGAACATTCTCCAGTATTTGTCAGTCTACACCTAGGGTATCTAGATGAGTGACAAGTTCTGCACCTTCAGGTCTTTCTAGCGTGAATTTCACTCTTCCTGAAAGCAGGATACATGTGATAGGACACAGCTTGTATTTGTGTCCTAGTGCTCACAGGACAATTATCTATATTCTAAACCAGTGCGAAACTGATCTATACTATACTATACTATACGTTTCAATCAATTTTGGTTCTGGCACTTGTTTGACCTCTTGAATAAGAATCACTTGCATGGGACGAGCACAGTTTGTGTAAGAAAATTTAGGAATTTCCTTCTAATATGGAGATTTTTCTTTTGTGGCCCTTGGAGAATGTCTTGTTTCTGTCCTCCCCAGTGAAGCTGCGTAAGAGATAGTCATCAGCCTTACGCACATAGAAAAGCTGACATAATTTTACTGTTTAGCTTCATCTAATTATTTCTAAATACAGATTAGTTTCTTAAGGGTGGTCACCTAGAGATGATCTCTCTGGGACTTCTCAATTCAGTCTGTGCTTGAAGAACACTGTTATTATTGCCAGAGAAATCCTACTCTGTGGAATGTCAGGAATTCTATATTTAACTAACAGTCTGTCTGGCAAGTAGCCAAAACTATTAGTTGATTCAGATTCAGACGCAATTCAATGAAATTATTTTGATCTTGTTTAAAATGATGGAAACAATCACATCTAAAAAGGAAAAAAAAAAAGAGCAGACAATGTCAAGGCATTTTGTGCTTAAGCCACCAGAGTATGTGCTTAACCTTTTGGACTCAGTAACAAATTGGATTCTTTAAGTTAATGAGATCTAAATGGTTGGAGTAAATTGGAGCAGAATAGAGCAAAAAGCACAACGTTTTATACAGCTGATCCTATCCAAGTGGTAACAGGATCTGAAAAGCATGCAGTAGATAAAATGTTTTGCAGGCACATATTTGGAGCCCAATATTACAAAAAATTATACTGAAATTTCCTCAAGAAGCAGTACTTGGTGATAAAACTGCAAAACGTATCCATACATTGGTGTACTGTATATACAGTAGAAAAGAGATTTCTTCATAAACAATACAAAGTCAAACTAGTCATCCTATAATGGTACTGGATTTTTATAACCCAAGAAAAAAAAGGATGTTCATATTGACTATAGATCTCTGCTAAAAAAGCAAGAACTAAGTGTAACTGTAAGCTGCACTGCCAAGTGTTGTACAATAATCTCACTCCAATGTTGAGAAATTCATACACCCATGAAAATGAAGACCATTATAATACTATAAATTTTACATTTTAAGCAATGAAATGTAATACTTTGATTTCTCCAATGCATATGTGTTCTTGGATGTGGTTTAGCTGGACATGAAAGAGCGTACCATGAAAAATAGCTATAACATTTATAAATCACTTCATAGAACATCTTGCTAAACCCATGTCAGGGCATATGGCAAGTCAGAACTAGGGAACAAAAAACTGTAGTACATGTACATCTAAAGATGCTTAGAGACATCCAATGGTTGGCCCATTAGTTATATACAATATTGTGTAAAGGTTTTAAGCAGATCTAAAAAAAATGCTGCAAAGTACAAATGTTTCCAAACATGGAAGCGTTAATAGTTTATTATTGTCAATTAAAGTAAAGTGAATGAACAAAAGAGAAATTATAAAATAAATAAGTATTTGGTGTTACCACCCTTTGGAGGACGAGTCCTGGAGATGACAATATGGCCTCCACAGAGCCATCTTGTCAGTTTGGAAATACTGTAAGAGATAGAAGGATTTGAACAAGCCTATAAACACTGAAGATCTGGGTTTAAGTTCTACAAGGTGTTTTGCAAAACCTCCCTCCAAGTGCCTTCAAAATCTTGTGCAATTGTACTGATACTGTTCTAAGTGCTACAATAAAATATTGGTTTAATATTGATTTCATTTAGATTTCTCCTTTGTTCATTCACTTCATTTTGTAAGTTGTCAAACAAACTCTAGACACTTCTATTATGAAAGCACTCTTACTTTGCAGCATTTTCTCCACGCCTGCCTAAAATATTTATAATGCAATTTTTTAGTTGAAATCACGAGACTGTCTAAATCTGGATTTAATGTTTTAGTCAATTTGATTGATATACCAGTTCACAGTATAAACATTAATACATGATATTCAATAAAACAGTTGAAACTGATACTAGAAAATATGTATTAATATACCACTAATACATATTCTGTTCTTTCAGTTACTGAAAACTTTGCCAAAAAAGTTACATTGGAGAAACAAATCCATTTTACTGTAACCCACTTGTACAGATGTCAAAATCAACAAGCGTATTAGCAAAAAGTTTTTATTCTTAATCTGGCATTTCATATCAAACCAAAGGAAATAATATACAAAAAATTGGAAAAGTAAACTCTAGTACGATGAGATTAGAGTTATAATATGTGAAAATCTAAAACATTTAAAAGTAAAATTTAAACATTTGTTATCTTAGATTTCCACTTTAAGGGTTCACAAAGGGTTTTTGAGTTGGAGGCCGTCTCAGAATCCAGTCCAAAAAGCCGCTAGCCACATCTAGATGCCGATGCAGTGCACCAGCATCCAGTCGCAGCATTCTGCTCTGGATTAGGCCCAAATGAATGGACCTAGTTGGGAGGGAGTGTCTTGCTGCGGACGTATGCGGCTAATTCAGCCATGGAATCCGCGTCAAGAAAGAGCATGTCGCTTCTTTTTTTCCATGAGCGGGAACAAAACGCTAGCAGAAGAAGATTCCCATTGAATTTACATAGTGAAATGCAGTTAAAAAGCATTGTGGAAAAAGAACACAGCAGAAACATATCACGTTTTTTCCCACAGCATTTCTGCTGAGTTTCCCCTGCAGATTTTCTTCCCTTATTAAACCTATAGGGAAGACAACAAAAAGTTTCCATAGGTATAACTGGCATACTGTGATTTTCAAAGCCCCAGTTCCTGTGTTTCCACTACTTGGGGCTTTAGCCTTAGTCTAAGCATGCAAAGCAAACTAAAACTATATTAATATTAGTCCAGGGACCCACATTGTAAAAACACTGCACTTTACATTACCTGCAAAGTAGGAGGGATTCTGGCTAATCCCATCCACACATTGCAGGAAAAAATCTGCAGGGGAAAGCTGTGATTTAAAAACCGCTTCTCAATTATACCTACAGAAAGGCTGGGGATTTCTATACAAGTATAATATGTACAGAAAGTCCTCAGAGGAAAACTTTGCAGACTTTCTGTGAAAAAATGTGGTTTTAAAAAAAGAAAAGTGATGCATTTTCAACACAGTTTTTTCAGCAGTGTTTTTTGGCCGAGACTTACAAAGTTGAGTCTTAATGTTGGCAGTGGATTAATCTTTGCACCATCCAGGCGTTCAACAGTAAACATCTATTTATTCAGGAACAAGGATAATACACGTTACAAGTTGTATTCAGTAGCTTAGTATCTGAGCTTCTTGTCTGTGAGCTCCATGTGCTCTGCTCTGTGCTGCAGTTATATAATAACAGAAACAGGATCTTCCTATTTGCTACTCTGGCCCCTCCATTTTAACAGAGCTTTATTAACAACATAACACTATCCCTAGAAACAGACGCTCATGCAATAATGTTGCAATACAGACAATAATAAACATTATTCCAACACTTAGCCTAAAATCAGGTGGACTGGGATTGTGGCACACTATTAAATCCCGAAAATATGGGTGTTATGGATCTCAACTATATGTGCCAACTAAAACATATATACCTCCGAGATATATTCAGATAAATGTCTACAGTCCTAAACTGACAAGACATAAATAAAAATACTTTTTTTTTTTTTTTTTATAGAAGGTCATGGCATCAATTTTGTCTGACCAGTGCGATATTAAAATGCTACATCCAAATAGCTGCTTTCTATTACTAATATAGTCACACAAGTGTCACTGATCAAATTATAATATAAGAAGGAAAAGGTTTCAGGGCAAACCTAATCTGGAACAGTTTATACATGTTGCTAAAGTTCTATAAAATGTCTGGGATTCAGCTTTAAACCATCAAAATGGCTTAGAGGAGAAGAACACAATATATCTTAAAAGTTGGCAGCGAAGAAGAATGCTGCACTTTCAGCCATCTGGAAGCCACCCAATGTTCTAGCAAAAGACTTTAAACATAATGAACATGACACTGGCTTAATGACTCTATGAAACCTGCTTATATTTATTGTGCAGAGTCAGGTGGCAGGCATAATGTACTGTTGTGCTTTCAGTTACAAGAATGGGTGCCCAAAAACAAAGCAATTCATGGGGTTTATGCTCAGATCTGTCGTCTACATTTATAGTTTACCCTCTATTTTAATAAAGTACCACATAGAAAATTCACCCCATTATGAAAACTTGAATTATTTACCTATTAAGTTGCTGACACCAGTGATCATTACTAGA
Organism: Leptodactylus fuscus; assembly: GCF_031893055.1. Classification (NCBI taxonomy): domain Eukaryota; kingdom Metazoa; phylum Chordata; class Amphibia; order Anura; family Leptodactylidae; genus Leptodactylus; species Leptodactylus fuscus. The sequence continues at coordinate 112,382,358 of NC_134269.1, read as the reverse complement.
GATGAGCGAACAGTGTTCTATCGAACTCATGTTCGATCGGATATTAGGCTGTTCGGCATGTTCGAATCGAATCGAACACCGCGTGGTAAAGTGCGCCATTACTCGATTCCCCTCCCACCTTCCCTGGCGCCTTTTTTGCTCCAATAACAGCGCTGGGTAGGTGGGACAGGAACTACGACACCGGTGACGTTGAAAAAAGTAGGCAAAACCCATTGGCTGCCGAAAACATGTGACCTCTAATTTAAAAGAACAGCGACGCCCAGCTTCGCGTCATTCTGAGCTTGCAATTCACCGAGGACGGAGGTTTCCGTCCAGCTAGCTAGGGCTTAGATTCTGGGTAGGCAGGGACAGGCTAGGATAGGAAGGAGAAGACAACCAACAGCTCTTGTAAGAGCTAAATTCCAGGGAGAAGCTTGTCAGTGTAACGTGGCACTGACGGGCTCAATCGCCGCAACCCAGCTTTCCCAGGATCCTGAATGGAATACACTGTCAGTGTATTCCCGTATACCCGATATATACCCCGATACCCGTTCCAACGGTGTGCCCCCCCACCTTCACCCCAGAAATACCCTGCAAGTCCCCTAGCAATAGAATTGGGGCTATATACACCCACAATTTTTACTACTGGTATACAGTGCCATTGTCTGACTGGGAATTCAAAGAGTATATTGGGAATACAAATACCCTCATTTCTTGCTACTGCCATATAGTGCCAGTTTCTGACTGGGAATTCAAAGAATATATTGGGGTTACGTGCACCCACAATTTTTACTACTGGTATACAGTGCCATTGTCTGACTGGGAATTCAAAGAGTATATTGGGAATACAAATACCCTCATTTCTTGCTACTGCCATATAGTGCCAGTTTCTGACTGGGAATTCAAAGAATATATTGGGGTTACGTGCACCCACAATTTTTACTACTGGTATACAGTGCCATTGTCTGACTGGGAATTCAAAGAGTATATTGGGAATACAAATACCCTCATTTCTTGCTACTGCCATATAGTGCCAGTTTCTGACTGGGAATTCAAAGAATATATTGGGGTTACGTGCACCCACAATTTTTACTACTGGTATACAGTGCCATTGTCTGACTGGGAATTCAAAGAATATATTGGGGTTATAAATACCCTCATTTCTTGCTACTGCCATATAGTGCCAGTTTCTGACTGGGAATTCAAAGAATATATTGGGGTTACGTGCACCCACAATTTTTACTACTGGTATACAGTGCCATTGTCTGACTGGGAATTCAAAGAGTATATTGGGAATACAAATACCCTCATTTCTTGCTACTGCCATATAGTGCCAGTTTCTGACTGGGAATTCAAAGAATATATTGGGGTTACGTGCACCCACAATTTTTACTACTGGTATACAGTGCCATTGTCTGACTGGGAATTCAAAGAGTATATTGGGAATACAAATACCCTCATTTCTTGCTACTGCCATATAGTGCCAGTTTCTGACTGGGAATTCAAAGAATATATTGGGGTTACGTGCACCCACAATTTTTACTACTGGTATACAGTGCCATTGTCTGACTGGGAATTCAAAGAATATATTGGGGTTATAAATACCCTCATTTCTTGCTACTGCCATATAGTGCCAGTTTCTGACTGGGAATTCAAAGAATATATTGGGGTTACGTGCACCCACAATTTTTACTACTGGTATACAGTGCCAATTTCTAACTAGGAATTCAAAATGCGCAAGGCTCCCGGAAAGGGACGTGGACGAGGCCGTGGGCGAGGTCGGGGGAATGGTTCTGGGGAGCAAGGTAGCAGTGAAGCCACAGGGCGTCCCGTGCCTACTCCTGTGGGGCAGCAAGCATTGCGCCACTCCACAGTGCCAGGGTTGCTTGCCACATTAACTAAACTGCAGGGTACAAACCTTAGTAGGCCCGAGAACCAGGAACAGGTCTTGCAATGGCTGTCAGAGAACGCTTACAGCACATTGTCCAGCAGCCAGTCAGACTCTGCCTCCTCTCCTCCTATTACCCAACAGTCTTGTCTTCCTTCCTCCCAAAATTCCGAAGCTTTACAGAACAATAACCCAAACTGTCCCTGCTCCCCAGAGCTGTTCTCCGCTCCTTTCATTGTCCCTCAACCTGCCTCTCCACGTCACGATTCCACGAACCTAACAGAGGAGCATCTGTATCCAGATGCTCAAACACTAGAGTCTCCTCCATCTCCGTTCGATTTGGTGGTGGATGACCAGCAACCCACCCTCATCGACGATGATGTGACGCAGTTGCCGTCAGGGCATCCAGTTGACCGGCGCATTGTGCGGGAGGAGGAGATGAGACAGGAGTTGGAAGAGGAAGTGGTGGATGATGAGGACACTGACCCGACCTGGACAGGGGGGATGTCAAGCGGGGAAAGTAGTGTGGATGTTGAGGCAGGTGCAGCACCAAAAAGGGTAGCTAGAGGCAGAGGCAGAGGTCAGCAGCTTAGGCGAAGCCAGGCCACACCCGGAATCTCCCAAGATGTTCCAGTTCGTACCCAGCCCCGAAAAACTCCCACCTCGAGGGCACGTTTCTCGAAGGTGTGGAGTTTTTTCAAGGAATGCGCCGAGGACAGATATAGTGTTGTCTGCACAATTTGCCTCTCGAAATTGATTAGGGGCTCTGAGAAGAGCAACCTGTCCACCACTTCAATGCGCCGTCATTTGGAATCCAAGCACTGGAATCAGTGGCAGGCAGCAACGGCAGGACAAAGGCCGACTGCCGTTCACGCCACTGCCACTGCCTCTGCCTCTGCCTCTGCCACTGCCACTGCTGACTGTGCTGGCGATGCACTCCAGAGGACGAGCCAGGACACCACTTCATCTGCCTCCGCCACTTTGTTGACTTCTACCTCATCCTCCCCTGGTCCTGTCTTATCTCCTTCTCCTGCACCATCAAAGGCACCATCAGGCGTTTCTTTACAACAACCCACCATCTCTCAGACATTGGAGCGGCGGCAGAAATACACTGCTAACCACCCACACGCGCAAGCCTTGAACGCCAACATCGCTAAACTGCTGGCCCAGGAGATGTTGGCGTTCCGGCTTGTTGAAACTCCCGCCTTCCTGGACCTGATGGCAACTGCGGCACCTCGCTATGCCGTCCCTAGCCGTCACTACTTCTCCCGGTGTGCCGTCCCCGCCTTGCACCAGCACGTGTCACTCAACATCAGGCGGGCCCTTAGTTCCGCGCTTTGCACAAAGGTCCACTTGACCACCGACGCGTGGACAAGTGCATGCGGACAGGGACGCTACATTTCACTGACGGCACACTGGGTGAATGTAGTTGAGGCTGGGACTGCTTCCCAAACTGGCCCGGTGTACCTCGTCTCCCCGCCTAACATTCCTGGCAGGGACACGAGAAGAACACCCCCCTCCTCCTCCTCCTCCTCTACCGCCTCCTCCTCCGCCACCGCCTCCTCCTCCGCCACCGCCTCCTCCTCCGCTGTTAGATTGACCCCAGCTACGAGTTGGAAACGTTGCAGCACTGGCGTTGGTAGACGTCAGCAGGCTGTGCTGAAGCTGATCAGCTTGGGGGACAGACAGCACACTGCCTCCGAGGTGAGGGATGCACTCCTCGATGAGACGGCAATATGGTTTGAGCCGCTGCACCTGGGCCCAGGCATGGTCGTTTGTGATAACGGCCGGAACCTGGTAGCAGCTCTGGAGCTTGCCGGACTCCAACATGTTCCATGCCTGGCCCACGTCTTCAACCTAGTGGTGCAACGTTTCCTAAAGAGCTACCCCAATGTTCCAGAGCTACTGGTGAAAGTGCGGCGCATGTGCGCCCACTTTCGCAAGTCGACAGTAGCCGCTGCTAGCTTAAAATCTCTCCAGCAACGCCTGCATGTGCCACAACACCGGCTTTTGTGCGACGTCCCCACACGCTGGAACTCAACGTTTCAGATGTTGAATAGAGTGGTTGAGCAGCAGAGACCTTTGATGGAATACCAGCTACAAAACCCTAGGGTGCCACAAAGTCAGCTGCCTCAGTTTCACATCCATGAGTGGCCATGGATGAGAGACCTTTGTGACATCCTACGGGTCTTTGAGGAGTCCACAAGGAGGGTGAGCTCTGAGGATGCGATGGTGAGCCTTACAATCCCGCTCTTGTGTGTTCTGAGAGAATCCCTGATTGACATCAGGGATAACTCAGATCACACAGAGGAGTTAGGGATAGCATCCGATCCGTCACAGCTGGAGAGTAGGTCCACACATCTGTCCGCTTCACTGCGTTTAATGGAGGAGGAGGAGGAGGAGGAGGAGGAAGAAGAGTTGTCCGATGATGTGATGGTGATACAGGAGGCTTCCGGGCAACTTCGAATCGTCCCATTGTTGCAGCGCGGATGGGTAGACATGGAGGATGAGGAGGAAATGGAGATTGAACTTTCCGGTGGGGCCAGAGGAGTCATGCCAACTAACACTGTGGCAGACATGGCTGAGTTCATGTTGGGGTGCTTTACAACCGACAAGCGTATTGTCAAAATCATGGAGGACAACCAGTACTGGATCTTTGCTATCCTTGACCCCCGGTATAAAAACAACATCTCGTCTTTTATTCCGGTAGAGGGGAGGGCCAATCGCATCAATGCTTGCCACAGGCAATTGGTGCAGAATATGATGGAGATGTTTCCAGCATGTGACGTTGGCGGCAGGGAGGGCAGTTCCTCCAGTAGGCAACCAAGTTCTCACCGGTCCACACAAACGAGGGGCACACTGTCTAAGGTCTGGGACACCTTGATGGCACCCCCTCGCCAAAGTGCCGCCACGGAGGGTCCTAGTGTCACCAGGCGTGAGAAGTATAGGCGCATGTTGCGGGAATACCTTTCCGACCACAGCTCTGTCCTCTCCGACCCCTCTGCGCCCTACACGTATTGGGTGTCGAAGTTGGACCTGTGGCTTGAACTTGCCCTATATGCCTTGGAGGTGCTGTCCTGTCCTGCCGCCAGCGTCCTATCTGAGAGGGTGTTCAGTGCAGCCGGTGGCATCATCACTGACAAGCGCACCCGTCTGTCAGCTGAGAGTGCCGACCGGCTCACTTTGATAAAAATGAACCACCACTGGGTAGAGCCGTCATTTTTGTGCCCACCTGTGTAAAGCACCCCAACATGAAACTCCATGTCTGTACTCAACCTCTCCAATTCCTCCGCATCCTCATACTCATCCACCATAAGCGTTGCACAATTCTGCTAATACTAGGCTCCCTCCACCCTGATTTCCCCCAACTCTGCTGGTTAGAGGCTCCCTCCACCATGAATTTGCCCAAACTGGGCTGTTTAGAGGCTCCCTCCACCATGAATTGGTCCAAACTGGGTTTTTTAGAGGCTCCCTCCACCATGAATTTGCCCAAACTGGGCTGTTTAGAGGCTCCCTCCACCATGAATTGGTCCAAACTGGGCTGGTTAGAGGCTCCCTCCACCATGAATTTGCCCAAACTGGGCTGTTTAGAGGCTCCCTCCACCATGAATTGGTCCAAACTGGGTTTTTTAGAGGCTCCCTCCACCATGAATTTGCCCAAACTGGGCTGTTTAGAGGCTCCCTCCACCATTAATTGGTCCAAACTGGGCTGGTTAGAGGCTCCCTCCACCATGAATTTGCCCAAACTGGGGTGGTTAGAGGCTCCCTCCACCATTAATTGGTCCAAACTGGGCTGGTTAGAGGCTCCCTCCACCATGAATTTCCCAAAACTTGGCTGTTTAGAGGCTCCCTCCACCATTAATTGGTCCAAACTGGGCTGGTTAGAGGCTCCCTCCACCATGAATTTGCCCAAACTGGGCTGTTTAGAGGCTCCCTCCACCATTAATTGGTCCAAACTGGGCTGGTTAGAGGCTCCCTCCACCATGAATTTGCCCAAACTGGGCTGTTTAGAGGCTCCCTCCACCATGAATTGGTCCAAACTGGGGTGGTTAGAGGCTCCCTCCACCATGAATTGGTCCAAACTGGGGTGGTTAGAGGCTCCCTCCACCATTAATTGGTCCAAACTGGGCTGGTTAGAGGCTCCCTCCACCATGAATTTGCCCAAACTGGGGTGGTTAGAGGCTCCCTCCACCATTAATTGGTCCAAACTGGGCTGGTTAGAGGCTCCCTCCACAATTAATTGGTCCAAACTGGGCTAATTAGAGGCTCCCTCCACCATGAATTGGTCCAAACTGGGTTTTTTAGAGGCTCCCTCCACCATGAATTTGCCCAAACTGGGCTGTTTAGAGGCTCCCTCCACCATGAATTGGTCCAAACTGGGCTGGTTAGAGGCTCCCTCCACCATGAATTTCCCAAAACTTGGCTGTTTAGAGGCTCCCTCCACCATTAATTGGTCCAAACTGGGCTGGTTAGAGGCTCCCTCCACCATTAATTGGTCCAAACTGGGCTGGTTAGAGGCTCCCTCCACCATTAATTGGTCCAAACTGGGCTGGTTAGAGGCTCCCTCCACCATGAATTTCCCAAAACTTGGCTGTTTAGAGGCTCCCTCCACCATTAATTGGTCCAAACTGGGCTGGTTAGAGGCTCCCTCCACCATGAATTTGCCCAAACTGGGCTGTTTAGAGGCTCCCTCCACCATGAATTGGTCCAAACTGGGTTTTTTAGAGGCTCCCTCCACCATTAATTGGTCCAAACTGGGCTGGTTAGAGGCTCCCTCCACAATTAATTGGTCCAAACTGGGCTAATTAGAGGCTCCCTCCACCATGAATTGGTCCAAACTGGGTTTTTTAGAGGCTCCCTCCACCATGAATTTGCCCAAACTGGGCTGGTTAGAGGCTCCCTCCACCATGAATTGGTCCAAACTGGGCTGGTTAGAGGCTCCCTCCACCATGAATTGGTCCAAACTGGGGTGGTTAGAGGCTCCCTCCACCATTAATTGGTCCAAACTGGGCTGGTTAGAGGCTCCCTCCACCATTAATTGGTCCAAACTGGGCTGGTTAGAGGCTCCCTCCACCATGAATTTGCCCAAACTGGGGTGGTTAGAGGCTCCCTCCACCATTAATTGGTCCAAACTGGGCTGGTTAGAGGCTCCCTCCACAATTAATTGGTCCAAACTGGGCTAATTAGAGGCTCCCTCCACCATGAATTGGTCCAAACTGGGTTTTTTAGAGGCTCCCTCCACCATGAATTTGCCCAAACTGGGCTGGTTAGAGGCTCCCTCCACAATTAATTGGTCCAAACTGGGCTAATTAGAGGCTCCCTCCACCATGAATTGGTCCAAACTGGGTTTTTTAGAGGCTCCCTCCACCATGAATTTGCCCAAACTGGGCTGTTTAGAGGCTCCCTCCACCATTAATTGGTCCAAACTGGGCTGGTTAGAGGCTCCCTCCACCATGAATTTGCCCAAACTGGGGTGGTTAGAGGCTCCCTCCACCATTAATTGGTCCAAACTGGGCTGGTTAGAGGCTCCCTCCACCATGAATTTCCCAAAACTTGGCTGTTTAGAGGCTCCCTCCACCATTAATTGGTCCAAACTGGGCTGGTTAGAGGCTCCCTCCACCATGAATTTGCCCAAACTGGGCTGTTTAGAGGCTCCCTCCACCATTAATTGGTCCAAACTGGGCTGGTTAGAGGCTCCCTCCACCATGAATTTGCCCAAACTGGGCTGTTTAGAGGCTCCCTCCACCATGAATTGGTCCAAACTGGGGTGGTTAGAGGCTCCCTCCACCATGAATTGGTCCAAACTGGGGTGGTTAGAGGCTCCCTCCACCATTAATTGGTCCAAACTGGGCTGGTTAGAGGCTCCCTCCACAATTAATTGGTCCAAACTGGGCTAATTAGAGGCTCCCTCCACCATGAATTGGTCCAAACTGGGTTTTTTAGAGGCTCCCTCCACCATTAATTGGTCCAAACTGGGCTGGTTAGAGGCTCCCTCCACAATTAATTGGTCCAAACTGGGCTAATTAGAGGCTCCCTCCACCATGAATTGGTCCAAACTGGGTTTTTTAGAGGCTCCCTCCACCATGAATTTGCCCAAACTGGGCTGTTTAGAGGCTCCCTCCACCATTAATTGGTCCAAACTTGGCTGTTTAGAGGCTCCCTCCACCATGAATTTGCCCAAACTGGGCTGTTTAGAGGCTCCCTCCACCATTAATTGGTCCAAACTGGGCTGGTTAGAGGCTCCCTCCACCATGAATTTGCCCAAACTGGGGTGGTTAGAGGCTCCCTCCACCATTAATTGGTCCAAACTGGGCTGGTTAGAGGCTCCCTCCACCATTAATTGGTCCAAACTGGGCTGGTTAGAGGCTCCCTCCACCATGAATTTGCCCAAACTGGGCTGTTTAGAGGCTCCCTCCACCATGAATTGGTCCAAACTGGGCTGGTTAGAGGCTCCCTCCACCATGAATTTCCCAAAACTTGGCTGTTTAGAGGCTCCCTCCACCATTAATTGGTCCAAACTGGGCTGGTTAGAGGCTCCCTCCACCATGAATTGGTCCAAACTGGGGTTTTTAGAGGCTCCCTCCACCATGAATTGGTCCAAACTGGGGTTTTTAGAGTCTCCCTCCACCATGAATTGGTCCAAACTGGGGTTTTTAGAGTCTCCCTCCACCATGAATTGGTCCAAACTGGGGTTTTTAGAGGCTCCCTCCACCATGAATTTGCCCAAACTCTGCTGGTTAGAGGCTCAATCCACCCTGATTTTCAAAACAAATGTTGGTGCCAACCTCAACTTACTACAAGGGCCAAATTCACTGCTGGTGACAAGCTCTCCTCACTGCAAGTGCCAAATACACATGTTTCAAGGTGTTTTCCTACTGTCAGAGAGGTGGTATTGAGTGTGTAAAGTGTGTAGTTGTTAGGCTGTGATGTTGGGGTAATAGAGGGTCTTTGGTGTGTTAGATGCCCCCAGACATGCTTCCCCTGCTGTCCCAGTGTCATTCCAGAGGTGTTGGCATCATTTCCTGGGGTGTCATAGTGGACTTGGTGACCCTCCAGACACGGATTTGGGTTTCCCCCTTAACGAGTATCTGTTCCCCATAGACTATAATGGGGTTCGAAACCCGTTCGAACACACGAACATTGAGCGGCTGTTCGAATCGAATTTCGAACCTCGAACATTTTAGTGTTCGCTCATCTCTAATCATTACATAAGCTAGACATATACTAGCCATATACTTTAGCTAGCCACAAACTATAGTTTAATGACAACTATCTTGTCTGATACCATCATATGCATGCTCTGCTCAACCAGTCAGGGCCTGTGTACTTGGGAGAAAATAGAAAGACACATTTAAGTCAATAAAGGCTAAAACAGGTGGAACTTTGTCACTGTCTATGTAAATTTACTATTCATGTTTCTAGAAAACAATACCTTGGAGAACTAAAATGATCAATAACCCATCGTTTGCCAGAAGACTTGTACAGTAACTAAGACTTGACAGAACAGAATTTAAGAACAATTTAATATAAAGGTTTATCTTTGAGATAGATGGGTGTCTATGAGTTGAAACCCCTATTTATTGCTAGAATACAACTTTTTTAGCACTTTTCTATGTATCATGTCTTTTTGGCAAAACTCAAACATTTTATAGGCCCAAAGTAATTTCAGATTTTTTAAAAACAGTGGAAAATAACAAGGAAATCCACTTTGGGTTCCACTAATTTCATATTTTGGGTGCAGATCCTACAGATATCAAGTTGGTAGCAAATTATGTATTAAATTCTTCATTTTTTATCAGGTTAAAAAAAAATGCATTTTGGCACTTGGGTTGTCCCATCTCAAGGATTCTATCTATACTGCTAGCTTATGTGGATTTAAGACTTTTCCTAAATAAATTGCTTTGGCAAAACTGCTTTGTTTGGCTTTATCTTAATTTATTCACTTAATTGTTTACATTGCGTTTCCATAACCATGTACCAGGGGATGGTCTTATCTCTCCGCCCAGGACAAGTGACATAGCTGAGTGCTTGGGACTCGGGAGCAGCTTGTATTTCCGAGCCGTTTATCTCCTGCTCTTCCAGTTATCAGGTCAGGCTAATTAAATTTTGCTGAGACAGGGAGTCTTTTACCTCTGTATGTAAACACAGATCTAAAACTGAGTTTATTCCAAGCTGACTCTTGTTCCTGTAGCATGTAAATTTGGGATTATCATCCCCTATCAAATCCAGCTCTGCTACATCAGCTTCATATTGTGCATCTTCCAGGGATACTGTGCTTTTTTATTTACAGCCATCCCTCATTACTGACTGCAAACACATACTGCTATGAAGAGAGCTAAGCAGAGCAAGTGAAACCCTGCCCATCATTGTACTGAGAAAACCAAGAAGTGAATTGAGCACACAACATACAGGTTGGTGAGCAAGCCAATTGAGAATATCCCTTTAACTAGTGCCTTCCTAATGGAACAATAAAGACAGGTTTATTGCTGAAATTAGTTGATTTTTTTTTTTAACCCAAAAAAAGTGAAGATTTTGATACATTTTTTTGCCCTCCACTTAATGCCTTGTGATCTGCAGACAAAATGAGAAACCAGTGGAATCCTGGCAGTGGACTATCTTATTCCTCTACATGAAAGATGGATCTTACTTACAGAGGTCTAAGGACTGAAGATCCCTTCCACCAGGTTCTGCAGTTTCTTGAGCTCCATAGCAAAATATGGAGTTGTGTGTAAACTCTAGCACAGTTATACATGGTTAACACAATGATGTGGGGCACACATATATTTATTTCTCTTACAACATTTTATGCCTACTACATGGTGGCTCAGTGGTTAAAAGTTTGTATGTTCTCCTATGTTTGCACGCGTTTCCTCCGGGTACTCCGGTTTTCTCCCACACTTTAGATTGTGATTGTGAGCCCTAGATAGGAGGGTGGCTGACAAGGTCTTTAAACCTCTGCGGAATATGTTGCTGCTATGCAAGTAAACAAAATGTCTACTTTGTGCTTAAAAACAATGGGACTGTACTGGACAAATGAAAGACTACAGCGCTATCATTCAAGTGATCAGTGAAGTTATCTCATAGTCCCCACTGACTTGTCATGTTTCATAGACTGCAGAAGTCAAATATTAATCACAATATAAAAAGTATCTCAACTGATGTTGCTAACTGCACCTTCTGTCTAAAGGTATATGTGGGCCTAGCTAAGACAGAGAAGGCTTCTCCTGCAATATACTTTAAAGGTACTTCACCCTTTAAGTGGTTTTTACAAATATAAATTGTTACTATTATTAAGTAATTTACAATATCACAGTCTGCAGAGGCATGTTTTCGCTAGATGTCATTTTCACAAAATTTGAATATTTTAAAAGCTAATTATCAGAATAAAATATGACTATTCTTGTGCAATAATTAGTACAAAACCTAATTATCAGTTTTAATTGAGTTTATATGTTTTACCTATAAAATACATTCTGTGCGCAAGATGAATGAGCTTGTATTTAAATCAAGCAGCGGCGCTTCGCCGGTTAGTCGTCCATTGGGAAGCGTAAGGTGAAACTAAATATTTATCTCCAGGCGCTGGGAGCTATCATTATATCATCCATCAATGTTGGTGGTAGCTTTATGGGGTCTTTGAGCAGGTTTATATTCAGAGGAGATTTTGACCTCTTTGTTTAGCTTCATGTTTAACATTTGCCACAGCACTTGAACTACTGATACATGGTATAATATCTGTGAAATATTGTGCTGTTCTTTTTCTACTTGTTTTTGATGTACAGATTTGAAGTCTGTGTGAGTTTATTAGCAGCCCCTGATAAATGACTATAAGTAACAGTAATGTTACTGATCTCTAACCTCCAATCAAATGAATCAGGCCAAGTAGTAATGTACACAGTTAAACATGTATTTAGAGCAAGATAATGGTAAGGAAAAAAAAGCAACGCTCCGTTCATGAAAAATTCTCCATTGATTTTTGTTACATATTCACAAGTTTAATAAATAAAAATTACATATCTACATTGTTATATTAATCAGTAATATAATCAATAAATATAAATACTTGTGGCAACATCTGCAGCAGTCAATGTTAACCAACAAAGAACTGTTTTATATTTAAATGGAGATCGGGTGCGTTCTTTTACAGTCTGTGCCTGTCCTTAACTGTCCATTCCTAAAGATGTCCGACTTTTCAAGCAGACAGAAAAACCTACATGTCTGTTTTTTCTGTCCGCTTGGAAAGTCGGACATCTTTACAAACGGACAGTTAAGGACAGGCACGGAATGTAAAACAACGCACCCGATCTACATTTAAATGAATGAAAAATGTCACGGACACAGCTAGTGTCCGCTCCTAATGTCCGTGAGAGATTTTGAATGGACATTAGCAGCGTGCACTACCTGTCAGACACCGACGGTAGTGTGAACTCCCCCTGAGGCTGAAGCCCCACATTGCAAAAATTGCTGTGTTTTTGCTGTTTGTTATTGAAATTTGCAGCATGTCAATTATAACTTCAGAAAGGCATTTTCCATATAGGTATAATAATGTATATAGGTATAATAATATAATAATAAGTCCGCAGAGGAAAAATCTATGAACGAATCTATGAAAAAGGCAATCCATTTTTTTTCTGCAGTGTTTTTTTTTTTGCAGCATTTCTCTATATGGGGCCATAGCCTAAGTGATATTTGTCAGTGAGGATTAAGAGAGCTATTCCAGGTGTTATTGACAACTTCAATTCTTAACTACAGACATAAAAACACAGTTGTCTGAGATTGTCCATTGCTAAAGAGCTTAGCATTTTAATAAAACAGATGTTTTATTCTTTGTTTATCTACTGATGGCAAGACAAATAAGGACATTGGGTCACACTTTGTTGTCCGCCTCCACTCTGAAGATCAAATACTTTACTTTTTTTCAGCTTTAAACAAATATCAAACAAATATAAAGTATTCAAAGAAAAACGTAAAATGCATTTAACATAATGGTTTAGGAAAAAAAATATGCAGATATTCAAAGATTTTATTATGGTTCCAGAAAAAAAGTTAAACACGACCCAACTTCAGGTCTCATAGCCCAATGACATACCTCATCTCATAGACACTGTCACCCTGAACTTTTTGGTATTTTTCTTATCCAAGCTGTTCAGTCGTCCCAAAGATATATGCTCTTTTATAGCAAATTGGAGTCTATTGGGTAAGAGAGTAGCAGTACTGCATAACATACAGCACAGAGAGATACTGCCTCATGAGGAACCACAGTGTTACTGCTCACTTGGCTGGTATGCCCTAAATTGCATAAGTGCTACTGGCGATTATATTTTTGGAATTGCCAAATGGAATTAAATAAGACACCAAACGCTCAAGGTAACAGCACCTACCAGATGAGCAATGTTATTTGGCTTTTCAGACCTGATAAACAGTCCTTTTACCATATCAACAAAAGTAAGAAATGGCTAATGAAATAACAATCAGAATAGTCTCATATTTGTGCTTGCCAAGTGTTCCTACAGTACATTACCTACAGCTTCTTTTTTCACCCTTTATCCATCTCATACAATTATTGCGAGGACTCCATAACAACCTTTGGTAAAACCATATTACATAATATCTAACTAGGGAAAATCTGTGCGATAAATGAAATATATTGCTTCTTACATGGCTGGAGTTTGTGCGATCACCAAACCACATTCGTGATCCTTTGTAGTAACTGGTGTGCTACATTTTCAGACAAGCAGATTACTCAAATATGACTTTAGATCTAGACAAAATATTCTGCTAAGTATATTGAGGTTGAATCGGCGCTCTATGTAATTATATTTTATTAAAAGTATTAATTCCATTATGTAAAATATGCACGATGATTAAAACCCTTCAGCGCTCTATGAAAACAAGGAAAAGCCTGTATGCAATATGATGTTTAACCCCTTCCCGACATTCGCCGTAATAGTACGGCGCTGCAGGGAAGGGCTTCCCGCAAACCGCAGTACTATTACGGCGGATGCATGGTGCGCACACAGAAACTGTGTGCGCACCATGCACAGCGGGTGACAGCCGTATGATACGGCTGACATTGCCCTGTAACACCCGCGGTCGGAACCGGGTCCGATCGCGGGTGTTAACCCCTGATATACCGGCGGTCAACATGACCACCGGCATCTCCGGGGTTTCACTTTGTTTTTGTGGCGATCGGCACCCCCCGCGCCGGTTTCGGGGGGTGCCGGTGTTCGTAGGGGGCAGCCCGGGGTCTGATCAGTGACCCCGGGTCTGCCCCTTCACTTACCCCCTTCACGCACCTGGTTGATCCTGCCGTAAAGGAAGCAGTCAGCCTGTGCGTCCACACAGGCTGACAGCTTCCTCTACACTGCAATACACGTGTAACACGTGTATTGCAGTGTATGTGTAGTGAAGCAGTGATCAGCCGATCACTGCTTCAATCCCCCATGGGGACAGAAAAAAAAAGTTTGAAAAAAGTAAAAATAAAAAAGTTTAAATAAGTTTAAAATAAAATAGAAATAAATAAAGACCCAAAAATCCCCTTTTCCCCATATAAAATGTTTTATTATGTAAAATAAAGAAAAATAGAAAAAAACATTACATATTTGGTATCACCGCATCCGTAATAACCTGAACAATAAAATTAAAACATTATTTAACCCAAACGGCAAACGGCGTAAAAAAAAAAACGTAGAAAACCGCACAAAATAATGATTATTCACCACCTTTCCCTTACAAAATGTTCAATAAAAAGTAATCAAATGGTCAGATGAAAACCAAAATGGTACTAATAAAAAGAAGAGGTCTTCCCGCAAAAAATAAGCCCTCAACCAGCTCTGTCTAGTGAAAAATAAAAACGTTATGCCTTTCAGAAGATGGCGATGCAAAATAATTGATTTTTTTTCCCTAAATTGAATTTTATTCTGCACAAATAGCAACGCATTAAAAAATCATATAAATGAGGTATCGCCGTAACCGTAGTGACCCGCAGAATAAAGGTAACACGTTACTTATAGTGTACGCTGCACGGGGGGAAAAAAAATGCTAAAAAGCAATGCTAGAATTGATGCTTCCTTTTACATCCCACCCAGAAAGAGTTAATAAAATGTAGCCAATAAGTTACAGGCCCCAAAATGGTGGCATTGAAAAGCTCATCTAATACCGCAAACACCAAGCCCTCATATGGCCACATTGCCAGAAGATAAAAATAAAAATCTAGCTTGTACAATGTGAAGACAAAAACCCCAAAAGTCGCCAAATCATTAGGACATAAGTGGCTGCGACTAGAAGGAAATGTATAAGCGGTGCGAGCGTTTTCAGGGGACCCCCCATATTTAGAGCTTATGAGAGATAATACACCAGCGCTGATCCCCCAGAATGCCCCTCTTCCCCGTCCGTGTCATAGGAGCTAGTGGGAAAATAGAATGGGATTTGGTGTACCCAATTTACTCCGCACAGCTTACACATTCACTTCGGGGTTACTAATGCTCACTACATCACTTGATAAATTCTTCGAGGGGTGCGGTTTTCAAAATGGGGTCACTTTCTAGAGGTTTCCACTGTTTTGACACCTCAAGGGCTTTGTAAATGCGACATGGTTCCTGAAACTGATCGCAGCCAGATCTGCCCTCTAAAAGCTCCTTGACGCACTTTCCCTTCTGTGTCTCGCTGTGCGTCCATATATTAGTTTACACCCACAAGTGGGGTACTGTGGTAGTCGGGAGAACTTGCCTAACAAATTGTGGGATGCGTTTTCTCCTTTAACCCCTTGTGAATGTGAAAATTCTAGGGCTAAATGAAAATATTAGTAAAATAAAATCAAATTTGAAAATTTCACCTCCATTTTGTATTAATTCCTGTTAAGCACTTATAGGGTTAAACTACTAGGTATATGTTGTCTTGGCTTATTTAAGGGGTGCAGTTTTGAAAATGGGGTGATTTATGGGGGGGGGTTTAATACAAGGGTCTTTCAAAACGCCTTCATAACTGGATTAGTCCCTTTAAAAATGGGTTTTGGAAATTTCTTGAAAATTTTGAATATTGTTGTTTCACTTGTAAATCTTATAATGTCTGTAAAAATTAAAAGGGCACCTAAAGTTTGATGCCGACATTAAGCAGAGATCAGGGACTTGAGATTTATGATATAATTTTGGCGGTCTGACTATCTGTATGTAATGTACATCATTTCAAACTTTATAAAATGCATATTTTTCTAAAATTTCCACCAAATTTCCAATTTTTTCATAATTAAACACAAAACATATCAACCAAAATTTACCACTAACATGAAGCACAATGTGTTACGAAAAAACAATCTTAAAATCACTTTGGTAAGTTAAAGCGTTCCAAAGTTATTGCCACATAAAGTGACACATGTCAGTTTTGAAAAATCGAGCTTGGTCAGGAAGTCAAAAAGTGCCATCGGCGGGAACGGGTTAATGCATCTGGAAGGAAAGACATTAAATACATCGTAGCAAATGTTTATGCATCGCAGAAAGTTGATAAAACGGTAAAAGTACAAAGGTTTGTACTTACCAGAATATCTTTACCAGCCCACTTACATTCATCCCGCCGAGTATTCGTTACAGGCCATGTAATCTAAAAGATATAGAAAATATATTTATACATCTATATATATGTAAAGGGAAGTATGGTTATTACATGTGGACCTTAAAAAATGGTTGAAATGTTAGGTATTTACTTCCAAACATATAAAGCCCTTTGAAAGCGTAGTATAGACAGATATAATATAGACAGAAATTGTGTGTTTTACTTCTGCTTATTTTGGGCCATTTCCATTCCCTTTATAAATGTGATCTCTCCCTGCTTGCGGAGTTAGTGGGCTCCTCCTGGCAAGATGATAAAGCTATATCTGTGATAAGAGATCAGATGTCATCCTCAAGCTGCTGCCCTGCTCATAGCATGCAGCTCACAGACACGGAGACACTGCGACTGCATCCCCTGTATCCTCCCACTCCATTTCCTGTATTCTCTAAAGTTTTGTATTTTTGTTTTATTTTGATGAGTGCTCTATCTTATAAGAAAAGAAATATGTACTGAATGGTTGTACCTTGCATAGTGTACAGAGGTCTCCACCCTTAAAGGGGTTTTCCAGGCAAAAAATGTTTTTTTTTTTTCCAAAAAGGTCTGTTGGTGCTATTAAAGAGGACCTTTCACCATCTGGGTCACATGTGGTTTAATACACCAATAGAAAGCCAACAGTGTGCTGAATTCAGTGCATCGGCTTTCCCGTTTTTTGCCTCCAGTGAAGAGTTATTGGTGCCGGTACCGTAGCTCTTCACTGTCGGAAGGGCGTTTCTGACAGTCAGTCAGGAATGCCCTTCCTCACAGTAGTGTCTATAGCAAAATACTGTGAGAGGGGGAGGGTCACTTACTGCCCAGCGATGACGCTGAGCGGTAAGGTACACCCCCCCCCCCAGTACTCATCTATGGACAAGTACTATCAGGAGGAGAGAGAGGTGCTCACTGCTCTCACAGTACAGCGCTATAGGCGCTACTGTGAGGAAGGGTGTTCCTGACTGACTGTCAGAAATGCCATTCTGATGGTGAAGAGCTATGGTACTGGCACTGATAGCTTTTCACTGGGGAACAGAACGGGAAAGCCGTTAGTGCACTGAATTCAGTGCAATGTTGGCTTTCTAGCGGTGTATTAAACTGCATGTGCCCCGGATGATGAAAGGTCCTCTTTAATGGGTTAATTAATAGAGATGAGCGAACAGTGTTCTATCGAACTCATGTTCGATCGGATATTAGGCTGTTCGGCATGTTCGAATCGAATCGAACACCGCGTGGTAAAGTGCGCCATTACTCGATTCCCCTCCCACCTTCCCTGGCGCCTTTTTTGCTCCAATAACAGTGCAGGGTAGGTGGGACAGGAACTACGACACCGGTGACGTTGAGAAAAGTAGGCAAAACCCATTGGCTGCCGAAAACATGTGACCTCTAATTTAAAAGAACAGCGCCGCCCAGGTTCGCGTCATTCTGAGCTTGCAATTCACCGAGGACGGAGGTTTCCGTCCAGCTAGCTAGGGCTTAGATTCTGGGTAGGCAGGGACAGGCTAGGATAGGAAGGAGAAGACAACCACAACAGCTCTTGTAAGAGCTAAATTCCAGGGAGAAGCTTGTCAGTGTAACGTGGCACTGACGGGCTCAATCGCCGCAACCCAGCTTTCCCAGGATCCTGAATGGAATACACTGTCAGTGTATTCCCGTATACCCGATATATACCCCGATACCCGTTCCAACGGTGTGCCCCCCCACCTTCACCCCAGAAATACCCTGCAAGTCCACTAGCAATAGAATTGGGGCTATATACACCCACAATTTTTACTACTGGTATACAGTGCCATTGTCTGACTGGGAATTCAAAGAATATATTGGGAATACAAATACCCTCATTTCTTGCTACTGCCATATAGTGCCAGTGTCTGACTGGGAATTCAAAGAATATATTGGGGTTACGTGCACCCACAATTTTTACTACTGGTATACAGTGCCATTGTCTGACTGGGAATTCAAAGAATATATTGGGAATACAAATACCCTCATTTCTTGCTACTGCCATATAGTGCCAGTGTCTGACTGGGAATTCAAAGAATATATTGGGGTTACGTGCACCCACAATTTTTACTACTGGTATACAGTGCCATTGTCTGACTGGGAATTCAAAGAATATATTGGGAATACAAATACCCTCATTTCTTGCTACTGCCATATAGTGCCAGTTTCTGACTGGTAATTCAAAGAATATATTGGGGTTACGTGCACCCACAATTTTTACTACTGGTATACAGTGCCAATTTCTAACTAGGAATTCAAAATGCGCAAGGCTCCCGGAAAGGGACGTGGACGAGGCCGTGGGCGAGGTCGGGGGAATGGTTCTGGGGAGCAAGGTAGCAGTGAAGCCACAGGGCGTCCCGTGCCTACTCCTGTGGGGCAGCAAGCATTGCGCCACTCCACAGTGCCAGGGTTGCTTGCCACATTAACTAAACTGCAGGGTACAAACCTTAGTAGGCCCGAGAACCAGGAACAGGTCTTGCAATGGCTGTCAGAGAACGCTTACAGCACATTGTCCAGCAGCCAGTCAGACTCTGCCTCCTCTCCTCCTATTACCCAACAGTCTTGTCTTCCTTCCTCCCAAAATTCCGAAGCTTTACAGAACAATAACCCAAACTGTCCCTGCTCCCCAGAGCTGTTCTCCGCTCCTTTCATTGTCCCTCAACCTGCCTCTCCACGTCACGATTCCACGAACCTAACAGAGGAGCATCTGTGTCCAGATGCTCAAACACTAGAGTCTCCTCCATCTCCGTTCGATTTGGTGGTGGATGACCAGCAACCCACCCTCATCGACGATGATGTGACGCAGTTGCCGTCAGGGCATCCAGTTGACCGGCGCATTGTGCGGGAGGAGGAGATGAGACAGGAGTTGGAAGAGGAAGTGGTGGATGATGAGGACACTGACCCGACCTGGACAGGGGGGATGTCAAGCGGGGAAAGTAGTGTGGATGTTGAGGCAGGTGCAGCACCAAAAAGGGTAGCTAGAGGCAGAGGCAGAGGTCAGCAGCTTAGGCGAAGCCAGGCCACACCCGGAATCTCCCAAGATGTTCCAGTTCGTACCCAGCCCCGAAAAACTCCCACCTCGAGGGCACGTTTCTCGAAGGTGTGGAGTTTTTTCAAGGAATGCGCCGAGGACAGATATAGTGTTGTCTGCACAATTTGCCTCTCGAAATTGATTAGGGGCTCTGAGAAGAGCAACCTGTCCACCACTTCAATGCGCCGTCATTTGGAATCCAAGCACTGGAATCAGTGGCAGGCAGCAACGGCAGGACAAAGGCCGCCTGCCGTTCACGCCACTGCCACTGCCTCTGCCACTGCCTCTGCCTCTGCCACTGCCACTGCTGACTGTGCTGGCGATGCACTCCAGAGGACGAGCCAGGACACCACTTCATCTGCCTCCGCCACTTTGTTGACTTCTACCTCATCCTCCCCTGGTCCTGTCTTATCTCCTTCTCCTGCACCATCAAAGGCACCATCAGGCGTTTCTTTACAACAACCCACCATCTCTCAGACATTGGAGCGGCGGCAGAAATACACTGCTAACCACCCACACGCGCAAGCCTTGAACGCCAACATCGCTAAACTGCTGGCCCAGGAGATGTTGGCGTTCCGGCTTGTTGAAACTCCCGCCTTCCTGGACCTGATGGCAACTGCGGCACCTCGCTATGCCGTCCCTAGCCGTCACTACTTCTCCCGGTGTGCCTTCCCCGCCTTGCACCAGCACGTGTCACTCAACATCAGGCGGGCCCTTAGTTCCGCGCTTTGCACAAAGGTCCACTTGACCACCGACGCGTGGACAAGTGCATGCGGACAGGGACGCTACATTTCACTGACGGCACACTGGGTGAATGTAGTTGAGGCTGGGACTGCTTCCCAAACTGGCCCGGTGTACCTCGTCTCCCCGCCTAACATTCCTGGCAGGGACACGAGAAGAACACCCCCCTCCTCCTCCTCCTCTACCGCCTCCTCCTCCGCCACCGCCTCCTCCTCCGCCACCGCCTCCTCCTCCGCTGTTAGATTGACCCCAGCTACGAGTTGGAAACGTTGCAGCACTGGCGTTGGTAGACGTCAGCAGGCTGTGCTGAAGCTGATCAGCTTGGGGGACAGACAGCACACTGCCTCCGAGGTGAGGGATGCCCTCCTCGATGAGACGGCAATATGGTTTGAGCCGCTGCACCTGGGCCCAGGCATGGTCGTTTGTGATAACGGCTGGAACCTGGTAGCAGCTCTGGAGCTTGCCGGACTCCAACATGTTCCATGCCTGGCCCACGTCTTCAACCTAGTGGTGCAACGTTTCCTAAAGAGCTACCCCAATGTTCCAGAGCTACTGGTGAAAGTGCGGCGCATGTGCGCCCACTTTCGCAAGTCGACAGTAGCCGCTGCTAGCTTAAAATCTCTCCAGCAACGCCTGCATGTGCCACAACACCGGCTTTTGTGCGACGTCCCCACACGCTGGAACTCAACGTTTCAGATGTTGAATAGAGTGGTTGAGCAGCAGAGACCTTTGATGGAATACCAGCTACAAAACCCTAGGGTGCCACAAAGTCAGCTGCCTCAGTTTCACATCCATGAGTGGCCATGGATGAGAGACCTTTGTGACATCCTACGGGTCTTTGAGGAGTCCACAAGGAGGGTGAGCTCTGAGGATGCGATGGTGAGCCTTACAATCCCGCTCTTGTGTGTTCTGAGAGAATCCCTGATTGACATCAGGGATAACTCAGATCACACAGAGGAGTTAGGGATAGCATCCGATCCGTCACAGCTGGAGAGTAGGTCCACACATCTGTCCGCTTCACTGCGTTTAATGGAGGAGGAGGAGGAGGAGGAGGAGGAAGAAGAGTTGTCCGATGATGTGATGGTGATACAGGAGGCTTCCGGGCAACTTCGAATCGTCCCATTGTTGCAGCGCGGATGGGTAGACATGGAGGATGAGGAGGAAATGGAGATTGAACTTTCCGGTGGGGCCAGAGGAGTCATGCCAACTAACACTGTGGCAGACATGGCTGAGTTCATGTTGGGGTGCTTTACAACCGACAAGCGTATTGTCAAAATCATGGAGGACAACCAGTACTGGATCTTTGCTATCCTTGACCCCCGGTATAAAAACAACATCTCGTCTTTTATTCCGGTAGAGGGGAGGGCCAATCGCATCAATGCTTGCCACAGGCAATTGGTGCAGAATATGATGGAGATGTTTCCAGCATGTGACGTTGGCGGCAGGGAGGGCAGTTCCTCCAGTAGGCAACCAAGTTCTCACCGGTCCACACAAACGAGGGGCACACTGTCTAAGGTCTGGGACACCTTGATGGCACCCCCTCGCCAAAGTGCCGCCACGGAGGGTCCTAGTGTCACCAGGCGTGAGAAGTATAGGCGCATGTTGCGGGAATACCTGTCCTCTCCGACCCCTCTGCGCCCTACACGTATTGGGTGTCGAAGTTGGACCTGTGGCTTGAACTTGCCCTATATGCCTTGGAGGTGCTGTCCTGTCCTGCCGCCAGCGTCCTATCTGAGAGGGTGTTCAGTGCAGCCGGTGGCATCATCACTGACAAGCGCACCCGTCTGTCAGCTGAGAGTGCCGACCGGCTCACTTTGATAAAAATGAACCACCACTGGGTAGAGCCGTCATTTTTGTGCCCACCTGTGTAAAGCACCCCAACATGAAACTCCATGTCTGTACTCAACCTCTCCAATTCCTCCGCATCCTCATACTCATCCACCATAAGCGTTGCACAATTCTGCTAATACTAGGCTCCCTCCACCCTGATTTCCCCCAACTCTGCTGGTTAGAGGCTCCCTCCACCCTGATTTCCACCAACTCTGCTGGTTAGAGGCTCCCTCCACCATGAATTGGTCCAAACTGGGGTTTTTAGAGGCTCCCTCCACCATGAATTGGTCCAAACTTGGCTGTTTAGAGGCTCCCTCCACCATGAATTGGTCCAAACTGGGGTGGTTAGAGGCTCCCTCCACCATTAATTGGTCCAAACTGGGCTGGTTAGAGGCTCCCTCCACCATTAATTGGTCCAAACTGGGCTGGTTAGAGGCTCCCTCCACCATTAATTGGTCCAAACTGGGCTGGTTAGAGGCTCCCTCCACCATGAATTGGTCCAAACTGGGGTTTTTAGAGGCTCCCTCCACCATGAATTGGTCCAAACTTGGCTGTTTAGAGGCTCCCTCCACCATTAATTGGTCCAAACTGGGCTGGTTAGAGGCTCCCTCCACCATGAATTGGTCCAAACTGGGTTTTTTAGAGGCTCCCTCCACCATGAATTGGTCCAAACTGGGTTTTTTAGAGGCTCCCTCCACCATGAATTGGTCCAAACTGGGGTTTTAAGAGGCTCCCTCCACCATTAATTGGTCCAAACTGGGCTGGTTAGAGGCTCCCTCCACCATGAATTGGTCCAAACTGGGTTTTTTAGAGGCTCCCTCCACCATGAATTTGCCCAAACTGGGCTGTTTAGAGGCTCCCTCCACCATGAATTGGTCCAAACTGGGCTGGTTAGAGGCTCCCTCCACCATGAATTTCCCAAAACTTGGCTGTTTAGAGGCTCCCTCCACCATTAATTGGTCCAAACTGGGCTGGTTAGAGGCTCCCTCCACCATGAATTTGCCCAAACTGGGCTGTTTAGAGGCTCCCTCCACCATGAATTGGTCCAAACTGGGTTTTTTAGAGGCTCCCTCCACCATGAATTGGTCCAAACTGGGCTGTTTAGAGGCTCCCTCCACCATGAATTTGCCCAAACTGGGCTGTTTAGCGGCTCCCTCCACCATTAATTGGTCCAAACTGGGCTGGTTAGAGGCTCCCTCCACCATTAATTTGCCCAAACTGGGCTGTTTAGAGGCTCCCTCCACCATGAATTTGCCCAAACTGGGCTGGTTAGAGGCTCCCTCCACCATGAATTGGTCCAAACTGGGGTTTTTAGAGGCTCCCTCCACCATGAATTGGTCCAAACTTGGCTGTTTAGAGGCTCCCTCCACCATGAATTGGTCCAAACTGGGGTGGTTAGAGGCTCCCTCCACCATTAATTGGTCCAAACTGGGCTGGTTAGAGGCTCCCTCCACCATTAATTGGTCTAAACTGGGCTGGTTAGAGGCTCCCTCCACCATTAATTGGTCCAAACTGGGCTGGTTAGAGGCTCCCTCCACCATGAATTGGTCCAAACTGGGTTTTTTAGAGGCTCCCTCCACCATGAATTGGTCCAAACTGGGCTGTTTAGAGGCTCCCTCCACCATGAATTTGCCCAAACTGGGCTGTTTAGCGGCTCCCTCCACCATTAATTGGTCCAAACTGGGCTGGTTAGAGGCTCCCTCCACCATGAATTTGCCCAAACTGGGCTGTTTAGAGGCTCCCTCCACCATGAATTTGCCCAAACTGGGCTGGTTAGAGGCTCCCTCCACCATGAATTGGTCCAAACTGGGGTTTTTAGAGGCTCCCTCCACCATGAATTGGTCCAAACTTGGCTGTTCAGAGGCTCCCTCCACCATGAATTGGTCCAAACTGGGTTGGTTAGAGGCTCCCTCCACCATTAATTGGTCCAAACTGGGCTGGTTAGAGGCTCCCTCCACCATTAATTGGTCCAAACTGGGCTGGTTAGAGGCTCCCTCCACCATTAATTGGTCCAAACTGGGCTGGTTAGAGGCTCCCTCCACCATGAATTGGTCCAAACTGGGTTTTTTAGAGGCTCCCTCCACCATGAATTGGTCCAAACTGGGGTTTTTAGAGGCTCCCTCCACCATGAATTGGTCCAAACTGGGCTGTTTAGCGGCTCCCTCCACCATTAATTGGTCCAAACTGGGCTGGTTAGAGGCTCCCTCCACCATAAATTTGCCCAAACTGGGCTGTTTAGAGGCTCCCTCCACCATGAATTTGCCCAAACTGGGCTGGTTAGAGGCTCCCTCCACCATGAATTGGTCCAAACTGGGGTTTTTAGAGGCTCCCTCCACCATGAATTGGTCCAAACTTGGCTGTTTAGAGGCTCCCTCCACCATTAATTGGTCCAAACTGGGCTGGTTAGAGGCTCCCTCCACCATGAATTGGTCCAAACTGGGTTTTTTAGAGGCTCCCTCCACCATGAATTTGCCCAAACTGGGCTGTTTAGAGGCTCCCTCCACCATGAATTGGTCCAAACTGGGCTGGTTAGAGGCTCCCTCCACCATGAATTTCCCAAAACTTGGCTGTTTAGAGGCTCCCTCCACCATTAATTGGTCCAAACTGGGCTGGTTAGAGGCTCCCTCCACCATGAATTTGCCCAAACTGGGCTGTTTAGAGGCTCCCTCCACCATGAATTGGTCCAAACTGGGTTTTTTAGAGGCTCCCTCCACCATGAATTGGTCCAAACTGGGCTGTTTAAAGGCTCCCTCCACCATGAATTTGCCCAAACTGGGCTGTTTAGCGGCTCCCTCCACCATGAATTGGTCCAAACTGGGTTTTTTAGAGGCTCCCTCCACCATGAATTGGTCCAAACTGGGCTGTTTAGAGGCTCCCTCCACCATGAATTTGCCCAAACTGGGCTGTTTAGCGGCTCCCTCCACCATTAATTGGTCCAAACTGGGCTGGTTAGAGGCTCCCTCCACCATGAATTTGCCCAAACTGGGCTGTTTAGAGGCTCCCTCCACCATGAATTTGCCCAAACTGGGCTGGTTAGAGGCTCCCTCCACCATGAATTGGTCCAAACTGGGGTTTTTAGAGGCTCCCTCCACCATGAATTGGTCCAAACTTGGCTGTTTAGAGGCTCCCTCCACCATTAATTGGTCCAAACTGGGCTGGTTAGAGGCTCCCTCCACCATTAATTGGTCCAAACTGGGCTGGTTAGAGGCTCCCTCCACCATTAATTGGTCCAAACTGGGCTGGTTAGAGGCTCCCTCCACCATGAATTTGCCCAAACTGGGCTGTTTAGAGGCTCCCTCCACCATGAATTGGTCCAAACTGGGTTTTTTAGAGGCTCCCTCCACCATGAATTGGTCCAAACTGGGCTGTTTAGAGGCTCCCTCCACCATGAATTTGCCCAAACTGGGCTGTTTAGCGGCTCCCTCCACCATTAATTGGTCCAAACTGGGCTGGTTAGAGGCTCCCTCCACCATGAATTTGCCCAAACTGGGCTGTTTAGAGGCTCCCTCCACCATGAATTTGCCCAAACTGGGCTGGTTAGAGGCTCCCTCCACCATGAATTGGTCCAAACTGGGGTTTTTAGAGGCTCCCTCCACCATGAATTGGTCCAAACTTGGCTGTTTAGAGGCTCCCTCCACCATGAATTGGTCCAAACTGGGGTGGTTAGAGGCTCCCTCCACCATTAATTGGTCCAAACTGGGCTGGTTAGAGGCTCCCTCCACCATTAATTGGTCCAAACTGGGCTGGTTAGAGGCTCCCTCCACCATTAATTGGTCCAAACTGGGCTGGTTAGAGGCTCCCTCCACCATGAATTTGCCCAAACTGGGCTGTTTAGAGGCTCCCTCCACCATGAATTTGCCCAAACTGGGCTGGTTAGAGGCTCCCTCCACCATGAATTGGTCCAAACTGGGTTTTTTAGCGGCTCCCTCCACCATTAATTGGTCCAAACTGGGCTGGTTAGAGGCTCCCTCCACCATGAATTGGTCCAAACTGGGCTGTTTAGCGGCTCCCTCCACCATTAATTGGTCCAAACTGGGCTGGTTAGAGGCTCCCTCCACCATGAATTTGCCCAAACTGGGCTGTTTAGAGGCTCCCTCCACCATGAATTGGTCCAAACTGGGGTTTTTAGAGGCTCCCTCCACCATGAATTGGTCCAAACTGGGCTGGTTAGAGGCTCCCTCCACCATGAATTGGTCCAAACTGGGTTTTTTAGAGGCTCCCTCCACCATGAATTTGCCCAAACTGGGCTGTTTAGAGGCTCCCTCCACCATGAATTGGTCCAAACTGGGCTGGTTAGAGGCTCCCTCCACCATGAATTTCCCAAAACTTGGCTGTTTAGAGGCTCCCTCCACCATTAATTGGTCCAAACTGGGCTGGTTAGAGGCTCCCTCCACCATGAATTTGCCCAAACTGGGCTGTTTAGAGGCTCCCTCCACCATGAATTGGTCCAAACTGGGTTTTTTAGAGGCTCCCTCCACCATGAATTGGTCCAAACTGGGCTGTTTAGAGGCTCCCTCCACCATGAATTTGCCCAAACTGGGCTGTTTAGCGGCTCCCTCCACCATTAATTGGTCCAAACTGGGCTGGTTAGAGGCTCCCTCCACCATGAATTTGCCCAAACTGGGCTGTTTAGAGGCTCCCTCCACCATGAATTTGCCCAAACTGGGCTGGTTAGAGGCTCCCTCCACCATGAATTGGTCCAAACTGGGGTTTTTAGAGGCTCCCTCCACCATGAATTGGTCCAAACTTGGCTGTTTAGAGGCTCCCTCCACCATGAATTGGTCCAAACTGGGGTGGTTAGAGGCTCCCTCCACCATTAATTGGTCCAAACTGGGCTGGTTAGAGGCTCCCTCCACCATTAATTGGTCCAAACTGGGCTGGTTAGAGGCTCCCTCCACCATTAATTGGTCCAAACTGGGCTGGTTAGAGGCTCCCTCCACCATTAATTGGTCCAAACTGGGCTGGTTAGAGGCTCCCTCCACCATGAATTTGCCCAAACTGGGCTGGTTAGAGGCTCCCTCCACCATGAATTGGTCCAAACTGGGTTTTTTAGAGGCTCCCTCCACCATGAATTTGCCCAAACTGGGCTGGTTAGAGGCTCCCTCCACCATGAATTTGCCCAAACTGGGCTGGTTAGAGGCTCCCTCCACCATGAATTGGTCCAAACTGGGTTTTTTAGAGGCTCCCTCCACCATGAATTTGCCCACACTGGGCTGGTTAGAGGCTCCCTCCACCATGAATTGGTCCAAACTGGGGTTTTTAGAGGCTCCCTCCACCATGAATTTGCCCAAACTGGGGTGTTTAGAGGCTCCCTCCACCATGAATTTGCCCAAACTCTGCTGGTTAGAGGCTCAATCCACCCTGATTTTCAAAACAAATGTTGGTGCCAACCTCAACTTACTACAAGGGCCAAATTCACTGCTGGTGACAAGCTCTCCTCACTGCAAGTGCCAAATACACATGTTTCAAGGTGTTTTCCTACTGTCAGAGAGGTGGTATTGAGTGTGTAAAGTGTGTAGTTGTTAGGCTGTGATGTTGGGGTAATAGAGGGTCTTTGGTGTGTTAGATGCCCCCAGACATGCTTCCCCTGCTGTCCCAGTGTCATTCCAGAGGTGTTGGCATCATTTCCTGGGGTGTCATAGTGGACTTGGTGACCCTCCAGACACGGATTTGGGTTTCCCCCTTAACGAGTATCTGTTCCCCATAGACTATAATGGGGTTCGAAACCCATTCGAACACACGAACATTGAGCGGCTGTTCGAATCGAATTTCGAACCTCGAACATTTTAGTGTTCGCTCATCTCTATTAATTAACACACCCATATCCCTTTAGCAGTGTTTGGAGTGATTTCTGTGTGTCTCCAGCAGCTCCTGGTATCTTCTGCATTTAACATGGCTCAGCTTCCTGCTATGTAACTTCTACACTACTCCTCAATACCCCTTTCCTCTCTCCCTCCCTCCCACCCTGCTGACTACTAGCTCTTCCCAACCTACTCAGCCTAACCCCCGACCCAATTATATACTTACTAGAGATGAGCGAATAATATTCGATCGATTACCTCACTCCCATAGGAATGCGTGTAAGCGGCTGAACACCAAGGGGTTAAGTGCATCAAATATTCACTGCGCTTAACCCCTCGGTGTTCGGCCGCTTACACGTATTCTTATGGGAGCGAGGTATTCAATCGAATACTACTCACTCATCTCTAATACTTACCTCTCTTCCTTCCTTTCATACTTCCTCCTGCAGGACAGCCGATAACCAGCAATTGTCCCTGGGGCGGTCACATGACCACCCCAGGGTTATAAGTAAATATACATTATTGATTAATTATGTTATTTAGAAAGCAGGAGGGGGGAGGGTGTTTAGATTAGTGTAGGGATTTCCATTTATCCCAGGCAACCCCTTTAATGTTCTTTGAGTTTTGTTAAGGACTTTAAACAAATTCAATGCAATATTTACATACTAGAAAATCCCTGAATGGCTGCAATGCACACCATAACCACGGTGTGGCCACAACCTGACAGACCAAGGCAAAATTACAGGACTAAGCAACCTTTGACACTCCAGCTGTTGCAGAACTACAAGTCGCAGCATACATTTTTGCTCGTTTTTTCTTGGAACTCTCAAGTGAACGGAGCACAGCGGGAGTTGCAGTTTCACAGCAGCTAGAATATTGAACGTTGCTGAATGCATGTTGGGATATGTTAGGCCAAGCAGAAATGTAATGGAGAAAACAAAAACGTGTCTTCAGCACTTCCAAAATTCATTTTTGCCATACCAACATGTATAGTGGTAACGCTATAAAAAAAGGTGTGTAAGGCAAAATTTGCTACTTATGGGCCATTGTGTGGACGGATGTCCAATATTTTCTATTACGACTGTGTCTGATAAAATCTAAACAACAATTGACTTGAGCCAATCCAGGCAGTATCCTGTAACTAACACACACGTGTTCAGGTATAATACAGGTCTCTCTTGACAGTATTCATGTACATTACTGCTCTGTATCTTTAGTAAGTGAAGACCTATGTGGGAAATTGTGGTGACATTCCAATCCCACAGCTCAAATCTGATTTTGCTATGTAAACAGTTGGCTTGGTATTGCTCCATGTAATAGGTATTTAGCTACAGATACATCACTAATACTGTCTATGATTATCACTAGTCTTTTAATGCTACCTAAGCTCTGTACTTCTAGCAAAGTAAAATCGACTTCACACCCACTGCAAAATCCAGAGATCCTCACAGTCAATTATGTATGCTTGTGGAGGAGCTTTTAGGAATTAGGTATAGAATAAAATATGATCCTGATTTAATACCACACTATGAATCTATTGGGAACCTAGGATAATGGAACATAAATAGATAGAGGGGGATCATTTACAGATGAAATGGAACAGTACTGGCCTTGCATAGAACTAAGACCTCCTGCACACGACTATACTTATGATCCACAATTGTACAGACACATGCA
Organism: Leptodactylus fuscus; assembly: GCF_031893055.1. NCBI lineage: Eukaryota > Metazoa > Chordata > Amphibia > Anura > Leptodactylidae > Leptodactylus > Leptodactylus fuscus. Next base: position 112,352,837 of record NC_134269.1, on the reverse strand, counting down.
TTTTTATGGGCCCAGATACACAACCCCATTCTTTGAGACTGTGTCTGGGTCATATCCAAAGACTGTAAATCATGAAGCCTGTCCTACTTGTGTCCACATTTGTGGCACAGAGAAGGGTAGGGGAATCATACAAGATTTTTTTGCAGATCAATGTTTGTGGAAGACATATGGACATGTTTATTTTGGACAATAAAAACCACTATGGTCAGTGCAATAGGCCTTAATGAATAAAGCACCTGGATTATTATTTATTTACTTAATCTCTTTTTTTTTTTTTTTTGGCTGAAATAAAATCTTTTTACTTCATGTACATATAATACTTCTGTCACTTGAAAGCAAAAGTTCAATTTCTCTTAATATAAGGTCAGTTACTTTAATACGTAGGTATTTAAACTTAATAGGGGGGGTTTCAGTTTCAGGAAATAAATGTTATTGTTTGTAAACTGAAAGGCTATACATTTTTCTAATATACTTTTTGTATCAATTCCTTGCAGTTTTCTAAATCTCTGCTTTATGTCAATCACTATCTTCTTCCACTGGATAAAAATCAGCCCATGGTCATGTGATGGACACACAGGTGCACAGCTCGTTACCAGGTAGATGTCTAATTACTATGCTGTGACTATAACGAGCAACACCCGTGTATCCGCCACATGACCATAGGATGAGGTTTATACCATTGCAAGTAAACAAGGAATGACAGCAAGCAGAGATCTTGAAAACCGTGAGGAATTCATACAGAAAGTGTATTGGAAAATTGGATAATTTTCATTAAACAAACAATGATGTGTATTTGCAGATACCAGACAATCCCTATAATTAAATTCTGGGCTTGTAAGTGTCTTTGACTCGAATTCAAAAGTATAAAGGCTAAAGGGGTTTAATATAAAATATAATGGTGGCAGTGGGCTGAAGATGGGTTAAAAAAAAAATAAAAAGAACCCGACCTCTCTGATCCTTTGGTAATACAGCTGTACACTTCCCTGGTTATTGCTGGTCTCCACTTCTTTCTCAACTGTGCGTGTTAGGGTCAGAACAGTAGTGGTGGGGGATTGGGGAAGTAACTACAGGCTCTGATTTTTGTTTTTAACCTATTTTTAAGCCATCGCCATCAATTTTTCTCCATCAAAATAACCTCTTTATAGAGAGTCTGTCAGCAGTAAATTGGTGATAAACCTAATCTCAGTACCTTACAGAGGTAATTCTACAATTCCCAAATATGTCTCTGTTATTCAGCTCTGGAGCCCCATTATATCTAAATAAACATCTTATTCATATGCAAATGAGCGACAAAGTGTTATGTCTGGGAACCTAGAACTGTTACCAAAGCCAATGCAAGATAAGATACACCCCAAATGCACTTTCCTCATTTGCATATGAATAACACAGTTATTTACATGAAAATAAACCTCCAAAGCTGACTAACAGAGGCATATCGGAAACTGTAGAATCATGGTTTAAGGTACTGGGATTATGTTTATAACCAATTTACTGCTGACAGACTCCCTTCATTTTCAAGTATTGTAGAATTTTTTTTTCTTTATACACAGATAATATATATACCGTATATACTAGAGTATAAACCGAATTTTTCAGCACAGTTTTTGTGCTGAAAAAGCCCCCCTCAGCTTATACTCGAGTCAAGCAAAGAAAATTTCATTTATTTATTTATTTTATTTGGGGGGGGAGGGGGGATCTATGACCAGCCGTAATAGTAATGTATGGAATCTCCCATAAAATAGTGAAAAAAAAGCTTTAAAAAATATATAATAAATAAAAGTTCTAAATCACTCCTTTCCCTAGAATACATATAAAAGTAGAAAATGACTGTGAAACTCAGACACAGGGATACCTAATGTGTATGTAAGTGCCCGGTCTACTGAATACTCTATAGGGTATCTGCAGTGCTTCTGTTTCATCAGGAAGGGGTTGATAGGAGCACTGCAGATACCCTATATTCAGCCAGGCTCAATTCCAAGTGGGGGGAAGAAAAACCAGTCCTCAAGCTTAGGGAAGGGGCAGACAGACAACCAGAACACCCCCTCCCCTTGCCCAGCACCTACTGCACCCAAAAACTCCGACCATATTAATTTTTGAAATTTTCCAGTAGATGCTGCATTCCCCCCCGGCTTATACTCGAGTCAATAAGTTTTCCCAGTTTTTTTGTGTTAAAATTAGGGGCCTCGACTTATATTTGGGACGGCTTATACTCAAGTATATACTATATACATACATACATATATATATATATATATATATATATATATATATATATATATATATATATATATGAATTTTTTTAAGCAAGCATAATATTCAACAATCTGCAGTACTATACAGTAATACACACTTAATACAAAATACAGTTTTGTTATACAATGGAGGTACAATGGATGTGATTGTATGGATGGATATATATATATATATATATATATACACACATATATATATATATATATATATATATATATATATATATATATGCAAATTGTGATGTGCTATTATTGAATTATTGACCATTTTTGCTTTTTACATAAACATGTTAGGAATGTTTCATCTGTAAAACCTGCATGGGAAATGTCCGCTACACAATAGTCATTGGCAGCAAAACACATGGTTATGACACACAGTTATTGGCCATACGCTGTAACTGCACTGTACCGCTACATATGAACCCAGCCTCAGGGATTTGGGTTAATTGCTTTTTTGCAACATGTAATTTAGGATTGTTTCACGGTATATTATAAACACATATAACCATAGTAAACAATTTGACAGCTCTCACTTTTATCAAACAGTATAACCAGATACTCATATACAGTTCAGAGCAAAATACATATGTTATCTCCTTTGATCTTCTTAGTGATAACTATGTAAATAATGGATAAACAGGTATTTTACTGGGAATCTAAATCTATATGAGCACGGGCTTGTTCCTGTTTAGATCAGCTGGCTCCATATGTTGCTGTCTGTAAACTCTATTTTGACTTGTCACACTTTGAGACTGTTAAAGTTGAGAGTACATTTCAGGCAAAGCTCCCAGACAGAATTCTGGAATAGGAAACTTGAATGAATGGCAATGTGAAAGATCATGTTTTGTCTACATTATTATTATTCCTACATGGCTGTCATAACATTCTTTTTGAATAACACTTTAAGTCAATCTCAGTTAAACTTATGACGTTTCATACCATAAGATCACAATTTTAGGAGCACACTGTACATTGTACCTAGAGCTGCCTACTGACTTTATATAATAAAAATGTCAAAAGTGACATCAAATTGACTTTTTTCATTATACTTTAATGATCACCTCACACTTACATTTGATGGCGTATTAATTTTTACAATTTTGATGACAAAAACTGAAAATATAACATTGCACCTGGCTTGATGGATTTACTGCTATTATAATTTTGCATATAAGTTTTATGTTTGTATTGTTTTTTTTCTTTTTATAGAAAGTGATTAACTATTGAAAACTACCTTACATTACTTACATTTTAAAATGTAGCTAGTGCTATGTATTCAATGTTTATGTTCATTTTTGTTCTCTCCGCTTTTTTTGTAACAATTATGACCACCAGATAATTTTCCTAAACTCCCAATCTCCATTTGCATATAGTGTTTTCTCAATATTCATATTGTGACACTATGCTGATCTTTTAGAAGTCAATTAATAATAAGATAGATATATATATATATATATATATATATATATATATATATATATATATATATATATATATATATCAATGAAAATGAAAGACATGCTACCACCTAAGGCTGGAAAGTGGAGGGGTATGGTCCTTGGTGGCATAAAATAGTTATGCAAGGCTGCAGCAACCAACATCTATGCTAAGACACTAGGGGCAATTCACAAAGTTGGGTGCATTTTATGATGAGGCTGTACATACAGTGACCCTGCCCCCCTCATTTTTTGGAAAAGTAGCAAAACTGTCACATAAATGCCACTTGTTACTAATTTAGTGGTATTAAATACTTTTGCAGTGTAAGCATATTGATAATTTAACACCACAATTTTATGGATCCTTTTCAACAAACAGTAGCCATGACTGAACTTTTTAATGTAATACTTCATTAAAAGTCATTAGATTTGCTGTTCACCATATAGACTATATAAGTCCATCATATGTAACTAGTTGTTATATGGTATGTTAACATCCTTAGCATGAAAACAAGTTGAAGGGAGATAACTGGACAGTTCTCAGCTAAATGAAATGGAGACATGGTAGATTAACACGGAAGACTTATAAGACAGTCTGTCCTTTCAAGAAGTATTTCAATCCAGTTTATAAAGGCTGTGACTTATTTATTTGATAGTATAATTGTAGTACATCTGGAATTGAGGTTATTTTTCTTGGTACTTATTCAGCATGCACTCACAGTGCTACATCCCTTATGTATACTGAATATGTGCGGATAGTAGACAAATGATTCTCTTTGTTACTCTACTAGACAATAATACTATTTTCCAGAAAGTGCTATAACAGAAGTTTAGAAAACCCAAGAAAGAAATTTCTCTTCTGACCATGTGACATGTTCCCGGCTGTGTTACTGTCCAAAATGACACTGAGCTGTGGAATTCTAGCACCACGACCAGCCAAAGTCACGGACCACTAATCTAACAGGCTACAATCCTAGACAAGTATTCTCATGTAATTTAATTTTAACAAAAACCAACCACATGCAAATAATGGCTGAAACTTCATAATGGACAACAAGATTAAAATGCAGAGAATCAAGATGGCAACTAATGTCCTTGTCTTCAATGAAATCCATATACAGTACCTTTTGATAATCTTTGATGTTAGCCAAGTTAAATGAAAATATGTGATCCTTAGCCCCAACGAATAGTCTTCCCCGCTCTTCATCTAATACAAATGTACTGTAACTCGAGCTGTTGGCCAATCCATTGAATGTGATTAAATTGTTGGAATCCAACATTTCTAAAACAAAAAGCAGGGCAAGAAAAGTTAGACATGAAAGCAAGGGTTTATTATTACAAGAATCATATCTACAAGCTTTAGTACATGATAAGGTTATGATATACGTTTTACTATATAAAAGAACTTGGCTAGACTTCACTAAAATTAAGAGCAGAAGACAAATGGTCCAGCATTAGACCTTCAGATCATCCTAAAATAAGGATTTCTAAACATGTATGTGTAACCTTTTGTGTACACATGCTGACCAGTTGCTGCAAAGGTCACTTAGAGCGTGTTCCTTTAAGCCACAAGGGTCATTGTACTCCATTTGACCATGTCCCAAATGCTTGTAGGATATGCATATCCATATATAGGAATTCAGTGTACAAGTATAAGGTCTTTGATAGAAAATAGTATATTACAGCTATATAAATAATAAATACATTTTACATAGACCAGACCTCATTTATATATTCTTTAGGCTGACTCTGTCATAGTATATAAGGATGTTTCAGGTTATCCTATGACAAAATAGAATGCAAATTATTTCAGCAGTTTATGGAAAACATGCAAATTTATGACAAAATGGCTGCTTTCAATTGTGTTTTATCTTTTGTATGGCCATCATTGATGATTTGTAGTTTCTCTGATAAATGTCATCTTAGTTGAGTACTTTTATTTTGTTAATTTCAATCTGAAATAACTTATTTCCATATCAAAAGGAATCTCTGTATTTGTACTGACCTAGCTGTCTTGAAGGACAATAAGACATCACATGCCTTTTTGGCTCTGCCAAACATTTCATAATCGGAAGGACTACACCAGGGAAAACTTGAGTACAGTCCTCATTTAACTACACCAGATGATAATAATAGGGTTAAAATGAATGTCAAGTGATAAAATAGAATAATAATCTAAATTAAATATTGCATTCTAATTAAGAAATACATTAATGATTATGTTACATTTACATTCTATTAGACTTGTAGAACCAGGTGAGAAAAAGTACAACATTTCTGGCTCAAATATATAAAGGAAGAGAATATATCTTGTGATACAAGACGTTTGACTTGCAAAGTTCTTTGTTCTAATACTGTCTTGCATGCTGACCCTTTTCATGACCTTGGATTTCATGCCACCTTATCTGCACATGTCACAAAGTGTTTCTGCCTTGTCATCACTTATGTTTTACTTTCATCATTGTACAATACGCTCTACAGAGAACAAGAATACTTCTCCGATACTGCATAGCTTGAACATGTATGAAGAAAGTTATAAAAATACTTGGACAATATGACTATTGCCAAGCAGTACAGCATATGTTTTCTGCTATGCTTCTGTAATGCCTATATCATGTTGGCCATGAATTTTTCATGTATTTTTTTTTCATTTTCTGCGTTTGTCATTAATTTTGTAATTGCTACCACAGTCATTGGACTATTACACGGATTTTGTTTGCAAAATTACGGCCGCAAAATAACGCGGCGTATACGATCCAGGCTCCCATTGAAATCAATGGGAGCATTTACGGCGCTCAAAGTCTCACACGCCGTATACGTGCCACATCACGCGGCACGTTGCTCCTTGTGAACTCCCCCTTATGCATTGCTTTAGTTACAGAAGATAAGTATAAACTTCATACATATATACAAAATTCATATTTAATCCAGAAACCATCTTTAACATTAGGGTCAATACTAGTGCCTTTTCTAAAAGGTCTGGTGTATTCTATTTATTGAAATGACAGAATACTTCAGATTCCCAAGTCACTAGCATTTATTTACAAGTGGGCTTAATAGTCAGAATTCTCAAAATTTAACCGGCTCCTGCCAGAGGCATTTTTCATTTTTGGTGTCTTTTTTTCAGGGCCAGAAGTACTTTTTAGTTATACCATTAGGCTCTATTCACACTAATTTCCTGGCTTCCATTTTTAACATAGTAATAACAGCTATAATAGATCTATTTTCCTGACGCATCCTATTTACTAATGATCTTTATCACACTTCCAATGGAGTTGCAGTAATTATGACAGAAAGAATAGGTTTGCAAACTACCCATTTATTGGTGTCAGAAATACTGTAACCTCTATAGGAAACTGCAAGGATTCAACAAGAAAAAGTGGCATGGAGAAATCTGGCAGGGAACCTGGCCTTGTGCAGCTCCGCTTGAATAAAACAGTTTACTCATTATTTGTATATTCACTTAAACACTGAAACCGAATATCAAATTCCAATATTAAAAAAACAAACAAAAAAACACAACAATGTGATGTCGTGATGTCGTACTATTGTGATGATGACTAGAGGTGTATAAGAGGAACATCTTTAGTGCAATATGGTGCATGTAGATTGAGCTAACATTTTTTAACTTGCTGGACATGAGGGTATGGATTCTCAGAGAACGGGGGCTTGGCTTAAAGGTACAATGATGAGGCAAAAATGAACCAATATTGTGTCATAAAATTCTAGCTCAGAGCAAGTCAACTAAATGGTGACATTAATGTAGACTAGACTGTCTGAAGATACACCAGATTTATCATCCAGCATTAGTCACTGTGCTAAATCTGGTTCTTTTCTTAGACTGGTTAAGTTTGTACTGTCTAACTACTAGTAAATCTGGGCCAATGTTTCCCAACTCAATGCCAATGTACAGTATTGTTTCCTTTTCAGAAGGAACAAACATTTTAAAACTTAAGAAAGATCCTTCCCCCTGGACATTATGTTGTTGTGTCTACAATATGCAGTACACAAGATTGTTATGTGCTTTGAAATAGTTCATTAGAAGTCCACATACAGCTGTTACGTTCTTCCTATTCCTGGAGAAATCAACATTGCAAACTGAAGACAATGACTACAAGGCTGTTTATCAGTCAACAAGGGTCTGTCAGATACTAGACAGCTACACAATACTAACTCTATCCTTTGAGTTTTCATTAGACAAACTTCAAATCTCTCGGTCTTGGGCTACCCTACACATTTCCCACTTGTCTACAGTGCTCATATTTATAAGAAGAAATTGGAAAACATAAGCATGATAATTCATAAATTAGTAGTTGTAGGTCTATGTTCCTAAACGTTTCCATATACAGGTGCAGGCATGTTCTGCTCGACTTACCATGAAGGCAGTAAAATAGTGGTGAAAGTATAGGTGCTGACCAGACATTTCTAGCTATGCTGGTACCCAGGAAAAAACAGATAAAATTCATAGTTCCATATAGTTGATGACACTGAAAACAGACACAGCCAGAGTAAGACAAAAAACAATCCATTACCTTTGTTTTTTCTCTTTATCCAAGGAGTGCAGACTATTTTCTATAATGCGCCTACACAATGCCTGCTCTTCCCTTACCTCTGCCAAACTACAGGTACTGAAAACCGGGGAGTCCCAAGCTTTTGTAGGTCATAAGTCACTTTTAGATACAATAGCTAGTGTTTAGCTATTGAGTATTAAAAGGTTAAAAAGTCCATCAAAAATATTATCAACTGATCTGACTTAGTTAACTCTTATCTCGATCACTCCTATTTGCAATTGTAGTCATTAGATTAAGAAATTGAGATTTCCTTTCAATTGTGAAACTGATATTAGATGTGAATACATTCTTATCTTCGACAATTATTATTGTTATATGAACATCTGTGATAATAAATATTGACACATACAATGAATGTCAGAAATTTATACCAAACTTTTTTTTTTTTTTTTAACTTTTTGGTTCTTTGAATCAGATGGAAATGCTACCTGCTTTCATGAGGTGCTTCTGTTTAAGTTACAAGAAATAGAGTTATAAAATTGTTACATGCCGTTAACTACTTTAAAGCTTTGGAAAACGAGCTGAGGTCAACAATATTTCATTGTGCCCAGAAGAGTCATAAACTGCTTTTATATGAGATCTTCATTATTTTCTATGGGGGAAAAGTTGATTGAGTAGCCATTTGTTTTCTATTAGTTGTCCCTTCCATATAGTCAAGGAGTAAGAAAAAAAGCTATTAAGAATTAGAAATGTAGCATGAAACAATAACATATTCTTTAAGTTCTGTCTTTAGTTGAAACCCTAATTAGGCCTTAAACATAATAAAAGATTTAAGTGCAATATATATTTTCAATAATGAGAACAGAAGCCAGTTCTAAGAGTGTGACACAAAGCAGTCAGTCATGGCCGAGAGCTGGTGAAGCTGTGCACAGGGAAACAGCTTCTGTTCTAAGGCGCTCAGCAGCATTTAAACTGTTAATTCTTAAGAAGTGTTAGCTGTGTGAAACTTAGCAGTAAAAAAAGAGCATGTGTTAAAATGTTTGTTGCTATATGCAAAATTATATCCAGCAAGGAGGTCTATTGCATGCTTCATATTATTCCCAGATATCGCTGCATTTTAAGTGTCTTGTAGCTCTGGAAATAGTATTGACAAGTTATTTTTGTAAAAAATTATGCAAGAGACTATTTATCTGAGATAACAGCTAACTTCCTGCTTTCAATAGAGATCAGTAGATGAAATAGACAGGTAGACAGAAGAATAGATGAATAGATAAATAGATAGATAGATAGGCTAAGGCCCCATGTAGCATCCCACAGCAAAAAAAGCTTTGTGGGAAAAACTACGGCGGCAACACATGATGGTTAGAGATGAGTGAACACTGTTCGGAACAGACGTTCCGAACAGCACGCTCACAGCACGCTCCCATAGAAATGAATGGAAGTGGCCGGCACGCAGGGGTTAAGCGGCTGGCCGCCGGCAAAGTCTGCGTCACAGGTGCTTCCATTCATTTCTATGGGAGCGTGCTGTTTGGAACGGCTGATCCGAACAGTGTTCGCTCATCTCCAATCATGGTTCCTCCCGCAGCATTTTGGACAGAAAGTTTGCAGAGGTTTCCTCTACGAACTTTATGTTTCAAATTATAGCTATGGGGAAACCACCGGCATTGCCATAGGTTTGGAAATCGAAGTGCGTCCGCTCTGCAGTTTTTACGGCAAAAAGGGCATAGGATTCACTAGAGTCCCATCCACTTTGCCCTGACTGTAAACCGCCCCGATCGTTCCTGCAGCATTTCCGCTGTGGGCAAATCATGGAGTTAATGTCACATGGGGCCCCAGCCTTAGACACATTACGTCCAAACTATACTATCAGCATTTCACCTAATGGGATCAGCTGCCACAAATTCTCCTGGCTATGGGTTATAAAACTATATGATCTTCTGATTGATACAAGAACTTGCTTTATCTGTATTTTTTCAGTCCTCCATTTTTTTCTGAGATAACATTTTGGAGGCTTCAAACCCAACTACTAGTTCTCCATAGAGATATGAAGGTATACTGTATTAGAATGATATATTCTCAATCCGCAATGATCATCCTGAAACAAAAAGATATTTTATGCTAAAGGAAAAATGTAAATTTGTCTCTTTTTTTTTTTTTATAAAGGATATTAGTTTTTTTTTTTTTTTTTTAAATACCATACCTTCATTTTGCCTTACCTATTTTATCTATTATTATGTGACAACTAAATCTGACTTGTTTAGCAACTATTCTATACAAAATATGAAATAGCAAGTAAATTTATCTGGAATTTCTAGTGCTCTTACAGTACATTATTTTGCATAGTATTCAAAAATACAAGAGACTGCCTGATCCTACAATGTAATGAATAGAGTGGTCTGCTTTGTAGCATGTAGAATAATTTCCTATTCTATCAGCACCTAATGAATTTCCCAAGGAACAGAACAATAAAGTACACTATACAGTATGTATCTTTCGGTGTTCCTAGTAATTAAGTAGCATGCTGATAAGAGAAGGTAGACAATATATCAAACACAAAGCCCAGACTTTCATTTTCTGTCCATCCGATCTTTTTCATCTCCATAGCACAACATTAATTACAACACAGCTGGTTTTTAGGGCGTAATTCCAGTTTCCTTTCAATAGGATGTAAGGCAGAGACCGTCTGACGTCTTACTTTAAGACACACATCTATCACAAAGCCACCAACACCCTTCCCCTCGTGAAGTTGGAGATAAATATGATTTACTCCACCCTCTGGGAACATTTGCATGTTTATTTTAGCCACAAACCTCATATGTGACCAACTCGAAGATGAATGGTGTCACTATCATTTTGAGATAATATCTGACTTAATGTGGCAAAGATCCACTTCTGAAGTCTAGCACTATTTCCATTACAAGGACACTCAGGAAGTTCAGGGAAAAGGTAGTGTTCATTTTATTTTTTGTGTTTTTTTTTTTTAAAAAAAAACAGAGATAACATATACTTGGGAATAGACCCCCCAAAAAAACAACTAGTGAATGCCAGGAAAATGCCAGAGTATGAAATCTCCATGTAGTACTGGGCATCTGTGACTAAGCAATACCAAGTTTATTTATCTATTTTTTATACTAAATGAATGAAAGTTAATTGATATAATGTAGTAAAAGGGATTTTCAATATTATAAAGTAGATATAACATTGGTGGGGTCCTACAACCAGCACTCGCAATGTTCTGCTCACTGATCTAAGTCAGGCAGTGTTCACACTTGCACCCGGTGTCTGCCTGTGTCACTGTGCTCGGTTTCTGTCCTCAGCACCGGTGAAACTGGACAGGAGACGGCTATCCCTGCGGTCAGCTTTAAAAGCCATTCATTTCCTGCATGTCTTACTTTGTGTCCAGCCAAAAAGAAACGGTTTCCCCCACAGAGGGGCTGTCAGCGGACACCGGCAGTTTCCTTTTAAAACCCATTCAAATGAATGGGTTTTAAAGCTGACCGCCAGGAAGCCGTCCCCTGTCCAGTTTCTCATGGCTGAGGATGGAAACCCGGCGGAATGATACAAGACAGACACGGGCGCAAGTGTGAATGCCCCTTAGGCAGTTTTTAGCAATTCATCTCTCACACATATACTAACAAACTTGCAGAAGAGGATGTAACTCTTGAAGGAAGTATCCAAATCAAAAGAGTTAGGAATTTCTTTAAATAGTCTGTAAGAAATAAAATGCATAAAGAATGTGTGCAAAAGGGAAAACTTGGATCTCTCCACTATGAGAATTTGATCTCCTCTGGAAAATAAGTGTTATATATAAGATTACATCAGATTTGTATTAAACAATTCAGTTGACCTGTCACACACCAGAACTGTGCTGCAATAGAAATGTGCTAAAAAGCAGAAAAACATTACTCTATTCCTTGATACATATAAGGTACGTTTTGGCTAAGCATTAATGTGTTCTGAGAAGCAAAGGAAGAAAGCAGCCACCAAACACCATTGATGATGGCTTATTGCCCTTGAGAACAAAACTCAGACCTGCTGAAATCTAATTGTCTGGACCTTCTCTCCTACATCATTTACCAACAGGGGGAAGTGGTAAAACCCCCATATACACTACAAAGTGAGCAGGTCCCACCAAAATGAATGTATTTGCTGATATTACTCAAGTACTGTATGCCAAACTAGTCATACACACTAATCTTACACTGGATTCACACCAGTGCTTGTTCTAGGTTCGCTGCAAGCAGCGCTTTTCAATTCACAAAATTTTCGCCCTTATCAGTCAGAAACAGAGTGGAAACCAAACGGACCCCATTATAGTCTATGGGGTTTCCTAGTTTCCGTGGGTAACCTCTTTTTTTAAGGGGATTAGGTTTCCATTCGGGGGGGGGGGGGGGGTAGTCCCCAAGTGGAACGCAAATGGGAACCTAGCTTTACATGAACATAATAGCTACACCATTTACAGAGATTGTAGAGATCAGCAACATCTTACACTTTTTTTTAACTAAGCAATATCACAGCGCAAATGTCATATTTTCACTATTTGATATAAAGTTAATTGGCAATAACTAGAATAGACTGATAGCATTATTTAATATTTAGAAGCATAATTTGATAGATTGCGATAATTTCCATTGGACAGGGTTTTCATTTATTATGTTGTATGAAAGCCATGGTCAGTAACATTGGTAATTTGTTTTCATGACTAGACTAATATAAATTAATGCAAAAGTAAATGATTTGCAGCTCTTTGCTGTGCCATTTTATTGGGCCTCCTGGCATGAAGCATTTGATGTTCATTTATTAAATTGCCAATTAATGGTTTCCAACAGTAGGAAATCCCCTAATGTTTTCAATATAGCCAAAAGCGCGTCTTATAATTGACTAGATGCCAGGCTTTTCTTGCCTAGAAATAAATTATGGGTATTTTTATTACATTCACAAAGGAACTAAATCACATTTAAAATATGTGATGTTATGTGGTTTGTGTTTTTTCCTACTACTGTATTCTGACATACAGTAAAGCTTTGTACAGTGCAGCATGTTAGGATTTATCTCACCTTTAAACAACAATGGATCTCATACAGAAGGTTTAATACGTCAAGAATGCCTGAATTCTTAGAATGCCTCATTGAGAAGTGTATGCCATTTTTATTATTTGCCTAAAATAGAATATTTACCATTTATAGTATGTACTTTGTTTGCTCCAATTCTAAAAAGAAATGGACAGTATCTACTGACTGTAAATTATAAATGCGGGTCTCCTGCCCAGGACAGCACCTGCCATGAGAAGGCATAAACTGAGGCGCAGCTTTTTTTTATATTGGTTTCTTCTTAAAGGGGTATTCCCACGTCGCATACTCCCCAATCTTCACTGCTGTAAAATCATCTTTCTTCCTGGTTTCTTGCATCATTTGGTGGGCGGGGTTTCATGCAACCTGCCATTTAGCTCCGCCCCCAAATGAGCATGTAGCTCCGCCCACCGCATAGCGTGATCCTATGGGGCGGCTGAAGGGCCTGTGATGTCATACAAGGTCCTCAAACAACAGAATATGCACAATACTGCCTGTCTCTGCCATAATGAACACAATTGAACTAGCTAACCTGATAAATGGGAGAACAGAAAACGAGTCCAGAAATGAAAGCAGCTCCTCTCCCCTATCTGATAGCAAGGAGGTAGGTCACGTGGTGTAGACACAGTAATAGCTAGAAACACAGGCTCGCTCCCCTGCACTTAGCCCCTCCTCCATCCCCCCTGAGAGCAGCAGATACATCACTTGACTTTTGAGCAGATAAGTCAAGGGCTGTGTCAACAATGAATTGAATAAAGTAAGATAGTGGACAAACAAAGCAGTTTTGCTGAAGCAGTGTATTTAGGAGAAGTCTTACATCCACATTAACAAGCAGTATAGATAGGATCCTTGTGATGGGACAACCCCTTTAAAGGGATCTATCATTGGGAAAAGTCATTTTTAACTAAGCATATACTTGCATAGCATTTAGAAAGGCTATTCCACACATACCTTTTGTATGTAAATCACCTTACTTGAATTAGCCCATTTTTATTCATATTGCAATTAGCCTCCAGCAAGCACCAGAAGTCTCAGCGAGCGCTGTGTGTTGTGTGTGTGAGAGAGCAGGGAGGCTGATGAATCATGAGCAGCAGCAGCAGCCTCCGGGCTCTCACTGAGACTTCTGATGCTCGTTGCTGGCTAATTAGCATATGAAAAAAACTGGCTCATTTAAAAACTACTGAAGGGATTAACATACAAAAGGTATGTGTGGAATAGCCTCTGTAAAGCTATGCAAGTGTATGCTTAGTTAAAAATGACTTTTCCCAATGATAGAGCCGCTTTAAAGATTACGGGGTAAAGAATCATATGGAAAATGTAATATTTTCTATGCACAAAGCACTGTTAAAGTGTCAAAACTGACATTCATATTCTTCTAATTTATTATATTTTACTTGTTGATGCCAGGTTCGCTCCCATCTTGGGGTTTCCATTCTTCCACGTGTCCACGTGAAGTCCCAAAAAACAGAAACCCGATCCACTTAAAAAGCAGTTACCCACAGAAACCCAGAAACAGATTCCATAGACTATAATCGGGTCTGCTGGGTTTCTGCCCGAAAAAAATAAAAATGTAAAGAGAAAAGGACTCTTCTCTCCGCATTTTTCAAGCAGAATGGGGGATGGAATTCCTGAACACAGATGTGAACCTAGCCTTAGTTATCTTTGTGTAACAGAAAAATCAGCTTATGGTGTTCATTCTCGTCTTTGTAACCTTTCACTTTGAAGACATTGTATAAGACTCAAAAATTTTATTCAAGAAACCACTTTTTTCAATAGGCTATTCCTGGTATTGTAGCGTGAATGTTGACAAAGACCTTCAATAATGTCACTATTTATGGAACAAAGTGACCACATTTCTTTATTGTTAAATAACCCCTTTAGAAGGAACCTACCACTAGATTTTATGTCACTAAACCACCAGTATGTCTGTGTTTGCATGGTGCTTGGTTTCCTCTCACAGTCTAAAAACATACTTGTGGGGTAATTATATTTTTTCTTTTTTAACGCAGATTGGGAGCCCCATTTGGGG
Source organism: Leptodactylus fuscus (assembly GCF_031893055.1). Lineage (NCBI taxonomy): Eukaryota > Metazoa > Chordata > Amphibia > Anura > Leptodactylidae > Leptodactylus > Leptodactylus fuscus. Next base: position 112,337,540 of record NC_134269.1, on the reverse strand, counting down.
CTCACAATGTACATTTTTCCCTATCAGTATGTCTTTGATTTATGGGAGGAAATCCACGCAAACATGGGGAGAACATACAAACTCCTTGCACATGCTGTCTTTGGCAGGATTCGAACCCAGGACTCCAGCGCTGCAGTGCTAACCACTGAGCCACCATGTTGCCCCTTGTAGGGGACAATAAGTGATTACAACATTTCTCAAAGAGCTGTGGAACATGTTGGCGCTATACAAGTCAGTCATTAAGTGAAATAAACTTTCAAGCATTATCAGCTCATTGTATGACAGTATTGTTCCAGCTGTATCAGGGATAGTGCTATCATTCATAATGGACGATTCGCTCTTCCAAAAATGTCAAAGTCATTTCATAGTTTGCCAGGGAACCACAGAGTCAGGTTTTTTTTTTTGGCTCCCTGCTTGACCAGTTTAGTATGGCACTGGAAAGAAACTGAAATTACGTCATTTGACTGACAGGTTGTATTGTTGAGCATTGTTCATTGTTGATCATTGTTGTGCTTGTGTATTGCCAGTTTAACTCTTAAAGGGATTTTTCCTAAATAAGATCAGGGGACCAGTCAGCTGTTTTAGGAGGCTGCAATATCAGGCGATTGCTGCACTCTCTTCAGTACAGCGCCTTACATTTATACAGCTACTGTGCTTGGTATCGTAGCTTAGCTGATCATTTGAATGGGACTGAGTTGCGATCAGGCCATGTGACCGATCAATCTGACATTATATGGTCTATGGAGCGGCAGTCAGGGAGTGTCACTGCTGCATTAAACATCTCATTCATGGGGGTCTCACGTGTTGGACTTCTGATCTTCAATTCAACGGCCTATCTCATTCTGTTGTCTCTGCATCATTGGCATTAATATTTGATCGTTGTTCTTTATTGGCTATCCTGCAGCACTGTTTCTTGTATATTTAGGGTTTCCTTACTTGTTCCATTGCTAATCATGTATGTACAATGTTTTTGATTCATGATGCATTATTTACTTTTACTTTACTTTTTTGGTAGAATTGGAAGGGACCTCAAGGGCCATCGGGTCCAACCCCCTGCGAGTGCAGGTTTTCCTAAATCATTCCAGCTATATGTTTATCCAGATTCCGCTTGAAGATTTCCATTGATGGAGCGCCCACCACCTCCCGTGGCAGCCTATTCCACTCTCCCACTACCCTCACTGTCAGAAAGTTTTTCCTAATGTCTAATCTGTATCTCTTTCCCTTTAGTTTCATCCCATTGCTTCTTGTACTTCCTTGTGCTAATGAGAATAGGGTAGATCCCTCTGCACTGTGACTACCTTTCAGATATTTGTAGACTGCTATTAAATCTCCCCTCAGCCTTCTCTTCTGCAAACTAAACAATCCCAGTTCTTTTAGCCGCTCCTCATAGGACATGGTTTGCAGACCTTCCACCATTTTGGTTGCTCTTCTCTGGACTTGCTCCAATATATCGATGTCTTTCTTGAATTGAGGCGCCCAGAACTGTACACAGTATTCCAGGTGTGGTCTGACCAGGGAAGAGTACAGCGGAATAATGACCTCTCTTGATCTAGATTCAATGCTTGTCTTAATACATCCCAGAATTTTATTCGCCTTTTTTGCAGCAGCACCGCACTGTTGGCTCATGTTGAATTTGTGATCTACTATTATGCCCAAGTCCTTTTCCCTATGCTATCACTTAGTTCTATTCCTCCCATACTATATATGTTTTTTACATTTCTGTTACCCAGATGTAGAACTTTGCATTTGTCCCTGTTAAATACCATTTTGTTGGCCTCAGCCCATTGTTCCAGTGTGTCTAAGTCCTTTTGAATACACTCTCTCTCCTCTCTAGTGTTGGCTATTCCTCCTATCTTCGTATCATCTGCAAATTTTATGAGTTCCCCAATAATTCATATTTCATATGAATTTAATATTTTAATTATACAATAGTTTTCTCCTATTTATTATCATAATAGAAGTGTAGATTTTTTGTCGTTTCTGTGTCGGTGTAGTCATTTATTCAGGGATCACATTTGTAGGCTACTATCCTAAAGATACAACATCAATTTAAAAGTCCTGGAAATAACTTTAAATGAAAGTCTGAGTAAGTACAAGTGTATAGCATGGTACATTGGTCTACTCACACATGATTGATCCACATTGCATTTATCACAGGGACACTGACTTTCAATGCTTTTTAATCCTATGCATTTTATTCTTTCAGGTAGACATCTTCCACAGAGTACACTCTAATCACATCTATACTGTTGCTTGGCTACTGTATACAGTATATAGAGGAATAGGAGTACATGTCAGAAGTCCAATGATCCATGTTACAAATACATTTTTCAAATACCCTGAAGCAATTTACCTTACAGTGAATAGATCCCTGGTTAACTGTGAATACATCTGGACCTAAACAAATTCCTACTACATTTTCTGATATAGTTCTGATATACTAGACAAGTGCAAAGGTTGAAGTTCTAGGGACCTTCCTTTTAATAGGAACAAAAAATCCTTAGTTTTTTTGTTTTTTTATTTTTACAAGGAATATGACTCATTGCAAATCAAAGCTTAGATACAATGGAAAACACCACTGTACATTAATGGAGATGCAAACTTTTCCTCTTGCAAGATCCAAAACATCATTCATCATCTTTTCAAGCTGTTTCAAATACTAAGCTTAGGCCATATGACTAATTATGGCATGCAAAAGATTCCAAAACTTTTTCCTTAATTTCCCAAGTTTTTTTTTTTTTTTTTCAGATCATATGACAATTTGTTTTTGCTTATGATTAGTGATAATAAGACATTTGGATGATCATAAAAACAAAAACAAAACACCAGCACTATTATTGTGTATACACTGGTAATAGTAACATTTGTACATTCTTCAATCAAATCTCAATGTTAAGGACAAAACAGAAAAATGTCTTGTAGCATACTGAAAAGAGGGATGCACCATACAGTAGTTCATATCATATAGATACTGGAAGTTCAGAAAGTGATCTTTACATTATAGAACATCAGATTTAGTTTTGTAAAAACAATATGTGGTTATGGTAATAGACAATGGTTACGAGTATGAAAGCTCAAGAATAATAATGCTTATTGGGCTGTTATATGCTAGTACATGAATGTTCATCATATAGGATCTATGCATGCAACTAAAAACTGTTTCCATGATACTTAAATGTCCTTCTTTGGAGGGACCTGTTGACCTATTCAAAACAAAATCTTAAGATAGATTCCAGGAAACTGGATAGCTAGCATCTAAAAACCTATCAGTATCTACAACAGTATAATGGGGCTGTTATTAATACCAGACAATCACATCTATAGACTTGATGGCTGTCTGACAACCTGAGAATGTAACCTGGACTATTCTCTAGGGATATATTGTCTCAGAGACAATGAGGGAAAATAGAGAAAATTAAAGAGAGAAGGGTCAAGAAATTGGGCTACAAGATCTATGTTGTAAAGGATATAATGTGGCTAAGCAGAAACCAGAGAAAGTGTTAGAAACTAAATAGCATATTGGTAATAGACAGGCTTATTTCTATAAAGGTGAAGTGTGAGGGAAACTCAGCCTGGCTGACACACAAAGGCAAGCAAAGGAATCATATTTTATTAGGATTGTTGCTCCATATTGCATCAAGCTTGAGGTTTTACTTGTCCTATTGGCACGGTAGATTACTCCGAACAGTATTTTACTCAATACTCAAGCATCATGTTTAGTGATCCCAGGAACACAATCTTACAGAAAGGCAGCTATGGCAGCTTGGTCGAGATAACAGTTTCTTACAAACATGATTCCAGTGCAACAGAGGTATTAACTTGGCAGTCACACTTCTTGGCAGAGGAGATATACTTACAGCCATCAATCTCTTACCAAACAACTCCAACTAGAAATTACCAGAAGCACCAACTACAAATCCAAAGCAATAAACTCCTGGTTTACCTGGTTGTACTTTCTCTTTGCCCGCTCACTTTTTTTGCATTATGGTATCACCTCTTTCACTGCATTACAGCGCCATATTGGCCACCAGGTCTCTTCAGGGTTACTCTACACCATGGTCACCATGTCTCCTCAAAATAATGTTTACACGTACTCCCGACACCCAGTATCAGATGCTCAGCAATACTCCATAGTGGCTTATTCCATTCAATAGTTTGGCATACAGGGTTGGCCTATTAAATTCAATGTTCATCATACTCTACTACATACAATGCAGTTCTCCCCATAAGGCTAATTTCACCCATGGAACTAGGTCTTTGTGCTGTCTTGAATAATGTGTTGGGAGAGGGTCTCCTAGTATGATATGCTATGTGTAATGCTAGGAGTCACTTGGAGGCAGATGTTCAGGCCAGTAAATCCAACACACAGACCGAGTTTCATGTAACTCTAACCTAAGACTTGGTTTTCACTGTTCAGTTTCTTGCATTTAAAACTAAAACTAGTAGTGGACTGGGTAAAAGTGAAGGAGTAGCAGGAAGAACTTAAGCATGAGGCATGTTCTTTTACATGTGGTCTGACAGCCTTTCATGGCCACTCAATTCTTCTAGCATATAGACATACACATATATACATTTCATTACCCTTATTTCCTTGATCCCCTGAATGCTATTCTTTACATGGAAATCAAAGGAGGTTTGGGAGATTTAGCGGGGGGTCCTAATGGACTTCCCCACTCCCTCTTTATGTGTTGAATTGTGTCTCCATATTTACTTTGAATTGTTATTGTGTTGCTGTTGTTTTGTCGATTGTTTGATTTTATGTTAAGAAAAATTTGTTAATAAAAATTATCTGATTTAAAAAAAAAAAAAACATTCTAAGAAACAATGCTATTTCATTAGGAATAATGTACAAGTATTTCCTAAAAAGTCAGAAGAGCTGACAAGTACTCGTTAAGGTCTGAGACTTTACTATTGATGACCTGCCAAGGATACAGTAGTTTATCAACATCAGATCAGTGACAATTTAACCCCTGGCAAATTTGGCCATTAGCCGCTTGCAGGACTCACCTGCCCTTACAACTTTTTTTTTTTTTTTTTTTGGAAAGGCCATACAAGGATGAGGTTTGGTGACACTGGTAGGAAAACGGACATACAAGCAAATAGAAGTCTACAAATATGCAGGCACTGCGAAGACTCTGATAACTCAGCTATTTGCAATATTTCCCTTATTTAAATAATGAATTGTGTAATTGATATAAATTTAGAATTTGCATTAAATTGTGGAAAATAAGTTTTTTTTTCACACCTATGAGCTAAGGAAAAAAACAAGGCAATAACTGTAAAGTGTTCCAGAGTATGTCATCTTGTTAAAAATTATTTTGCTGGACAAGAGCTGTTTATAAAGTCAAATGAAAGTCTGAAAGGGATAAAAATATGTCATATTAACCAGATGACTGAGGTTAGGCTGTTGCTGAGATATTCAGCAGCCAAAAACCTGAAGAAAAACTGCATTTTGACCATCTGAAGGTGTCAGTTTGATGGTTAACAGACAAATGGAATGCTTGATGTAACGGTGAGCTAATTTACTAAAGATAGATGGCACGTCTTGTCATTAGGTGTGGAAAGCAGGTTCAACCCTTTGATAAATGGATTGCAACTAGTAAAAATCTGCCTGCAAAAAAGTCTCTGTATTGTATAGTTAATATCTGTCTGGTGTGACGGTCGCTTTAGATAGGATATAAGATCTAAATAAGATGATGATCTGTCTCCTTTTGGATTCCCACCACTTCAGGGGCCATATTGCCTATGGGGCTGATTTATTATGGGAGAATTATTGAAGTCGCTTGCTTTGTTTCTTCTAATTTCTTGGTTTATTTTTTCATTTTTAAAACCAAGCTAGAAGTGAAGTGCCTTTGTGTAAAAATTTAGAGCATATAGTAGACTGGTTGTGCACCTGTGTGCCATCTATACTACAGTGCAAGTTCATTGAAGTTCATGAAGAAAGGCACAATAGACAAACAGTAATAGAAAAAAATGACTAATCAAACAAAATGTGCAAAACAGGAAAACGATTCTGGTATTAAGGCAATAATAAATTGGCCCTAATTAACATTTAATCAATATTATTATTATTTATATATTTATTAAGAATTCATTAACCAGGTTTATTATTCAAAGACTTAATACTTTCTACTTTTTTATTTCTTGATTAAAAGAGTTTTCTCATAAAAACAATTCCTGTCCTACTAGGGCATAGAGGCATCATAGAGGGGGTCCTCTGCTTAGAAACACAGCTTCTTTTGTTGCAGATTTTGTTGCGTTTTTTTGATCCAAAGCCAAAAATGGTTACAGAGGGAACAGAGAATATATAGGAAGTTCTTACACTTTTCCCTTCTGCTCAATCCACTCATGAGTTTGACTCAAAAAACCGCGACAAAATCTGCAACAAAAGAAGTTGCGTTTCTACACCGTAGGGCTTCAGCCTTAGCTAGGAAAATGGGTCACCCTGCCCAGATGCTGCAAAAGGTGCACTGGAGGGGAAATACCCTAGCAACATCAGATAATAGGGCCACATTCTGATAGGGATGGTCTCTCATGAAACATCCTATTTCAAGGGGTTTTACTATTGTAGACACTGCAATCTATTAACAAGATAGGGGGTAATTGTCAGACAGGTGGGGGCACAACCACTGAGACCCCTAGAAATCTGGAGAAATCTGGAGAAGCAGTGCAGTCTGGTGAGGATTCCAAAAGTCCAGCTGAAGCACCCCATTATATTCTATGAGAGACTGCAGGCTCAGCGGCTAAACAGAAGTGAATTGAGCACTAGCCATCCAAGCGCACTGATACAGTTAGACCTCAGTGGTGTGACAATTATCTTATATCCTTAGTGGAAGCCCCATTAACCAAAGCAGAGAGCTGGTATCAAAGAGTAGCTCCCACACTCAGACTTGATTCGGCCATGATAACCCCTTTAATTTTTCTTTGGCTTTTTCTATATCTCTATATCCACAGCATTATTTTCAGTGGCAGTACCAAATATACATTGGGTGTTATATCCTTATACATAAATGTTGGGCAGGTTCTTTATAAAAAGCACATACGCCTAGATTCTTCTTTAGTAGATACCAAGTCAGTATAGACGGGAAAATAATTCAAAGTACGTAAAATCACCATTTAAAGCCTTATGGGATTTTTTTGTTTCTTTAAAAAGAGCTTCTGAAATACCAAAAGGACTAATAAAAGTAACATTTTCTTTAACCATAATACAATATAATGAATATACCTTGTACTTGAAATTCAAATGAAAACATATCAATCATCAGCCCTTCACGTGAAAGGGTTAAAAGGTTGAAACTCAATCAAACGCTAGCCTTGCCAAATCTTACATTACGCATAAGCATATGCAGCAATCACAAAATGACACTCAGTTGAATTACATAATCTACAGATAAAGTGCTGCTGATCCCTCCTGTACTGACTTCTCTGTCTCAAAGGAAAACAAAATCCTATACTTGAAATAAATGTATGCTTGTGGCAGTGTAGGGTTTCCGATTTCTCCTGAAAGTCCTTATCTGTGTCATCTACATTTTCTATGGGGCTCAATAGCACATTTTTGCTTTCAATCAGAACAAAGCATTATTATAAGATATAAGCCTTTTCAGAAATCAGATAGTCATCAACAGTCTTCTATTATCACAAGGATCCGAGTGGAAGGCTCAGCCGGAGAAACAATGGAACAGAAATCTTTTCACATATAAAAAAGGAATATATTGGAATAATCATTTTAGATATTGGAGAATAGTGGAGGCTTGTCCATGTATAATTTCAGCTATTACATGCAGCTCTTCTCTATGTTTCTAGAGTCTCATTACAGAGAATAAAATAGCTGTGGTGAGCACAGTCATGAGATCTGTCAATCTGACATTCAGGATGTCTACCTGGCCTGCTCCTTGACCCCCACAAGTACCTATCAGCTTTTAACAAGCACTAACCAGCATAACAATACAGCAAGATAGCATTTCAATTTCAGATTGAAATTTGCTTCTTTCTCCTTCATTTACTGTACTTAAGACATTTATGTAGCTTGACTATTGTCCAGGAAAATGTATTCTCATATAGTAACAGGGCTGTAGCTACAATCACTTTCTGTACATATGTAAATAAATGACATAGCCTTATACATACAAGCCCACAGTCATTATTTGCCTTTATCCCTCATACTTAGAAGTGGTGTAGTCTGGAGAGGACTGTTTACTGCCACAGGGCCATATACACTATAAGTGACCGATGAGCTCATTTACTACTTCAGTCTATTACAGAATCCAGGACTGGGTTTGGTTCTTTCACTAACCTGTGCAATGAGTTGGATTCTTATCCTTGGTTTCAGTATGGTAGTTTATCTAGGCAGTAAGCTCCTCATTAGCTTCACATAATAATAATAATAATAATAATAATAATAATAATAATAATAATAATAATAATAATAATAATAAATAATCTTGTTGTATTAAATAATGTTTTCAACAGGTGTGGCTAAGGATCAGAAAGTGTGAATGCTAATATATTCACGCAGTCCCTGAACTATCATGAAGCACATACATATAAGACAAATGGTCTGTGACTTAAGTTACATGTACTAATTAAGTCATTTAATAAGACTGGTACATCATGCAATGGTCTAGATATTGTGCTGGTGGTGTGGACTCAATAATTTGGCACATTGTGGGAGTCACATATACCAGAACTGAAATTCACACTGTAAGGGACTGGAAAAGATTTCAGACATACCTCAGGTCAGTTTTCTGGCCTTCGTTGTAGTAAATCTGTTGGGTCCAAGCGTCCCTGCCCTAGCTTGGCTTTATCCCTACCATTCTCCGAATTCTGTTTGTTATGTAAGACTTTCTTCATGTTAATTTATATAGATATGTCCTGATCTATGGAACTGAGATGCATCAACAGTGAGAGCTATGGTGTCCATGGAATTATGATTCTGATCAGCTGATATTCACAAAACAATGCCCATATAAAGATACATACATTCAAAGGCAACCGTGTTAAGAAATGGTATTAGACAACTAGCGGCCATGTCAGTAAGAAATGTTTTTTAGGATCTTTGAAAATCATAGTTTACGCATGAAAAGCTACAGTATTTGCATGTAGTCAGTGTTAGGCGGATTGCACATGACGTGTACTAGCCGCCAGCTATGAATGAAGGGCACGGGTGGCGGCACCAGCTTCAATGAATCACAGAAGCAAAGCCGCAAAATCGGACAGGAATAGGACCTGCTCCATATGTTGCGGCCGGGACTGTCGCCTGCACACAGAACTGTGTAATTCACGGTCATGTACACTGGCCCACAATTAATGGATCAATGTGCTATATCATTGACATAACATAATAGCAAGCCGAACAACAGGGCTCAAACTGTATTTATAAAAACAGAGGTCCCTTGAAATTGAAAATAATGGCATCCCACTGGAGAGAACCATGAGACATTACTTTACTTTCTTATTAATATTGCAGATATCCATATTTAATAATATTCAAGCAATGACTGTTATACAAGATTTGCAATATGGAAGTTACTAGACATTTCCATTTAATACGTGATTTATTCTCATTTTTATTCCATAAATAAATTGTGACAGACATATCCACATTAAAGTAATGCAAAAATAATATTGCAGGAAATTTGTAAACCCTTTACGCTAGATTATTTTAGATAAAAAATTTCATAATATTTCCCAATGGTTCATTTGATCATTGTTACGATTCTAGACGTTCCAAGCAGCTGTGTCTGCTCTAGTCCTATCCCAGAAGATTATCTCAATTGTCTTGGATAACAGTCATTTTTTATTTGCTATGATACCACCGTGTCCCTTGATAATCTTCAGATATTTAAGTATATTGACACTGCAAATGTCACATGCGGTCTTTGACAAAGCAATGTTTGCAATGAACCTTGTAGGATAATAGAAGTATAAAGGGCATCTTTTTTTCTCTAACTACAGATATTAATGAAAAGCAAAGCATATTGAAGAAGAACTATTTACATATGGAAACAAGCTAATAAAACTGAGCCTATCCTTTGATGACAAGACCATCCACAGAATGCTGACATATAGGTTACACTTTATGGCTATAATCTGGGTAGTAAATGAGTGATTTTGTCTAAATTTAGGCTCATGTAAAGGTATTTTAATGGACTTTCCTCTGGTATTGAAAGAAGTGTTGTACCCTATGATACAAAGCACCTGCTATTTTGTTAAGTACAACTATTAGGTATATCACGCACGTAGATATGGAAACCCTGCACCTGGTGCTTTAGGGAGAAGCTGATAATTAGAGCGTGATGATTTAAGGCTGAGTCATAGCAACATTTACATGTTACCTCATTGCAGCCAAGACACATTAAGAAAGCCGAAAGATATTTGTTTTTCATGTTTACCTGAATATGGTTCATTCACACATACCGCCACATAGCCTGTTTTTTTTTTTTTTTTTCATATAGAATAAACGCTACATCAGAAGAAAAGAAAATATGTATATTGTGTATTTGATTTGTGCATCAGAGCCCAAGACTGCCAAAGATTATAAGGAAAGATTCACAAAATCAAAAGGATGTTTATTATCCAGAGCGATAAACACTTACTTGCTATTCGTGATTGCAAGCATTCTCAACAGTCAAACCCATACATGCTGAAAATTGCAAATAAACTGCAGGAAATGTTAAACACTCTATATACAATATATAAGAAAGACTGATTTGTCAGGGCAACCTGAAGATGACTGTGTGATACAGTATATAAAGAGTATAGCAGGTACATTAATCACTAAATAAACAAGAATAATAAACACTATATATATATATATATATATATATATATACACACACATATATATATATATATATATATATATATATATATATATATATATATAATCAGACTACAGCCATCAGATAGATGTCAGGTAACACCACCATTGTTGGAGTGACTCACTGACCATGAAATGTCCATGGGCGGCTTTAGGGCCATTTTACACAAACTACTGTCCTGTCCAAGTGCTATCTAAGAAAAAAAACAGACAGCACACTGACCCATTAATGCAAATGAAGCCATTCACATCTGGTTTTGCTTTTTCATGACACATTCTCTAAAACGGTTGGTTCACATCTGTGTTTGTGTTCCGTCCGGGGGGAAGGCGCATGGGGAGCCCCCCGAATGGAATACCAAATGCAATTGCAGGCGCTGTGCAGTAAAAGCACATGGTTCCAATAGACTATAATGGGGTCCCTGTACTTGCCACCTGATCTCCGCAGGGAACATGCAGACAGGAAAGTACTTCACGATCTACTTTCCTGTCCACAAGATTCGTGTGGGCAGTGCAGGGCAAACACACGGACCCCATTATAGTCTATGAGGTCTTTTTGCTTTTACTGCACAGCACTTGCAATTGTGTTTGGTATTCTGTACAGGGGGTTCCCATGCAGACTCCCCTAGATGGAATACCAACGCAGATGTGAACGAGGGGTGTGACTTGTATAGAGGTCAGAAAAGAGAGTAGATAAGTTGTCATCTATTGTGACTGGTGGATTCAGAGTCTTATCTACATGTACATGATAACTGTTATCATCAGGGTGCTGGTAAGTGATGTGTTGCATATAAATCTCACCTCACATGAATATTTCCCAGAATCCTCCAGCTGTACATTGTAGACTTCATAGGTATCACAGTAAGTGTCAGCATATTATTTGGCTAAGTAGCCAGTGTCGGAACTGGAGAATTTAGTTTTTTGGGGGTTTTTTGTACATTTTAGATAACTTGGAAAAAAAAAATATTTTCTTGTAAAACATTTCTTTTAAAATGGAGAATTCAGAAGAAATGTATCATCACTAAAACCTACTGAATACTTATACAGATGGTAGTCTTTGACTAGTACCATTCTAAACCTACATGTTCAAGTCTATCAAGAAATTGTTGCCTCTTTTATAAGAGGTATTGTCGCGTATATTATGATCTCTCTCCAAGCTTACCATATTCAGTTCTCTTCCCCAGAAACATAAGTACATTTAATAGACACATACACAATATAGCAAAAAGTGTTCTAGATTTCTAATTACCAAATCAACTATCAGGAGAGATTCTATCACACTTCTGTCATAGCTCATAGTACGGTAAGACTTGCTAGTGATGAGAAACTAAGTTGTATGACGCTAAAAATGTGTTTTCGATTGGTAAAATGCCACATTCATTTTTCATTTCCGAACATAATATAAAACATCCCTTTACTTTAAGTCTATCACCGGATTTTGTTTCCATCCTGAAGTATGGATGAGCCATCAGATTTGTCTATAATTATATTTATATGTGATATAAAATAGATATCAAGGGCTGAATACCACATAGCGTGACATCCAAAAAGGAAAAAAGCTGTGTTTATTTGGTTTAAGGATATAATAGATATTTCCCATGAAGAATATTCTGCTGTGTAAAATAAACTGACTATTGTAGTTATTAAAAATGTAAGAGAAGGAATACTATGCGCTTCACCACAAGTCATCCATAATGTATATCATTTGAGTAACAAAAGTAGACAGTTTTACCTTTTTCCTCTAATATAAGTAAAATGAAGTTAAAAAAAATAAATAAATACTATCAAGAACACTGGGTTAAAAAAAAAAAGCAGGCGCACAGTAGAAACCTCAATATGCAATGCGTTTTTGTTTTTCATAGAAGGTATACAGTCACATTGGGGACTTATCAAGCTAAGTTTATGCTCTTGAGGGTCCCTGGGCTGCTAGAAGATTAACCTGATTCATGACATGGTGCCAGCCTCCTCATAAACCACGTGCTTCCTCTGCTGGTCATGCTCCAATAGAAATCTATAATAACTTACATTGGATATAAATAATAGGAATCGTTTACAGTAGAAAATTGATCTAAATAACAATGAATCTGACAACTGATAGTCCTGCCAACAGCATGCCCTCACAGTGTCCCCTTCTTGAAAAGTGACAAAGTCGGCATAAAAAGGGGCCTATATAACATCCCTTAATAAAATCATTCAAATTAATATGGTTTTGGGACCCATCTGCAGCAAAAACAGAATTCACTCTTCTAACAAGGCTTTCTACAACATATTGGGGGTGGTTTCTGAGGTTGGATGTCTAAGTTGAGGCAATGATTTTGGACAAGAAGAGCTGGCTCACTATTTTCATTATAGTTCATCCCAAAGGTGGTACATTGGGTCAAGATCAGGGCTCTCTGCAGGGGCGGATCCAGGGCCGGGCGAGCCGGGCAACCGCCCGGGGCGCTGCCGGGACCTAACAAAATGGTCCCGGTCGGCATGTCCCGATTCCAACTGAGCTCAGCGTTAAAGCAGGAGCTGACAGCTCCTGCTTTAAACGCCTATGTATTCAGCTTATCGGCGGTAGGACGCCGATGAGCTGAATGCATAGGCGTTTAAAGCCGGAGCTGTCACAGCTCAGCTCCTGCTTTAACGCTGAGCTTCGGCATTTGTAGCCGCGATGTGATGATGTCATCACATCGCGGCTACAATATGTGTATGAGGGAGAGAGCTGCGGGGGAACGAGGAATGGTGAGTGTGTGTGTGTGTGTGTTTGAGAACGTGAGAACGGCATGACACTGGGGCAGATGGAGGGGGGGAGAACAGCATGACACTGGGGCAGATGGAGGGGGAGAACGGCATGACACTGGGGCAGATGGAGGGGGGGAGAGAACAGCATGACACTGGGGCAGATGGAGTGGGGAGAACGGCATGACACTGGGGCAGATGGAGGGGGAGAACGGCATGGCACTGGGACAGATAGAGGGGGAGAGAACATCATGACACTGGGGCAGATGGAGTGGGGAGAACGGCATGACACTGGGGCAGATGAAGGGGGGGAGAACAGCATGACACTGGGGCAGATGAAGGGGGGAGAATGGCATGACACTGGGGCAGATAAAGGGGGGGAGAACGGCATGACACTGGGGCGAATGGCATGACACTGGGGCAGATGAAGGGGGGAGAACGGCATGACACTGGGGCAGATGGAGGGGGAGAATGGCATGACACTGGGGCAAATGAAGGGGGGAACGGCATGACACTGAAGCAGATGAAGGGGGGGATGGCATGACACTGGGGCAGAGACGGGGGGAAATAAAACTGTGGGCAGATAAAGGGGGAGAATGGCATGAAACTGGGGACAGAGATAGAGGAGGGGGACATGAAACTAGGGGTAGATGAAGGGTGTATATGAAAATGGGGGAGAGATGGAGGGGGGGACATATAATTTACGGGTGACTGTAGGAGGATTATACTGTGTGGAATCACATGAAAATTGAATGAGAATGGGTGGAGTCAACATAAAGTGGGCGGGGCCTAATTTGCTGCAGCGCGTCACACGTTTTGCTCCCTCTATCTAGTCTTCAACAGTTGGGAAGTACAGGTTAGAAGTGCGAGACCCCCCCAGTAAGTAGGGCCCCGCCAAAGTCAATTGCCCAGGGCCCCGCAAACCCTGCATCCGCCACTGGCTCTCTGCTAGCAAATCATATTCTTCCACAGCAAACTGACCCAACTATGCTCTTATAAATGTTGCTTTGTGCACAGTCATGCTGCAACAGAAATGGGCCTTCCCGAAACCATTTCCTCAAAATTGGAAGCATATAATTCTCCAAAATGTCTTAGTATACTAAAGTATTATGTTTTCTAGAGATGAGCGAGTAGTACTTGATCAAGTAGGTATTCAATGGAATACTACGGTATTCGAAATACTCGTACTCGATCGCGTACCACTCGCTGTTCGAATGTAAAAGTTTGATGCAGAACCAGCATTGATTGGCCGAATGCTATACAGTTGGCCAATCAACGCTGGTTCTTCTCCTACCTTTAGAAGTCTTTGTGCAGTGTCCCCACGGCGTCTTCCGGCTCTGAATTCACTCTGCCAGGCATCGGGCCTGGGCAGAGCTGACTGCGCATGTCCGCTTGTAGTGCGGGCATGCGCAGTCAACTCTGCCCAGGCCTGATGCCTGGCAGAATGAATGAAGAGCTGGAAGATGCTGCGGGGACGCTGCATGAAGACTTCTCGGAGGATCCAGCCCGACCCTCACTCGTGGACTTGGTAAGTATAATTTGATCGAACGTTGCCTACCACTGAAACGAGCATTTCCCCCCCCCCATAGACCATAATAGGGTTTGATATTCGATTCGAGTAGTCGAATATTGAGGGGCTACTCGAAACGAATATCGAACCTTGAACATTTTACTGTTCGCTCATCTCTAATGTTTTCCCTTCAGTAAAACTAAGGGCCCTGGAAAACAACTCCATAGCATTATCTCTCCACACCAAACATCACAGTTGGTACAATGCAGTCAAGCAGGTAATGTTCCCCAGGTATTTGCCAGAGACTCAGGTCTGGGTGGAATCCTATTGCAGTACCATGCTGGAATTCAGTAAGCTCTTTAGAATGTCCCATTCTATCACAAGTTTATGTGAATGCAGACTGCTTGGCTAGGTTCTGTACTGTACACTGTCATATGACAGCTCTCTCACCAAACTCCTCCAAACACCAGTACTCTCTGCTTACCTGAGGAACACATGCACTGGGAGAGGGAATAGAGCTGCTGCTAGACATTTCCCTGATCTCCCTAAGAACAAAAGGATCACAAGATGATAAATCCGATCATTATCATTTTCTTTCCTGACATGTACAGTTAGGCTGAATTCACACGGAGTATTTTGGTCAGGAATTTGTTCAGGAAAAATCTACTCCGTAAGATTCATGTGAGGTTTTTTGAGGCTTTTTTTTTGTCAATTCTGTGTCAAAAAACACTAGAGTTCTATTGGGAGGCTTTTTTTAGAGGCTGATTTTGAGGCAGATTCAGCATCAAAATCAACACCAAAATCCTCATTGTGCACTGACTAGAGGTGAGCGAACAGTGAAATATTCGAAATTCGATATTTATTTCGAGTAGAGCCTCAATATTCGACTACTCGATCGAATATCGAGTCCCATTATAGTCTATGGGAAAAAATGCTCGTTTCAGGGGAAAACACTATTCGACTAAATGACAATCACCAAGTCCACGAATAGCAGGAGGAAAGTGTTTAGGAGGAGCACTGTGCAGTTAAAGCGCACGGACCCCATTATAGTCTATGGGGAACGTGCGCTTTAACTGCACAGCGCTTGCAGTTGCGCTGATAAAAAGTCAGCTCCCTCATAACAGCAAGCTGCCAGCTCTCCTGACTAGCAAAGACGAGCCTGCTGCAGAACCAGCGCTGATTTGCCGCAGGCTTGTCCTTGCTAGTCAGGAGAGCCGGCAGCTTGCTGTTACGAGCGAGCTTACTTTTTCTCATAGGAATGAATAGACCAGCATTGATTGGCCAGTGTACAGCATTTGGCCAATCAACCCTGGTTCTGCCGGAGGCTCGTCTGTGAGGAGGCGGAGTCTAAGAGCGGACCACAGCAGTCTCCATTGTGGTCCGATTTTAGACTCTTCCTCCTCACAGACGAGCCTCCGGCAAAACCATCAATGATTGGCCGAATGCTGTACACTGGCCAATCAACACTGGTCAATTCATTCCTATGAGAAAGAGAGTCAGCTCCCTCATAACAGCAAGCTGCCAGCTCTCCCAACTAGCAAAGACAAGCCTGTGTCAAATCAACGCTGGTTCTGCAGCAGGCTCGGAATGAATTGACCAGCGTTGATTGGCCAGTGTACAGCATTCGGCCAATCAACGCTGGTCCTACCGAAGGCTCATCTGTGAGGAGGCGGAGTCTAAAATCGGACCACAATGGCGACTGCTCTGGTCCGATCTTAGACTCCACCTCCTCTCAGATGAACCTCCGGCAGAACCAGCGTTGATTGGCCGAATGCTGTACACTGGCCAATCAACGGTGGTCTATTCATTCCTATGAGAAAAAGTTAGCTCGCTCGTAACAGCAAGCTGCCAGCTCTCCTGACTAGCAAGGACGAACCTGATGCAGAACCAGCGTTGATTTAGCTCTGAATCAAATATTTACTGTGAATAGCTAGTAGTATTCGATCGAGTGTGAATATTTCGAATACCGTAGTATTCGATCAAATACCTACTCGATGGAATACTACTCGCTCATCTCTAGCACTGACCCTAATGAAGAAAACTAAAAGTAAACTGAATGGTGGCCATAGAAAACAAGATCAATTTTCTCTCAGAAAAGGATGAAGGTGGCAAGATTCACATCTCAGTCAGAGTCTCTGTAAGAGACACTGCTGCAGATGCCGCTGAAAATTGGCGGAACCTGCAAAGAGGACTTTTGTCTCCGCCGGTTTCAGTATAAAACTGGTGGAAAGCAGCGGACCCCATTATAGTCTATGGGGATCACAGATTTCTGCAGGTAACCACTTTTTAAGCGGAAAGGGTCTCCATCTTTCAGGTCGCCATGCGAACACGAACGACAGAGATACAAATGCTAGTGTTAACCTAGAGTAAATTAGAGTTAGAAAGTACATATCTGAGCAACATATTGACCTCGGGTGAGAAAATACTGTAAATAAAACATTTTATATTAAGAAAATGAACACTTCTCTAGAACACATTTTACTGGCTCTTAGATGTTCTTTCATGACAGCTTGGCAAATACATATATACTAATATATATGTACTTTTGGTTTAACTGAAGGCTTTTACAACTAGTTTATGTTGTACTCTGAGCCCTTGAAGAATATGAACAAAAATTATTACATCAGTCTGGGAAATGAAACTTCAAGGTACTGTAAATTCAAAGGCTTTTAACAGTAATATGTACAGAGGAACATTATAGCACTCATTGGTGCTTAGAAATGTCTGGAGTGGTCTTGAGCTCTACAAGTACTATCAAGAACATTGGGTACAAAAACAGGCGTACAATAGAAAGTTCTATATGCAATGTGGTTTTTGTTTTCATAGGAGATATACACTCATATAGGATGACTTATTAAGATTGGCGTATCTTACACTAGTCTTGAGGATACCTGCACTGCTAGAAGATTGTTCTGATTTATGACACAGTGTCTGCCCCATCATAAATCATGTGCTTCCTCTGCTGCTCCATGTTTGAAGTTTATAATCATGTAATGTATGAAAAAACATTGTTATCCTTAAAAGTTGAATGCTATATATAGTTGCTTATGCTTGAAACTGGTATAATGTTATATGATAAGATGGCGCCTGTATCCAAGATGGGTGCAAGAAAAACAAATGCTTGGCTTGCTGCCAGAAGACAGCTTCCCAAGGTTACCATGGAGGAGCGGGGGTAGCTGGCTATATATGGCACCTCTTAAACTTTTTCTGTTTGATTGAGATGTATCATACCAATCAGGAATGAATATGAAAACTTACGCTGTTGTTATATCACTCCCTTTCTCTGATACTATTTAACCCCATGGTCTCAATAATAAACGCGTCAGCATACATTATTTGCTAAGAGATGAATGAATACCAACACAGAGTGGTGTGATTTCTTGACCGCCTGGCACTCAGCCTAATTAATTAGGATGAAGACAGTTATCCAAGATTATTGGTCAATTAGTCATAAACGTAATTATAACCTTATCACATGCACCTAGATGAAATCTATAATAGCTTATAGAAGGAATAGATTTCAGGCATCATTTACAGTAGGAAACTGGTGTAAATGACAATGAATCTGGCACATACGTGTATAGCAGTGGTTACTTTCCTCTCTGTAGTCAGAATATATGTACACTTGGCTGATCCAAAAGTGGAGAAGTTCTGAGGAATAGCTGTCATTCGGCCAATAGCTACTTAAGGTATATGGACATCTTCAGTTGTTTCTCTGTGCTCTCTCTCTCACGCAAACACAAATACAGACAAATATAAAAATATTATATAACCTATGGACCAATAGAGTTAAGTATGGACTACTTTACTTTATGTTAAAAACAAAATAATCAGAATACGTCAGAATGGATTGTTCTGTTTATCAGGCAAACAGGAAGACTGTAATTGCAAAATGGTTTAAAAGGAAGGGGCAGCATAGGAAGAGTTAAAAATGAATGCTACATACACCCTGAAGGGTTGCATGCACTAAGTGTAAACAGAGTTCAGGGAAAGATGATGCTTTGTAAGCAGAGTAAAAACAGTGATTACGAAAAGATGAAAAAAATGGATTGCATCCATCAAGTAGACTTTCATGTAGATTGAAATCCCCCAAAGAGAGCTGACCTTTTATCCACACAGTGAAACACTGGATTAAAAAACACTGACTGTATGACCCGTAAACACCAGCCATGTGGTGTAATTTTTGAACAATGTATTGCAGACATTAAGTGCAGTATGATATATTATTCTATTTGTCGCTCATACAGTTTCATTGCCTGGTTGCAGACAGTCAGTGATTGGAGTGCGGTACGGGTCAGCTGCACAGATGGTGCCATTAGGAAATCAAAGATGAATTGGCCTATACCCCCTCCTCAGGTAGATTATTTTTAATAAGAACACATTGTATTTCTGACCCAAGGCCATACTTTCACCTCTAAATATATTACTGGAGATTAGAAGAAAATATCCTTATTTTCCCAAAAGGCTAGCATAGCAAAATTGAAACACAAATTTCTTTTTTTTTTTTTTTCTGGAGACCATAGCTCTGAAATTAAATGAAAGGAAATCCCACAGCGGTAGTAATGTTTCTGATACTGTCTGAAGTTTTTGCAGTTTCTCTACAAATTCAATGGCAAGATTCTAGATTCATAAAGAATTACAAAATCCTAAGTGAAAAAAAAACTGCTAGGAAAGTGCAAAAATAATAATTTTAAAGCTATTATTGCAAATATTATTGCTCTCAGGAGGCTGAGGACCTTTGGAGTCCAGGTCCTTCTTCAACTCTGTGGTAGCATCAGCCATATTCTTTCGAAGTGGCCTGCTAGGGAAGTAGCATACCAGCCCGATCAGAAGGGCCAGCACTGTCCTGGGGAGCCCCCTGGACCCAGTACAGGTGGTGGGTGACAGAAGGATACTGTCCATGGTGAGCTCCATGCTGGAGAACAACTCCCATCCCATGAATGGGAGCGTGACAGTACTGGGCAGTGCGGTCACTGACCGACTGCTTCATCCCAAATGTGAGAAGGAGCACTATCACAAGTCCTTCCTCCCAACCGAGGTCAGGCTGTAAAATCAACATCAGGCTAAGTGGAGATCACTCTGCACCAAGAACTAAATGATCCTGAGTCATTCTTTTTCTTCTTAGCTGCTATGACTCCTAGTATCTTTTCTATCAGTAATTCTGAGCTTGTTTGTGTTCTTTCTTGAAATATATTACAGCATTATCCATTCTGCTGTAAAACACTGAATTTCCCTATGGTGGGACTATTAATGGATTATCTTATCTTGTTACTTTTTGTAGGAGAGGGCAAGGGGTGTGATTCTGAGCTCTTACACTGGCTGCCTCTTATTGGTATTCCCCTGTCTGTTCTCGCCTGACAGCACCCACTTGGATTTGGAATAACAGATTTGATGACTCTCCTACCCCCTAAGAAGTTTCATCAGTCCTGTATTCTAAATAAATATATTTAACATGTCCCTATCCATTTGTTAAAAGCCCATCTGCTGTGAGTACACAATCGAATTCTGCTTACAAAACATAATAGATGTAAGATGTTTTTTGATTATTTCTTTTGCAAAACAACATGATTTATTTGATTGCCAGTTCAACCATACCCAGAACAAAGATCTTTTCCTTATACTTTATAAATGGAACCAGATTATAAAAAAAAGCATTGTGCTTGCAACGTAAATGAGAAAAAGGTCCCTCTATGACAAAGTCAGATCAGGTGTTCCATTAGTAAAAAAATGTTGGTATCATGTGGCAAAACACTAAAAGAAAAGGAAACTGCTCTTATTGGGAATATCTACATAATTAAGGGAGTTATAAAATGAATATTTATTACATGGTTTGCTCAATCTTTCATATACTTTTTCTGCTTATTGTCCATTATTTTTATGAGCAGTCTTCAAGTAAAAGTGTACTGACCTCCATCAGTGAGTGTTATATTACTGTTAAATGATGGTTTCAACATGCACCATATGGAACATATTCACATGGTACCCCATACTGATTATCAAACCATTCGGCCACACTAATATCCTCTAGTCAAATATTTTCTTGCTAGGGTTGGTTCTTTTTAGGTAAGCAAAATTGCCTTTCAAATATTGTTGCAACTTGGCTGCCCACAGGTAAAATATGCTTTCAATAGACGCAGGCAGTGAAGCCTTCAAAGATAATTTCTCCTCATTAGTTTGCAATAAATCAAACTTTTTGCTGTATATTAAATTTAGAGTTAAAACATCTTGCAATGTAATGCATTTTCAAGTGTCACATATTGAATAGAAGGAGCACTGAACCCATCTTACTTCTGATTAAAACCTAAACATTTACAACCTGCTGAAGGTTCTGGAGCAGAAATGATTTGTATATGAAGGAAATATATGTGCCGTGTATATAATCCAAAAGGTTGCCATTTAAGTCACATGGAAAATATATATT
This sequence comes from Leptodactylus fuscus, assembly GCF_031893055.1. Lineage (NCBI taxonomy): Eukaryota > Metazoa > Chordata > Amphibia > Anura > Leptodactylidae > Leptodactylus > Leptodactylus fuscus. The sequence goes on along the minus strand of NC_134269.1, from coordinate 112,316,069 downwards.
CCAATACGTTACAGCTTCTTACACATCATTAACTCCAGAAAGGTGTCTGGCAAGGAAACACAAGCACTTGTAAAACTGCAGACATCCAAAGTCTTCCATCTTGAGAGCAGTAGTTACACTTTCAAGGCCACAGATATCAATATGACCTTGAACAGAGACAGTATTTGACAGTTATGTAGGCAAGCTTAAAGGTCCATCTATTCTGGCTCAAAAAGTACAGGAAATTAAGAAATAGTGGAGAATACTCTTTCCAGGATATTCTAACATTTGCCATGCACAAGTCTGTTGGCAGTATTCTCAACGGCTTGATAGTATTCATTTAAAAAGAGCATTACTGGGATAAAAGTCTAGGCACAGTCATTTTTCCATTTACTGTATATTCAATAGAAATTTACAGTAGCCTCTAATGGTAGTGGCTGACTTGACTGATCAAGGTGTTTTCACACACAAGATTGTTGCTAGAGATAAGAGAACAGAGTTGTATTGAAATAGATTCAATCAAATTTTTCCAAAGGTTTTCGGCTTGACCCAAAACTTGAAACCTTTGAGGTTCATCCCCCATCTCTTCAGACCCTTGAGGAGGCTCAGGGAAGATGAGTAAATTGTTGGATTCCACATGAATGCCCTAGAGAGGTGAGGAAGCAGTGTGTAACTTTTTACTCACCTCCTCTGGGCTTAACATTTATTATACTCTGGGGTCTGTGGAGAATGCAGAGTATAGTAATAGCACTTGCAGTCGTGCCAATGTGTGACGCATGGTGCGTACTCGGGATTTTTAACTTTAAAGTCATCATGTCACCTTTTCTGACATATTTTACTTAGTTAATACTTGAACCTCTTGGTCAATTCTGGATTTTTATTTTTTTTTCCCGAATACTGCGTGGTGGCATTCCTTGGCTATTCTTCCTAGAAATTTCTGAATAACTTGATAATTGGATTGGTATCATTTAGTGTGTATCTGTAGACAGCCTAATACTGTACAATCTGTCTCTAAGGGAATGGTACAGATTAAGACTCCTTTCACACAAACGTCATCAGGCTGAAAAAATACAGTCCATCGTTGTGCCACATTTGCTAGCCTGACTATGGCTTATATAAATGGAGCTTATAAAGATGTATGGATGCTGTGAGCTTCTAAATAACCGTAGCACTATTTTACAGAATTCACATGACTTTGCGAGAATCTTAAGGCTATTCCTACATGTTAATATTAAAAAATGGGATTCTAATGATAGAATCCCTTAAAGGGCTTGTCCAAGATTTATGTTTTTATAGTCTATTCTTGGGACAGACCATAAATATCAAATTGGTGGGGGGCCAACAGCTGGCTCCCCAACAAGTCAGCTGTACAGGGCAGCTTTCCAACATGGAGCCAGAAACAGGTGGTTCCAGTTCCTGTATAAAGTCAATGGAAGCTGAGCTACAGTACCAGTGCATATATAGGACAGAGTCAACGGTTTCTGACTCCATGTGTTGTATAGTTGCATAGTGTGTTTGTTAGATGTGGCCCCTACAGCTGATCCATGAGAGGGCCGGCTATTAGCCCCCCACCGAACAGATATAAACAATAAAATAAAAATAAATAAATCCTGGACAATCATTTTAATAAAATTAAACTTCTTATTTAATTCAAGTGTGCACATCCTTTCTATTTATGTGTTGCTTTAGTTTACTTTTGCAGTTGGTATCACATGTATTTTCCACAGCCTGTTCTGTATTGATGGTAGCACATGTACATGAGCGACCATATTATAGATTTTGCTCCAAGCTATACCCTTACAGTCCTAACTACAAGGTTGTGTAAGATGGAAAGATATTTAATTGACAGACATACTGTACATCACTTTACTTGACAGACTCCTTAAATACAACACAGAGGATTAATATTCCCTCCTGACCATGGCTGGTACTCATACAGTTTCTATCAATTCTGTCTATCAGATAGTATTAACTTTCTACATTAATAGCAGTGACCCTGAATACTTTTTTTTTCAAGAAAGATTTCTTATTTTTATCTGCATATTCAGCCATTAAAAACACTAGGGGTAGCATGTACCATAGCATTAAAGTAAAGTAATGCTTTTACACTGTGGGATGAAACTACATTGTAAGTAGCCACCCTTTGATCTCTGTGGGGTTTGTGAAAAAATACCTTATTGCATAAAAAAGGTCATTTATATAATAAACTATAAAGAGTACTTTATTGAAGGTTTACATGTTTGATCTGTATAGCGCTCTTCCTTGAAGTGCTATCCTCAGCACACATCTGATAATTAGACACGCTTTCTATATTGTCCTGCATTCCAGTCATAGGTTGTCAGTTATCACGCTGTACACTTGTAGGGGTGTCACATGGTCACTCCCACATGTGCAATTGTGGCAGACACATGCTGGTTTCTGATCTATGTTATTTTACTCCCTTCTGTTTCCATACATTGATTTACAGATAGAACTTCTGGGAAGAATCTGAATTACTCAATGTGTTTTAAACAGGTATTTCATTTAAAACATAAGTAAGGAATACATATGTTATCTGCTACAAATGAATTACTCGTATACAGCCAGATAGCTTCTTAGTCAACTGTGGTAAAGCAATAATGTAAGAAATGAATTACTCATATACAGACATAAATACTGTGTTACTCAACAAAGGCGTATTAAAATGTTTTAAATATATCTTATCAGAGAGAAATGCCTCTTTCTCCATTTACTGTCGCCCTCCACCTAAATTGCTCATTCACTCAGAGTTCTTTGCCAAGTCATCTTGAAATACTAAGAATATCATGTCTTTGCTCAATCTGAAACTAAATCTCTCAAAGATTGAACTACTGCTGTTTCCACCATCTAATAGATCTGTCCCCGATATATCCATTGCAGTCTATGGCCTTAATGTAACTCATTGGAAGCAGCCCTGCTGCCTCGGGGTTATGTTTACTCAGACCTTTCCTTCACCCCACATATCCAATCACTTACATGCTCATGTCACCTCCACTTCAAAAACGTCCAGAATACGTCCTTCCTGACCAGAGATGCATTAAAGACACTTATTGTCACTCTGATTCACTCTTGCCTTGACTACTGCAACTCTCTTCTAATCGGTCTTCCCCTCACTAAACTCTCCCTTCTACAATCTATTCTGAATGCATCAGCCAGGCTCATCTATCAGGCTAGACGCTACAGCGATGCCTCCAGTCTGTGACATTCACTACACTGGCTGCCTATTCATTACAGAATACAATATAAACTGATCACCCTCATCCGCAAGGCTCTCCATAATGCTCCTCCATACATGTCCTCCCTCATCTCTGTCTACTGCTTAACCTGTGTTCTCCATTCACCCAATGATCTAAGACTTACATCCTCTATTATCAGAACCTCCCACACTCGTATACAAGGCTTCTCCCGAGTTGCACCACTTCTCTGGAATGCTCTACCCCGGACAATCAGATTAACTCCCAATTTCTACAGCTTCAAGCGCAAACTAAAGACACATCTTTTCAGACAGGCCTATCACAATTACTAATGTAAACCCTTCTGTATCCTAATTAGAATCCCTAAAATGAACCCTTCTATGTTCCAGCTCCCACATTACCCCATATGATATGATGGAGTTTCAGGCTAACGTTATATGTCCAAGGAACATCCACATGTTAAAGGACACGAATGGTGACGACTCAAAGTTTTATGTTTGTGTAATAACAGTAACCTCTATTACAAAATGCCCCTGCTACCTTGTGTCACCCCGTCTACCTCATAGATTGTAAGCTCTTGCGAGCAGGGCCCTCAGTCCCATTGTTTGAAGTGACTATTTCTTTGTGATGTATCTTTTTGTCTGTATTTGAACCCTACAAATTGTACAGTGCTGCAGAAATTGTTGGCTCTACATAAATTGTATCATTATTATTGTTATTATTACATACAAATCTTTATAGATAGAAGGGTTAGACTTCATGCACATGTCTGAGGCTCTTACAATGGAGGTGGGGTCCAACAGTCTGTTCCATTGACTATAGAGCAGATCATATATTGCTCTGGGGCTTCTGAATAGAACACCCCCCCTCCCCCAATGAAGTCAACCCAAGTGTCATACAAGTTCATTCTGTTAAAAAAAAAAAAAAAAAAAATTTAACACCCCCACCCCCCAACCTGGTTGCACACTCAGTTGTAGAGAAACATTAGAGAAATGAGGCATCCAGAGCAGAAAACGGACGGAAAAAAAAAATAAAATCTAGAATTCAAATTATGATTATTTGTTATACACTGAATGGTTCTTATATATTTGCACACACAATTTACCCTGAGAAGTCATCTGAAAGTGTAAGTATACTTTAAATAGACAAAGGATATCCTGTTTGCATAGTCAAACCCATCCAAGGTACAATATGCTCACATCATTTCATATCCTCTTAACTATTGAGGCATTTCCACACTGCAATATTGATGACACAAGAATTTATTTTATTAAAATCATTTGAGATATTCAATAGATGTTGCTATAGCAGTAATTGTTAGAAGCTGGAAAGGAACTGTATATTCTATACAAAAGCTAAAATTTTCTATGTATTCTGTAAAGCAATGGTCTGAACTCCCACTAAGCAATTATCTGATCAATGTTTTCCCACTGCTGGTTTAGTAGTTTGTACTTTCAATCTATTCTTGCTGTAGTAGAAAATCACTTTTCTATGTACTATGGGCAAACGTGGGGTCATACAAAGTAGCCAGTCTGAGGAGACAAAGCTACAGAGGAAGGAATAAACAGCAATCTGAATCAATGAAGAGATAGGAAGTGGGTCTCCGACTACTGTACATCTGACCCTCTATAGTCATAGGTATAGCTGTAACCTAATGGAGCTGAAACAAAAATCAAACAGCAAGATCTGACAAAAAATAAAAATAATTTCTGAGCTCCTTATTACGACTTTAAGATTCGGCTGAGCTGCACAACCTCAGTGGAGAAAGGGAGGTCACCTATTAAATATCTCTTATGTCATGTTATTTCTGTGTAAAAAGTAAGAATTCCACTGATGTAAAAAATCTGAGTTTGTGTTTGCTGGATCTGGAACATTAATAATGTTCCATATGGGACAGGGATCCATTTGACTTAAAGGAAGGTACTGTACTGCGGTTTAGGACAACAATAAGTAGAAATGGCTAATAGTATCTTCATTTTAGTGCAAAATCGGCATTAACTGTCTGGCTCTATTGGATAAATACTTTTTGGTTATTTCGTGGATGTGTTTCACAGCTGGAACTGTTGTTGGGTGAAGGTTTGACTCTTTCAAAGCCCCAGGGGTGTTATAAAGGTCTAGAACCAAGATCTGTGATGTGAAGTCTCAAGTTCAGTGCTCCAGGTCATTTTTAACAATGTACTGACAGCAATAGTTATTCTTTGATGACCAGACTCTTTGTATTTTGGAGGTTCCCTGGTTTCATTTGAAATATGTTTTCAATTTCATATTCATCCATTATTTTTTTTCTTTTAACTCCAGTGTTTTTTCCGTTGGCACACACTTCTACCTCTGACTTCCTGACTATATGAAGTGGTAGAAATATCGAGCTACCAGAGTTATCTACCTTAATATTTTACATTACTTATGTGTAACAAGTAAGTATCAAACTAATTTCTGGTTCAAGTTTTACATATTTATGTATCTGAAGGCAATTTCTGCAGTGAAGGAAACCAAAGCCTATACGTTATATAGTTAGTAGAGATGAGCGAGTACTGTTCGGATCAGCCAATCCGAACAGCACGCTCCATAGAAATGAATGGATGCACCTGGTACTTCCGCTTTGACGGCGGCAGGCTGCTTAACCCCCCGCGTGCCGGCTACGTCCATTCATTTCTATGTGAGCGTGCTGTTCGGATCGGGTGATCCGAACAGTACTCGCTCATCTCTAATAGGTAGACTTTGTTTTTTCAGTATGATTAACCACTGAGTATTTACAAAGAGGATAACTAATAATATATTCAGTAAATAAGGCACATATACATGTAATGAACCCAACAGCTAATGGCCACTGTTTGGCTTCACACATCCTTAATAGCTAATTTGTATGAGGTTGTTGGTCTATAGAGTTTACTGCCTTATAAAGGAGTAATTAATAATAATAGGCTATATCACGGTGCTATAACTCTTAGCACCCCTACCAAAATGCTGTCTCCTGCTAGCAACTGTTCTCAGCTTTGCCCTATTAAATGAATGGAATAAAACTGAAATATCATGCACAGCTGCTGCTAAGCTGACAGGGTACAGAGCAGTGTTAATAATGAAGAAGCTGCTGCCATCAAACAGCCGTACCCATACAAACAGCTGGTTCGGGGTGCCCGGGAGCTGGACCTCCATCTATCTGTTCTTGATGACCGATATAATCTTATTGATGATACTGTAGCTGTTTGCTTGCAGCTCTCTGCTCTGATCATTGGCCTCCTTTCTATGATTTCCATATGCCACAATGTATATGAACAAATTGTCTTTATGACAAAAGGGAATTCAATCATACTGCAAGACCAAACTTATTATATCAATATGCTTCACTGCTAAAATGTGAAGTTTATAGGCCACATTAGTCAAGACATTTGGTGGGGAGACACAAATAAGTTTCGGTCTAGACCATTAAGTCTAGCCTTAATAAAAAATATTTATGTGCCTAATGGTAGCATTGTAGTATACATTTATTTCTACATAAATCTTGATATCACTTCTTGTGATCTATACTATTAATACGAGAACTCAGAAGGTAATTTGACCAAGGCCTTTAATTTGCAGGCTAAAAAAAAACCCGGAAATCTAATTTAAGCTTAAAATGAACCCTTCAACATATATAACCTTTTATAGACAGCATAAAATTATAATGTGCCTAGTATACACATTTCCATATTGTCACCTTCATATACCTCAGACAAGTACAGTATGTATAAACTGATGACTTCCACATGTTTGGCTTCTGGCTGAATACTTTGCTGGTAACGCATACTGAAACAAGATTTAGGTTTTGTCATCATGGCTTCAAATTATTATTCAGGCTGTTAGGAAAATATTTCAAAGCAGTTTCCTACTCTTGAAATTCCCACTTAACATTTGTTGTGGTTAGTTTCACCTCCATGCTTTTATTTGAGTGAACCTGCCTCTGTCAGTCTAGCTTTCACCTCTTTTTAAATGAGCCATGTTGGCTTTGTGTCAATGTCATTTATGCTTTCAGTCCATTTACATTTGGGGTAAGCTTACCAAGCCGTGAAACTTTAGGGTGCCTAATAAGCTGTACAGCGGCGTCTGTTCACGCATTCATATTTCAAAGGAGTTTTTGAATTTTCTGCTGAAATAGCTAGAAGGAAAAGCAACCTATAAATCATGTACCAAATTACCAAGTCTGTCATGGAAGTGCAGGTGTGTGGGCCATGCGAGGATCAATTGCTTTACCATTTCACTTCGTCTTAGGAGTAAACAAAATAGAAGAGTCTGAGCATGCAGTTTTTTTGTTACCATATGATACAGATTTAGATTACATAAATTTTAGAGACAACATTTAAGTCACAGAAGATCAGCAACTGTATATGGGTAGTATATTACAGCACTGTGGATCTTTAGTTGGACCTAAATTCTCAAGTCACCTTTGATATATATGCTGCAACTAAAATACAGTGTATTCAATATGGTTTATGTTTCTATAAGCAGCATGGGTCAGTATACGTTAATGGGACTATGGGGTGGAGAATGACACAAGGTGATTATGTGTAAAATTACTACCACATTACACTATAACCCAAATCACTGTAGGGGACCCCCAAGACAAAGGATCCCTGGGGTAAGATTTATAAAGAGTAAACAAGGTAGTTCCATGAAGTCTAGTCTATCTCTTTAGGCACTCTCCTGTTTTATTACATGAGCTAAATTATACCTCTAGAGGGATAAGAGTCCTTAGGATACAAGGGTACAACACATCTGTTCTGCTAGAAAGCTATTTATCATGGTCTTGTAATGGCTGACAAGATGCATCTGAGCAGCCCAACATCTAATACAAAACAGAACAATTCCCTTAGAAGCATATTCATCGTACAGTATCGATTTGGTTTTTCATTTTTTTTTTATTACATCTGCAAGTGTCCTCTGCAGTGCAGCATACTTAGCTCCTTCTAAGAACTCTGCAAAGGCACATAGACGTCAGGTCTGTATCTTGGCAGCATATACATATTTTCACTAAAGAAATAAGCCTTCCAAGCGTGACATATTGTCTTTTCCTCATTCCTCAAGTGATAGGTTTCACATTTTCCTGTCACCACTCATAATGTGGCATAATGGAATGATACAGATCAAAACATTTCTCTAGTGGAATGCTTTAAAGGAATCTATAGGGATAATTCAACTTCGGTTTCCGGACACTACATTGCTTTAAAAACCCTATAAGTAAACGGTAACATCAAACTAACGCTTTCCACTACAAGCAGGTACTTAAAATCTTACATTAAAAGCAGCATTGAGGCATGGGAAGTCAGGCAAGAGAAAGCTGTGTCTGATTTTATCTCTCTTGCTAATCCCTTTCATTAGGATACATGCACTCAAATAATGGAAAGGCGTCACTCACAGTCCCTGTCAAACGGTGACAGGCGGCATGAAATTCGGTTTCGAGAAAATCCTTCAGGAAACTGACTGCTTCTTCCTTTAACTGCCTGAGGTGAATTTAAGGGTTAGAAAAACAAATGCTACTGAAAAATTAGATGATTTCTTTAACAGATATAGTATGTAGGTAAATGTCAAGCTAAAAGACATCTGGATGGGTCAGGAATCTCAATTGTAGAGATTTTTCACCATTTTGCTGCCCAGTGTAGCAAAGATATAGATCGAGACATAAAATAAATGAGTGCAATTGTGACAAAAGTGAACTGGAAATATGTACAGCAAGAAAGGAGAAGAAGGTATCTTTTATGTAGCCTCTCCTTGTAGCTACATTTTCATTACGCATTCCTCAGTATATCTATACACTTCACTGAGAAGGAAGAGAGAAACAGAAGTATGGAAGACACATGCAAACATCATCCAGATGTTGCTGGTTATAGACTCCAATCAGGATAATGTAAGGTATGCTTAGTCAATGTCAAGGAAATGAACCTTTGTCTAAGGTAACAATTGCCAATCATGATATTTAACTCATTGTCTTATTTCTTTAAAGATGAAATTTAACATGAATAGTAATTGTGAAACATAATTTTCCCTTTGCATAGTGACCTGTAAGGGTCTTCTGAAATGGAAATCTGTGACCATGCCAGTTTCTTTAAGATAATATTTTATGATGCACTATCAGTATAAAATATTTAATGCAATTCTGTACAATCCTGTTGAACACAAGGAGCTAACAGTCCTTAGAAACAGGAAGCCTCCTTTTTATTGAGTCAGACAGCAGGGACATATATTATGGGACTCTGACATTTTCTGAATTCTTTAAGAAAATACTTTTCAGGTCATGGCGGATATAATTTAGTTATGTATTACAAGCTATAGACATCCTGGAAAAGAAAAAAAAAAAAGACTTTATGTATGTTAGCTGCCTTAAAAAAATCTGTAAACTTAATTTCTTTTTAGGTCTTTTGATAAGAAGAACAGAAAGAGGCAATTCTGTCTAATAAGATATAGAAGATATTACATAGCTTCTTACAGTCAATCACTACAAAGCTTGTTGAATTGACAGTGACTGCTTAATATTAGTTTTGTTAGAGTTTTTTGGCAGTGGATTTTGACGCGGAATCTGCCCCAAATGCTGCTTGCCAAAACAGCTCCTATTGACTTCAATGGGAGCCACTTGCTTCTTTTTTCCGCCCATTTATTCGGGCCTAATCCAGAGCGGAATGCATTGACATTCCACTGCGGCTAACCGTGCGGTATGTTCACACGCGGAATCCATTTTCCACTGTGTGAACATACCCCAAGCACTTCATGGCCAATTTCTAGGACTCTCCGAATCACAATTATTACAAATAATTGAAGAAGCATGGTTTAACCATTAAAATCATTGTAAATATTTAATTAAGAAATTAATACAATTGCCAGCGTTATTATGAAACTTTGCTCTTCTATGATCATAAAAATATATTAGGATAGGTTTACATCTGTGTTGCAGATTCCATTAAAAAACACGGACATAAAAAAAATAAAAAAATAATCATACATGCAAGACTTTTTCATCAAGCAAAATAATAGAAATTGCAGCAGATACCTAATAGGCCCCATTATAGTTATGGAATCCATCAGGATCTGTTTGCGTGCATCATATGATAGATCCATTCTTGTTCGAATTTCCAATTTTCTTTTCTTATACCAGAAAAGAAAAATGAAAATCCTGATAATGATGTAAACACCTAAGTGAATTATTTTCTTTGAGAATTATGAATGGGTACATTGCCCATGCCCTCGCTGGAAGCTTTATCTGTAGAATACATGGAACAAAAGCAAAGTTAATGAATCAAAGGCTAAAATTATTGCGTGTTTACTCACAAGTATTCACACATATAATGACTAATGTAATGTTTTATGATATGCGTATGGTTTCATAAACAGTTAATCATGTTTTTTGGAAAAGCTTTACAGTCATATTTTAGAAGTAATGTTCCCCATGTTCTTTGTTCCAGCCTATAAACCAGAAATATCACTTAGTCAAGGAAGATGTCTAATAACAGTATATTTTCTTAAGTGTTGTTTTGCAATGGTGCAGTTAAATCATGTTTTCAATGCAGTGAAGTGAAAACGGTTACTGTGTCTTACGTGCCTTAGCTAGATGCAGAGACAAGTTACATGTATTTATTTAACTACTCCGTTCTTCCCAATTAATCTCCATGGTAACATAGTCACAGTGCACTAGCTGTGGAATCTTTTAGATATGTTTACTCTTTGAGAAGTTATTAATTCCAGTGGCTTTACTTCAGCTTCCCTCTAATCCACCCCCTTAACAGGTTCTTTGTGTATAACAAAAAACAATGAAATGTAAATGCTTTATTAGATCACGTTACATAGTTTAAAAAAAGTTCTATTTTTATGTGAATTTTATATATTCATTTATTTTTTATAATTGAGGTTTATGTTGCATACCAATCCAGACTCTGGGATGGGCCAATAGTAAAAAATAGTAATGTCACCGAGGCCCTGCAAAACCTGTTCCTAAGTAACAGCCCTCACATAGTGCAGCAGCGTTTCCATAAGTATAATTACAAGCTGCAATTTACAGTTTTTTAAATTGCTGCACTTCCTGCGTCTTTTTGCCGCAGTGTTTCCGATGTGGCCAAAATGCTGCATATTTGCAACGTGGTGCCCCAATCCTAAACTATCTCATGGACTTCCTTATGAATAAGTAATTATAAAGACCAGTTTCAACCACTAATGGTTGGGGACAGAATATACTGTTACTCTTTCATGGGCCATGAAATGAAAAGTATGTCTGACAAAATGGTTTTAAAGACATTTCCTTCATATGTGTGTGTTAGAATAGGAAATCACAAAAACTCAAGAGCAGTATAAAGTAAAGTAAATGATTCAGTATGGTGCTTCACAGGGAACTCAGGAATGGGCAATAACATGGCAGAGAAGAGACCACTTTGTAAATCAGGATAAACTGCTTACATTCAGGATTTTTACTATGCCTTCACTCACAGCTGGTACTCTTCACCATGCCTTACAATCTCAACTCACATTGTAATTTTTATGTACCATGTAATTATTTTTGGAAAGAAAAAAAAAATGAAAGGAATAAATCTCATGCTCAGGGCAATTCCTGTATGGTTTGTCTTCTGCAGAATATTTCCATTGTGGAAACACTTTCCATAGCATTTTTCCTTTCAATATTTCCATGAATTGTTTTAAAAAAATAAACTAGAATGTATATTATACTATTATACCATGATATTTGTCTCTATTATTGTCAAAAACCAAAACCAAAACAAAAAAAGCTGTGTGGGATCTTAGCCTGGTCAGTATCAGAACTTTCAGTCCATATAGCTGTCATGTAATAACAGCAGTATTTCCCAATCTTCATAATAGACTATACACAACTAGAGAATTGAAAGGAATTGTGTGAATTTTCATCCTACATAGTTATATGATGTACAACATAATCACTGACCATCTTGCTCCCTCTAAATTTTGCAGATAGAAGGACATTTATTTTGAACAAAAAAAAATGTTTTTTGGTTTAACATCCCTTTAGATAGAATGGCTAAGATTAAGAAAAAAAGCATCTGCTTTCATATTGGAGCATTTGTCCTTAACTATGTTTTATGTGTCTTTATTGCAATTGCAAGGCATATATAACAAGGTAGCTTACAGTGTTTCATGATCAACTTTAACTTCTTAAAATAAGACCTAGATTGAAATACAATAAACCTACACTTTCTACATCAATTGTGTAAAGACAGTCGACCCCTGGAATTCGACACCCTACAGCAGATTTTCCAAACCCATCTAAGGTTAAGGCCCCACAGGCTAGAAATGGCGCGCTAAAGCGCTGCGGGAACAACCGCGGCGGGAACGCATTACCTTTATCCTCCATGACTACCCCATAACCTTCTTAGAGGAAGTTTGCTGCATTGTCCTAAAACACTGAGGCCTCATTTCATTATTGTACCAAAAAGTTCATAGCACTACTTACTCAGGCACAATACTTTTATTTATTTTATTTTATGGTAGAGTTGGAAGGGACCTCAAGGGCCATCGGGTCCAACCCCCTGCGAGTGCAGGTTTTCCTAAATCATCCCAGCTATATGTTTATCCAGATTCCGCTTGAAGATTTCCATTGATGGAGCGCCCACCACCTCCCGTGGCAGCCTATTCCACTCTCTCACTACCCTCACTGTCAGAAAGTTTTTCCTAATGTCTAATCTGTATCTCTTTCCCTTTAGTTTCATCCCATTGCTTCTTGTACTTCCTTGTGCTAATGAGAATAGGGTAGATCCCTCTGCACTGTGACTACCTTTCAGATATTTGTAGACTACTATTAAATCTCCCCTCAGCCTTCTCTTCTGCAAACTAAACAATCCCAGTTCTTTTAGCCGCTCCTCATAGGACATGGTTTGCAGACCTTCCACCATTTTGGTTGCTCTTCTCTGGACTTGCTCCAATATATCGATGTCTTTCTTGAATTGAGGCGCCCAGAACTGTACACAGTATTCCAGGTGTGGTCTGACCAGGGAAGAGTACAGCGGAATAATGACCTCTCGATCTAGATTCAATGCTTGTCTTAATACATATAGTCTCCATATACCTTATGTACAGGCATGGGAGAGAGCTCTGGTGCCTTTACCAGCCAAGATCGCCTGGCAACACATTTTTGCCAGGACTAGATCTTTCTCACAGTCATATAATATCAATTATTAATTAATCAATTATCCAAACTCTCCCCTACATATTATGATTCTTGTTTGAGAAACTGTGGTGGAGTCAGAATGATGATCCGCATCTGGTGGTCCTGCCCCATTGTCTCAGCACACTGCAATGGGTCGAACGCCACAAACTAAAAATTACATCTCTCAACCTACTTAAATCCATGGAATCCTACGTAAATGCCTTTGGAATGTAACCAGTCTACTGCATCAGTTACTTTGTAACTTTTTATGATGAAGCAAATAAAAGCTATATTTTATATTTACTCCTGAATCATCATTGATCCTTCCTGGTAGATGCTGGTCGTATCTCCTTTCTACTTAAATCCATGGATAGCCCTACTAAAGGCAGACCTTTTTACTTCTCCCAAGTAACACGGAGTAATTTCACACATAATATCATCATGGGCTAAATGGGCAATAACCATGAGTTGGAAAACCACATCCTTTCCTTTTTAAAAACAATATTGAAAATAAAAAAAATTGCCAATTTTCGCAAATTGTGAGCATCCATGAAGACAAACTACCCAGGTATGAGATCTAATGATCTGAGTGGTATACCGACACCTAGTATGCACAAAGTTTATTCTTTTTGATCTTTTTATTTATTTTTAATTTCAAAGTTGTTCACGCAGTTACACCTCCCCTTAGTATCAGACAACTTCTATGCTCAAATGTCAAACATATATTTAAAAACTAAGAAGCATCTTTTTGCGATACAGCCTTCAACCTACAGATGTATATCCTAAGCAATAACATACCTATATTTTTTGTCTATGTCCCTTACCTTGACCCTCTTTTTCCTTTCCAGCCCATATTACATTTCCTACCCCCAACTCACTCCCCCAACCCCCTTGATGGTTCTGTGAACTGTGGGAAATATACTTGTAATTCTTTTTTCTTATCTGGACAATAGGGTAAAAAATATGCAAATCTATTCTCCAGGATGTTAATGATGTTAAGGGACTGCCCCTAGAGGGCAGCATACAGAGGCACTGTTCTCCTAATTACATCCTGAAGAATAGATTTGCATATTTTTTACCCAGCATCCCTAGCGGAGCAAGAATGACTTGTAAGTCTCCATATGCCTATGTAGACACACACTCTCCCTAATGTGTATGATTATTCCCTGACCCTGGTCTATAGTCTCTCACTCTGCCAAACTAGTATCCCTGCGCTGACAAGGTTCAAAAGACCGAAACAGTGCTGTCCATAGCTGGGAATTTGTTCCTTTTGGAATAGAAATACTAGTTTGGCGATAAACCCCGCATCATGTCAGTAGGCTTATTAACGGAGTCATGCATGATGTTAAGGGGGCTTCCCCTAGAGGGCAGCATACAGGGGCACTGTTCTTCTAATTACATCCTGGAGAATAGATTTGCATATTTTTTACCCAGAATCCCTAGCGGAGTAGGAATGACTTGTAAGTCTCCGTACGCCTATGTAGGCACACACTCTCCCTAATGTATATGATTATCCCCTATCTGGACAATAAAAAAGGAGCACATAAGTCTCGAGTATCACCATGGTAATAGGAGATTTTAAAATGAAATTTTTTATGACCCTACATACTTGATTTAAGGACCTAAAGTTTTATGCCACTTGGGAAAGAAAAAAAGATAGCCGATGAACAAAGATGAACACAGCCAGGGGCAAAATGAAGAAACAGTACCTGTATTTCACCTCATCTATGTCAAGTGGCAAGAAAAGTAGCTGCTGATAAAGGAATTCCATGTTTAGACCCCTGCTCTTAAAGGATCAGAGATAAAGGCCTGAAAATGCAGCCATAAGAAATGTAGTTTCAAGTTACTCCATGTTGGTTTCATATTCTCTAGCTTTAAGTCCAGTCAAGTGATACTGAAGAGAAGAACTCTGCACTAAGTGAGAGTCTGCTGTTACAAATCCTTGGAAATCAAATGAACAATAATTCATATTATATGTAATGTAACTGACAAATACAACACGCAATGAGAAAAGATAGAGTAAAATTGTATGTAATGATATCAGACAAGCCCATAAAACTATAGGAAATAGATGTTTTGTCTACGAATGATTCATTTCTGTGATTTATGTATATAACCACAATATATAGCATGACATCAGTTTAGGGCTGATTTGGGTCTGCCAGCAGATCTAACACATACAGGTCACCTGTGGTTATATGACATGGTCCTATTAGATATTCAGGGCTAATATTGACAACAAGCACTCCTAAGAAAACACTTTTAGCCCATAAAAGCCAAGTCTTATATTACTTCTGATTAGCTGATCAACAAGTAAACACTCGCTGGTCGACTTATTCAATATTTTAATGTGGGATAAAAGACGTAGATTATAGGCAGCACATCACTCTGTATTATCCGGGATGTGCCGCTAATAATGCAAGCCATGGGGGGGGGGGGGGTACATTCACAGTAGCCATCGTTCATTCTCCATTTAGATTGCTTCAGGCAGGGTTATTAATTATATAATTATACAGGAGTGCCGATCAGTATGTCGCTCATGGATTGGGACTTGTCTTTGCTAGGATCTGTGGGTATAATACTATTCATGTGATAATACAGCAAGCAACATTAGCACCTATTGTATTTAGCAATTAGCAAAGCAGAGGTGGTAATGAACTTCTTCCATCTCCATGTGGAGTCCATCTGATTCCTCCCTTTTGTGACAGTGGAGCTCATATACACCCACAAACTCTTCAGCACTCTTGAAAGAGAGCACTTTAACCATATAAAGTAAAAGAGAAATCCCTGTTGTGGTTATACTTGTACACCAATTAGGTTGAAACCAGTAGCGGCTATATAAACAGCTTTACATCAATCACAAGGCCTTCCAGTTTCACAAGTGAGTTTTGTGGCTGTATATAAACATGACTCAACCTATAAAAACGCAGAAATATTTTACTTTAAAATAGATCCTCCATTAGAGATCTACATACACTAAGGGCCCCTGTTGCAGGCCCCCATATAGTAAAGGCACTTGTTCCAGGCCACCATCTTACTTAGGGCCTCGAACACATCCCTTACTGTATGAGGGGCTGTAATAGGGACAGTATATTGTACGGGTCCAATAAAAGAGGCAACATATTGCATGGCGGTCAATAAAAGGGCAATATACCATGTTAAAGGATCATTAAAAGGTTATACCGTGTGAGGGTTAGTAAACAGGGTTTTGTACCGTGTGTGGGTAGTAAAGAGGGCATTACACCGTGTGGGGAGCCCCAGTCAAAAGCTTACTATAGGGTCCATGTTTCCTAATTTACATCACAAATCAAAGAGACTTCTTAGGCAGCAATGCCCCCTTTACTAACCCTCACACGGTAGCATGCTGGCTCAGTGTTTAGCACTGCAGCCTTGCAGCGCTGGAGTCCTGGGTTCAAATACTGCCAAGGACAACATCTGCAAGGAGTTTGTATGTTCTCCCCGTGTTTTAATAGATTTCCTCCCATACGCCAAAGACATACTTATGGGGAAAAATGTACATTGTGAGCCCTATTTGGGGTATAATATACATAATCTAATCTATATACATAATCTACATAAAAGAAAAAAAAATCATACAGAATTCCTTTAAATAGAAATCTAAAAATGCATTATGGAATGAAATGGTATTTTGTATACACCTCTGTACATCAAGGCTGTGTATATGCAAATTGTTTAGGCAATGTAATTGGCATCAATCCATTTTGTATCTCAAACATTGACAGTCTCAACAGATTCAAAACAAATTGTAAGGTTAAGTAGCTGGTTACATGTCAAAGTATGTACAGTCTCTTATGTGACAATCGCTTTCTTAAAAACAACTCTGTACTGTACATTTATGAAAAGTCACTGCCAAAAAGATTTACGGTTAATATGGTGCTAAAGTACAATATATTATACAGTTAAAGAGTTATATAAAACATTAGCTATTTTACATTTATTCTAGAGATATACATATATATATATATATATATATATATATATATATATATATATACACACACACAATATGTATTATATGTATAAATTATATTAATATTTATAATATGTATATGTTCCCTTTATATAACCCCACAATGCACACGAGTTAGTGTCCCCCTGACGAAGCTATACGGCGAAACGCGCGTCGGGGCGCGTTTGTTAGCTGGTAGGTGGCCATGTTACTATAAATCTATTGCTATGGGGTTTGGCTAATATGTGATGTACACTGGTTTATCATACCATCCTTGCTGTTACTCTTTAATGGCCTTCATTGGCTCTGTACATCATATCAGCATTGGTATTTGATTTATCCAAAACATTGCCATCTTACCCTGTGTTTATATTTTGCTAAATTATCACTATCACCACCAGCAACAACTTGTGGAGTACTGGTCCCCTTTGTCTTATTTATTTGTCTTGTCATAAATGTAACCAATTTTACATGGTTGCTTAAGAAAGTTTCTTCATTTTATTATGAATGATTCTTCTGTCTTTTTGACATAGTCATATATTTATTTTAGAGAATTATACAGGGCTAGGCTAGACAGCAACAAGATATATATGTTGTGCCCTAGCAGCTTAACATCTCAATGCCAGAGCATTGCCTTATTTCAATCTCAAATAAGTGAGAGATAATATGGCTAAGACACAAAGGTTCACCATATGTTGCTTCAAGACATTCCAATACCATACCTTAAGCTGTCTATGCAAAAACAGCAGACTATCAGTATGACACCACAATGTTTAGCTAGAAGCAGAATTTAACACTTCTAGGCCATACTGTACAATCTGTAATAGAGTCTCCCACCTAGCAGGTGCTCCTTATGATATTGGTACCTTATGTGCCAGTGGGGCTCAGGTAGAATGGCACAGGGGTGACTTCTTCCTCTGCACACACTATAATTATGCCATTAGATCAGCTTTAATTGCATCAGTGATAATGTCAGAATGGGTGGAGGCTAGAGATGGGCGAACCAATTCCTTTTTGAGCCAGGTTTGTCTTGAATATTCCAAATTGTTTGGTTTTTAATGAAACCAAACAATCGGCAATTTGTTTTGGATTAACTAAAATGGGAACTGTGACATGGAGTCTTTTCAGGAAAAAATAAATAAAAAGCATTTATACTCACCTTCTCACGGCGTTCTGTGCACTCCTGGTGACATCACTTGACCCAGGTCGCCGCTGAGGCTTGTAATTAAAGGCATCAGTGGTGACTATGCAAATGATGTCAAAGTCAAGACCCAAACCCAAAATTAAATGAATCTTGGGAGGTTCACCCAACTGTAGTGCAGGCACATTTCCTTGTAGATTAAGCAATACAGCAACTAGAAAGACTATAGGTCCATCTATGGCCCTCTTTTGGGTCTTTCCATAATGGTCAGGGAGCCCAGACTTTTACCAAATCATAACTTGCTCAAGTCTGATTCATTTGTGACAATTCCTGAGGTTGATGGTACAGAAGAATTTAGATTACTTATCCTGTCAAAGAGCTGGGAGAGGATAAACCACTATGCAATCTGGAGTGTATTAGTGAATTGGATTACATACTATGGCAAGCGTACTTATATCCATTTGCAGTTCTAGAAGCTATAGAGGTTGTTTAATAAAAACTATAAAGTGAGAACAAAAATTTTATATGATTTTAAATAATGATATCCTTCATTTTCTACATTATTTGCTACACATCAAAGTTTAGAAAAATTGTGCCACACCTGTGTACTGGTTTTTCTGTGATATTACAGCTCGGCTCCAATGAAATGAAGCTGCAATACCAGACACAGCTAATAGACAGGTGTGACATTGATTCTGGAAGAAAGCAGCCATGTTTTTCTAATTCTGGACAACCTCTTTAACACACCAAGTAGCAGATGTCTTAAATAAACTAGATTATTATTTTGTACAAATGTGAAGTTTCTTTAAATGTTCACTAACTTTTTAGACAGCTTTGTCTCATTTAACAGAACATGATTGACTCTGGACCAAACTATAATGCACTATTTAAAAATGTGGCTGTTTTCTGCCTGAAAACCTCTATAATGTTACTGCCCTACATGTCTCCCTTCTTTCTAATTTGCCATTTACGCCCTGTTACTTGGACGTTCCATCATTAGAAACCACCAAGCTCAATATAACACCGAGAAGGGTAGGTCTCTCTTCTCTAAATAGCTTCACACAGCTTTCTCTGCCTATACATTGCCCTTAGAGGATTATGCAATCTCACAGAAGATGTAGGAGAGTCTATATACTTCTGACTAGCTGTTTGTGTTATTGCGGATATGATGTTAGTCATAGACAGCAAGCAGCTTTCAGGATTGTGCTTAGATCTCCCTTTTTCTGGGTCAGGGATCTATTTACCTGCTGTAACCTGATTTAGAGTCCAGCATCCCTGGATCTCCTATAGTGTGTTCACTTGGGCTGTTCTCAAATATTTGTTTGCTAGTGTTACTTCTGGCAAAATTACATGTAAACAAGCCAGTACTAGTGATAATGAATAGGGTAGGAAGGGCAGACTGCTCTATGTATTACATGCCCCCTTCCTAAGACAGAAATGCAAACTGTGATGCAGTTATAATGAGGCTATTAGCAGCAGAAAAGCTGACAGAACATAACTTATACAATCATAGAACTGGCTTCTACAGCAAGACCCTACACATATTTCAACTTTTGTACCCTTTATAAGGATTTTCCAGAAAATTGACTATTATTGACATATCTTTATGATAGACCATAAATAGAATGATAATAGAGGTGCCTATATAACATTAAATGTTTACAGAACCTGCAAAAGAATTAGAGATAGCTCAGCTTACAGTATACCAACTGGATAGGCAGTGCCGTACACCATATTGTGGCTATGCCTTAAGAGTACAGTATAAGAAAAACGTTTGTCTTTGTACCGTGTTAGCCAGTGGGTAGGAAATATAAAAAATCAAAACAAACTTGAGAGTCTTCAGTAGTTGATACCTTGTTTAATGGCTAACTAATAATGATGGTAGATTACAACGTTTCGAAGCTCTCGGCTTCTTCTTCAGGTATATCTAAAAACCTGAAGATGAAGCCGAGAGCTTCGAAAAGTTGTAATCTACCATCATTATTAGTTAGCCATTAAAAAAGGTATCAACTACTGAAGACTTTCAAGTTTTTTGTTTAATAGTACAGCTCAGTGACATTTACATGAATGGGAGAGAGTAACCAGGTAAAGCCACTATATACAGTAGTGTTTGACACTGTTCTTCTATCCTATACTATAATTTTTCTTATATAATGCCAACATATTCCTCAGTGCTTTACAGAAATTGTCAGTCATTATCCCATATAGGGCTTGCAATGTAAATTCCGTATCAGTGTCTTTGGAGCATGGAAGGAAACTGAAGTACCCAGATGAAACCCAGACCTATGTTGCAAGGCAACACTGCTAACCACTGAGCCACCAAGCTGCCCAATGTGTAATGTACACTGCACCTGCTTTTCCATTGGTGGTGGACCATACAATCAGATGATCTTTTCTAAAAGAGCTACTAAAAAAAGGTGTATCACCTCCGCTAAGCATGTTCAACTGTCACCACCACATTACTGGTATATTATAGTGATAAACAACATATCTTTTGCTATGTATGTAACGTAATAAGGCAGTTGGTACACTCAGGCAGGCCTTCAGTCCTAGGAGCACTGCTACTGCTGCTCAAGTAGGATGGGTGATGTTATATCAGTGGGAGGATCCACTCTAATTGCAGAAGGTAGCACAGGCAGGAGATGGTAGGGGTCTGCTTTGCAACAACAGCCCCCCAGGGAGATGAAGGCCGGTCCCCAGTGCACCAACTGCCTCTTTTGTATAAAACATCAAAGTTTTTCTCCAATCATGACATACACAACTAATGTATGTTGTTCATCACTGTAATGCGCTATGTAATGCAACCAATAACAAAACAAAACACTAATTGTTTTATAAATAACAGAATAAATATTCTGTTTGTAAATATTACTTTAGAAGAAAAATAACCATTTTCAGTAGTGTTCACCTATTTATGTTGTGTTAATGTACACCAATCACTTGCATTCATGTTAGCAAGTGCAAATTCTGACAACAAATTCACGACAGTCTGCGAACTATGCCCAGAAAACATTGCACTCAATTGAGCCCCACTGCAAAATACTAATGAAACATCATTGCTGTTATCTATTCTTCTTAAAATAATGTGAGAAGGGCTCTTATATATGTGCATGTGATTTGGTTACTAAGTGTTTATACATGTGCATATGATTTATAATATAAATAGATTTTTAGAAAAATAATTAGAAGGTACTAAGGTGTCCCTACGCAATAAAATATAAAATAATTCATGATTTGCTTTAACACAAAACTAATGAATGTTTCTTAAGTTCTATATAAGTCAAGTAGATAAACCAGAAAACTGTTAAAAAGAACCATCTGCCCATTAAATTATGACTACATTTTACAGTATACCACAAGACAATGATTCACGAAAAACTGTTAAATAAAGAGTTAATAAATAAACCCCTCACTCAGTCCTGTCTCTTAACAGGATGGAATCTTTATAGGGAGAAAGTACAACTATTCTATAGTCAACGGGGCTTTAGAAATTGAAAGACTGAACTAAAAATGTCATTGGAAGTGAAAATTTACTATCTCCCTACATTTGCATGTCCAAATGGAAAGACCAAGCTCCGGTTTACAATAAGCCAACATTGCTCACATGTT
Source organism: Leptodactylus fuscus (assembly GCF_031893055.1). Classification (NCBI taxonomy): domain Eukaryota; kingdom Metazoa; phylum Chordata; class Amphibia; order Anura; family Leptodactylidae; genus Leptodactylus; species Leptodactylus fuscus. Next base: position 112,294,029 of record NC_134269.1, on the reverse strand, counting down.
AAGTTGTGTGTATCATGTCTTCCATACAGCAGAGCATTTATAAAGTAAACATATGGTTAATGTCTAACCCACAAGATTTGCTCCTAGTCCTCTTTCATTTCAGTCACCTCAGTAAAACGAAGTGTGCATGTTAACTTTTACCACTCAGACATGTATTTGGCAGCCTGAGGAATGACAGAGCTGCAATGGACCTTTGAAAACTAGTGACCATAGGAAATTAGGTCTGGCAGAGATTTAACCCTTCAGGAATCACTGGAAATGTCTTTGGGACAAGCGTTCTACACATTTCAGATATGTTTGACATCTAATTAGTATAAAAAACACAACGAGAAGCCAAAAAGTACTATTATCCCTCTAAACAAAATATCTACAAGCAGCAACAAGGCTTTTACTTCAATACAACAATCCTACGTGTGGATAGAAAAGCCTATTGACAATGCAATAGAGCAACAAAAGGAAAACAAGGACAAAGTGTATTCTTTTACTCTGCATGAGTCTTCTCCATTTGCAGACTCTTAAAAAAATCCTAAGAGCTCAATAAGAAGGGCCCTAAACTAATTGTAGGAGGTATATAATAGAATTTGCCTTCAGTCTGGCCTGTAATAAGTTACAGGAATCCTCACTTCACACAAGGCAGTTCATCCTACTCATTTACTGTCTATTATGGTAAGCTCGTCCTCAAGTGGAATTTCATTGCATACCATTTTATTGCTTTCATACCTATTTTCACTATGAAGTGTTTTATTGAGGGGGGGAGTGACAGTCTGTAAAGAAATGCACTGAAAATCAGCAGAAAATGAGACTTCAAGGAGTCCTTGCAATTAAGGCTCATCTCATTATATGTGACAGTTTTATTACTGGCGCTCCTTGTTAACACGTTTAGAATGTGCAGGGAGACAAGTGTACAACTTTGTTTGGATAATTCACTTTACAGATTTTTTTTTTTATTTGATTTTTCTTGTGATCAATTCATTTGTATCAACTTTTGATTGTAAGAGCCTTGCAGCAGATCTCCCTGCTACTGAAAGTATACATGTCATAGTTATGTTTTAACACTATAAAATACTGTGATTAATAATACAAATAACTAATAATAATAACACAACTAAATATCTATAAATATACATACATAAATAACACAGATTGTAAAATAAGATGTGATTGTAACGTCTACAGTCAGTTAGTTCTCTGGCATGAAGTGTGAAAACAGCATTCTGGTATCACAGATGTGTTTTTCACACTTGTGTCATATCTTCCTATGCCTGAGAAAGCATGATGATACCACAATAAAACATTTCCTCTAGCACAGGATTTAGATTATAGGATAGATCCAGCCACAGAAACAAATCTGCCTTCCTTATATGAATCCCACACATTGCAGGCAGTATCTCCCCTTCCTCTCCAGCTCTCTCTCCCTCTCCATATTCTCATTTAATGACCCTTATACGTTCCTATGTTCTATTGTGTGCAAGAAAGCAAGCCAGCAAATGTTTCCTCTCTCCAGGCTGCAGTATCACTCCAATTCCAGTTATGGCATGTTCACCTTTACAACACAGTCCTATATTACCACTAGCTACTTTTATTCTTTCCAGATTTGACATGGTTTTGGTCTTTATATGATAAATCTCCAGCGAGTTGATGGTAAATAAAGAGCTTTCCCTTCAGTCCTGTTTACCAGAGAAATGAAGTAACACATTGCACACACTGGCATGAGTCCCAAGTATCATAAACTCCATTATATTAATGTTCTTTGGTTACCAAATCACACAAAGCTACAGATCTAAGCATGCTGTAATATATACTATATATATCAATGACTTCTAGGGTCATCACACAGACTCCTCATAGAGACCCCATAACACTCTCATAGCAGCATCAATGCCCATTATTACATAAAGCACCTTATTCAGCCACGTGTGAAGACATATAAACTTGTGTAGCGCTTAAGAAGTGAGATCAGACAGGAATTAGCTTACCTCTGTAGGATAATTTGACCCTTGGCACGTTATTTTTGACATTCTGACAGTTCACCCTTGTTGTTATCGATACTCCCAAGAAAAGAAATGCAATCCCAGTGAAAGAGCCCATGCTGAGGAGCAGTCAGGTCTGAGGTCCCTTATGCAGCCTAGTGCCCTGCTGCAGTCTTGCTGGTATACAAGGGGTCTTCCAACTCGGGAGAACAGGTGACTTAGGTCAGTCTCATTGCAGCAGTCTAGGTAGAAGAAATCCCCTCATCTCTCCTTGAGGATCAGGCAAAAAGATTGGAAACTTCAGAGATGTAGAGGAATAAGAAGGCAGCAGGCACTGGATAATGAGGCACAACTGTTGTGTGGAGAGCAGAAATGAACCAGTGCTGCAGTGCTGGAGCTTACAGATCCATTTGTTTCATAGGAGATCTGGTGGAAGAAACTAATCCTGCGCTTCAGTAAGTGTGTGGGAGCTGAATGAGAGGAGAATGCACCGAGAGGAGCCCACAGAGCAATGCTGCTGACTTTTCCTGTCCACATGCAGAGAGATGACACAGGATCTCCCAGACAGGTTTTCCCTACTACAGCAAAGGCAAACTGACAATGGGAGAACAGGCAAGCTCAACCCACTGCCTTTCCCTGCTGTCACACAACACATGCAAAAACCATCTAGGAGAGATGAGAGGAGGGAACAGAGACCTGCACCAAGCATGTGGAAAGCAAAGCAGCCATTCACACATTCACCTTTAAAGACACAAGACTTTGTGAATACTTGAAACTTACTAGCACTGTCCATCTTGTAAAGTAAGACTTACTGCTCCTTTCATAGACATAAAAGTAGTTACAGGGCATCTCCATAAACTTTATGAGGCTCGTGTAACAAAAATAAAGCCTTAGTGATGTAAAAAGTGTCCTTAAAAATATTGCACATCTATGTAGAATATTGTCATTGCTGCAATATTTATGTATCATCACTGTATAATGATAGAAAAGGCATAAGTGTGCACTATATTTTTCTTGAAAAAAATATAAATGTCAGATAACGTTCACGTTTCTAACATTTTTACAATCTGTCTAAAAAATGATCTTCCCCTCATTCCTTTTGACAACTAATGTGAAAATGCTACTTTTTATATATGACCCCCCCCCCTCCGGTGTCTTTTTAAGGGCCACATTTCCTGCCAATCCTGGTGGGATTTCCCTAGTTAGTTTTCTATTCAGGATAAGAATGGCTCTGCTGGGGATTAGAAATCATATTTGCTGATTCTCCACAGGTTTCTAACAAGTCAAACATATCGAGACACTTGCAGCCTCTTCTAAATCCCTTGATTATTTCATTAGTCAAATTACACTGGTCTCAGCTCCCTGTGCTAGGCAAGAAAGCAAAAGGTTTGCAATAATGTGTCAAATCCCCTTTCAATTGAAGAGATACAATTTTCCATGCTATGCTTCTAGTCAATTACTCCTGTAAACAGGGGAGAAGCGAGCCTTTCACAAACAACATAGGCAGAGCAGGTTAGACATTTGCCCTCTAATATGTTTCAATTGAACAAATTGCAGGGGCTTTGAAATCACCTAATATAATTGCAATACCCTGTAACCCTCTCATGTCAATGCATGGAGAGAGAAGAAAAAAAACTACAAAAACTTTCACCCTGGCAGGTCACATGGTTAAAACAGCAGAATTGTGTGATTTTCATTAATCGGTTCTCAAGTCTAATACTGTAAAGACTTAATTTCATGGTGAAGGAAAACCCAGCGCATCCTGTCATCAGTGCTATTAATGGCTCACTACAGTACACAATAGGGGAAAATGCAATGTTCACAAACTCTTCGGCTTCCTGGCCCATACTCATCACTCCCACGGTTTTGCATCTGCCATATTCAACTATGCTATTGATCAGTGCGGTTATTGTCAAAATAATGGCCGTTAAAAAAAAAAATGTTGATTTTGGTGATTCCCACACTTGTTATATTTAGACGCGGGAATACTTTCATGCTTCAGGCATTGGATTAAAGGTCTTCAATGACAAGAGGCTCCTGTCTGCGTTGCAGGGATTATCACAGACATTCACTCTGTAAAGGAATTCATGCCATTTTGAGATTATTTGCTGCATTTGCCTAATTAATTTTCCCCATTATACAATTCAGAGAATGGTATACACAACACAAATGATGCTCCGTTTCTGGTGTGAAGCTGAAAATACCACACTGAATATGCAAATGGAGTCATTACATTATATTACAGCTATCATGATGAAAGGTCACCATTCACAATCTTCTGTAACACAATAGCGAATCAAAGAATCTGCACATGAGAGTAATTTGTTCAGTGTCTAGTACATAATTACTTGTGGCCTTAACCTTTCAGAGTGTGCACAAGTTTGTGAAACAAATACTATACACATACTTCTGTGTGATAGATAATATGCTAGGGGATGTTTTTTTTTATAGTGCGCAAATAATTCAAGAATAGGCAAATCATCCACAGATTTCTTAAGGACACTTTTATGCAGGCAGCTTTCTTCACCATCATATTTTGTGGCAACAGTTATATGTGCAGCAGAAATGAATGGGCACTTATGTATTTCCATTCACATACTGGGGTAGATTTAATAATCTTATCCAATATTAGACAGTGTAAACTGAATATTAACTTTTTTTTTTTTTTTTTTTTAATGTAGATTGTGAGCCCCACAAAGAGCTCACAATGTACATTTTTCCCTATCAGTATGTCTTTGGAATATGGGATGGAAATCCATGCAAACACGGGGAGAACATACAAACTCTTTGCAGATGGTTTTTGGCCCTTGGCGGGATTTGAACACCAAGACTACAGCGCTGCAAGGCTGCAGTGCTAACCACTGAGCCACCATGTGGCCCTTCTGAATGTTAACTTTGGTGCATGTGTAGACTGTTTTGTCTAAGGGTTCTATTTTGCAGGCAATTATCTGACTGTTCATACAAACATTCACTCCCAATAATCACCATGTCTTAGGGGTACTGATTTAGACTTGAGCTCCGCATTGCAGAAACACAGCTTTTTTTTGTTGCAGATTTTGTTGCGGTTTTTTGAGCCAAAGCCAAGAGTGGAATGAGCAGAAGGCAGAAGTATAAGAATTGTCTATATATTTCCCATTAATTTTGTAGCTATTCTTGGTTTTGGCTCAAAAAACTGCAGCAAAATCTGCAACAAAAAAGCTGTGTTTCCGCAACATAAGGGCCTTAGCCAAACACTGTTCTGAACAAAGTTATAACTGCAATCAGTTCTGGGGCCATAGGTACTGTCACTAATAAGTAAGGGTTGGTTCACACTAGCGTATGTATTCCATCCAGGGAGAGTCTGCATGGAGACCCCCCAGACACAATGCAATTGCAATTGCAGGCACTGTGCTGTCAAAGTACACGGACCCCATAGACTATAATGGGGTCCTTGTGCTTGCCGTGCACTGCCCACACAATTGTATTCCCTCTGGGGGGTCTCCATCCGGACTCTCCCCGGACGGAATACATACGCTAGTGTGAACCAGGGGTAAGTGACACAGTGATTAATTCCAGGATATTTCTCATTACTGAGGTGGTGACACACTGTATACCTGGATGTAGTTTTAACTGCACTCAGTTCTGGGGCCATAGGTGCTATCACTAATAAGTAAGTGAAACACTGATTAATTCCAGGCTATTTCCCATTACTGAGGGGGGTGACACACTGTGTACAAGGTTGTACTGTAGTTATAACTGCACTCAGTTCTCAAGCCATAGGTGTCATCACTGATAAGTAAGTGACACACTGATTAATTCCAGGTTATTTCTCATTACTGAGGGGATGACACACTATGTACCTGGATGTAGTTATAACCGCACTCACTTCTGGGGCCACAGGTGCTATGATAAATGATAAATTCCAGGCTATTTCTCATTACTGAGGAGGTGACATACTATGTACCTGGATGTAGTTATAACTGCACTCAGTGAAAAATTCTGTGGAAAAAAAACAATGCATTTTCGCTCTTTTTTAAAAATTTCTGTAGCATTTTTTTTTTTACCCTGGGTTCATACCAGCGTCTGGTCTCCGTTCTGAGGTTTCCGTCCTCTACATGCAGAAGACAGAAACCTGTCAGACCAAGTCTGGCCGTGAGCGAATGGGTTTGAAAAATGCCTGCAGGTTTCCGTCTCCTGCTCAGTTTCGGTTCGGAAACGGAAACCTGAAAGTGGAGACCCCAGGCGCAGATGTGAACAAGCCCATAGCTATATGGGCCTTAGCCTCATGGTACTTTTACACATACACATATCTAACCGATTGCAGCCTTTTATACATAGCCTTATTTTCTCTTTAGAAGATATGGTCTTTACATTGGTCACATATATTTATCTATAGTGCTGTAAGTCACTGCCTTACTACACAACTACAGTTATTTTCTTCATATTTACAGTAAGATTAATTATAATTTCAGTATGGAACAGTAGTCCTATGTTGAGGTAGTGACTTATATTTCATGCACAGCTCCTCCATTGACTTCTATTGGATACCTAGAGATAGGCAAGCACTATAATTGGAGCTTTTTGGCAGTCACATACAGAATAACTTGCATAAACACTCAAACTGCTGCTCTGTTGAGCTGAGCGATGAATCCCCACCCTCAGACAAGTATCCAATATCCAGTGGATTGAGGAAACAATTAAATGATCAGAATTCTCATTTAAGAGATTCTTTTTTTCATTATGAAATTCTTTCAAACTGTCCTTTGAATATTATTCTTGCACCTAATCTTCAGATTAAACATGAAGAAACCTATCTGTTAGATGGGTGGTACAGTTGCCAAGGCAGTCATGGGATACTCCGGTTATATTGTCCATGAGTCCTATACTTCAGTTATATCTTTCCATTAGGGAAAAAAATTCACACACATTGTTCCAGCTTTTATGAAAAAGCCATGAATTTTAAGCATTTTCCATAGCATTTTATTATGCTAGTCTCACAGCTTATCTGAAAGGGGGCTTGGCATGGGTGTGGTATGGGCTGTGCAATAGTCAGATTTATCATCACTTACGCCCCTTTTCTCCAAATCTATATTAGCTATGAGCAAGCTCACACTTCAGGGGCAAGGCCTGCTGGAGGATGCATCTGATTTATGAAGAGACTTTGTCATAAATTAGGCACATCCTGGTACAGCACATGTATTACCAAGACCAGCAAACAAAATAATTTGCATTGTGTAATGGCAGAAATGCTCTGCTGTAGATCTGCAAATCCTCAAATAATACACAGTCCAGTCACATTAATGTGACCACCTGTCAAAACCCAGAACAACCACCTTTCGCAGAGCGGACCACTGTGAGATGTGCAGGAAGAGAGGGGATGTTGTGATGATGTTCACTGGGATGTTGAGTCATGTTGACTCCAGTGCCGTGGCCAGCTGCTCATCCAGGTTACGCATCCATGGCGCAAACAACCCAATCGAGGTGGTTCCACAGATTCTCGATTGGGTTCAAGTCCAGAGAATTTGCTGGCCAAGGGAGTACGGTCAACTCATCCTGGTGTACCTCAAACCACACACGTACATTGTGAGCTTAATGACACGTCGTATTGTCTTGCTGGTATATGCCATCATCCTGAGGAAGGACAATGCACATGTAGGGGTGAACATCGTCCGCAGGGATAGATGCATACTTGTGTTCTTAAAAAAACATGGAAAAAAAAGCTTCAAGACGAGCATAACCTCACAATGTGAATGACATCAAAACAAACTGGATGACGCATTTCGGAAGATACATACTCCCTTAGTTGTAGCTTGATGTGACTGAAATAGTTAGTTCAATATAGAGAGAGGTAAGTAATCAAGAAGATGAACAAACGGTGTGTTTGGTGTGGTTTTTGATTATTTTCTTCAGTTGTAAATCTGTCTTGTAGTGGACATTTATTTTTTCTCCTCCCCCTGTTCCCATCATTTGTCACATTAATATGACTGGACTGTGCATATACCAAAAACTACTTGTGGATTTTTGCTATGGATTCACCACTGGTTTTACTACTACTACTACTATACCACCATTAGAAGTAGTGAAATCTATGACAAATCTGCAAGAGAATGAGCATGCTATAAACTGTAAAATCTCATTCACCTGCCTGTTACTATAATCAGGTAAAATCTGATAATCCAGTACTTGTTTCTAGCACAGAACTGTAGTATTTTAGGAATCTGACAGGAAGTCACTCGTAATGAAAAACAAGGATGATTTTGTGACATTACTTATTACAAGTTTTCTACCCTTTCTGTATAATTTTCAGTAACCTTTCAATCATTCTTAATGTTTGTTAATTGTCACTTCTCAGAACTCTTTGATGCCAGCATAAGGGAAACATAAAGTCTACCATTCTCTTGTTAGAACTATTATTTCTTAATATATATATATATATATATATATATATATATATATATATATATATATATATTTGGTTTACATTTGTTGTTAAGTTTTATCTTATGCTAAGAGAGGGAAGATGAAAAACAATGGTAGTAGAGCAGTGGGGGAAACAAAACAGAACTGCATCTTACAAAGAAAAGGCAAATGGCAAGAGCCCCCCTACAGGTTTATGGAGTGGCAGATCTTAAGATAATGTAAAGCATGGCAAGCAGGACAGATGTAGTTGTTAGCACTAGAGTGCTAACAAGGTTAAGCAGAATACAGAAGAACCTTGAAAAGCAGAAAGTCACAATCTTATCTGACACTGGAATATATAGCCGGGTGCCCACAGACCTGAGACATGATAAAGATATATTTTGGAAATGCCTTATTTTATATTTTCTAGAACAGATTTAACTATTAATTTGAAGAAAGATTCACTGACATACAATGCATGTTATATGATGTCTAAAGTATAATTAATGTAGAAATTTTTAGATGTGTTTGCTATGAAACTGTCTGGATAAAAGAGGTGAGGCAGAAGCTTTAGTAAAAGTACAATGGTACTCTTGGTAATTGCTTTAAGGCAATTATATATGATTTATATATGATTGATTGGAAATTTTGAATTAGGTTCATTCATGTTGCTATATTGCAGTTATCTATATTATTACTATATTACTATCCACTTTATATAAGCTGATTTCTACTTAAACTAATAGGAAAAAAACATGTCATGCTCCATGGGACTCAATGGGGAGATTTACTAACAAATCTCTGTTAGAATTCTGGCTTCATTTTAGCCCTAAATTATCCTACATATCGTGCTTTTTTTTAATAGACAGTGGAGGTGCAGTAACGGGCCTATTCACTTATCTCTCCCCGTTCCTGCTCACGGCCTCTCATCTTCCCTCTTCAGTCTGTAGGGGGCCTCCATGCACTACCATTACTTCATCACGACCTAATGTGCGGCGCAAAGGGCCCATTGAAGGCTGAAGAGTGAAGAGGAGAGGCCACGAGCAGGAGTGGGTAATGGTGAGTGAATGCAGTCAGGTTCTGCCAATCCAGTAGTTAAAACTGGATCACATAACTGGGAAGAAGTGGCATGCCGACCCGGTTATGCTACTGATAGAGCAAGAAGCCACAGGCTACGTGTGTATAAGTCCCCACTATCCAAAAATAGTATTAATTATCCTGTACTATGAATGCTGAAAAAAAAAAAAAAAAAACGCAATGCGCAAATTAAAAATTCTAGTCACTTTGCTTTCCCCACCCCAAAAAAATCAATAAAAAGTGATCAGAAAGTCAAACATACCAAACATTGGTACCAATAAAAAGTACAACTTTCCGTGCAAATAAAGAGCCCTGACATATCTCCATCAAGAGTACAGTAAAAAAAAAAAAAAAAAAAAAAAAAGTTAAAGGTGTCAGAATACGGTGACCCCAGGAAAATTGTTCATTTTCAAAAAGTGACATTTTATTTGTAAAAGTGGTAAAGCGTAAAAAAAACCCCACAATGCAAATATGGTATTGACATAATTGTAATGACCCACCGGACAAAGATCACATGTCACTTTTAATGCAGCGTAAACGCTGTAAAAACAACATGTAAAAAATTATGATTGTGTGTTATTTTACATGGACCCCCCAAAAAAACATAAATAAAAGCTAATTAAAAATTTATATGTATCCCAAAATGGTGGCAAAAGAAAGTACAACTCGTCATGCAAAGAATAATCCCTCACATAGCTAGGCCAAAATTATACATTTTGAAAGAGAGGAGGGAAAATATTAAAAAAGTTGCGACATTATGGTGTTAAGTAATATATTTTTCCTAGTAGCAGACATGTTTAAAGGAGAATGTCTAAAATATAGTTTGACCTAATTTCTGCTCAAAGTCCCTCATTATACATGCTTGGCTTAATGACTTGCTTAATTGTTAAGTACAAGTAATAGATTAAATAAAGTTTATTAACAATAATTACTCTAAGATAAGAAATCAATGCAACTATCAAGAAAACTAAACCATACATTTGAACTATCATACAAATGCATCCCTAAACCAATAAATAAGGCTACATATACAGTATAAGTAAAAATCTGATATCACATCCTGTGGTTATATTCACACAATAGAGAGTGTTGTGTATTAATCATTTGGTCTCCAAACTGGACACCAAAGTGCTTTGTAAGATCTCCCACAAGCGACAAATAAAGGATGGTTAAAAAGGAGTCATTGACTGCATGACAGTAACAACTGGTGGGGGATTTGTCACTCTTTAAACTGTGACTTGTGGCTGGATCCTGATGGATGGCATTGTGCTCTTGGTAAAATCAACTGGGCCTAGGCAAAATACCAATCTATATCAATTCTATTGGAAGGGACAATATCTATCACATCACAGTTGTCACAGGTTACTTTTATGTGACATTATTATTATCTCCTCATTGTGGAGTCTCACTAATATGTCATCTGTGTTACTCTACATAACTATGGACAGGGTTCTGTTCCAGCAGGACTGTTGTCATAGTGCAATTGAATTGGTCGTTAGAACTTGGCTTTCGAAATCCAGCTAAAAAACCTTCAGGTCAGCTCTTTTAGAGCATACCCCATGTAGCATAAACGCTGCTGAAAAAATGCTGCATGTTACAGTCACTGTATAATGGATGGGTTCCAGCAAATCCCATCCCCGAACTGTGGGAAAATACACTGTGCTGACATGCAGTGATTTCCAAAACCATCACCATCATCTAAATTCCTCTCATACTGCACAAAAGCTACAGTTTTTGGATCCAACACCTGATGACATGATGATATATATATATATATATATATATATATATATATATATATATATATATATATATATATATATATATGATTTATTGCCCGCCAACCAGCTGGGAAGCTAATATCCATATTATACCTAAAAATGCCTATGCCATATAGAGCTACACTTTATTAGCATTTTGTAATATTTTTTCCATCCTTATTTGTTAGTATTCTTCTAATTCTTAACATCATATACAGTTAAGAAAATAAGGATGGACACACTGTTAGGAACCTAATTCTTTAAAGGGAGTCTGTCCGGTCCAAAATACCCCCTAAATCAGAAACATACTTTTATATCCACAAAGCAATGCAGATATTTATCTTTTTATGGATATGCAACAGCCAACTGGTGTTGGGCTTGAATTGCTTTGCCTATACACAGCCAAAAGTGCATTGACTCTCATTGACAATCAGCCCAACCTCAGCTCTTTAACAGTTATTGACACTTACTGCCTCATCCTGCATCATGGCTGTTTGTAGGTAAATATGGTAAACTGAGTCTACCCCTGGTTCAATTGAGTACTAATTTGCATATTGAAAGAAATATTTTCATTGCATCTTATCTTCTTTCTTTATCAGTTCGTGGCTACAATGATATGTTTCTGCTCCTATTAAAGACCCCTTAAACAGTACTATTATTGGTTTAGGAGGCATTTTGGACCTGACAGGCTCCCTGTAACCCATTAACAGTCATTTTTTGTCAATAATATGGGCACTGCACCGTGATAATGACCTTGTGTGCAGAAGGCAATGCATGCACGTGATCAGTTTAGCTTTCTTATCACGGGCGACATCCTGCTAGAATACATGCATGTCCTGTTTCTATTCCTCAATGATGGATGGTGTTTGTAGGTGGGTTAAAGCACCTGATACCTAATTGGGGATCATGGAAGTTAATGGGTTAATGTTTTAGCAATGATTTTGAAAAGTTGCAGCAAAAAGTGACATAACTGCATAGTGTTGAGCTATGGGAAGAATATGCAAGCTTGTTTCCCAGGAAGTAAATAGGGAAAGACTGCCTCTGTATGCTGCCCTCTATGGGAAGTTCCCTTGAACATCATGCCCGACTTTCCAACAAGCCTTTATTGCAATGATGTAGGATTTTGCCAAGTCAGCATCATCCCAACTGTGGGTGGCGCTGTTTCGATCTAATTGTATCTCATCAGCATAGTCTAGGGAGAACTGACTTGGCAGAGGTGAGAGACTTCTAGACCAGATTATGGGGATTTTGTCACTCCTTAGGAAGAGACCACCATTTAGGTGCATGGATTCTTCCCATAATCCCCCACAGTGGAGCGAAAAGGGCTTTGTAAGACTCCATACACCTACATGGTGGTCTCTTCCTAAGGAGTGACAATATCCCCATAATCTGGTCTAGAAGTCTCTCACCTCTGCCAAGTCAGTTCTCCCTAGTCTGTGCTGATGAGATCCAATTAGATCGAAATGGTGCCGTCCAAAGTTGGGATGATACTGACTTGGCAAAATCCTGCATCATTGTAATAAAGGCTTGTTGGAAAGTTGGGCATAATGTTCAAGGGAGTTTCCCATAGAGGGCGGCATACAGAGGCAGTGTTTCTCTATTAACATCCTGTGAAACATATTTGCATATTCTTTCCATAATCCCCCACAGTGGAGCGAAAAGAGCTTTGTAAGACTCCACACACCTACATGGTGGTATCGCCCTAAGAAGTGACAGTATCCCCATAATCTAGTGTGGAGCTGTAATACAGAGGCTGACTGAAGACAGAAATCTCTGGAAAAGTCAATCTGCTGTGTTGGATTTTTTTTTAGTATATGGCAGCTTTAAAATACTGTGGCATAAAACAATTGGTAGGTTGCTCTGTCATGAGCTGTTACCTGGGCTTCTATAATAAGTCACTGGTAATTGTTTTGAGCATACCCAACTACTATATACCAACAATAAATGAAAAAATCCACACAGCAGATTGACTTTTCCAGGAATTTCTGTCTTCAGTCAGCCAAAACTAAGCTATTTTACCATCTAAAATCTATAATTTATGGTCAGAAAACTCTAATAATGTCATATGAAGAAAATTGAAAAATGAGATCCAGATATTATTTGTTTTCCTGTAATCAGGTCATCCTTTTTAATCAAAAAGTTCTTCTAGGTCAACCTACCAGACTATAGAATTACCTTTAATAAATAAACTCTATTAAGCAGTAAATGGTCTATGGTCAACAGGATGCAATGCTTTATTTTTGTTTTGGCTCTGAAAGTATCACCACTCGGTAAAACTTGCTAGGATGTGCCATATCAACATTTCGGGCCATTTATAAGCCATTCAAGGTGCAATACTATGCCGACAATATCATTCAATAAAACAAAAGCTTAACACTTTTCTCTATTTTATGTCAAGATTTTAATGTATACACTTAAAGGTAATGCAGATTTTAGGACAATTGGACTTTAATCTTAGAGCCGAAACTAAGTGAGGACATTTATAATCCAAAGCAAAAGTCCTGACAAATTACAATGGTCTTCATGCATGGTAAGGTCACACAAACTGACCTGTTTCACAGGTCAAGGGCTTGAAACATAAACAGCAGCAAATTTCTGTTTTTATTCAGGCCAAACTAGTGTTGGTTTCTTGGTCACCAGCTTTAAACCACTGAGCACAGTATGGATTAGATAGAAGTGATGTGTGACCCTCGTAAATGAATCTAGTTTACATATGAATAAATCTCAAGCTCCTTAAGTAGCCATGAATCCCTATGGGAGCCACCAAGGATTTCTTTTCCGAAAGGATGCAGAAACTTTGCACCCTGGTTAAGGTATAAAGTGTCCTTCCTTAGAAAAGGCTTAACTTCTGTATCTTTATGTGGGCAATATATCTTTCTTATCAGTATCTCCTGTCTCTGGTGGCATTTTAGAATCAGAGGGCAGTATATGTGTGCATCTGTATACTTTCAGCTTATATTGACTTCTCAGACGGCTTGTAATAATCCAATTGTTACAAAATACATGTTTCTGAAGCCTGGCATAAAACCTTTTATCTTATTACATACGGCAATCTTTTTTTTTTTTTTTTTTTTTTTTTCTTGATTTCTTCTGATACTTAAATGCACTTTGCATTTAATACCATATGGGGACCATATGCAAGCCATCCTCAAGATGTTTTTTTGCAATTTTGTTGGAATCATGATGGGCGGACAGAGCACAAGTGTGAACACCCCCTAAGGGTGTAGTCTACTTAAAGAGGTGGTTTATGGAGAGGTTTCACTGTAACATAATGGACTATCAATGTATGTAAAGCGCTGTGAAATATGAAGACGCTATAAAAATAAGTATAATAAATAAATACTTCCTTATTGACCAGATATTAATCTAATATTTTACAGAGAGGTCCCATGTTTGTGAGCATATGAACCATTCAAATCTCAGTAATACTGAACCCATAGACTTCTATACGCCCCTACTGTACCACAGTGTGCTGATGATTTCAAGCAGGGGGTTCTTCTGTTGGAGTCTGTATAAATACATACAGTAATATACAGAAATGACTTTATAGTATGGACCAAAGGGGACTTTAAGTGCCTCCAAACAACCTCCATGGGACGTATATACCACTCTACATGCAAATTCACATTGATGTTATTTTTCTGCAAATTAAACTGTCATAAGAAAAAAACGAGTAACATAAAAATACTAGCTATAAAATATAGTACATTTTTAAAAAGAGAATGCTAATATAAAACACGTATAAATATATATAAATAACCATTTTATTGCTTTGTTATGGCAATAAATATACAAAATCAAATTTTTAACGTTAGCTCAAAGTTAAATTATTCAAAGTATTAGAAGGTATTTTTACCTTCTTTCCGAATTTTTCGGTTCTTCTTACCAATCACGTAATGGCTGTTGTAGGATTTTACCACTTGTTAATGTGAATTACTGATCATTGCAATCAGCTTCCTCTATTTCCAGGCTCTTAACAATAATTCCGTCTCCATTGACTCCAGGCACTCTTAAATCAGCCATATCAGCTCCTTCTGCTTATCTGCTTGATTAACAATTGCTTTGTAATTGCTACACAAATAAACAGCAATCATTTAACCGAATAGTAATAGTCAACAGCAGTATCATCCAAAGACCGCTTAAGATTATTGCAGGATATAGGTTTCATGACTGTGGTTAAAGCTGACCACACAGGCGGGTCAAATGACTGCTGATATGGGATGACCCATTAATAATATGAGAAGTGGCCAAGAATAACACCCATAAAGGCAGCCATAGGCATTGGAAATGTATCAGGAAAATCACTGTTGAGCTTACAATTACCCTAACAATATGCATATTCAGCTCAGTCAACCGTGCGTGCTAGAGACCGGCAGCTGGCACCTCTGTTCCTGCTTATATTCTGGATAAACAATGGAATCCATGTTTTCCCCTGATGACAACCCTTCAGTAAGGGTTTGCTGGGCCCCTCCATATTATGTTGCTGGTGAATTCCATTAATATTAGTGGACTGTGGTGACAAATTTATATGGGCAATTGGAGCCTCAAAAAAAAACCATTCTTGTGAATAAAACAAACAAACAAAAAAAAATCAGTTAGCTAAAGAATTTATTGTGGAATATATCGGTGGAACAGACAATTATACAATTAATAAGGTTCTGTAACATTATAGTAAATTTAGCTTTACTATAGTGGCTGGTAGTAAACAATAGACTTGTGCTACAGGGACATTTACATAATACAATATTCAGGGATTGTAGCATAAAGAATGCTAGCTGTTACTCCCCTGCACATCATCTGTGTGAGTGTGCCAGTGCTGCCTCACATTTATTGTTTGCCTTGTACTGCTCAGTACTGTTAGTACATTGAAGCTTTAGTCATGGTACCTGTTATCACAGTTGGGTAGTATGGTTAGTAGAGATGAGCGAACAGTGTTCTATCGAACACATGTTCGATCGGATATCAGGCTGTTCGATGTGTTCGATTCGAATCGAACATCACGTGGCAAACTCCAAAAAAATTTGATTCCCCTCCCACCTTCCCTGGCGCTTTTTTTGCACCAATAACAGTGCAGGGGAGGTGGGACAGGAACTACGACACCGGAGGCATCGAAAAAAATCGGAAAAAGTCATTGGCTGCCGAAATCAGGTGACCTCCATTTTAGACGAATAGTGGATTTCAAATCCGGGTCATATGAGACTGTGAACTTTGTGACTATGAGACAGGGATAGCTGTACAGGCAGGGATAGCTAGGGATAACCTTTATTTAGGTAGGAATGTTATTAAAAATAACTTTTTGGGGCTCTATCGGGTGTGTAATTGTGATTTTTGTGACATAAACTTTTTCCAATAGGAATACATTGGACAGCGCTGATTGGCCAGAGTACGGAACTCGACCAATCAGCGCTGGCTCTGCTGGAGGAGGCGGAGTCTAAGATCGCTCCACACCAGTCTCCATTCAGGTCCGACCTTAGACTCCGCCTCCTCCGGCAGAGCCAGCGCTGATTGGCCGAAGGCTGGCCAATGCATTCCTATGCGAATGCAGAGACTTAGCAGTGCTGAGCCAGTTCTGCTCAACTACACATCTGATGTAGCAGGGCCGAGTGTGCATCAGCGCTGGCCAATGCATTTCTATGGGGAAAAGTTAGCTTGCGAAAATCGCAAGCTGACAGGGATTTCCATGAAATAAAGTGACTTTTATGCCCCCAGACATGCTTCCCCTGCTGTCCCAGTGTCATTCCAGGGTGTTGGTATCATTTCCTGGGGTGTCATAGTGGACTTGGTGACCCTCCAGACACGGATTTGGGTTTCCCCCTTAACGAGTATATGTTCCCCATAGACTATAATGGGGTTCGAAACCCGTTCGAACACTCGAACAGTGAGCGGCTGTTCGAATCGAATTTCGAACCTCGAACATTTTAGTGTTCGCTCATCTCTAATGGTTAGCTGTGTTGGATTGCAGCATTGCGGTCTACAGATTGAATTTGATAAATTTCAACATGTGCATGGAATTTGCATGTTTCTCCCTGTTTATATAGATTTCAACCTGGCCCTTCTGTTTTTTTCACACTCTAAGGGAACCTTCACAAGGAGTATACGTTCCGCTCATTCTGAACGTTAAACTCACTCAGAATGACCGCGTAAAAACCAGCTCCCATTGACTTGAATGGGAGCCGGCATATGAGCACTACCCATTGAAATCAATCGGAGGCTTTTTTTCCCTATTGCTTTCAATGTGATATGCACGTATCACATTGAAAACAATAGGGAAAAAAGCCTCCCATTGATTTCAATGGGTAGCGCTCGTATGCTGGCACCCATTCAAGTCAATGGGAGCTGGTTTTTACGCGCTCATTCTGAATTAGTTTTACGTTCAGAATGCGCGGAGCGTAAATCCGTGTGAAGGCTCCCTAAGGACATACCAATAGAAAATTCTATAGCTATGTCCCAATCATGTTAATGAAACTGAGCTGCAATACCAGGCTCTGCCACAACTAAAAATCCGCAGCTGTGAAAGGAATATGTTATTTCTTTTAACAGTTGACTAGTGGGATTGCTAATAGTCAGACTTCCACAACCTAATATTCATGGCCTATTCCTCATGCCAATCCTTCAAATCCTAAAAAAATGGAAAAAGGGGTATTCCCCGAAACGCTGTCCTGTAGCGTCGTATGTAAGAAACCTCAATAAAATGCATGTAAATTCAACATTCTGGGAGTAGCGCAGTTTCCTTCTCATCCATTGGTTTTCATTTCCTGGTTTGTTTTGCCCCGAGGGGGTGTTGGATGGTTCTACTGCTGCTGTGATCTCCAGTGTTACAAGTCTCCAGGCTGCCAACCACATTTTGCCACCATAGAAAGTGGCAGTACATATTTGCTCGGTACTTTTGTATTTGTTCTGTGATAATGGGGACAGTAATGTCACAGTACAGGGATAACATGCACAGTAATGTCACAGTACAGGGATAATGTTCACAGTAATGTCACAATACAAAGATAATGGGGACAGTGATGTCACAATACAGAGATAACATGCACAGTGATGTCACAGTACAGGGATAACATGCACAGTGATGTCACAGTACAGGGATAACGTCCATAATAATGTCACGGTACAAGGATAATGCAAACAGTGAAGTCACTGTACAGGGATAATGCGCATCATGATATCTTAGCAACAGAAATAATACACACAATAAAATATATCACCATATATGCTGCAAAAGGAAACAAAATGATGTTCTAGCAGAAGAATAATGTAGTGGGAGCATAGTCTTATATAATTTTATACAGTGTTATACACAACAAATAATAATATTTTTTTGTTCACAAAAGTGCACAAATTAGCAATATTTATGTGAAAAGTGCAATAAACAGCTACAGAGGCATTTATGTTCCTTACATATATTCTATCGGTATGCATTTACAAACTGGATTTGCTTTTCTATTTGAAATGGAGATCTAAGGCAAACAATTTTCATAGAATAAAGCTGTAGACAGACTACAAATCCTCTGTGTTTTGTATCTTCAGTATATAATGTTATATACAGTAAACTAGATTCAGCTTGCCTCCTATTTATAGCATATAGAATGTTATATGCCCTTGTGCAAATCAGCTCAATTCCAGTGTAAAATCAGATGTGGCACTAAACTGTACATCACATCAAGGCCTCTGGTTTTAATGAGTCTCTTTGATTGGAAACATAATGTCAGGGATGTGTGGGCAGAAACCAATTTACAATATCAGAAATGATTAGATTATATGGGAGATATGAGAGTTTATTTTATGCATTGAATGTATACATGGAAAACTGAAGTATTTAAATTAGCCGTGGGTGGCAGCTCAGTTATCACATTTCATCTAGAATTGTTCTTATGAAATGTTTACTCTCATATCCATTTCTACAGGAATATAAGGACTTCAGCAGCATAATTCATTTACAAGCAGTTGTTTAACTTTTTAGGCTGGCTTCAATTACATGAGTTGTATTCAGACAATTGTTTTGCACCCATGCTAGACACAATTGAAGACAAGCTCCTGCCCCTTGAGCATCGTTCTGTGACTGACTAAAAACCAGCTGCATGCAACTGTAAGGCATAGAGTTTACCCCCGCCCGAACCTAGAGAGTGGTCTCGCAGGTCAGGATGGACTGAAGGTGGATTGAAGGTCTGAGTGTTTGCTACCCAGCTGATTGTATCATTTATGTAGCATTAAAGAGGCAGATTAAGGGCATCCCCATGAGGGATCAAAATAGTGCTGCCAATAAACAATGCAACCAAATTGAGACGAGACCATCAAAGTAGAGATCATTCCTAACTCCTACCTCCTCCTCCCCCATTGGCCTCTATAATGAGTTCAAAGAGTTTTAAGGAGTTCAGACTAGTGTGAGTTTCTAAGTCTGGAGCAGGAGAGGCAGAAATTAGCCTGGAGAGTGGAACTGACCATTGTGGCATGGCTGTCCTTGCTGAAGTTCAGCTAACTAAGTAATGTGCTTGGATTACTTCCAACTATCCCCTGGTGGTATTTGTGGAGGGAGATAAGGATTGGGTAGTTGAATTTTAACTGGTTGATTCTTTTGTTCATGGGGAGATAAGACACCAACCCTGTCTGGCAGAGGTTTTCCCCCTCTTCTATTCAATACACATGCATTTATTGGCTGAGGTGAGAGTATATGTATATAAGGAGTGGGGTGAGATAGCTGTGTCATGTGCATGACCACCTTTAGACCAGCGTCCTGGTAATCTTGTGAACACCTGATTGATTAGAACAAGTGTCAATACTAAACAAACAGTCTACACAATGACCATAACCACACAACATATCTCTTATGATATACAGTATCAGATCTGCCATTGTGCCTTCAAGACAAATAGTCCATCATGAACAAATATTATGAATAGCTTCTGTACTGTAGCTTGTCCACATATCATATTTTAGTTTCCAAGTTATTACGGCTACAAGCATAACTATTACATAATGTCTGGTTATGCTCTATTCTACCAGACATTGCTTTACTTACCCAGAAAAAAAATTGGAATTTCTGGCATTGAAAAAGAATAAGCAATTAAATCACTTTTTGCACTAATACTAATTACTAATGCATCTAAAAAATTAGAATATCATCAAAAAGTTATGGAGTTATGGACTGTTGCTCAGTGGTCAAATGTGTTTTCAGATGAAAGTAAATTTTGCATTCAATTTGGAAATCAAGGCCCCAGACTCTGGAGGAAGAGTAGAGAGGCTGCTGTACACAATTCAAGCTGCTTGAGGTCTAGTGCAAAGTTTCCTCAATCAGTGATGGTTTGGGGAGCCATGTCATCTGCTGGTGTAGGTCCACTGTGTTTTATCAAGACCAAAGTCAGCGCAGCCGTCCACCAGGAAATTCTTGAGCACTTCATCTCCTCCATGCCATATTGCTGCAGTGATGCAGTCATTAAGAAAAATGAGCCCCGACTAAGTATTGAGTGCATTTACTGGACAGACTTTTCTTCATTTGGCCAATATTTCTGTGTTCAGTATTTTTTTTTTTACAGTTGATCTTGTATAATATTCTAAGACAATGACTATTGGGTTTTCCTTGGCTATAAAAGTTGACTGTAAAATGCAAACTGAGGTTTGAGCAGATCATTTTGGCTATTTGATACACTATGTTGCAACTTGATTGGCACTATGGCCCACATTTACTATGGATATAGCATGCATCAAACAAATATTCAACCCATTAATGAGTGTTCAATGTACAATTTCCATTCTACACAGTATTATGGCCATTTCCCAATCAAAGTGAATGGTGGCCAAACTAAGCAATGTGCATAAATACAAAATGAACATTTAATAGTTTTGGTTTTTTTTCTCAGTTACTAAATCTGTAAGCTGAAATCCATGACTAGAAGACTTTGATTGGACTAACTTATAGTTGATATAAAGTTTTTGGTGGACAGATTGTTGCCACATATGGATAGATTTAACATGCATAAACTAGGCCAGTAGGAATGGGGCATAGACTAGACTAAGCATTTTTATCATCAAAAATAGGCCACTATAATAAATTTGATGCATTTTAAGCTTATTCATCTCTGAAAAATTGTTACATGATGTCCCGATATTGGTGTCATATCTTTGGAGAAACCCTTTTATAATTGTTTTGTGGTGTCTAATTTCTTCCAAAGTATTTTTTATCTTTGTTTGAAGAAAATCTTGAATTAGTTGTTTTTCCATTATGGTGATGGTAAATATTAGAGATGAGCGAACACTAAAATGTTCGAGGTTCGAAATTCGATTCGAACAGCCGCTCACTGTTCGAGTGTTCGAATGGGTTTCGAACCCCATTATAGTCTATGGGGAACATAAACTCGTTAAGGGGGAAACCCAAATTCGTGTCTGGAGGGTCACCAAGTCCACTATGACACCCCAGGAAATGATACCAACACCCTGGAATGACACTGGGACAGCAGGGGAAGCATGTCTGGGGGCATAAAAGTCACTTTATTTCATGGAAATCCCTGTCAGTTTGCGATTTTCGCAAGCTAACTTTTCCCCATAGAAATGCATTGGCCAGTGCTGATTGGCCAGAGTACGGAACTCGACCAATCAGCGCTGGCTCTGCTGGAGGAGGCGGAGTCTAAGATAGCTCCACACCAGTCTCCATTCAGGTCCGACCTTAGACTCCGCCTCCTCCGGCAGAGCCAGCGCTGATTGGCCGAAGGCTGGCCAATGCATTCCTATGCGAATGCAGACTTAGCAGTGCTGAGTCAGTTTTGCTCAACTACACATCTGATGCACACTCGGCACTGCTACATCAGATGTAGCAATCTGATGTAGCAGAGCCGAGGGTGCACTAGAACCCCTGTGCAAACTCAGTTCACGCTAATAGAATGCATTGGCCAGCGCTGATTGGCCAATGCATTCTATTAGCCCAATGAAGTAGAGCTGAATGTGTGTGCTAAGCACACACATTCAGCACTGCTTCATCAAGCCAATACAATGCATTAGCCAGTGCTGATTGGCCAGAGTACGGAATTCGGCCAATCAGCGCTGGCCAATGCATTCTATTAGCCCGATGAAGTAGAGCTGAATGTGTGTGCTAAGCACACACATTCAGCACTGCTTCATCAAGCCAATACAATGCATTAGCCAGTGCTGATTGGCCAGAGTACGGAATTCGGCCAATCAGCGCTGGCTCTGCTGGAGGAGGCGGAGTCTAAGGTCGCTCCACACCAGTCTCCATTCAGGTCCGACCTTAGACTCCGCCTCCTCCGGCAGAGCCAGCGCTGATTGGCCGAAGGCTGGCCAATGCATTCCTATGCGAATGCAGACTTAGCAGTGCTGAGTCAGTTTTGCTCAACTACACATCTGATGCACACTCGGCACTGCTACATCAGATGTAGCAATCTGATGTAGCAGAGCCGAGGGTGCACTAGAACCCCTGTGCAAACTCAGTTCACGCTAATAGAATGCATTGGCCAGCGCTGATTGGCCAATGCATTCTATTAGCCCGATGAAGTAGAGCTGAATGTGTGTGCTAAGCACACACATTCAGCACTGCTTCATCAAGCCAATACAATGCATTAGCCAGTGCTGATTGGCCAGAGTACGGAATTCGGCCAATCAGCGCTGGCTCTGCTGGAGGAGGCGGAGTCTAAGGTCGGACCTGAATGGAGACTGGTGTGGAGCGATCTTAGACTCCGCCTCCTCCAGCAGAGCCAGCGCTGATTGGCCGAATTCCGTACTCTGGCCAATCAGCACTGGCTAATGCATTGTATTGGCGTGATGAAGCAGTGCTGAATGTGTGTGCTTAGCACACACATTCAGCTCTACTTCATCGGGCTAATAGAATGCATTGGCCAGCGCTGATTGGCCGAATTCCGTACTCTGGCCAATCAGTGCTGGCCAATGCATTCTATTAGCTTGATGAAGCAGAGTGTGCACAAGGGTTCAAGCGCACCCTCGGCTCTGATGTAGCAGAGCCGAGGCTGCACAAGGGTTCAAGCGCACCCTCGGCTCTGATGTAGGAGAGCCGAGGGTGCACTTGAACCCTTGTGCAGCCTCGGCTCTGCTACATCAGAGCCGAGGGTGCGCTTGAACCCTTGTGCACACTCTGCTTCATCAAGCTAATAGAATGCATTGGCCAGCGTTGATTGGCCAATGTATTCTATTAGCCTGATGAAGTAGAGCTGAATGTGTGTGCTAAGCACACACATTCAGCTCTACTTCATCGGGCTAATAGAATGCATTGGCCAGCGCTGATTGGCCAGAGTACGGAACTCGACCAATCAGCGCTGGCTCTGCTGGAGGAGGCGGAGTCTAAGATCGCTCCACACCAGTCTCCATTCAGGTCCGACCTTAGACTCCGCCTCCTCCAGCAGAGCCAGCGCTGATTGGCCGAATTCCGTACTCTGGCCAATCAGCACTGGCTAATGCATTGTATTGGCTTGATGAAGCAGTGCTGAATGTGTGTGCTTAGCACACACATTCAGCTCTACTTCATCGGGCTAATAGAATGCATTGGCCAATCAGCGCTGGCCAATGCATTCTATTAGCGTGAACTGAGTTTGCACAGGGGTTCTAGTGCACCCTCGGCTCTGCTACATCAGATTGCTACATCTGATGTAGCAGTGCCGAGTGTGCATCAGATGTGTAGTTGAGCAAAACTGACTCAGCACTGCTAAGTCTCTGCATTCGCATAGGAATGCATTGGCCAGCCTTCGGCCAATCAGCGCTGGCTCTGCCGGAGGAGGCGGAGTCTAAGGTCGGACCTGAATGGAGACTGGTGTGGAGCGATCTTAGACTCCGCCTCCTCCAGCAGAGCCAGCGCTGATTGGTCGAGTTCCGTACTCTGGCCAATCAGTGCTGGCCAATGCATTCTATTAGCCCGATGAAGTAGAGCTGAATGTGTGTGCTTAGCACACACATTCAGCTCTACTTCATCAGGCTAATAGAATACATTGGCCAATCAGCGCTGGCCAATGCATTCTATTAGCTTGATGAAGCAGAGTGTGCACAAGGGTTCAAGCGCACCCTCGGCTCTGATGTAGCAGAGCTGAGGGTGCACAAGGGTTCAAGTGCACCCTCGGCTCTCCTACATCAGAGCCGAGGGTGCGCTTGAACCCTTGTGCAGCCTCGGCTCTGCTACATCAGAGCCGAGGGTGCGCTTGAACCCTTGTGCACACTCTGCTTCATCAAGCTAATAGAATGCATTGGCCAGCACTGATTGGCCAGAGTACGGAATTCGGCCAATCAGCGCTGGCCAATGCATCCCTATGGGAAAAAGTTTATCTCACAAAAATCACAATTACACACCCGATAGAGCCCCAAAAAGTTATTTTTAATAACATTCCCTCCTAAATAAAGGTTATCCCTAGCTATCCCTGCCTGTACAGCTATCCCTGTCTCATAGTCACAAAGTTCACATTCTCATATGACCCGGATTTGAAATCCACTATTCGTCTAAAATGGAGGTCACCTGATTTCGGCAGCCAATGACTTTTTCCAATTTTTTTCAATGCCCCCAGTGTCGTAGTTCCTGTCCCACCTCCCCTGCGCTGTTATTGGTGCAAAAAAGGCGCCAGGGAAGGTGGGAGGGGAATCGAATTTTGGCGCACTTTACCACGTGGTGTTCGATTCGAACATTGCGAACACCCTGATATCCGATCGAACATGTGTTCGATAGAACACTGTTCGCTCATCTCTAGTAAATATATAAAATATGATAAGTGCAGTCATTTTATGAAATTAATTGTGAATTCTTGCACTATTTCAACTCTTTCACTCAAGTCACATAAGTAACTCAAACATGAAAAGAGTCTATTTACTTATATCCAAGACTAAATGGAACCTCCTGTGGAGATAATGTTAGACATACAAATATCCTTGAAGGTATTTTAATCAATGAAATCCACCAGTAATGGAATAAGTTATCAATATTTTGAAACCGTCGTATGGTAAGCAATCATTGTAGCCTTAGAACCATGGGAATGTTTCTGTAGACCCTGCCATTTATTATCTATTTTAAGTAATGACATACTATTTTGATATTGTCTAAGTATGGATACCATATGTATGGAGAAAGCCATTCTTCTAAAGTAACTTGTAAAGGGTTTCAACATTCTTATGTCAATTAGGCATGAACAACTTAGTTTGATCAATATTTATTGGTATGCCTGTATTTTAGGATTTTATAAATGAAGCATTTAATCTTATAATTGAGAAGTTTTAAATGTGCTCATACGATATGTATTAAAAGGTCAGAAACCATGAAGATTCACTTTTACAGTAATACTGAAACTTTAATAGAAGATTATGAATGAAGGAATATTAATACCAGATGAGTGAAAACACAGGAATTTACAAAAAAATTTTGATTTTGTTTTCATATGAATGTGAAAGATAAGATACGTACATGTCTTAGCAGCTTATTTTAAAAGATCATAGGTCATACTGATGTGTATCTCAGCAGCTAGAAATGATTTAGCCGCATATACGACCATTGCTATGACTTGCTGAGAATAGTACCCTGGGTAGGCAAGAGGTTGAATGGAAATGGTGAATGGTAAGGCAGGTAGTCAACAAGATTAAGGGGAAAATAAATCTATATATTATTTTTACATGGAATATACTGTCTACCAATAAGTATTTGGACACGTGTGGTAGAATAGAAAAACAACATTTATTCATATTCAATAGTTGGTAGAACCCAGGAGATGCTTCCCTACAGATGGTATTGAGCGACACAATACTCCTGGATGCCTGTTGATACTCCTGGTGTATGTGAGCCATCGGTTGGTTGCGGTTTCTCTGGCCAGCACTTGTCAGTCTCTATCTCCCAGTTACTGGGGTCTGTGAACTTGGGGCACATTCCGGACAATCACGTTCCACTTTGTAATCAGATAGGCCACTGACGATTTTGGGTAATTCAGTTCACTTGCTGTGTTCCTTAAGGATCGACCATTTCTGTGGTACCCCTTTCTCGAAATCAGAAAACTCTGCACTTCATGGCATCTTGCATGCGACTAATGCCAATACACTAATGCCAATGCTGTTTCCTATTTAACGGCAGAAGGCGCCAGTGATTGGCCGAGGCTGTGTGACTGGGCAGTCCTTGGGCTTTAAAAGACTGGACTCCAGGCTCACACGCATGCCTGAACACTAAAGCCGTCGGGGAGCTGGGGGTTATATTAGAAACCTTTTAGACTCCAGTACTTGAAAGAAGTTATGCTGATACACCTCTGATGAGATGTCCCATGAAACAATGGGCATTGAAACGCGTTAACTAGCGCAGGAAGAGTAGGTTAGTGTGCTACATTACAGACTGACTGACTTAACCCCTCATGGAACCTGATTAATATAGTGAGGAGAGTTTCTTATTAAGCACTCTTACCTAGTGATAGGTGCTGCTTTAGGTAGAATACGTTTAGACCCAAACAGCTGGCACTTAATGAGGGACAAAGGCATCTGACTTAGCCTCTAATTCAGCTGATCACATGTTGGGCTCCTCTTACAATATCAGAAGGGTTCCACTTTAGAAAATAATTGTGTCCTACCTTGGTCTCCTCTTACAATTTTGGAGGGGTTCCATTGTAGATATTCTGTTTAACCGGGGTCCCCTCTTATAAATTGGAGGGGTTTTACCTCTGAAATTTCACTGAACAGAGTGCAAACAGCGTGAAAAGTTAAACACATCTTCTTTATTGCACTAAGCGGTTACTTTGCACTGTTCCTGACAGCCGACTTTATTAGACACACTTCCTTACTGCCTGTTATTTTACGTGGATTTTTTTCTTTTCTTTGGGGAATGTTTTAATACATATCATTAAAAGTTATATTTTAAACGTCCTTGGGTAAGCTCGCTTTCCTACTCTTAGTTAAATAACGGTAAATAACGGTACATCATGACTACAGATACTTCAATTGCATGGGTGTCCAAATACTTATTGGTAGACCGTGTATTATTTCTCCGATTATTAGGTTTCTTTTAGGTGACAGCTATAATCATTTTATAGTTATTGTATTTTCATCACAGGCTTATAGATAATAGTCAATGAAAGATTTCCTAGCAAGTGTCCTAACACAGTGGTGTGTCCAAAGATTGTCCAAGTGTTATCCCAGCTCTTAGAGAAAAAGTAACGGAATATACCACAACAGCCTATTATATGGTAAATGTAGCAATACAGCTTCTGTGCGGGATATTGTTCTCCTATTTTTTTTAGTCTCAATGCTTCCTTTAACGTGTGTTTCATATGTACAGTATGTCCTCATGCAATGCTTCAGATTTAGATACTCCCATAGTGTAACATCTGCCCCATGAATACCATATTGTATGTTCCTCAGTATTCCAGCTAGAGATTCTCAGTCCAAAAAGTCTGCCATGAGACCCCTTGTAGTGCCTGCAGAAACATGAGACGAATGAGAGGGCTTTAATTGTATATAGCATGCCCAGAACAACCAGGATTTTCTTAGCTTTTTGCCTTACCACAGGATGCAAATAATAAAGCGCCTGTCCAAAAACATTTTTATATATTCACTGACAGATTAAAATAAAAGGTAAAACTAATCAGCAGTTTTGGATGATGTTATTAATTTGATAATATTTAGTAGGTTGTCTTTTTCTTTACCCACATTCAGTTTTAAATGAGTTTAGTTTCGATGTAATGGCACAATATAGAAAGTTTGGCAAATGTGATAAATGTACATAAATGTGATTGTTATTGTCTTTTAGGTCTGGTGCATAGGAGTATTACAAGTAAAATGAAGCAGTTTAGAACAAAAATGCAATATTTTCACCCTTGAATGTTGTAACATAATCTATCATGTACCCAACAAGAGAAGACCAGAGTGTTTTGACCACATATTTTTCTGCAGTGCTTCAATACAGTAAAATAAAAGACAAATAGAAGACTTTATGTGGAATTTACAATTGGCTCCTTTAAAGGGTATGCGTTAGGGGAAATTTACTTATTTATTACATCATATTAAATCACATATATATGTTAAACATATGTTTGAATGTTTTTTCACCATGTGGTTTTTAGTTTTCCATTTTAAGATCTATATTTAAAATGGATGGTTGCTCATACCTTTCAGGGGACCAGAACAATGGGCGCTTGATTGCCTGATGTAAATGTAAGACTTCAGATTGCTTCCATCAGTCTAGCACATTCAGTCACATCTCTGATCAGACAGCACTCAACTCTTACATTAATGACGGGTACATGTTCATAGTAGGGCTAACCACCTCCCTACTGGATAATGTCCAAACAGTACTACAGTTGAACCATACTCCAAATAGTTATGCCTAATTTTTTTCAAGCCACAGTGTTATGGAATGTAGATGCAACAACAGTGTTAGCAGGAGATTGGCTGACAACTGTGAGCAGTAGAGACTGCTATTTAAAACTAGCACATTTCTGCGAGCCAGGACAGACCCCCAGACGTGTTCTCCAGAGCCCACCGCAAGGCAAGTTGGCCATGGAAGTGATACAAGTCTTATTTGGCAATGTCTGAGGTGAAAAGAATGCTAGGCCCTCCTGCACCTTTCAATCCAGCTTCTCTTCACTCCTGATCTGACTCCATCTTGATTTTTATATTTCTCTATGTGCTGTAATGTGTTGTTCGCAAATGAACCAGCTCTATGTGCCAGCTCTTTCAAGTAAACAAAGGAATTCTTTACTGCTTTTCTTCCTCTGAAGACCGCTAAACCCACCGCTAAATGGTTAGTCCTGCCCCTTTTAACCATACGGTTGCTATCTGAAGAGCATAGAACAGTGTATTAAATAGGGAACCATTTGGGAGCCAAGAGTCTGCTCTTTCCAGTGAGCAGAGCCAAATCATCCAGATCATTGAAAAAAGCTGAAAGTCCCATCACTATATCAATCCCATGATATCTCCGCACTGCATGAGCAGCTAGAAGATTGTACTATTACTGCTGTATGGGGAAAGGGGCATTATCCAAATAATTGAGACAAAAAAAGATTTAGTTGGGAAGGCTACACTGTGATCTCCTCCATTATAGTTGTGTCACATGTGCTGTCTTATAGCATCAGTAGCTAGTCATGGCAGATTGTGTCCCCCATGGAC
The DNA here is from genome assembly GCF_031893055.1 of Leptodactylus fuscus. Classification (NCBI taxonomy): domain Eukaryota; kingdom Metazoa; phylum Chordata; class Amphibia; order Anura; family Leptodactylidae; genus Leptodactylus; species Leptodactylus fuscus. Next base: position 112,264,772 of record NC_134269.1, on the reverse strand, counting down.
AGCCTGCGTGGTACAATCCATGCTGTTTGAATCATGAAGAAAGGTCTGTTACCGGAGATGGTGACCCCCTTCAGAGAACAGAAAGCCATGTTGTTGTCAGGGGGTCACCCTGAGCTCACATGACCCTAAATTTCAGATAGAAAGAAATAGCTAAATAAGCTAATACGAGCGGAGTTATATATATTGGGGGAATATGTACATAATGAATGAAACAAAAAATCTGTAGTGCTCCTTTTAGATGCAGAACTGCATGGCCACCAACAACAACACAGCATATCCAGAAGCAGCTCAACAGCATCCATGTGCTAATACCAAAGCAAAAGAAGAAAATGGAGGGAACAGAATAATTATATATACCACTATTCTAAAAATAAAGGCATGGACTGCATGCATATACATAGAAAGAATCTCATGGCCATTTTTATATTCTCTTTGCAGTAGTAGATCAATATACTAAATGTGGATGTGCGGTCTATGTGTGGTGTGTTGTAATTTTGGATTGCAATGATAAATAGGAAATATTGTTAATAATGGCTATTAATGGAGTGGACATCTGTCATATGACATTAGCAACTTTGCAAGAATTTGAAGAAACTTCACCCAACAAAACTAAAAAAAAAATAAAAAAATCCAAGATTGTAGATTAATATAACTACAGATACGTCCCTGTGGGCATTTGTCCTGCTCTTTTGTGTCACAAAAAGATGCCAGTAGTTGGCAGAAAATGGTCATAATGTGTGGCTTCTTCAAGCAACTCTAGTGTATGGTCTGTTTAATGCTCATTTAGGACAGTCAATGAGACATCTTGTAGTCATTGCATCCCCACTGTGCTCATACCATTGTTAAAGCTATGGGGGTCCTTTCTTCTTCCTTTTGCTATGAGATAAGGAAAGGATTCATTAGTCCAAAGAAATTCTTCATGTGGGAAAATAATAAATATATACTGCAATAATGTGATCCTACAGAAGTTGACTTAGATTATGGTCATATTATTTAGATTTGAGTTTTTGACCACTATATGATATTATTACAATACATTCACAAATAAACACAAACCATACATTCTGGAACAATATATTATCCTCTATACGTATGATAATTAGTGTAATTTTAATAGCTAAAAACAAAGTTAAAACTTGTTATACAAACATGACAGTAAAATTCACACTTAAGTCCTGAGATACTATAGGGCCTGGATGGCTTAGCAGGTTGACGCATGATGAAATCCCTTAATTTCTAGGATGACTGATCAAATATGACCTGTGTTGTTTCTGCCTAATAACATTACCATTTAAAAAGCTGTCCAGTGACCTTTGTGACACTATCTGTGGGTTTTACCTTTATTCTTAGTCAACAGGTATTCCCATCACAGAAGCTGGCTTTATAGTTATGAGTTTTAGAGGTCATACTAGGCATTGTGTAGCTATAAAAAGAGGATCTTCATTGTTTTCTTTGGTGAGTCTATCACTGCTCTTTGAACCATTTTATTCTAAAACTTGTTCTATGGCGCTTTTATTCACAGTGGCCTCAGATCCTTTTAACTTAGAAACTAGCTTTAGCCATGGGAAAAATGCACGTGACTCATGGTTTATGTAATTCTCACATAGTTAATGTTTAGACTTGTAGTAATGATTTATGTAACAAAAAATATTCAATTCCACATGGTATAAAAATATAATAGTTATTTCAAATACATAACATACATTGACCATAGTTTTAGCTGTGGTTCAGACCAAACACTAGAATGTATGGGTTTGAGTGTTTATATCTTACAATCAGGATTGAGCTTCATATTTCTAACAGCTCTATGTGGGTTGGGGGGTGGAAGGCAATTCGCAAAGTGCACTGCACAAACATTCTAGGAGAGGGAGGAAGGATGAGGAGATGTAATCAACATGCAAAGCACACATTTGATGGGGGAGAGGTTGCTTGCAAAATGTGACATAAAAAGTTTCAAGCCACAATTCTTTTAACAGAAAGCCATGCCCCCTTTAGGACATCCTATAGTGCTTTTCTGCCACCCATATTGTTCCCTGTCTCGTTATTTTAAATTGGAACTCTGTATATGATATGGGCTATCAACCTTTCTTTTACCCACCAAGCACGTTGTTAGGATTGGGTTCCGCAGGTTGTCATCAGGTCAGTCTAACCATCCAGCTGTCACCTTACTGAGCATGCTCAGACCTACTGGAGCTGCTCACAAGCTAAGTTCCATTTCTCCCCTATTGCGCATGAGCGGTGAGGTCATCACCACCGCCCCTATTGGGCGGGGACTTCCCTTTAAATAGTGTGGATGCTGGATGCTCACACTTCCACTAAAATTTCCTCAAAGTCCATGGAGTGAATGACAGTAGTTTTCAGGGATAGGCTCCAGTACTCAGGCAGGTTTCAGAGAAGGCCTCTGTGTGGGGTTTCTCTGCTTCAATCTGGGTGCTGTTAGGTAGGACCTGTAAACCCTGAACCGTTAGATCTACACCAGGGCTAGGAGCAGTAGACGCCGTTCCAGCTTGTAGATCTGCGGCAGGTATGGTCTCTGAGATAGCCTATGTGTACTGTCTGACTTCATGTATGGATCCCAGCTGTGTGCGGGAGCATGGGTGTTTGATGGCTCCAAGCTGTGTGCAAGAGCATGCAAACTCCCCTGGTAACTCCAAGCTGTGTGCAGGAGAATGTTCTAAACTTCCGTGGTGGCCCCTAGCTGTTGCAGGGGTAAGTGTGTGTGTTTGTTGGTCTGGGGTGAGTGTTAACCCTTGGCAGTCGTTTGTGTTTCACTTGTACTGGTGCACCTGGCCAGTGAGCTAAACTGGCAGGGTTTTAGTTGCACCTATGTTCACATTGAGTGACTCACAGTATACACTGTTCACATTAAGTATCACCCTGCAGTGTCTTTGCAGCTGTTCACATTAAGTATCACGCTGCAGTGTCTTTGCAGTAGTTCACATTGATGTTCACGCTGCAGTGTCTTTGCAGCAATTAACATTGAGTTCAGACATACAGCCGCCCACCATTGGGCCTGTGAACCTCGCTGTAGTGTTCTACAGCTAAGAGGTTCTGTTGTTCAAAAAATATTTATATATATACACAAAACCGTAACACACGTCTGCACCAATACACAACTTTACCATGAGTCAGTAGCGTGGCTCGCAGCATGGTAACATCACCAGTTGCATTGCTATCTCAGAACAGCTGATCTGCAGGATCATGGCTGTTGTACCCCTGCAGATGTAATATTGATGGCCTGTCCTAAGGTGGGTAATCCTTTAATACTGGGTTCACACAGAAGAAAATTAACAGGATTTTGAGGCAATTCTTCATTTTTTGACCCTCCTACTTCCCACTGCGGAAAGCTGTAGCAAAGTTTAAGCAGCTTTCTCTCACTTACTAGGCTCAGAAGAATGTGCCCCATCAGCAATGGCACCCTCGGCTTATTTTTCTTCATTTTGCTTTGATATATGCCTCCCATTAAAAAGAATGATAGACAGAATCAGGGCAGAGTAGGGCACTGGTATTTAGGCAGATTTTGCCCTATACGGTTTTCCTCATACAGTGGCCCCTGTAGAATATAATGTTCCCATATAGTGGCTACCATACAACATAATGGCCCCCATACAGTGACCTCATGAGTGTCCCCAAACAGTGCCCCTGCATAGTGCACCCTTACCCTTGCATGCTACATGCTCCCTGACCACACACTATATGGCCTTACTCTGCTCCTGCTCCAGACATTTCTTATGTCATGTCATGTCATGTCAGTCCAGAACAGGAAGGAGTGGGAAGGTCCGGGGAGCAGAGAGGTAAGTTATGTAGTAATACTTTCCTCTCACTGTCCTCAGATTCTAACATTTACCTACAAATATCCTTTAAAAAAAATACTGAAATAAAACACTAACAATCATATAGAAAAAAAATAGTTTATTGTAACACAAAATCTACACAGACTACTAAGATTAAAAACAAATAAAGTTCATATGAAGGATGGAGAAACGTGGTAACCCTCATGCAACAGGGTATAAACTAGTTAGTTTGTAAGCATGAATTTAAATAAATAATTCATTCATGAATGTTGATGCAGTAGAAAAAATATCCTTAGTGAATGCTTATAGCAATGATGTTAGATAACCCAAGCAAAGTGCTGACCTATGGAATCGTCAACCAAAAATATAAATAAGTAATGCTGACCCAGCAAGCAAGAAGGAACACATGTAAGGATGCAGGAAGGGTGACTACAATCTCAAGCCTTCAGTCCCATGGCTTCTTCTGGTGGCTGAAGGATGGAAATGGCACGTCACCTTAAATACAAAAAACATAGCTGAGGCTAAATATTTGCCTAATGTCTGAGGCATAATAGTCATAAGGTGGTAGGGTAGGAAGCCTATGGATTTCTACGCTTACTCTTCATTCTGCGATCCAGCTGTATTTTTAACACCCAAGTCAGTAGAATCAGCTGCATACCACCCCTGCCTACAAGGTATTTCTAGTATCTGTAAAAATCATGACAGCATTGAAAACAATAAAATAAATCAGTGCTGTACAATGGATAACGAAATATGTTTAAGGCTACAATGTGTTCAGTCTGTGCTTTCTTATTCTCACTGTATTAGTCATTGAGTACATTCTAGGTATAAAGTTCTCATAACAATTAGTCAAGGAGTTCTGACTTTTCTGTCAGACTTAGACAGGTAAAAATCCACCATAAATGAACAAGAATGTCTTCAATAGAAAAAGTCTAGAATAAGTGGTCTGGATAAATACAATATATATATTTGCCTTATTACTAATGGCCAGGAACAACCTAAGTGTATTAGACCAGTATAAGCCTCAGACATAGCAATGATTAATGGCTTCTATGTCTGTTTCTCTATTTGTGCTGTGTGCACGGAGCTTTGCTTTCCTGTTCAGAACTATACTGGAAAAATTAGGACATCTCAATGGTTTCCATGGATAACAGCACATTTGTGATCCAGACACATTTCTTTTAAATAAGTCCTTCTGTTTATTGTAAAATACATAACCTGAGTGGGCAACAGTTAGAAGTGTATGCTATGATAAAATTTTAATGATTCTGTGACATTTTGTATACTTTTATTCTGTAATATGCTGTAATTATTCTGTATATGTATATTATAAAATTAGCATTTTACAGTATATTGTAATACATATTCAGAGGTCATAGTTTCTAATGATATTACTTGTAAACTCTGTTCAGAAAATGCATTGCAAACATTTATATCAAAACTGTATTATGTAATACTCTGGTAATGGTCTGGTAATGTAAGGTAGTAGAAACCACCACCTTCCAGAAAATGGGCTTAGGTGGGAGAGTAGTTTAGGTCCTTGACCAGCCCAAGATTGGCCTTTTCAATTGAGTTGCGTATTTGCTTATGCTTAGAGCACGGAGTATGTTGATGTAAGGAAGGGTTCACATCTGCGCCCGGTTTCCGGTTTAGCCAATCCAGCCAGTTTCTATCTTCTGCCCTGTGAAACTGGACAGGAGACATAAACCCGGTGGTCAGCTTTCAAACCCATTCACTTGAATGTGTTTGCAAAGATGACCGCCCGTCTTCTGCCTATCCACAGGGAGACCATTTTTTTTTTAACCAGACACAAAATGGGTGTCAGTTGCCTATTGTGGCTCCATTTGGGAGTGGAATATTTCTGGTTCATTGTATGCCAAATACTGTACTGTTTGCTGATGCTGTTGCCTTTACCTCTGACACTTGTAGTTGTGGCAGAGGCAGTGGAGTGCTGGTTGAGAGAGGTGGACTGGGAATGGACAGAGGCCATGGACATTAAATCATATAACCATGGACAGGCTTTTATCCACTAGAAGTAACAGAATGAATGACAGCAAGCAGAGATCTAGAAAACTCTGAGGAATTGATACAGAAAGTAAATTGGAAAATTGTACAACTTTTTACTATACAAACCATAACATTTGTCTCTCAATATTGGACTGTAAATGGCCAACCCCTTTAAGTCTTCCCAATCCTTTTCTTCCTTTAACTAAACAAAAAAAAAAAAACTATGAAGAACTGCTGAAAAAATGGTTGTCTTTCCAAAGAAAGTTGTATACCATTTAAATTTGTTTTTTTTTTTTTTTTTACTAGTATTCTATATACCTTCATATATTCTATTAAAATGTATATTATACACATAGATTCCCAATATTATTATGTTTTCCATGAAAAGACATATGGTTTTCCCATCTAAACAAAAAAAAGGTCATCCTACTATCAGATATTCTGGTCAAATAGATAAAAACTGCAGTAGCCAGCGCTAGAACACATACAGTTTATATCACCCCTGACACCAAACCTACAATGTTTTGAAAAAATTCTTCAAAGGATAGAAAAGTTATGGCACCTGTCATGTTGGAAACACCTAAGTCTGAACTAAATGGTGTGATGGGAAGACAAATGAAGTGACTGTATAATCTGGTCATGTAACCCCAGCACTAGCCCTGAAAGAACTGATAAGTCCAGACTAATTGATGAGGTAGAAGATGTGTATGCCAAGAAAGAGGATTTTGCTAGTCTTGAATATCTCAGTTACATTTCTAATAGTCATCTAATTATTGAATACATTTCATGTGTAACTGCATAGTATAGTTGTTTTTAGGAAAGTCCACATAATATATTTTGATAGTGTTGTGTGATGGTTGAACTGATTTCAGTGTGTGTCTGTATATGTTTGTTCGTAGGGGTCAAAATAACATTGGCTAACATCAAACTTAGAATCAGAGTTTATCTCTTCTACTTGCCCTCCCACCCTCATCCATCAAACCTCGAGCTCCTTTGCTTTATCCTGAATATCAAAGGTTTCTCTTTTTGTTTTCACATTAAGTAAGCAAGCAGTTTCATTCAGAGACTTCTAGTAATTCCGTACAGGGATTTAGAAAACTAATCCTACTACCTTTTTCTACTCACTCTAAGAACACATTCCCATGTTTTACAAAATGACATTATGCCTCTATACTATACAATAGAGACTTTGCTTTTTGTGTCGAGTAAGAAACAAAGAAAATAGGTGCTCGGTGAATTCAATTTAGAAATATAAGAATGGTCTGAATGAGCTCGTGCTATTAACCTAACAGTGGTTTCTGCCTTAAGCAATGATCCCTCCAAAGAGTAAAATCTCCAGTCAACATGAGTGACTCCTTAAGGGTTATTCTAGGTCAGGTCCAGGCAGATGCATTTGGAGAGAGAATCCTGGAGATGTCTATTAAAAAAGAATGTTTCACCTTACCTGTGACTTTTCATCAGTCTCAATATTGTTTTAGACATGCATGTATACTTTGAAAAATAGGATGGAATTATCCCCACTGCATAGCTGTTAATGATAGGAAGAAGGCTATTGAAGCCTAATGTTAGTGTTTCTTAAGGGTTTATGGTGACTGCAAAAACAACTGCTTAGGAAGCTCGGCTTAGTACACCAATTCTACCATGGTATGTTTCTAATGCATTTTACATGAGTTAAAATGGTCTGACAATGTTTTCTTTGTCTCGGCTCCAGTTTAAGCTGTTGAATGTAGTTAGAAAAATGAGAGGTCGCTTTAGACAAATAGCTGCTGTTAGTGCCTTATGCAAACTTTCTGCTTAGTTTAATTCAGTAACTGCGGCTGGCTCTTCAGAAGACGACTCTAAGGACAGCAAGACAGATAACATAGTCTTGCTAAATGACTCTCTTCCTATTTGCGTTACATCCTCAATCGCATCACACTCACTTGAGTACTAACGTCATCTTTTGTCTTACTTGAGTAATACATCTAAGACATTCGGAATTTCCAGATCTTGTGTAGCTAACAATGACAGAAATTTGCTCATGAATAAAATAATATGTAGCATAAACTCTTTGACTGGATTCTGCAGCAGACATGCTGCGATTTTTTTTGAACTCACAGAATGTCAATTATACTTACAGAAATGTCAGTGGTTTCCCTATAGGTAGCAGAAAGTCCACAGAGGAAAAAACTCTGTGAACATTCTGTGACAAGTGCTGCGAGAAAACTTGCAATGTATTTCCAACGTGTTTTTTCCCGCAGCGCTTTTTTGCTGCAGCTCGCTAAATAGGCTCTCAGCCTCAAAGTTTGTTTTGATCACTGGTGAAACCTTGTGCATTTTTATGGAAACTTGTATCTGTCACATTTGAGGCAAAACAGCCAAGTTTTTGCAAATTGGGCATTACCCTGTGACTGAACTCATGAGCAGTTACTTCATACCTACATCTCTCTTGACAGAACTCATATTTCTAAGTTAAACACTTAAGATAACAAAGTAGATGCCTAGAATTCAATAATATCCTGGATATACAGTAACAAACACATGTAAAGAGTATTTGCTTCTAAAATAAAGTCATACTGGAATGTAATCAGTGCTGAACATTACTCAATACTTCATGGATCATATGCATCACTCTATATAGAGGTAAGGTCCTCACTCCTTGGACTTTAATATTAAATGGATTGTTCAGCATTTTTCACAGAAAGAACTTTCTTTCTCTATTATACCAATATGGAAAACACCAACATTTCGGTAGGTATAATTGGCATGCTAAAATTTACAAAAACACTTAAATTTTTTTTTAAATCATAGCACTTCTGCTGTAGATTTTTTTCTTCAACCTGTGGATGGGATCAGCTAGGATCCCATCCACTTTCAAAACAATGTAAAACACAGTGTTTTTTTGCAGGAGTGTGTCCCCAAAGCCAAAATGTTGAGTTTTGTGAAACCCCTGCCTAAAATGGTTGTGTGGCTGATCAGGATCCAGTAGTCTGAAAAGACCACAGACTATAATAATTATTTATAGGTGGTCTACAATGGGGAATAATACTGTGTGCAGGGGCCACTATTAGGCAAAAGAGTGTTTGCAGGGGCCACAATGGTGCATAATGGTGTGTGCAGGGGACACTATGGGACATAATAATGTGGCAGGGACCACTGTGACACATAATACTGTGTGCATGGGCCACTGTGGGACATAATAATGTGTATAGAGGCCACTATGGGACATAATAATGTGTATAGAGGCCACTATGGGACATAATAATGTGTATAGAGGCCACTATGGGACATAATAATGTGTGCAGGGGCCACTATGGGGCATAATAGTGTGTGCAGCGGCTACTATGGGACATAATGTGTATAGAGGCCACTATGGGACATAATACTGTGTGACAGGGACACTATGACGCATAATAGTGTGTGCAGGGACCACTATGGGTATTAAAAGCATGTTCCTGTTATTTCAATAATTTTAACCTTCATTAATATCTGTTAAAAAAAGCAAACTATAAATTGTTAATAAATTGAATATTTTTTTTACAGTTTAAGAAAGTGAACAATAGAAACATAGATTCATAGAGCAGCTTTATTTTTGAAACACGTTATCCGACCTGTGATCTTATCAAAGTGTATTTCATTCCAAACCACCATGAATATTTTCATGTCTGTACTTGATGTAATGGGGAACAAACTGGAAGTCTTATGCACTATTTGGATATAGATGTTAATCTATGATTTGCAACATGCCCTGAGAGCCAAAACAAATGAACTTGTAAAAAAAAATAAATTGAAATCCTCCTGATATCCCTAATTAATGCCAAACATTTTCTTGATTATATAATATTGTATCATCCATGTTGAAAAAGTAATATGTTATGAAACTCCAGGTCTTATTTAGTGCCAAGTACTGTATCTAGGGGAACACCTTTTATCAGGTTGAAGTTGATACATGTACTGTAGATTCCTTGAAGAACTGAATTACTGTACTATTTGCTACATTACCAATATGGTCATTTTGCTGGCAAAATTTCAGATGCTGATACCAATATTTTTTTGGGAAAATGTATCTCTTTAAACACATTAAATATATCATTGTATGTCATATACAGCAAAAAAAAAGTATTAAAAACTCTAATTCCAAAAATGTTGGGATACTGTGAAAAATAAAACAAGAATGTGTTGATTTGGAAACCTCATATAACCATGTTGTTTTGAAGATGTGTAAGATACTAATGCCATAAGCACTAATGAAATCCTAAACCATCAGAGATAGAGGTGACTTATGGATTGTGTTAATATTTGGCTTTTTTTTTTTGCATGATACAGCTTTAACATGCATTTGTGGATTGCATGGCTAACTGTTATTTCTGGAAGTATTCCAGAGCCCCTGTAGACCCTGTTACATATGTAGGCTTGGTCTACCATCAAGGCCCCGGGAAGTGCAGTTTTCACTGCAAATCATCTTGTATCTAGCGAATATATTGAATATATCGTCCTCCTGACGATCCTTAATGGTGAAACGCGTTGAGGAATAGGTTAACTCTTTGACAACCATAGGAGGGCATGGCAGATTGATTTTATGTATTAGGCTAATGTGGGTTATTGTAGTGGACTGACGTGGGGGAACATATATATGCAACAGAGGCTGAACAGGCAAACCATAGTCAGAACTCTACACCCAATAGCTAAATTACTGAATATATCTGCTAATGCCACTACATATATGTTCAACAAAGCCGCTAGCACATATCCTACGGGTTAGTGTGGCTTTCAGTATTGACCTGTATGCTAGAGATTAACAATCTACAGTCCCGAGTAGTTATAGGTATTTTTATGCTTTTATGTCACTGGGTAGGATTTCACATTGAGTTGGGTGTGTCTGGGTTCTCCAGGTATATGCATTCATACACACACAGGTGGGTGGTAAACACTTAGTTGCTTTTAGTATTTATGAAATAAAGGTTATGTTTTAATTGGACCCAAGGGCAGTATAGTGTATCTTGAAAAGAGGGGGCTCCCTTATATCCTGTGATACTATATTATAAATAGGGCCTGACCACACACTATAATGGACGCCTGCAGTTACAATACAATACAAATTTTTGCATCATTCCTCAAATGCTTTAATCAAACGGACATGGGTAAAACCAGCAGAGGTAATGGGCCTAATCTTCCAGATACCCATAGATTGTCAATGCAGGTGGGCGATCTCCAGAAATTTCTCAAAAAACTAGACGCTCACTCCCCTCATAGATTCAGAATGTGGGCCTGCATGTGATGCCATTGGAGAACGCCTATGTAGCTTTAAAGACCTGCTCCATGGTCTCATGGCTCATTCTGTATAAAGAATATATAGACAGATCCCTTACCATCATTTAGGATCAAGAAAACATCAGTGATTATCAGAAGAATATCAGAATCAAAAGGCTCTCGAATCGTGCTCCACTGAGGAACTTCCAAAGAAGGCACCCCAATTTTTATTTGTGATTAAGATGTTTACGTTAGCCGCTCTACAGGCCTTAGTACTCACCTTGTATAACAGACATCCCCTCGCTGTACTTCAGGCCATATGTCAGACTTAAAGTGAATTAAATGTTATCTCCATATTTTGACATCTCCAATGGGACAAAGTAACGCTTCCCCTGTCCCCATACTTGTTTATACTCACCTTAAAAACACTACTACAAGTGGTACACCCAGACATCGATGGCCTCTCCACCATCAAACGCTCCGTACAGTTCATAACCTTCACGGAAGATGTTTTTTTAATATTGAACCCAACTATAGCTTCATAACTCTATTGCTGAAATACAGAGTCCTGTCGAACTACAGGATTAACTTTTCCAACTCTGAGTTGCTTAATGTGTTCCTCCCGAACACAGCCTTTTGCAGACAGTCAAAGCAAGCTCCCCGTTCAATTGGGAATTGGGACTGACCATATGTCTGCAATTACTACAAGATATAAAAGCTTCCAGTCATTCCTATGATGTGCCCTCTTTATCTTGGTTCGGCCAGAAGTACCTTCTCCAAACCTACATCATACCAAAACTTCTGTATAAACTCTATATGCTTCCAATTCCATTCTGAAACCTCTTTCTATGCTTTCTATGTACACTCCCTTTTTGTCTCCTTTATCTGAAAACCAACTCGCCTGGTGCAGCAACTTCTCATTAAGAGCAAAGAAGTAGGGGACATCTTCCTCCTTGATACCACCACTTACTACAAAGCTAACCTTCTTAGCAGATGAATTTTCTTCACTTCCATGGTGATGTCAAACCTTCTTTGGGTTATGAAGATTTTTGGAGTAAGTTTAGTGAGAAACTTCTAGGAGACCTGTTCCACAATACTGCACCTTTCTTAACAGATTCCTTGCAAAGCCTTGCATCAAACTCCAAGCTTACTTCCATTCATTACCTACACTATTGATGGCGTGTCACATGTTCCTCCCTTCCACATATCTTTTTGTCCAGAGAGCTCAACTCCTTTGAGAAGACGACACTTCTGCGCACTCCACAATCAAGATTATTGTCCTACTGCAAATTATTCTTAACCTCCTCTGATCCTTCCTATAAACCAGCTTTCCTCTCTTCCTGGGAATCTACCTATCTTTGGCTACATATACCAACCATTATTTGGCTTACTTTGGGCCAGAATGTCAAGGCTTAATTTTGACTCAGTTTGGTGCATTTTGTCACATTTAAAGACAGTAAGCCCTGAAAACCAAGAATAAAAACAAATATCATTATATAGTTCATCCCTAGTTATGTCTGCAGGTTAATTGCCAACTGCAGCTTTGATCAGTTTAGCAGAAGTCATGCAGATATAGATTAGATAGACAATGTTTCCTGCTGGTTGGAGATGGGCCATAAGCACTAGCATGACATCATGGGAAGTTCAGGTGGATAAGGCTTGTCATGGTGGGGCGTTCAGCTTAGATCCCATTCTGTAATTGAGTGTCATTAAGTCTAATGGAGACAGCACAGTTCTAGAGCATGAATTACATCAGAGAGAAGGGAGGATTACATGTGTGTCGTGTTCATCTACATTATGCAAATCACCCAGTTTTACTAGATACCTGAAAGGCAAATCTAGCTACAGTAGTTGTGTCATAATTTAGAAAGAGGTTTATATAGGTAAATTTAGCTTCAGTGAAAGATGCATCTGTCAAGTTAAGAAACAATTACAGAGCATGAAGGAGGGTTTACCTAGGTATATTTTGGTTGGGCCACCTAATCATGGTTTGGCTTTTACAGAGCCCCTGAGTTTCCATTTGTTAATCACAGTTTGATCACTGCTGACCAACATTGTCAATTCCTTGGATATCTTTTTGAATCTCTTTCCTGTTTTATACAGTTCAGCAACCTTTTCCCGTAGATCCAAGGGCAATTATTTTGCTTTCCCCATGACTCTCAATCCAGAAACATCAGTGGCTGGAGAAATGATGGAACAGTCTGTCTGGATCCCAGAAACTCACTCAGCTTTTATGCACACGCACTGATCACAAGCAAATAGGTCACATGTGAGGATGTTACCTTTAGTAGCCATTAAAACCCCTTTGTGTCAACTTCTGGGCAGGTCATCAGGCCAAAATTACCAGGATATATGAACTTTTGAACAAGGTCATTATGATTTAAAAATAAAAAAAACACAGAAGTTTGATAATAAATGGCTTCACCCAACCACTAACCATGAATGGAGACAAAGTTTTTGTGTTATCATTCATATTCTATGAAAAAAGGCCAAAAAACAAACAAACAAAAAAAATATGCTGGGGTATGTAAACTTTTTAGCACATCTGTATCTGAACATAGACAACAAAGAGTAAAGTCAAGAGATAATACATTTGTGGGTTTTCTTCCACCTGGAGCAAAGATTTAGTTTGTTACTAGAGATGAGCGAACACTAAAATGTTCGAGGTTCGAAATTCGATTCGAACAGCCGCTCACTGTTCGAGTGTTCGAATGGGTTTCGAACCCCATTATAGTCTATGGGGAACATAAACTCGTTAAGGGGGAAACCCAAATTCGTGTCTGGAGGGTCACCAAGTCCACTATGACACCCCAGGAAATGATACCAACACCCTGGAATGACACTGGGACAGCAGGGGAAGCATGTCTGGGGGCATAAAAGTCACTTTATTTCATGGAAATCCCTGTCAGTTTGCGATTTTCGCAAGCTAACTTTTCCCCATAGAAATGCATTGGCCAGTGCTGATTGGCCAGAGTACGGAACTCGACCAATCAGCGCTGGCTCTGCTGGAGGAGGCGGAGTCTAAGATAGCTCCACACCAGTCTCCATTCAGGTCCGACCTTAGACTCCGCCTCCTCCGGCAGAGCCAGCGCTGATTGGCCGAAGGCTGGCCAATGCATTCCTATGCGAATGCAGACTTAGCAGTGCTGAGTCAGTTTTGCTCAACTACACATCTGATGCACACTCGGCACTGCTACATCAGATGTAGCAATCTGATGTAGCAGAGCCGAGGGTGCACTAGAACCCCTGTGCAAACTCAGTTCACGCTAATAGAATGCATTGGCCAGCGCTGATTGGCCAATGCATTCTATTAGCCCGATGAAGTAGAGCTGAATGTGTGTGCTAAGCACACACATTCAGCACTGCTTCATCAAGCCAATACAATGCATTAGCCAGTGCTGATTGGCCAGAGTACGGAATTCGGCCAATCAGCGCTGGCCAATGCATTCTATTAGCCCGATGAAGTAGAGCTGAATGTGTGTGCTAAGCACACACATTCCGCACTGCTTCATCAAGCCAATACAATGCATTAGCCAGTGCTGATTGGCCAGAGTACGGAATTCGGCCAATCAGCGCTGGCTCTGCTGGAGGAGGCGGAGTCTAAGGTCGCTCCACACCAGTCTCCATTCAGGTCCGACCTTAGACTCCGCCTCCTCCGGCAGAGCCAGCGCTGATTGGCCGAAGGCTGGCCAATGCATTCCTATGCGAATGCAGACTTAGCAGTGCTGAGTCAGTTTTGCTCAACTACACATCTGATGCACACTCGGCACTGCTACATCAGATGTAGCAATCTGATGTAGCAGAGCCGAGGGTGCACTAGAACCCCTGTGCAAACTCAGTTCACGCTAATAGAATGCATTGGCCAGCGCTGATTGGCCAATGCATTCTATTAGCCCGATGAAGTAGAGCTGAATGTGTGTGCTAAGCACACACATTCAGCACTGCTTCATCAAGCCAATACAATGCATTAGCCAGTGCTGATTGGCCAGAGTACGGAATTCGGCCAATCAGCGCTGGCCAATGCATTCTATTAGCCCGATGAAGTAGAGCTGAATGTGTGTGCTAAGCACACACATTCCGCACTGCTTCATCAAGCCAATACAATGCATTAGCCAGTGCTGATTGGCCAGAGTACGGAATTCGGCCAATCAGCGCTGGCTCTGCTGGAGGAGGCGGAGTCTAAGGTCGCTCCACACCAGTCTCCATTCAGGTCCGACCTTAGACTCCGCCTCCTCCGGCAGAGCCAGCGCTGATTGGCCGAAGGCTGGCCAATGCATTCCTATGCGAATGCAGACTTAGCAGTGCTGAGTCAGTTTTGCTCAACTACACATCTGATGCACACTCGGCACTGCTACATCAGATGTAGCAATCTGATGTAGCAGAGCCGAGGGTGCACTAGAACCCCTGTGCAAACTCAGTTCACGCTAATAGAATGCATTGGCCAGCGCTGATTGGCCAATGCATTCTATTAGCCCGATGAAGTAGAGCTGAATGTGTGTGCTAAGCACACACATTCAGCACTGCTTCATCAAGCCAATACAATGCATTAGCCAGTGCTGATTGGCCAGAGTACGGAATTCGGCCAATCAGCGCTGGCTCTGCTGGAGGAGGCGGAGTCTAAGGTCGCTCCACACCAGTCTCCAGTCAGGTCCGACCTTAGACTCCGCCTCCTCCAGCAGAGCCAGCGCTGATTGGCCGAATTCCGTACTCTGGCCAATCAGCACTGGCTAATGCATTGTATTGGCTTGATGAAGCAGTGCTGAATGTGTGTGCTTAGCACACACATTCAGCTCTACTTCATCGGGCTAATAGAATGCATTGGCCAATCAGCGCTGGCCAATGCATTCTATTAGCGTGAACTGAGTTTGCACAGGGGTTCTAGTGCACCCTCGGCTCTGCTACATCAGATTGCTACATCTGATGTAGCAGTGCCGAGTGTGCATCAGATGTGTAGTTGAGCAAAACTGACTCAGCACTGCTAAGTCTCTGCATTCGCATAGGAATGCATTGGCCAGCCTTCGGCCAATCAGCGCTGGCTCTGCCGGAGGAGGCGGAGTCTAAGGTCGGACCTGAATGGAGACTGGTGTGGAGCGATCTTAGACTCCGCCTCCTCCAGCAGAGCCAGCGCTGATTGGTCGAGTTCCGTACTCTGGCCAATCAGCGCTGGCCAATGCATTCTATTAGCCCGATGAAGTAGAGCTGAATGTGTGTGCTTAGCACACACATTCAGCTCTACTTCATCAGGCTAATAGAATACATTGGCCAATCAGCGCTGGCCAATGCATTCTATTAGCTTGATGAAGCAGAGTGTGCACAAGGGTTCAAGCGCACCCTCGGCTCTGATGTAGCAGAGCTGAGGGTGCACAAGGGTTCAAGTGCACCCTCGGCTCTCCTACATCAGAGCCGAGGGTGCGCTTGAACCCTTGTGCAGCCTCGGCTCTGCTACATCAGAGCCGAGGGTGCGCTTGAACCCTTGTGCACACTCTGCTTCATCAAGCTAATAGAATGCATTGGCCAGCACTGATTGGCCAGAGTACGGAATTCGGCCAATCAGCGCTGGCCAATGCATCCCTATGGGAAAAAGTTTATCTCACAAAAATCACAATTACACACCCGATAGAGCCCCAAAAAGTTATTTTTAATAACATTCCCCCCTAAATAAAGGTTATCCCTAGCTATCCCTGCCTGTACAGCTATCCCTGTCTCATAGTCACAAAGTTCACATTCTCATATGACCCGGATTTGAAATCCACTATTCGTCTAAAATGGAGGTCACCTGATTTCGGCAGCCAATGACTTTTTCCAATTTTTTTCAATGCCCCCAGTGTCGTAGTTCCTGTCCCACCTCCCCTGCGCTGTTATTGGTGCAAAAAAGGCGCCAGGGAAGGTGGGAGGGGAATCGAATTTTGGCGCACTTTACCACGTGGTGTTCGATTCGATTCGAACATGGCGAACACCCTGATATCCGATCGAACATGTGTTCGATAGAACACTGTTCGCTCATCTCTATTTGTTACCAATATCTCAGATGCCACAGAAATCTGCTTCTTTGTTTTATATGATGCCACATGCAAACTGTGCATTAAGATGGTAAAACCACTGTAATGTTCTTTAAACTCCAGTTCTATGTGTCAGGACTACCCAGCGGGCAGCCCTGAGTATGTGAGATACTGTGACCATTATCTATTATCCATACCAATTTCAACCAAAGCAGCTGACCTTCCAACCCAGCCATGGGGTTAGCTGAAGCTTCTCTTTGGATATAGTTTCCTCATTTTAGCTAGTAGAGGGACATTTTGATTTCTATACACCACTATGTGATATCCATATGATCTAATGGGACACATAGAAATAGTAACCCTAATTCTTCAACCACATAGATACAGTGCCTTGCGAAAGTATTCGGCCCCTTGAACTTTTCAACCTTTTGCACATTTCAGGCTTCAAACATATCAAATTTTAATTTTTGGGGAAGAATCAACAAGTGTGACACAATTGTGAAGTGGAATGAAATTTTATCTTCTGAGCCCTCAAATCAGCAGCTTACAACTGATCTCTTAGTAGTTAAAAAGTAAGAGCTCCCCTGAAGCTGAACAAAAATATTCTATAAAATACGGTAGGAAAAATAAGTGTGAAGAATGTTATAAGACAAACATATATTTTGGGCAGAGACTACCTTTAACCTAAAGACCCTCTACTCTTTTAAACAGTACTCCTGTGCCATCATTGCATCCACAATCCTTTGCCCAGAAAAGGCAGTGAAACTATTTAAAACATAAATATATGCTTCTGTATTCCAAATAAAATGTTCTATGGTCTATTCAGAAAACAAACCAAGGCAGACAGAGCACTCCAAATAAAATATTGTTGGTGCCAGAATAACAGCCGTTCTGCATTTGTGTTTAATTTGTTTGCTAAAAAGTTGACATGTGCACTAAATCTACAATAACTGATTTACTTTGTTCTAACTGGTACCTGAAAGATTGCTTTTTCAGAATTCCTCAAACATTAAAATCAAATACAAAGTCGGAAATTTTAGTGGCTGTTTTTTATAATGGGAAATTACCATGCTATTGATTTTGACACTTCCAAACATAACAAAAGTTTGGAAAACTTGGCTGAGCCCTTAGCGCTTTAAAATATGATTCATACTAATACATTTGATAAGATACATTCACATTGTTTATACAGGAGTATCATTTTTTGTAGCATTTTTTTTTTAAATAGACATGGCTACACTGATTCCAGTGCAGTTGAATTTTTTTTCTTTAGTCTCCACAGGTACTTTTGGTACCTGATATGCTATTAAGACTCTGTAGCAGCACTCTATGTCAGCAGGGCAGTGTCATAGCAAGGGGGACGGTGTAACTTTAGGGTCCATTCACTCGGAAGAAAATTGTGAGAAATTTGGTGTGGAATTACAGCGCTGAAAAAAAAGCCTCACATTGACTTTGCAAGCAGAAAAAGGAAGCGATTGAAGTAAATGGAAGGCTTTTTTTTCAGTGCTGAACTTTCACATCAAATTCCTCACCATTTTCCTCTGTGTGAATGGACCCTTAGGCTTTAATCGGAGCTCAGAATCACATCCCTTGCCTGCTCCTGCCTAACCCTGTTCTTCTACAGTACAAAGCCTAAACATTGTACCAACATTGACTGCTGGTGTAAGGACCGGAATCAGGGTCAGGCAGTGCAAAGTGACACAGCTGGGAAAGCAACACTGTGCAACTAATGACAAAAGGGTTCGTAGGCCCTGCGGCTATAACTATGCTGTAGATCTGAGATGAGGCAGACCAAATCACTTCCTAATTGAACTGCGCCTGCCACGACTCCTACGCTACTGTCCAGGCGGCTAGGGTCAGGGAAGAGGAGGCCCTGAAAGTTCTAGGGACTGGAGTCACGAGGGTCACACTTAAACAGAAAGCACAGTGTAACATGCAATGCAAAACAAAAGACAAAACAGCATGGAACAAGGGAGGACCAAAAGTCCCAGCAAAAACACAGTAGAGAAAGCGAGCTCAGACGAGCCAGAGGTCAAGCCAGGAGATAAGAGTAAAGTACCGAATCAGAAGACAAGGAATAGTCAAAATACAAGTCAAGCATACAATAACCAAAACACAGACTGAAAGATTCTCAGACAGGATAACTGACAGAGCTGGAGACCAGGAATACACAAAGCGAATGGCTGGCAAGGATCCATACCCGGGTGGGGTTTAAATAGCAGCAGAGAAAACCACCCACAACACCTGTGATGACTAATGGCATGGAGAACTGAGAGCAAGGAAAAGATTAACCCTTAATCACCTAAGCACAACAAATAGAACTCTTAATACGTCTCCCGGTGAGGCACTGCGCAGCAAGGAGACCGCGGCGACTCCGTATCCTGACAGCTGGATATGGTGAAAGGTGTCTTTTAAGATCCAACTAGGCTTTTTAGCAACAGATTCCAAAGTACTTTCTACTTTAGTTCTACCTTACAGAGCAATATAAACAATAGAGTGCCACAGCCAGTTCCAACAGATGACTAGCAGGGGTGCTCAATAGTTAAAATTCCAGAAAATAGAGAACGAATGAACTATAAGGCAAAATATCCAATATATCATGTGAAACATTTTTGCAGACACAAACATTTCTTATTACAGTGCCATTCCCCCACATAAAAGATTGTAGTAGTTAAATTATTTTATCATAGATGCCTATTTTGTCCTTCATTGTCTCATACAAGCCATATGTAGGCCTATAATAGGAAATACAGTGAGTCCACAGGCAAAATCCCAGCAAATCAAATATTTTCTTTTTTCTAAAATCTTACCAATATTTAACTATAACTGAACTTGTAAAAAAAAAAACTTTTTACATGCTCTAGTCAGGTTTTCATTGATAGGCTTTTGGGTGCTAAAACTTCCATCTATTGGTAAAACAAAACTTCCGAGGCACTCAGCTGAACATTGTGCCCCTTCTCCAAGTACACAGATAAGTACTTCTGCCATTTTGTTTTAGTGATTAAGGGAGTGTCAGAATCCTGTCCCCACTGATCATAACCTTAGATATGCCTATAATATCACAAATCAAATGTCATAGTTTTTGGGTTTTTTTTAACTTTAGATACATTTTAAAGGGTATTTTTTGTTTGTTTGTTTGTTTGTTTGTTAGAGGGGTTCCTTGAAAGTGAATTTCTTCAACTGTGAAGAAATTCAGCAGCAAATGTTCAATTTATCTGAAGGACAAAGAAGCGGGGAGTGGGCGACAGGTTTGAGTTTATAGTTCTTTCTCCTGCGCTGCCTTCTGATGGTGGCCTTAATCCCTGAATGCAGGCAGGTCTGTTGGCATTGTGATGGGGGCTGAGCCGGCTGACTGCACCCCACTGTCTCGTCTACTGGTCCTTTATCAGTTCATAGCTACCTTCATCTAACTTACATGTTTGTAATAGATTCTGTGAGCGGTATAAATTTAAGATGTGCCAGATAGCAGTCATACCTAGGCTGCAATGAATGTAGGTGAACAGTATCTGTATCTGTGCATGTATGTTGCTTGAGGTGAGTTTACACAATTCAGAATTGGCTTGTTTTGATATGTGCAGGTTTGGAATACTAAGCACCACAGCTACATAGAGACTGTTAGTGCATTAGCACTGCTGTGAATAACCCCTTTAATGTTTTTTCACTAAGTGGTTAGATTGAAAGATAGAAATTAGATAAAATAGAAAAATAGCCCACATGTAGCATATTGGCCCTCTCAGTGCCAACACATTTAATATAATGGTTCCCATGTAACATAATGGTGCTCCACAACACCCTTAAATGTATTGTAATGGCACCACACAGCTCCCCAACAAGGAAAGCCAGGGGGTCCTCTTGAGGGTCCGGAGGCCCCTCCTCAAAGGGGGGGTACTGTCAGGATACGGAGTCGCCGCGGTCTCCTTGCTGGGCGGCGTCTCCCTGGGAGACGTGTTAGGAGTTCTATTGGGTGTGCTTAGGTCATTAAGGGTTAATCTTTTCCTTGCCTTCAGTCTCCATGTCATTAGCCATCAGGTGTGTTCTCTGCTGCTATTTAAACCCCACCCAGGCATGGATCCTTGCCAGCCATTCACTTGGGTTTCCTGGTCCCCCTGCTCAGTCTGATTCTCTGTCTGTTTGTTTTCCATATGTCTCTTGGTTTTTAGACCCGGCTTGTATTTTTGACTATCCCTTGTCTTTTGATTTGGTACCTTTTATTATATCTCCTGGCTTGACCTCTTGCTCGTCTGACCTCGCCTTCTCTTCTGTGTCTTGCTGGGACTTGTGGTCCTCCCTGGTTCCATGCTGTTTTAGTCTTTTGTTTTGCATTGCAGTACACTGTGCTTTCTGTTCAGGTGTGACCCCCGTGACTCCAGTCCCTAGGACTTTCAGGGCCTCCTCTCCCCTTATCCTAGCCGCCGGATAGAAGTGTCAGGAGCCTTGGTAGGCGCACTTCAATTAGGAAGTGCATGGGTCTGCCTCATCTCAGATACTACAGCATAGTCATAGCCGCAGGGCCTGCGACCCCTTTTGTCATTAGTTGCACAGTGTTGCTTTCCCAGCTGTGTCACTTTGCACTGCCTGACCCTGACTCCAATCCTTACATAATGGCTGGCCCTTACCCTAGACAGACCGCCCGGCGGTTTAGTATGGATGCCGAACACTCCGTAACTAACCGCCTGGACGAACTGTCAAGGCAGGTGCAGGACATGGCTGGGTTAATTAACCAAGTCTCGCAGCGTCTGGAGGCTTTGCCTGATCCAGCATCAGCCGCTGCAGGTGCTTCTATTCAATCACCAGTTTTTCCCTTATTGAATACCCGTCAGGATCCTAAAATGCTCTTGCCTGAACGTTTTGACGGTAAACCAGACAGATTCCGAACATTTCGGGAATCTTGCCGTTTATTTTTTCGTTTTAATTTCCTTTCTTCTGAAGCAGAGCAGGTGGCGCTGGTGGTGTCCCTTCTACGAGGGTCACCACAAGACTGGGCCTTGGCTCTACCTGCTGGAGCTCCTGAATGGAAGTTGTTAAATACATTTTTTCAAACGTTAGGTCAGATTTATGATGACCCTAATAGAGTTGCCTTGGCCGAGTCCCATCTGTTGTCTATTCAGCAGGGAGTTAGAACTGCCGAGGAATATTCTACGGAGTTTCGCCAGTGGAGCTTGCAGTCAGGGTGGACAGACAGACCTTTGTTAACCCTTTTTAGACAAGGCTTATCAGATTCTGTAAAAGATGCTCTAGTAAGTCATCCAGTCCCTGAAAATCTAGGAGACTTTATGTCCTTGGCTATTTCTATTGATAGGAGGCTTAGGGAAAGGCGTAGAGAGAAATTAAGCAAACCTGGGTCCTCAGCTAAATCCTGGTCTGTCGTTTCGGAACCTATACCTCCTTCTGCTGTTCCTACCTCTTGTTCTATTCCTAAAGAAAAACCGATGATATTGGGGTCCACAACCGCCTCCAGGAGAAATTATCGCCTAGAAAACGCTCTGTGTCTGTATTGCGGCAAGCCTGGACATATCCTGAGAAACTGTCCAACCAGACCTAAAACCACCGCCGGGAAACGCCAATGCCTGAGTGATTTCCAGGGGGGTCACTCAGGCACACAGGTACCTCCTAATAATATTGAGAAATGTTTACTCCCTGCTATTCTTGTTAATAGTAATAAAACTTTTGCATGTCAGGCAATGGTGGATTCAGGTGCCGCCATGAACTTCATCCATGAAGTGGTGGCGCAAGCTCTAGGAATTGAATTAATTCCCTTGCAATACCCATTTCAGGTATCTGGAGCAGATCTAACCCCTTTGTCTGAAGGGAAAATCTTAGCCCGTACTGCTGAGGTACAGTTTTTTGTCGGCAGTTTACATGTTGAAAAAGTGTCTTTTTGTTATGAAAAAACTGGCTGCAGATGTTATTCTTGGTTTACCCTGGTTCCGTGTACATAATCCAGTCTTTAATTGGGAAACTTCGGAGTTGGTTAGATGGGGAGATTCCTGTACTTCTCATATTAATACTATTTGTACTATCAAAAATGATATCAAAATTCCGGAAATTATTACCGAGTTCAAAGACGTCTTTGACGAGCTCAGTGCGGAGGCCTTGCCTCCACATCGACCTTATGACTGCGCAATTGATTTGGTTCCTGGAGCTAAACTACCCAAAGGTCGCATTTTTAACCTTTCAGCTCCAGAGCGCGAGTCCATGCGCCAGTACATTAAAGAGAGCCTATCTAAAGGACATATCCGACCTTCAGTTTCTCCTGTGGGGGCTGGGTTTTTCTTCGTTGAAAAAAAAGATGGTGGCCTCCGACCTTGTATTGACTACAGGGAATTGAATAAAATTACGGTCAAAGACCAACATCCTCTGCCACTCATCCCGGATCTTTTTAACCAGGTGGTGGGGGCTCGGTGGTTTTCTAAAATTGACCTCCGTGGAGCTTACAACTTGATTCGGATAAGAGACGGGGATGAGTGGAAAACCGCATTTAATACCCCGGAAGGTCATTTTGAATACCTAGTTATGCCTTTTGGTTTGAGCAATGCTCCGGCGGCATTTCAACGTTTTGTGAATGACATTTTTAGGGATCTGTTAGGTAGATATCTAGTAATTTATTTAGATGACATCCTCATATTCTCACCGGACTGGGAGTCACATCAGCAACATGTAAAAGAGGTTCTTCTTAGGCTACGTCAAAACCACCTCTGTGCTAAGTTATCCAAGTGTCAATTTGGAGTCCAGGAGATAGTTTTTTTGGGATATATCCTTACTCCTGGTACCATTGGTATGGATCCCAGAAAGGCATCTGCAGTACTTGAATGGGAGAAACCTACTACCTTAACAGAAGTTCAGAGGTTTCTAGGTTTCGCCAACTATTACCGAAAATTTATCCGAAATTTTTCTTCCACTGTTAAACCTCTCACCGATTTGACCAAAAAGGGGGTGGATCCTGCCTCCTGGACACCAGAGACGGAGGTAGCGTTCGCCACCTTGAAACAACTCTTTACTTCTGCCCCAGTCCTGGTCCATCCTGATCCGGAATTGCCCTTTATTGTAGAGGTTGACGCTTCAGAAGTAGGTGTAGGAGCCGTCCTTTTTTAGGGCACTGAACCATTTACCAACCTCCAACCTATCACCTACTTTTCCAGGAGGTTCTCCACTACCGAGGCCAATTATGATGTTGGCAATAGAGCGCTTCTGGCGATTAAGTGGGCCTTTGAAGAGTGGAGACACTTCCTGGAGGGGGCCAGACATAAAATTACTGTACTGACTGACCACAAAAACTTATTATATTTAGACAAGGCAAAAAGATTAAATCCCCGTCAAGCCAGGTGGGCTCTATTTTTCACTAGGTTTCACTTTGTAATTACCTACCGTCCCGGCTCAAAGAATACTAAAGCAGATGCCTTGTCTAGAAGTTTTGGTCTTAGTGGTAGTTCTGATGGGGAACCTGAAAATATACTTGCTCCTGGGGTAGTAGTGGCAGTTTTGACCTCGGATCTTGAAACCCGTATTCTCAACACTCAGGATGCCGCCCCTAGTGTGCTACCGCCAGGTAAATTGTTTGTTCCTAGCCACCTCCGCTTGGAGCTCTTAGAGGAGATCCACTCCTCTGTTCTGGCAGGTCATCCAGGCATTGCTGGTACTGGGAATCTGTTATCACGAACGTATTGGTGGCCATCTTGGCAACGAGATGTTAAAAATTTTGTTCATTCTTGACCTGTGCCAGATCTAAGGTGCCCCATGAACTTCCAGTGGGTCTTTTACATCCACTCCCGCTACCCAATAGACCCTGGTCACACATCTCCATGGATTTTATTACCGATCTCCCGTCCTCTAAAGGCAAATCGGTAATTTGGGTTGTAGTAGATCGTTTTTCTAAGATGTCCCACTTTGTTGCCTTGAAAAAATTGCCTTCAGCTAAATTGTTGGCCTGGTTGTTTATCCGCCACATTTTACGTCTGCATGGTATTCCTTCTAATGTGGTGTCAGACAGGGGCGTACAGTTTGTGTCCAGGTTTTGGAAAGCCTTTTGTAACAGGTTGGGAGTCTCGCTTTCTTTTTCCTCAGCCTTTCACCCAGAGACTAATGGTCAAACAGAGAGATTGAATCAATCTTTGGAACAGTATTTGAGGTGCTTTGTGTCTGATTGCCAAGATAAATGGAGTGAATATTTGCCCATGGCTGAATTTGCACTAAATAATCATGTCAACTCCTCGACTCGGTCGTCTCCTTTCCACATTAACTATGGTTTTCACCCCAGATTCTCCTCAGGAACAGGCAATGAATTTGCCTTTTCCTCAGTAGAGGATGTTGCTAAATCTCTCTGTACTGTATGGGCTGAAAGCCTGGCATCACTGAGAAAAGCCCAGGCTAATCAAGTAAATTTCGCCAACAGAAAGCGCCGCCCTGGACCTGACTTTGTGGTGGGTGACAAGGTCTGGTTATCCACTAAAAATCTCCAACTTCGTGTTCCATCTACTAAATTTGCCCCGCGTTTTATTGGTCCATATCTCATTTCTGAAATAATCAACCCTGTGTCATTCAAATTATCACTTCCTAGGTCCCTCCATATTCACCCAGTTTTTCATAAGTCCCTACTCAAAAAGTATGTTCCGGCAATGGTCACTCGTTCCCCACCCGAACCAGTGATCGTTCAGGGGGAACTAGAGTATGAGGTGGAACGGGTCATTGATTCACGCAGAGTGCGGAATTCCCTTCAGTTCCTCATACATTGGAAGGGGTATGGACCAGAAGAGCGTGTTTGGGTGGCAGCCAGAGACCTTTACGCTCCTAGATTGGTGGAGAAGTTTTACCGTTCTTACCCTACTAAGCCAGGGGGTCCTCTTGAGGGTCCGGAGGCCCCTCCTCAAAGGGGGGGTACTGTCAGGATACGGAGTCGCCGCGGTCTCCTTGCTGGGCGGCGTCTCCCTGGGAGACGTGTTAGGAGTTCTATTGGGTGTGCTTAGGTCATTAAGGGTTAATCTTTTCCTTGCTTTCAGTCTCCATGTCATTAGCCATCAGGTGTTTCTCTGCTGCTATTTAATCCCCACCCAGGCATGGATCCTTGCCAGCCATTCACTTGGGTTTCCTTGTCCCCCTGCTCAGTCTGATTCCCTGTCTGTTTGTTTTCCATATGTCTCTTGGTTTTTAGACCCGGCTTGTATTTTTGACTCTTCCTTGTCTTTTGATTCGGTACCTTTATTATATCTCCTGGCTCGACCTCTTGCTCGTCTGACCTCGCCTTCTCTTCTGTATCTTGCTGGGACTTGTGGTCCTCCCTGGTTCCATGCTGTTTTAGTCTTTTGTTTTGCATTGCAGTACACTGTGCTTTCTGTTCAGGTGTGACCCCCGTGACTCCAGTCCCTAGGACTTTCAGGGCCTCCTCTCCCCTTATCCTAGCCGCCGGATAGAAGTGTCAGGAGCCTTGGTAGGCGCACTTCAATTAGGAAGTGCATGGGTCTGCCTCATCTCAGATACTACAGCATAGTTATAGCCGCAGGGCCTGCGACCCCTTTTGTCATTAGTTGCACAGTGTTGCTTTCCCAGCTGTGTCACTTTGCACTGCCTGACCCTGACTCCAATCCTTACATAATGGCTCCCCATGACAACCCCACATGAAATATAATGACCCTCTACAGCACCCCCATATGTCATATAATGGCCCGAAAAAGTGCTCTCACATCAAGATAATGCTCTCTGATAGTAATCCCTCATGTAAGATTGTGGGCCCCCATAGTGCCCCTATACTCAACAATTAAGGAAAAATTGGTAAGTAACATTCATTACTCACCTCTTTGTTCTATGATTTCTCTCTGCTGCTGGCTTGCTGTAACTTTAGCACTTGGCAACCAGAGCAGTAAGGAAGTGGGAAGCAGAGTGGTAAGTACTGCATGCAGCTTACCACTTACCCCCTTGGGTGCAGGTAAAAGCAATGTACCCCTTCCATAAGTACTGATGAAAGTGCCTGTTGAGCTTCAAAGTAAGGATGGGCATTCATCTTTGGCGGGTGGGGACAGTACTTTTCACTGTGGCTTGTATGAGATAGTATGGTGTACCGCTGGGGGTACACATACCATGGGTCGAGAACCACTGTACTGTACTGCTAGGGAATATAAAAGGTGAATAAAAAACATTAGTTACCAGTAAGGTGACTATATGTCCTTCATATCATTAACTCCTATTTCTGGCTACATACATGATTTTACCAATGTGTATTGTGTTGGAGTGTCATAAAGCATGACAGAACATCCTCTTAGTTTAATAGTATGGTATTATATTAATGCTATTACATTGACTGGTAGGCAAACATGGCAAATTAAAACCAGGGTAGGGCTAAATTTACAAATTCCCAGCACTGACTTTTAC
This sequence comes from Leptodactylus fuscus, assembly GCF_031893055.1. Taxonomy (NCBI): domain Eukaryota; kingdom Metazoa; phylum Chordata; class Amphibia; order Anura; family Leptodactylidae; genus Leptodactylus; species Leptodactylus fuscus. The sequence continues at coordinate 112,237,384 of NC_134269.1, read as the reverse complement.
TCCAAAAAGAAACTTCGTAGTCTTACCAGTTTTTGTTTTAAAAGCAAATTCTTGTTATATTTACCTAAATAATATTCCAACCATAGCTGAATTTTACTACCTAGTACTATGGGCCATTTACTCTACAAGTATTTAAGCCAATTATTTTCTTCGGAAACTCCTACTAGCTGGACTCCCTGGGCTTTTCAGGCAGTTACTATAATAGCACCTGCAGAATTACTCCAATTAGCCACTCATTCTTTTCCAGTGATATATTTAATAGCATAATCATATCTGAAGATTTTCTATATGAGCAGCTGTTGAATATATACCACCAGTGTAATGTGACTAAAGAAATCATTCTGTTCTGCATGTGAGACTGATATAACTATAATGGATGACTATTCCAGATTTATTGATAAAATCAGTTTAAACCATTTTCCATCACAATATGAATCTGTTGAGCATATCATGTTGCTTTTGATCACATGTCCTTTGATTCATGCATGAAAAATGCAAACTCCATTGTGGAGATTATCAATTTTACGCTTTATTATTTTAGGCTTGAGAAGTATGATAAAACCTAAAGTTAAAATATCCTATATATAAAAGCTCTCATGGGCCTAGGTTTCAAGTTTTATGCAGAAGATTGGAGCAGATAGTCATATTTATTTGTGTAATAATGCAGTTTATTTTTCTGTTAGAGCCTCCGTTGATCAAAGTCTTAGATAATATTGTAAGTACAGCTGGCAGCAGGAGAGGAAAAAACTTTATCAATTAAATACTCATATAGTATATACTTATAATGGAAGATTCAGAAAAAAAAACACGTATAGGTATTATTTTTCGGTAGGGTCTAGATTAAAGGTCACTTCTAGCGTCACATATCAGGCACTATGGCTAAACTAAAACAGAGGAAAATCAGGTAGAAATGAGGCTATAAGGTATCGTCCACGGAATGTTCATTCAGGGCTGGTTCACAAACACCTAACAGGGATACAGAGCAAATCAGTCCAGCCAGATATCTTCAACCTAGCTTTGTAGGCAGTGTCCCCCCCACAAACACCTAACAGGGATACAGAGCAAATCAGTCCAGCCATATAGGCTGAACCCAGCTTTTCAGTGTTTAACCCCAAAACAGGGATACAGAGCAATTACATCCGGCTATGTACGCTCAATCCAGATATCCAGGGTGTGTACCCCCCAAAACCTAGGTGGGAGACACTGAAATTCAGTCCGGATATGTACACTCAATCCAGATATCCAGGGTGTGTACCCCCAAAACCTAGGTGGGAGACACCAAAATTCAGTCAGGCTATGTACGCTCAATCCAGATTTTCACGGTGTGTACCCCCAAAACCTAGGTGGGAGACACAGAAATTCAGTCAGACTATGTCCGCTCAATCCAGATATCGACGGTGTGTACCCCCAAAACCTAGGTGGGGGAGACAGAAATTCAGTCAGGCTATGTACGCTGAATACAGATATCGACGGTGTGTACCCCCAAAACCTAGGTGGGAGACACAGAAATTCAGTCAGACTATGTACGCTGAATCCAATTTTTAAGGGTCTAACCCACAAAGCTAAGTGGGAGACACAGCTGTTCATTCAGTCCATATACGTGACATCCAGCTTTCCTCCACTGAACCCCCCCCCCAAAAAAAGCTGTGGGAGACAGCCGTTCATTCAGTCAGGCCAAGTAGGCTCAAGCCTGTTTTTAATGCTGTACCCCCCGAAGCTAAGTGAGATACACAACAATTCAATCAGGCTACATCAGGTCAATACAATTTTTAAGGCTCTAACCCCCAAAGCTAAGTGGAAGACACAGCCGTTCATTCAGTCAGGCTAAGTAGTCTCAAACCTGTTTTTAATGCTGTACCCCCCCAAAAGATAAGTAGAATACACAGCAATTAAGTCAGTCCATATACGCGACGTCCAGCTTTCCACATGCTGTACCCCCCAATGAAAGTGGGAGACAGCTGTTCATTCAGTCAGGCCATGCATGGTCAAACCTGTTTTTAATGCTGTACCCCCCAAAGCTAAGTGGGAGACACAGCAATTCAATCAGACTACACCAGGTCAATCCAATTTTTAAAGGTCTACCCCCCGAAGCTAAGTGGGAGACACAGCAATTCAATCAGACTATACCAGGTCAATCCAATTTTTAAAGGTCTACCCCCTAAAAGCTAAGTGTGATACACAGCAATTCACTCACGCTATATAAGCTCAATCAAATTTTTGAACAATCCAGATCTGCTAGCAGGTTCTGGCCATTATCACATCCGCAAACATGCCTGGGCCCAGGTGCAGCGGTGAAAACTATTTTGCCATATCTTCCAGGATGGCATCCCTCACCTCGGAGGCAGTGTGCTGTCTGTCCCCCAAGTTGATGAGCTTCAGCATGGCCTGCGGACGTCTCCCCATGCTAGTAGCTGGGGTCGATTCAACAGCGGAGGAGGAGGAGGGTGGTGTTTCAGAACTCCTGCCAGGAATATTGGGCGGGGAGACAAGGCAGGCCGCCACAGTTTGCAACCCGGTCCCAGCCTCAACTACATTCAGCCAGTGTGCCGCTATTGAGATGCAGCGTCCCTGGCCGCATGTACTTGTCCATGCGTCGGTGGTCAAGTGGAACTTTGTGCAACTTAGCGCAGAACTTAGGGCCCGCCTGATGTTACGGGACACGTGCTGGTGCAAGGCTCAACTCACCCTAAGGGCCAAAGACACTGCTGGTGAATTTTGTTCAGTTCCAAAGGACTCTGTGTTTAGATTTGGCTCAGTCGTAGCTCCAGAACAAGCCTTTGAAGACAAGGTTTCCTTTAGTGGCTCCATCTCAGCAGGATGATGATGATGATGATGATGATGATGAAGCTTGGTTAAATCTGGTGTCGGAAGGGAAAGTGGTTTCTGATCTACATCTAAAGTACTGGAACATGTTATTTGGACTATTAACACCTGATCAGAACCCTGTAGAGGTAATGTAGAGTCCGATATTAAACCATTACCAGTAGTAGTGGTTGTATCCAATTCTCCACCTTTGCGGTCCTCTAAATAAAAGTTACCCCCAGGACTTGATGTCAAAATGTTATCAATTTAACAATCAAAATCAAGGTCAATGTCTGGGTCCTCACTCCAATCCACTGCATCAATACCACACAATGAGAGTGATGGTTCTGGAACCATCATTTTAGGGGCTAAGAATTTTAAAGGGGCTAACACTCTGTTGGTATAAGGCTCAACTCACCCAATGGGCAAAAAATTCTGCTGGTGTAAGGCTGAACTCACTCAATGGGAGTTAAGGGTGGGGGCTTTGGATTTCCCATTGCCTATTCTATCTGTGGTTGTCATGGGCAACGTGATTTAAAGGGGTGCTTGTTAATGTTTCTTTAGCTTTAAATTTGGGTTTCTGTCCATCCAATTGGGGAGGAAAGAAGGTTTCCAGGTATTTTTCCACTTTTATAGTGTTTTTTTTTAGTGTGGAAAGTGTATAGTTGATAGGCTGTGATGTTGGGGTAATAGAGGGTCTTTGGTGTGTTAGATGCCCCCAGGCATGCTTCCCCTGCTGTCCCAGTTGCATTGCAGAGGTGTTGGTATCATTTCCTGGGGTGTCATAGTGGACTTGGTGACCCTCCTGAGTCGAATGGTGGGTTCCCCTGAAACAAAGCATTTTTCCCCATAGACTATAATGTGTTTGATATTCGTTTGAATAGTCAAATATTGAGTGGCTATTTGAAATGAATAACAAATATCGAATATTTTACTGTTCGCTCATCTCTAATTATTACAAATAGAATATCTGCTTTTGGGGTTGTGGTACATACTTTGAGACATACTTTGAATATCTGATGCATGATATGGTTTTTGCCTTGAGAAGTCATTTCTTATAGTATAACAATACTTAACAAACACTTTTGGCTAATCCAGGAAGAAGAACCATGAATAATTGCTTCAGCCGCATAGAAATTATTCCCTTAAGCCATCCGTCACTCAGATATTTTATGTACTTAGCATCCATTCCATAACTGCTGAATTCACACACAATTGTAGGATATGATATGTATGTTTTAATAGTATTTTTTTTTTAAATTTTTTCATAAAAACAATGATGAATGCCACCAATGAAAAGTGATGCATGACAATCATGTAACATTTTTGTATATGCTATATAATATTTTTCTTGTTCATACTGTGAGAAGGTAACAGGCAGAGTGCTGGAGTTCAGATATATTAGGCCCAGGTTTCTCACATATGTGTGGTCCAGGGCAGATCTGGAGTACACCTCAGCCCAAGTGTAGATCTTTGGCTCATTACTGGGCCAGAAAAAAGTTGCAGATTCTTCATTGTTTGCATGTTCCATGGAGTGAAAGGAGGTGTATGGTTCTGTCCTGTAACCCTGAGTCTGGTGAAACTATATTGCTCCTGTTTTTAGAGGTAAGCCACACATACAGTTAGGTTATCAGTAGAGATGAGCGAGTACTGTTCGGATCAGCCGATCCGAACAGCACGCTCGCATAGAAATGAATGGACATAGCCGGCACGCGGGGGGTTAAGCGGCCGGCCGATGTCAAAGCGGAAGTACCAGGTGCATCCATTCATTTCTATGCAGCTGATCCGAACAGTACTCGCTCATCTCTAGTTATTAGTTCTGTTAGTTAATTGCTCAGATGAGCAGGTTTTTATTTTGTTTTTGCCTGAAGTTAAGGCTGTATTTTGTTTTGCTTATTTTGTGCCTGAAGCCAAGGTTTATTTATTTTCCTTTTTTTTTTCTAAATAAACCAGTGTGCAGCACATTTTGTGTCCCTGTCTTGACTATTTAGGTCCACACTACTGCTTCTACCGAGCTAACTTCCCCACAATAGTTACATGGTAAACACAATTCTAAAAGATTATTTTAAATCGGGCATAATGAACTGAAAATTACGAAACTATAGTACTGAATGGCAATGGATGAAAGGTCATGGAGGAAGTGTCAAGTAATGGTAACTCTAGTTTTCATAATATTACTATTATTTTGTATCTAGCATGTTTAGTAAGACATAGAGCATATTGTTCTATGTCAGAGCCATCTCTTCTTTAGAAACCATTTATTTGGGGGCATTGTTTCCTGATATCCTGTCAATGTTGTTTTTATCCCCTTCTACTTGTTATTGGTTCTGTCATCGCATATGTGTTCCTATTTGTGTCATTTGTGTTTTGTGTCTGTCATATCTTTCATTTGGTTCCTCTTCCAACCACGTCAGTCATGGGTGAGTAGGAACGATTCATGCTTTTTAGAAAGGATTATGGGAACAAAAGATGTTGAAGGATAAACATCTGTTGCTAGAAGTTGACGGAAGACACCAAAGTCCTTTGGACATCAGAAACTCAGAATGTTGGACACATTTTCGATATATTGCACAATGAATTGTAAAAATAGTGCACAGATGTCATATGTATTTTCCTTCGAGTGATCATGGGTGGGGTTTCAGGTGCTTGTCTTTCTATATATAAAACTATAGATTCATACATTGGATATGATAATGACATCTAGTTAGTCAAATATCTTTTACAATAAATGTCCCGCTAATCCTCTTTCTAGTTTAAAAATTCATTTTTCTTTACCTCAGGTTTTTAAGCAACACATTCAATAGGTTCAATAGGTTTACAGAAACACATTCTATCAGAAATTGTGATGTATACTGCATAAATCCCTGACTTGGGAAGTGGATTATAGTGTTCAACCACCTGAAAAAGATCCTATCAATCTAGCATTCAATGAAATGAAAAGGATCTAAAACTTAACTTTTATTAGATATAAAAGCCCATGTATTTTGTCTTACTTTCTGTTCACTATATATTGCTGATGAAGTAGTATTTCATTATAGAAATGAAGAGGGACAATACATTAGGGAAAGGTAGTAAACACCAACCCTTATAGCTCTGTAAGGGTCCATTCACACAGAATTTTTTGGTGAGGATTTTGGTGCTGAATCTGTGTCAGAATCCACGAGGTAAAAACATCTCCCCATAGAGTTCTATGGGTTTCGCTAACTTTTTTTTTTGCTAGTGAATTCCGCCTGCAAAAACCAACGCAGTCAATGGAAGTCAGAAAATCCACGTGGAGTTGGCAAAAACCACGTGGAAAAACCGCTAGCAGTTTTTTCAAGGTCCATACAAGGGGCTGGAGGAAAAACAACATTTCCTAATTCCTTAAGTGGATTTTTTCCTTGCCAAAATCCTCGCCAAAAAACTCAGTGTGAATGGACCATTAGGGGAGATAGGAACTTCTAGGTGTTTAATAGGTTACATCCATGTCTAACGCCAGGTGCACATGGGCTTTTTCGCCTCCCAGTGAAATCAATGGGACCCAGTCATCTCCTTTTTCCACAAGTGGTTTGTTCCCGCTCGTGGAAAGAAGAAATTACTTGCCCTTTCTTCAGGCAGATTCTGCGGCTGATTCAGCCCACTGACGTCAGCCTCGCGACACCTCCCTCCCGCGTAGGCCCATTCATTTGGGCCTAATCTGGAGCAGAATGCCGCGACTTGATGCCAGTTCACTGCACCGGCATCCAGTCGCAGCTAGCAGTTTTTTGGACAGGAACCTGTGGCGGCCTCCGCATCAAATTCCGGTCCAAAAACCCTGTGTGAACCGGCCTTATACAACCATTTTGAAAACAAACCTGAAGTTTACCCATATAATGGGACCAGGATCCCAGTTACTACAGGTGCTTATTTTTCATATCATAAAGCTGTTTATTTTTTGTACTGGTATCTGAATTAAAATTCATTGTGCTATTTTAAAAGATCAAAATTTATAAAAAAATGTTTTACTCTACTTGGAATACAGAAAAATACTGTATAGAATTAGGCACCTTTTAATTGTCGCAATCTCACTTCAGTAATGGGGTGTTGGATAAATTTGACAAATGTATATATTTTTAAAAATTCCCCGAAGAAATCTCCGCCAATGAGTCTTGATACTGATGTTAACTGAGTCAAATGAATAGAGTAAAGAATTTAGAAAGCACAAGTGATTTCACAATGACTCACTTTACAGCTGATCTGCCAGCTTTATGCGTTGTCCAAGAATAAGGATTCCTCTAACTGCCGAATCTATTTTCTTATCATGTGCCAAATGTCTTTTCTGCTTAATAAGAAAATCCAGTCTTTGCTCCATGTGCCTTCAGCTAAGAACCAGTCATATGTTAAGTATCTTCACCCCCCTCCTCCTCCACAGTCACCATTGTGGTAATGATTGACACTGGCAGCCACCAACGATGGTGGGAGGATCTCCTTCTCCACAGGAGCCCATGTGCATGTTATGGACCAGGGGAGGATCTGTCATCTCTGCAATGATTGAACAAATTGAGTAATTAGTTTACACTATGTTAATGAATATAAGTTAGACAAAAGCACTTTAAAAGTTGCTAGAACATCTTAGAAATAGGTATTGTGCACCATCTATAAGGTCATTACTAAGTAGAGAACACGTATATAGCATGGTATAGAGAAATAGTTTACTACAAATGTTTAATGTTACTGGTGACAGAACTAACCCATTAAATTACTGTAGTGTAGATGTGTTTTATAGAAAAACCAGATATACAGTAGCTAAGTCTAAAGTGGTTGTCCAGAAATAGAAAAATATGGCTGCTTTCTACAAACACTGTACCTGTCTATAAATTGTGTTGTTTATTGCACCTCGGCTCCATTGAAGTAAGCTAGCTGCAATACAGCACATAACATGTAGACAGGTATGTCATAGACTGCTATAGATAGTTAGTTATCAGCCATGTTATTCTAATCCTGGACAACCATATAACTTGACACTTAATGCCTTAACTACATTGTGGGTCAGAATTATCTCAGCTCTTCAATTGTAATGTTTTGTGATAAGATATAACATTCTAGCACCTTATCAGCATCAAGTTAATCTTTGCCACATATGGCTATACAAATTTTTCATCCTTAACACATATTCTGAATGAATAATGATTAATAAATAAAATAACACTTGCTTTGGATTCAAAACTTATACAGTAGCAGGACAAAAACCCTTCAGGCACGGGGAAGTCAATTTCCTGTCTGGTTTACCTTGTAAAATTTGTGCTACTTAGATTTAGGGCAAATTTGCATTTTCTAAATTTAACATATATATATTTTGAATAAATGTATATTTCTTAGGCGCTTAATAAATAATAAGGTGGATGCGAACATTTTATCCTCAAAACAAAAGCGATCCATATAAAGAGTACACGTAAAGGGTGAGGAAGAAAATAAGACATAAATGTCATTGAAGATGATTAAAGACAAGATTTACATTATTTGCATTAGCTTATGGAAACATTGCAAAACCTCTCCTCCAGTCCATGTCTAAACATGGCTAATACATTATAGGAAATGCTTAGCTGCAATGATTTTCATTCAAATGTAAACAAACTGTAAAAATGGCTTCCCCATTTTGTTTAGGCCTTTTTGAACAGTATAATATGTAAACTATTTTAAAAAAAAACTTTTAAAACTTTTGCCACGGCAAATAAAAGTCCAGCTGAAGATGTATATGTATTACATACTCCGGTGTAAGGCCTCATGTACTTGGCTATTTCTAGATTTTAGATATCTTTTGGATGGATCCGTAATACAACACCAATAAACCCCCTTGGGCCTGAGCTTTACTTCTTTGTGCTCTCAGATACTTTTTCTCATTCAAGGTGAGATTAAAGATGAGAAATCATAACAAAATAAGTTCCTTACAAATGTTTGAAAAAATTTGGGTTTGCCTGAACCTAAAATATTTGGGGATCATCATAAACAAATCATTATTAAAATCTATGGGGTAACACGGTGGCTCAGTGGATAGCACTGCAGCCTTGCAGCACTGGACTCCTGGGTTTGAATCCCACCAGGAACAACACCTGCAAAGAGTTTGTATGTTCTCTCCATGTTTGCATGGATTTCCTCCCATTCTACAAAGACATACTGATATGAAAACAAAAATGTACTTTGTGATCCCTATATAGGGCTCATTATTATAATCTGGGCTCTCTTTACACCCCAGAATATAATCGAAGGAGGAGGGGAGGTACATAAAAATAATAAACACTTATACTCATCTTCCTCACCTCTTTAGGGCTCCCTCGCAGTATCCAGTGATCTTTCAGGGTTTCTTGTGCCCTCTTTTAGTCACCCATCTATAATAAAGATCTTGTTACAGTTGCCAATTTCAGGTCTGAACAAGTGGTGGCAAGTTGATAAGTGCTTTAATAGTATTTTTGCACGTACCCATGCATTATATATACATTATATATACATTTATGTAGTTGTCCATCCTGGTATACTTTGTATTATTGTGCAGAAAGTCATTATTTTAAGCTTGGCATACATGACACGATCAGCCAAAAAGCAAGCTGATCAGGGGACAATTTATATCAGTTCATAATGATATCAGCCAATTGGCAGGTTGTATAAATGTTCCTTCCTGACCAATGGACCAAGTAAAATGGCCTTAATCCCATGGAGGTATTTTCTCTTAAAAAATTCTAGAGGAGAGGGGAGATACTTAGTGGGCAGTACTTTGGAGCAATTTTTTAGCACAAAAATATACATATTAGGTAAGTACAGTGTATTTTTTATGGTAATTTCATTGGCAAAAGTTATTTAAGATAACAGTAACAATTTAATGTATATTAAATACTGCACCATTGTCAATTTAGATTTTCTTCTATCCTAACAATATTGTTGCCACAATACACCCTTATTCAAATAAGGGTGACTGGAGGAAACAAATTGTAAAAGGCATAATGTAGTAAAATAAATGAGTGCAGCCAATGCGTAGACATCAAGTAACTCACAAAGAATTCTTGAAGAATGATAATGGCCTTTAACATTCGAAACAAATCCTTTTTGTCAATTGGACAACAGTCATTACCCGTCTTAAGACATAATCCTCATATGTGGGAGAGTAAACTGTTGAAACAAAATGTTAATATCTTAAACATTATCTAAAATAATAGTTTTTCTTTTTTTTTTGCTAATAATCCCTCTCTTAAACCCAACTAATCCAAATATTTATATGATCAAACTGGAGATATGTTTTCTAAATGCCTTCTGTGAAATCTGCCATGGATAAATTATCAAAGGTCTCTTATACTTATCTCTTATATAGCATTAAAGGGGTTTTCTGGCCCCAAACCTTTTCATACTGATGACCCATCCACAGGACCCCACACAGATCAGCTGTTCTAGAAACCTCCAGGTGCCGGAAGCTGCTAGCAGGAGCTGTGTTAGGTCCATTCACACAGTGTAAACGCGCGCTCATTTATTATTATTTTTTTTTATGTAGATTGTGAGCCCCATATAGGGATCACAATGTATATTTATTTCCCCTATCAGTATGTCTTTGTAGAATGGGAGGAAATCCATGCAAACACAAGGAGAACATACAAACTCCTTGCAGATGTTGTTCCTGGTGGGATTCGAACCCAGGACTCCAGCGCTGCAAGGCTGCAGTGCTAACCACTGAGCAATCATGTTACCCCAAACGCGTGCTCATTTTGGCAGAATACATGTGTAAACATAAGACTCCCATTGATTTCAATTATATTTTTTATACGTGTAAAAAATGTCATTAAAGTCAATGGGAGTCTTATTTTTACACATGTATTCTTTACACGTGCAGTCTGTCAAAATGAGCGCGCGTTTACTCCATGTGAATAGACCCTTAAGGTCATCAGTTTGGGGCTGGTAAAACCCGTTGAGATAAACTTTACTACATCTGTTTCAAGTTTTTTTTTTTTTTTTTTTACTTACAAATTTCTCACAAAATGCCTCAGGGCACATGCGGTTTTTATATATGGCTTAAAAAATAACAAATCAGCCCACTGTCGGTTTTCCCATTATATGCCCCAGGTGAAGAGCTATTGGTGCATTTACAAATAGTTTGTCACTGTCAGAAGGGCATTCCTGACAGTGTAACTGGGAACGCCCCTCCTAACAGTCTGTCCGCAGCGCTGTACTTTGAGGGGACGTTAAATACCGCCCAGCCATGATACTGAGTAGAGAGGAACGCCCCCTTAGTACTAGTCTATGGTCAAGTCCTGCCAGGAGGAGGGGGGCATTCCGCACCGCTCAGTGTCATGGCTGGGCGGTGAGGAACGTCCCCTCACAGTACTGCACTGCAGGTAGACTGTCAGGAGGGGCGTTCCAGGTTATACTGTCAAGAACACCCTTCTGACAGTGAAGAACTATCGGTAAATGCATCGATAGCTCTTCACCCGGGGCACATAACGGGAAAACCAACAGTGCACTGAATTCAGCACACTGTCAGCTTTCTGGTCGTATATAAAACTGCATGTGCCCTGAGGACAGGAAAAGTCCAGTATTTCACAATGAAATTAATATAATGTATGGCACTTATTGACCTAAATGTGTTGTCTTTATACCAAATCTTCTGCATATGTAATGGAAAGCTCCAAAACATACATCAAACCTATTCATTGGCCTTTTTTGACAATAAAATAAGTTTATCAATGCTTGTTTGCATTGTCCTTTTACACTGGCCAATTTCAGTTGGGAGGAAAGATCACTCTTGAGGCTATAGATTGACATGCTGTTGATAATCTTGGATTTTCTATCCTGCATTAAAGATGGCATCAGCTGACAGATCAGCTTTTGCTCACTTGACAGCTGATCTGGAGCACATATACATGGAACAATTTTCAGGAAGTGTTCTGACAAATACTTGTTTCCGATAATAGAATTAAAATTTCTGAAAAATATTTCCAATAAATTTTAAAGTTTATAAGAGAATTAAATTATAGTGCATCTAATGTTTTGGTCAAAAGACTAATGGAAATAGGCAGTGTTCTTATAGTTACATACATGTTCTAAAAGGTTTACTTAACTTCAAATGAACTTGTCTGCATCTTATCTATAGAGCTGTTCTGCTTATATTTGTCTTATCTGAAAAATCACAATTCTTCTTGAGTCAATCTAGCCTGGAATTGTTTACATTTGGTTTGCACATGTTCGGTTCATTTGCACAGCAGTCTATCTATAGAGGCCTGTCACTTGAATATATTTTTATACGGTATAGATTAAGTGCAGAAATAGAGGTAGTAATTTCCATTCACTTCTTCATTTTACAGTGATATGTTTATGTAATGTCTATGGAAAGCTTTTTGGACACATTTAACATATCTGTCTTTCTTTACATTACACTTTGTTATTAATTCTATGTTTATTTTTGCAAAAATCTATACTATTTAAGGCACAGTGTTATGGTAACTCTTAACAATGTATACTTTGTCCAGCTAGTGTATCCAACTTGCAGTTTTATTTTCTGTATTATTTAGACTAAGGATAGTCATCGAAGAAATTACAAAGCCGTGTTTGTTGTGCACCAGTGGTGGTCAACTTGAAAGGCAGCAAATCTTTTCACAGCCAATAAAACTGATTCTATGGGGCAGATTTAAGACTTCCATATTGTATGACAGTCTTAGTAAAGAACCTGACTGGTGCAGAAACCAAGAAATTTATGAAGAGGTTGCAGCTTCTTCATAACTCTGTCAGACATCCTTGTACCAGAATGGAAATCTACACTAGTTAGGAACTGGCCTAGATTTCTATTGCAACGAATACTAGACAAATAGCATGAATTACAACAAATCTGTTGTGCTCAGGCACCCATAACCCAGCCTGTCTTCATCCCTGTTAAACGCACATTCACACAATTGTGATAAGCGAGGTGTGGATCAGGGCTTGTAGTGCACTTTTGTCACAAGGCCTTTCTGACATAAAACTGGCATATAGGGAATTGATGAATTCCCCCCTATGTGTATGTGAACTCTGGCTGTGACTTCATATAGGTGACAACTAGAGAAGAGTGAATTTTGCACAAATAAGTTATAGAGAAACTGTTCACAATGGTGGCATTTTTCTCGGTCATTGAATATAGGTAGAATGATCAATGATTGGTTGGTTTAGAGCTGTCACCCTTGGTCATTTAAAGTAGATTAATGACTATGAGATACCTTTGAACCTAACGTGGTATAATACCGTGCCCAAAAAATTCCAGTCATGGCTTTTAGAACAATCAGGGCACTTTTGATTTGGTCCAAATTTATTCTGTCCAAATAGAATCTGACATGAAAAAATGGATTCCCTCATCTCTGGTGCCAACCACAATCCCCTCATGATCGTGACAATCACTGTCCCCTCTTTTGTGTGAGGTATTAGAACAAAGTTTTAATCTCCTGCATAGACAATACCTCATTTAATCTTACCCTCTATTGGTGTAAAATAGACAGCAAGAGTGGTTTTCACAGTTTCCTCAAAGTTCTGGTCTCCTGGGTTCAAATCTGACCAATGGAAACATCCCATGGAGTTGGCATGTTGTCCCCATGTTTGTATGGATTTCCTCTGGGTGGTCCTTTTCTGTCCACAGTATAAAAACATACTGATAGAGGAACTGGATTGTTAGCTTTATGGTTCACAGTAAGGGATGACAAGGTCTGTAAAAGGAATGTGGATTATTTTGGGGCTGCATACGTGAAGTAAATAAATAAGTCCATGTCTTTTGTATATCACTGCCCTACAGTATACAAAATTAAATATAAAGAATTTATAGGAGTTATCACTTACTCACAAAACAATGGAACATGGATTTAGTCAATAGTAGATATATTGAGTTTTCACCTAGCTTCAATATACTAAATAGTCAGTTTTTTTCACCAGGTCCAATGATTTGGTCAATTATATAGTTGTGTTTTTATCAATGTTGCAATGGTGATATAATTTATAATTTAAATATAAGTGCAAGGAACAGGCAGACACCTGTGTCATTGGCTATTGGCATTATTGTCAAGGACCATCTTAAATTAATCTGCATTTACTTGGAGTAAAAACTTAATTGCATACATATCCAAACCTTATATAAAGGTTTATTATCCTATAGACAATATTTTTAAAATTATTCCATCATAGACCTGTCTCTATTAGGCTTTACCAATATAACTTAGTTAATACTGCAGAGACTTCAGATGTAGAGCTAAAAGCTATTCTCTGATGCCTTCACTAATGCAAAAACTGAGTAGACTGAATTGAGGGCTTAGAGCTTTCGCCAATAGTGTACTTTGGTGGAAGTAATCCCTTTTTAGCATAAAACTTAAATGGATGGTAGACCTTCATTGGTTTTAGGTATTAGCCTTCATGTTCTTTGTAGTCCAAGTGGGCATTTATCCCATAGCCAGGTATAGTTAATGGGCTGAATGACCTTTCTGAGTGAAGGGAGCACTTTAAAAAGAAGGATTTATAATTCTGTTCAGGTTGAATAGGCCCAATTATTTTAAAACAACTCTGAACTTTATCTCAAAAAATGTACTAGACAATCCAGAGTATTTTTACAATAGGTATCACAAAGAAGTCATTATAAACCGCCTGCTCATAGCAAATAAACCAGGAAGCACACTAGGTCACACATGCAGTAGTCAATAAATATACATCTTATCATCTACAGTACAGTATATCACAATTTATAGATTCGCTTCACGTTCGAGTTATGTGCTGCAAAGAAAATGCATCATATTAAAGATCAATAATATATGAGGTTTGTATTAAATTGCCCTACCATAAAATGAACAGGTTTTATTTTAGTAATTCCAAATTGTTTTTCATATATTCTTATATTACACTAATACAATAAAGTGTATTGCACTGTATGCTTTGGTATGAATAATATGTAGAAGAATTACCATACCAAATGCAGACTCTAAAAACAAGTGTCAACTAAAAGTTTAGCATGTTCTATAGCGGGGCATGGTAATACTTAAATTCTGTGCTAAATGCTTTTCATTCTGTATAGCATATATAAGAAAATATATAAACAAATGTAATGAAAATGTGATCTTAAAACTTTGCAACCCGCCTTGTCTGTGCCCTTGGAATACCGTTCATTCATCATGATACATTTCATCATTCAAATGTTGATTAATGGCATGACCTCACCTACTCAAGCCAAGTATGTTTGACTATGGCTGTAATAACCTGGTTGGCTGTAATGGAAATTGTCCAGGAAGATTACATTGATAATGATCATTATTCATTTTGAAATTTCAATTTTTTTTTTCTTGCAGATACTACAACTATATTTTGTTAATTAGTTTTCTAAGAAGAATGTTTCACTTGTTCTATCAAATGTACAGTTTATGAGCTTAAGGTACACACACAACATAAGAAAGATGTAACCAAAACTTTGGATTTAATGTATATGTCAGTTCCTAACATAACATTGTACAATATTATATAATATGTAATATAATATCTAATATGATAATATATAACATTATACAGGGTGTCTGGAAAGTAAGTACACAAAATGAAAGGGTGGACTATAGCCGGTATATAAAGCAGTTTTTATTAATGAACATGTGACCGTAAATGCACCGTTGTGGCGCTGCAGGTAGACCGTGATGTCAGTTTCCTATCTCTCGCTGCAGCATGTGAAAGGAGAAACGAAGAAGAGAAAGGGCTTTAATGGAAAATCAGTTTAATCACTGTTACTTATTACAAGAATTGCTCGAAGTGCTGGCCGCCTGCCTCGATGCAAGCAGTGCAATGCTGGGAGATGGATTGATGCACCTGTTCACAGACTCCTGGCATGGCCCTCACCACGACAAAGGCAGCCTGGATATGGTTCATGAGTTCTTCGCAGGTTAGCATAGGCGTTGTGTACACGACAAACTTGACATGTCCCCATAAAAAAAAAAATCAAGTGGAGTCAAATCCAGCGAGTGAGGGGGCCACAGCACAGGTCCTCTGCGATCGATCCACCAATTCAGCCATCGGTTGTTGATGTGTTCATGGATGATGCGGCCAAAATAGGGAGGTGGTCCATTCTGCTGGAGCCACATCCTTGCCCTCATGTTCAAAGACACGTCTTCGAAAAACACTGGCAAATGATCCTGCAGAAATGCACTGTGTCGGTCTACCTGCAGCGCTACCATGGTGCATTTCCAGTCACATGTTCATTAATAAAAAAATGCTTCATATACTGGCTAAAGTTCATCCTTTCATTTTGTGTACTTCTTTTCCGGACACCCTGTATAATAGGCAGTTTAACCATTCTTGACAGCATTATGTGCAAAGGATTTTAGTAAAATGTACTAAATGTGAAATTTTTATAATTTTTTGTTTGCTTGCTTTTTAATTCTTTAGACCCTTTTGCTTTACGTTCAAATATTTTAGTTTTTTTTTAAGCAATTGCTCTTAAAAAGTATACACTTTTGTAGTTCATGCTGTGAAGACACTATAGCCAACTTACCTTGATGCTTTTTATCACCAGCTTTTTACCACCAGTAGGCACAAGTGGAGGAGGTGCTACTGCAAAATGGCCATACAGATTAGATCAAATTCCTTGGATTAACTATAGGGGTAACTGTGGTAGCAGCTACGGAAGAGCCAAAAGCCAAGGGGGCCTACAGGTCAATCAAATTATTTGATCCTCTTTTTGATTTAGTTTGAAAGCTGGCACTCTGTGAGTCATAAATTTATGACCTTTGTCCTCTGGTGAGCTGGAGCGAAAATGTTTATGATATACATCCTTCCAGTCTCTGAAAGTAGAAAATGAATCTTTTAATGGCAAAAAACAGCAGCATATAGTGAAGGTGGGAGAGGCTGTAGCACAAAAGGGTACATTACTACTATTACATTTGTGTTCACAAACATTCGGGAGCAAGTCTTCACAGCAGTCTGGGTCCAGATAGGAAAGGAAAGGAAACTGTAAATGCTGCTAAAATGTATGGATGGGATGTGACTACTGATTGTTGGTAAGGAGGCCCAAACTGAGCTTTTGTACAAGGGCCTGTGAGCCTTAAGTCATGCTGCTCAGATTCCTAGAAGGTTTCTTGGATATAAATGAGTGAATGTTTTTAATGTACCAACCCATAGAATACTGGTGGCATGTCATTTTGGCTTCACAGTAAATGCCTTTAAAACAGAATGTATTTTTTTCTCCAATTTTACTTGATTTGCTTTGGCTCTAAAAACTTCCACAAAAAAGCTATGTGACTCCACGCTTAAAATCCAATACTCCATTTTACAATTTGGATTATGGGCATATTCAAAGGAGCTAAGCTGGCGTCCTGCTACACCTGCTTCCAGCTAATTCCTGCTCTAATTGTTGTAGATTGGTAGCAAAAGCCCCCATAGAGTATAATATAGACAATAGTAACAGAAAGAGATAAACAAAGAAAAAAACTTGAGTGATTATTGAAAAGCATTGACTACTTTGAGAAATAGCGTTTTAGTTTTAGTCTGGTTTTTATCAGGCATCATTCACTTTGTAAACATAGGGTGATTTTAAGATTCTTTAATGAGTCACTGTTGCAAACATGAGGGATGGAGAATCCTTAGGTTAGTAAATACAACCCTCAAACACTGCACACACCCCTCGGTCATAAGAGTCACTTTTGGCTATTCAATTGATTAATTGCCTTTTAAAAACACCATTAATGGCGAAAAATGTTTGTTTTTGAAGATTGTATAGTTATCTCAAATGTTTGCGTAAGAAAGCTAAAGATTGTGGTAAAGCCAAACTATGTGAGGTTTTACACGATAGTCATAATTTTCAAGAATAAATATACTAAATATTTAATTTCACTCACTTTTTATGTAGATGTGAATTAGATTCATTTACTACAATTTTACAGTTTGATAAACATTGTAACTTTTTCTAGAATCAAAGAGTGTTAGAACAATTTGAGATGTCACATATGTGAAGATATGGTTGGCAAATTCTGATTCATCAGTTGTAATAAAATAGCAACAATTTGTAAGGTTGAAACATACATTGCATAAGTCCATTCATCCTAGTATTTTATATAAATTTAGACCGTGTTATTGGTATAATATGATATACCATTCAAGACCGGTGCACTGATATAAATATAATAAGGTATTGAAATCTGGGAAATTGGACTTGGACCTCAGTGGCAACATAAGACAGAGGCTGGGATTGTTTCCTTATGTACATCTTCTAACTAATCAAGATGCATGTATTTACTGATGTATTTACTGATTTCTAGATATTCACTTTATCCATCTATACTGCAACATGGACCAACAGTCTTAAAAAGATCAGCAGAAAAATGGTTTCATAGTGTATTAGGATTGAGAAACACATGATAATAAAATAGAATTTATGCTTTAAAATGAAAGAAATGCTCAAAGAGAGAGGCAATACCAGATATCATGGATTAGCCAATATAAAGTAAGGCCAGTGGGATTTCTAGGTAGTCTCATACCATATGTGCACTATATTGACAGTAAGTCAGGCCAAAAACACGGACTGTCAACAAGACTCAAATGTGCAAAGAACATCTTCACACAACTATAATAAATCGGTTTTATAAGGACTTTATTAAGACTACAAATCCAGTTCCAACTTCAGGTCCAATTATCTAAACCTACAGCACCATAGAACCCTATGATGCAGCTACTTCAGGATGTTAGACCCATGGTTGAGATGTGATTTCGGCTAAGGTCCCATGTAGTGAGCTGTAGCAAAAAAGCACTGCAGAAAAAAATATGGTGGAAATGCATCAGGTTTATTTCCACATCACTTTCCACAGAAAGTCGACAGAGGTTTCCTCTATGGACTTTCTGCTTCTATTACACCTATATGGAAAATGGCAGCATTTTTGTAAGTATAATTGACATGCTACGATTTGCAAAAATATTCCCTGCTAATATTTTTCTGCAATGGGATTAACCAGAATTCCATCCATTTTGCTGGTACGGTAAAATGCCATGTTTTTTTGCTGCAGCGTTTCTGCTGCGGTCAAATTGTAGTGTTTACGCTGCATGGGGCCCCTGCATAATACAGACTGTATAAAGCACACTTATGTACGTGTGAATGCAGACTTTTTTAATGCTAAAAATAAATTATGTTGTATATACTGTGCTGCAGATATAGCAATTTTTACATGAAAACTATTGCACAAAAATATCTTCTTTGGAAATTAATAAATTTGTCAGTAAAGGCCATAATTTGTTTTATAGATTAATTTTTCTATAAAACATAACATTGGGTAAAGTACATAAATGACCCCAGTAAAAAGATGTGTTATAGGCTGATTTGTGTGACACTGACTTACTGTCGCTGTTGTCATTTGCAAAAAGGTGCATGAGGGCTGATTTAGGCTAGGTTCACACTTGCGCTGGTCTCTCTGTCGTTCATGTCTGGTGGAGAACCCATCTGATAAAACAGTGGTTACCTGTGGACAACCATAGACCCCACAGACTATAATGGGGTCCACCTGGTGTATATTGGGTTTCCGCCATTTTTTTGTAACACAGACCAGTGAAGAGAAAAGTCCTCAGTATAGGCAATTCTGATGCAGATAAGAACTTAGCATGACATGCTATGCTGGAGCACCTCACCATAGCAATAAACTGGGGGTCTAGCAGACGTGTGTATAAAAGAGCAGCTCAAAAAACTCTGTGTATGGGGCTTTGAAACAGAGGGATGATAACTGCACAATGCACAACAGTATCGGAATTGGACCATCGCTAGTTACCTTCTCTGATGACTCACAGTTTTTGCTTCATGGACATGGACTTTTAAATGAGAAACATAAGAGAGAAAAAAAAAACACCCTGCAACTATTGCTGGAAAAGCACAAGCTGGTGGTGGCAGTATTATGGTCTGGAGAATTTTTTTATGGCATTTTTTGGGCCCACTGATTCATGTGGAAGGCACTTTGAATGGTGTGAATGTAGCCTTGCAGATCATGTACATCTTTGCCTGCCTCTTGTCATCAATGGGCAGATGGAATCTTCCAGTAAAACAAGGTGACATGTCACATGGCTAGATATGTCCATCAGTGGTTGGAAGAGCAAGCGCAATACTTCCAAGTAATTCCCTGGCATTTCATTCCTCAGACATGAACCAAACTTAGCATCTGTGGGACCATATTGATCATGTGTTAAGTCTATGGATCCTTCCCTATATATCCCCTCAAGAAATGTGCAATGCACAGCAGTCAGCATGGCTCCAGATACCTGAGAAAACCTAACAAGACCTTACTGAGTCCCTACCAGCCTATCTAGTTGCATAGGGCATTATGGAGGAATCATACAGGAACCATTGTAAGTCATAGGGGTTCATTGGGTACTGTTTCTAAATCTGATCGGCAGATTCAGCAATGTGTCATAATTTATGTTATACATGGAAGGGTGAACATGGCCTAAATCTAACAAATGGCAGACAGCAGCAATAATTCCAAGATAACAAAAAAAGAGCAATATGAAAAGGACCATATGCAGTCAATATATCTAAAAGATAACATGAACTTCTCTAAAATATGTTCCCTAAACACTTAAACAAATAATATTACTATTATTCAATGTACATATTTAGTTAAGCTGCAGAATTTCTGAAGAACCCTTTGTGACTTACTAATAAGACATGCTGTAAAATATTTAAGGGTATCCTAAGTGAATTAGTCTAATTAATTAAGCGTATAATTATGACATGAGCTGCACCCGGATTATCCCTCTAAATTCATACTAGGAGGAGAAGAATTTATTGTCAGGGATTAAATTGTAATTCTCTTAATAAACAATTTTCATCTATTTATTCTATTTAAGTGAGAAGTTGCATTACTAAGATGGATGGGGCCTTGCTTTGTCGTCTTCTGTCAGCTCTACTGAAGTTATTCATTGATGTTTGTGGTCCTGCTATAGATATGACCACAGTTAGGAGGCTTTGTGTCTGCACACTGCTTTTAGATAATAGGGCAGCAGCTGAGATTTCAGGATGTGTTACTGCTATGGCCACCCACATTCTGTAAGCATGTGTGATCTCTTCAACCTCTACAATTAGTTTATGATGGAATTTCATTTTCTGCTAAAACTTGTGCATCTGTACAAGATTCAAGAGCTGCTAGATAAAGTTTTATGTAGCAAATCCTGTGACCCACTAAATGGATTCAGTATTGTAAAGTGATTTGTTGGATAAGAGAGCAGCTGGAGCAGTTTTAGTCTAGAAGTCACATACAGCTTTTTGGTCAATGTTTTTGGCCATTTCCTGGTTACTAAAATTTCAGTAATGTCAATAGAAGAATATTGGCGTGATTTATTCAGATGGGTACTTGGTGTTCTAACCTTAATCCCTGTGTTCACCAGAATTAAGAGGAGGTCACAGGAGGTCCCATGCTACGGATTAAAGCCTAAGTTTCAGCTATAACTGGTTAATTACTGTAACATAATGCTTCAATACCTTTATCAGTTTGTAAAAAATGGAATGTACAAAATAAGCAAAAGTTTACACAACATAACACATATAGAAAAAATTGTGACAGTTATAACAAATAAAAGAAAAGTTAAGAAACATCAATTATTTTCCTGATTGTATTAGCATATATATTTGTACACTCCTCAACACTAAAAATGCAGCACCATGAAGGTAAGTCTTGGAAATAAAGTATACAGTAAAAAAGTCAATGGCACCGCATACTTTCATTTGTTGGCGGTGCTGCATGGTAGGGTTCTCTATATACTGTATGTAAAGGAAACCACAACACACACAAAAGATTACCTGCAAACACAAATGTAATTTATTTGCTCAATAGAGCTAGGTACAGTATATAGATAGAAAATTGTCTACCAATTACACTTTAGTCCAGAGGCGTAGCTAGTGTTCAGCACAGGGGGAACAAACACGTCCAAGTGGGCAACTCAACTCAGGTATACAGATATTAACGATATTGACCGCATAGTGGTAAATACAGGTTCTGCAGACAATTTATGTGGATACAACACAGGAAATGTTTTGTGACATACGGGTGTTGTCTCTGACTGTAATTGTCAGAACCCTGCTGATCTCTCATTGATGATCTATCTTGAGGACTTATAGTCAATAAAAATGAGCTGGGAAGTCCCTGGAGGTGCAATGCCATATTGTCATAGATTGTGGCTGTCTTTTCTGGGGAGCAGACATCATATATGTGATCCCAGCATCTTATAAGCCAGTAACCCTTAGGTGGCATATAGCTTACAGAATAGCAAAGAAAGAAACCAAATGCTTCCTGCTCCACAATGCATTTAAACTGTATTGGTTTCCTTCATGGGTTTATGACCCCGGGGTCATGGACTATGGAGTACACCTCGGGGCTGCTGTTCACTTACCACACCGCTAGCTATGCCACTGCTTTAGATATAATCAATTGTTTTCAGAACTGGCGACGTTTCGGTCACAGCAGACCTTTTTCAAGCCAGATCTGTGTATGGAGGGATGATTGAGGCTTCTCTGCCCAACTCATCACTCCATACACAGATTTAGCTCTTAAAAAGGTCTTCTGTGATCGAAACATCACCAGTTTGATCTGACAACAATTACACTGTCTACAATAAGTATTTGGACACCTGTGGTAGAATAGAAAAACAACATTTCTTCGTATTCAATAGTTGGTAGAACCCAGAAGATGCTTCCTTACGGATGGTATTGAGCGACACAATACTCCCTGATGCCTGTTGAAACTTCTGGTGTATGTGAGCTATCAGTTGGGTGCGGTTTTTCTGTCTGGCCAGCACTCGTCGGTCTCTATCTCCCAGTTTCGGGGGCTGCTGACTCAGGGCACATTCCGACAATCCCCGTTCACCTTCCACTTCGTAATCACATACTGTAGGTCACTGTTGATTTTGGGTAATTCAGTTCGCTTGCTATGTCCCTTAAGGATCGACCATTTCTGTGGTACCCAACAATTACCCCTTTCTCGAAATCGGACAACTCTGCACTTCATGGCATCTTGCATGCGACTAATGCCAATGCACTAATGCCAATGCTGTTTCCTATTTAACGGCTGAAGGCGTGACATACATCACAACCTCAGATATCTTCATTTGCATGGGTGTCCAAATACTTATTGGTCGACTGTGTATTTGTGTCTAAAGTGTAATCTGTGGACAATTTTCTATCTACATACTTAGCTCTGCTGGCAAATAAACTACATTTGTGCTTGCAATATATCTCTTGTACGTGTTTCCTCTACACGTACACTTGGAATTATGGAAATCACTGGATCAATAGAAATGTTAATGATATATAAATGATAAAAAAATGGAAGATTCTGTCCCTCTCAGTTTGAAACAAGTGACAGCAGGCACGGCAGATTTTTGAGGTTTCACATGGTTAAAAAAATTTGCTGTCAATTTGGCTTTTATACAATAATACTTTTGTTGTGGTCTTTAAGATTTCAGTTTTATTTTACTGCAGATCAGTAGTCTTACCTTGTTCTAAAAACCTAATTTAAAGGCAATGTACATACAGAAACCAAAAATATAATTTGCCTGTTTTGCGGTGACTTGTTGTAAGACCATGATTGTATAGTGTAGGATGTTTAGTGCTTGCCACAGATGCTTCCAAACACTCTGTCAGACACATTACGTTTGCTTATAGTAAGGACATGTAGGCTGCTTTGGCAATCCAAATACTGCAATTCTATGCTTTTATAGCAGCAAATGCTACAATTATATATTACTCATAAGCCACAAAAAACACATGTTTATAGGCAACTGGGCAGAACTTGATAGTAATGAGTGTGTTATACATGTCCAGCATGTCCAGGAAAGTATATCACTTTCACTCTCCTTTGACATGGATACATTTTACAGTTTGCATTAAGGTCACGACACCCAGACCCACAGTGGTTTTACTGAAGTGAACTTGGATTACATCATGATCTAAGTTAGATTTTGGGAGGTCCATGAATTGCAGCTGGAATCTTAAAACTAAAATACGACTGTATTATGATGTAAAACCATCCTCACTGACAATTGACAGCTGCTGTCATAATTCTCTCTAGACCTTGTATTCATAGTTCACCTGTAAGCAAGTTCAGATATTCATATCCTTCTATAGCCTAAAATAATAGAAATGAGAAGATTCCAGATACAACACTTGCATTAATTGCAATGTGAGTTGGATTTATTCGTTTGTTTGTTGTTACCCATGCCAATCTTATGATGGATGGCAGCCTGTGTGGTATCTTGTGTTAATTCCGCCCTTTTCCCATTTGGCGTGGAGTGAGTTACAATATGTGTATGCAGCATACCCAAATGGTGAAGTATTTTAAAGTTACAGAAATGAAAGATTATAAAAACAAGATTTGCTGTCGCACAAAACTCCACTTTCTTCAGAAGTATTCAAGAATTCAAAGAGTGTATATTGATCTGTACATGTGCCAATGTCTCATATATACTGTATATGATGTCTCACATATGCAATAAGATATTTTTTGAAATCATCAGGACCTCTTATGTACTACTATGTTCTGATAAGGGCCCAAGCATTGCACAAAAATTATAGTGACCACTAAAAAGAGACCCATAAAAATAGATCTGCAAGGGCCCTTATACGCTGACTAGCAGGAGAATGATGAGCAAGGACTGTTTCTAGGAACTTGAATTCCCAATTACTATTCACATTTTTGCCACATGGGGCAGAGGACAATGTGTTGCAAATAAATGAGCAACTTTTATGTTGGGGATATTGTCACTCCTTAGGGAGAGACCACCATGTAGGTGTGTGGAGTCTTATAAAGCCATTTTCGCTGCACTGTGGGGGATTATGGGAAGAATATGCAAATATGTGTTAGGATGGGATCCCGCAGGTTTCCCATCCAGCACACAGTGCCACCTGCGGGCCAATCCAACCCTCGCCCTCGGCGTCGTGCAGTGAGCTGTATGGACTCCAAGTCCAGCTTTCTGCCTACTGAGCATGCTCGGACCTTTTGGAGGCGCTCAGAGGGTAAGTCCCGTTCTTCCCCTACTGAGCGTGCTCAGACCTTTTGGAGGCGCTCAGAGGCTAAGTCCCATTCTGCCCATACTGAGCATGTCCGGTGAAGTTATGCCACTGCCCCTGTGGGAGGGGACTTGCCTTTATATAGAGTGAGCCTGCTCAGTGCTCACACTTTGACTATAATATTTTGAGACAGGAGGTCAGGGCTAGGTTCCAGTGAAAGGCAGGAGCAGTCTAGGGATCTAGTTAGGATTCCTTGGCTCTGCCAATGGGAATCTATAAAGCCTATTGAACTGTCTATTTACATTGTAGCCCCTAGCGTTTAGGGAGCCCTTTATGTTACTGACCAGGAGTGGTGTTTAACCCCTGGCAGCCTTTTCTGTGTAGCAGGCTGAAGCTTTTACTAATGCCTATTCCTCTGCTGTAATTTAGCAGAGGTCAGTTGCAAGGCTTCATTCAGCTTCACCCAGCAGCCTTACACAGGTGCACGCTCCCAGTGAGGTTAACTGGTGAGAGTTTGTTTGCAGTCTGTTCACATTGTAACTGCACTAACAACACTGCCAGTGCAGTTAACTGGTGGTTAGCCTTTCAGGCACACGGCTGCCCTCAGGGGGCCTGTGGATCTCACTGCTGTGTCTTGCAGTCTAGCGGTCCTTTTACTTTAAAAATTATTATTTTCAAATATATATACACAAAACCGTAACAATGTGTTTCCCAGGATGTACATAGGGAAACACTGCCTCTGTATGCTGCCTTCTATTGGAAGCAGCTCCCTTGAACATCATGCCTGACTTTTTAACAAGTCTTTAATTGCAATGATGCGGGATTTTGCCAAGTTAGTATTATCCCAATTGTGGACGGTGCCGTTTCGATCTGATTGGATCTCATCAGCACAGTCTAGGGAGAACTCACTTGGCAGAAGTGAGAGACTTCTAGACCAGATTATGGGGATATTGTCACACCTTAGGGAGAGAATACCATGTAGGTGTGTGGAGTCTTATAAAGCCATTTTCGCTCCACTGTGGGGGATTATGGGAAGAATATGCAAATATTTCCCAGGATGTAAATAGGGAAACACTGCATCTGTATGCTGCCCTCTATTGGAAGCAACTCCCTTGAACTTTTACAGAGGCAGTGTTTCCCTATTTACATCCTGGGAAACACATTTGCATATTCTTCCCAACTCTTATGTCGCATTAAAGATGCAAACACCAGACATACATTTGCTCATTTGTCAGGTGATTATTGCTCCTTTTACACTGCCTAATATCTATAATGACCATCCCTAGGAACATAAGTTTCCAATAAATGACCCATGTAAAACTGTAAACTAAAAAAAAAAAAAAACTAATGAAAATGTAAAAATGTAATGGCACTATACTTTATACATGCTAGATTTTATATGTATGTATTATACCAAGTTTAAAGCAAAACAAAATGCTTTTCACATAGAGAATGCAAAATGCAAGGAAGGATATAGGTGGATATAGGTGGTCACTTCAAACAGATGTATTTAAGGCATTAGAAAACCTAAACAGTGAAACATGGGATTGCACTTCTACCTGTATTATTTCCTGAGAGATCACCAGTTGAAAACATGGTTGGTATTGGGAGCAGCTGTAGTTGCATATTTTACCAATTCTGTGGGGTTTTTTAAAAAAATGTGGATTGTGAGTCCCCACATAGGGCTCACAATGTACATTTTTTCCCTATCAGTATGTCTTTGCGGAGTGGGAGGAAATCCACCAAAACAGGAGGTGAACATACAAATTCCTTGTAGATGTTGTTCCTGGCAGGATTTGAACTCATGACTCCAGCGCTGCAAGGCTGCAGTGCTAACCACTGAGCTAACGTGTTGTCCTACCAATTCTGTTTTTTGACTGGTGATTCTCCTGAAAATTTTACAGATAGAATATCATCTTTCATATGACACCAGAAGCAATATTGTATGCTGTAGCATACTGAAATATAACTGTTCACAGTCACCCTTGCAGCCTCAGCTTCCCTACATTACAGAGGAGCCCATCCACTCGTATTCCAGTGAAGAACAGGGTACAAATTCCATCTTCAATAGAGAAACAAGGGAAAGAATAATGAAGGGCAGAATATCACAGAAGCTCTAACTCATTAATAAATTATATTAGAATATGTATGAATGTTTAAAACAGTTGTGCAGAATCTGGAAGTTGGGATGAATGGATGAAGAAATATTTTCAGTCAAAAAGTTAAGATGGAAGATAAAGTCCAGTATTCCCACAGACAAGGTAACTGCTATTCATCCTGTAAGCAGGAATCTCATTGCTAGAGTAGTATAGTCTCCAGCCGATGCAGCGGCAATAAGTAGCAGATGTTACAATGATTTTGACTCTTGTATAGCTTGCCCTCCCGGGGAACATTGCTTAATTAAAACAAGGTATCATTAAACATCCTTTTTGCCTTTACTTAGTGAACGTTATTATTAGTGACATTCATCACATTGAGAATTTCTATGCTTATGTGAGGACATTATTAATATAAAGCATCTTTTTATGTTAAATAAATAAAACATTTAGTTATTTTTCAGATCAACAATTCAGAATGTGTTGTCTTTCTCTAATTTTCCGATATGTCTGAAGTTGTTCCCATTTTTCTAGTTCAAACCACACATACAAATGCTTATTACAAGGCTGACTTGTAGGAGTAAACAAGCGTTTCAGATAAAAGTACAGTTTTAAAGATGCAAAATGGTAGTGGCATTGACATGCTAAAAATACTTCTGTGAATACTTAAATGGCTTGATTGCCCTAGGATGTCTTTCTCAAGGGGGATTAGAGAACATCCACTGAAGCATTTGGAACACAACAAAAGCCTGATTGCAAGCAACAGAACGTTGTCCTTCATAATCATGTTATAACACATAAAGAAGCACATTTTCTGCTCCGGTGCACCCTAGTACGAAGACAGCAAATGATGAGCTATAAATACCTGTCAATAGCTGATCCCTGAGATACTGTACAGATCATCTCCTTGTTATTAGCTCACAGATCTACCTTAGAAATAAGATCATTTACCCTCATGGCTTAAGTCATTCTCCATTATTTAAACCTGTCATAGTAGTCTAAGATTTACAAGATTACGTTATACTACAAAAATCCTAGATTCCAACTGATAAAGATAAAATATTATGATGACTAATAATAATAATGCTTAGAGATAAGCGAACAGTAAAATGTTCGAGGTTCGATATTCGTTTCGAGTAGCCCCTCAATATTCGACTACTCGAATCGAATATCGAACCCTATTATAGTCTATGGGGGGAAAGTGCTCATTTCAGGGGTAGGCAACATTCGATCAAATTATACTTACCAAGTCCACGAGTGAGGGTCGGGCTGGATCCTCCGAGAAGTCTTCTCCTTGCAGCGTCCCCGCGGCATCTTCCGGCTCTGAATTCACTCTGCCAGGCATCGGGCCTGGGCAGAGCCGACTGCGCATGCTCGCACTACAAGCGGACATGCACAGTCGGCTCTGCCCAGGCCCGATGCCTGGCAGAGTGAATTCAGAGCCGGAAGACGCCACGGGGAAGCTGCACGGAGAAGACTTCTAAAGGTAGGAGAAGAACCAGCGTTGATTGGCCGACTGTATAGCATTTGGCCAATCAATGCTGGTTCTGCATCAAACTTTTCCATTCGAATAGCGAGTGGTACTCAATCGAGTACTTCAAATACCGTAGTATTCAATCGAATACCTACTCGACTGAGTACTACTCGCTCATCTCTAATAATGATAAATCTTCCAATCACTAATACATACAATATATACAGAGGATCAATATATCAGGGTATACTTGTACTGGTGCATTATCGTTCAGCTGCTCAAATCTAAGAAAAAGAGATTGACATTTTGCTGAACAAGCTGTGATATTATAAGGTGTTAACAGTAGTTTTACATAGAACTGCAGATGAGTTCACTCTGTAATATAACAGGCAATGGGCTCTTTTACATGGGCCAATGACCTGGCAAACAAATCTTCATTGGAACAATGGTTCCCAATCATTGCTGCAGGTAAACATGGCCTTCTCACCTAATAAATGGGCTAATGCTTGTTTGTTGGTTGATCACATTGCTCTTGAGAACATAAAATATGCTCACTGGTCAGCAAAACATCTCCACCATAGACCAACTGATGATTTTTTTTTTTTTTTTTTTTTACATGTAGATTTTTAGATACAATTTCCCTAATGGCTCACATACACAAGGAGTTTCAACAAGCATCCAGGAGTATTGTGTCGATCAATACCATCCATAAGGAAGCACATCTGCTGTGTTCTGGGTTTCCCTATCTCTATGTCTTTGGAGTATGGGAGAAAATCCACGCAAATAGGCAGAACATATAAACTCCTTGCAGATGTTGTCTCTGGCAGGATTTGAACCCAGGACTCCAGCTTTGCAAAGCTATAGTACTAACCACTGAGCTGCCATGTTGCCCCACCAACTGATGATTAAGACATGTAAATTGCAGTTATTTGGGGGATTTATCAAGACTGGCATTTAATATGATGGTCTCGAGACACTTGTGGCAATTAAGAATGTGCTAAATATATGAGGAGGTGGAAGCTTCATCATAAATGAGGAGCATCCTCTGACATGGCTATTTGTCGAGAGAGAGAGAGAGAACTACAACTTCTTTTTTTTCTAATAGAAAATAGATAGAGTCAGTTACTCCAATGAAGTAGTGAAAAGTGGGTTTTCTTTCCCCAAATACACAACCAGCATTTTGGCTCATATCCGAGCTTTTTCAAGCAGGGAATGGCATATACAAGCAGTTTGGGATGGCTACCACTACACTGTCTACCAATAAGTATTTGGACACCCATGCAAATGAAGATATCTGTGGTCACGATGTATGTCACACCTTCTGCCATTAAATAGGAAACAGCATTGTCATAAGTGCATTGGCATTAGTTGCATGCAAAATGCCTTGAAGTGCAGAGTTGTCCGATATTGAGATTGGGGTAATTGTGGGGTACTACAGTAATGGTAAATCCTTAAAGGACATAGAAAGCGAACTGAATTACCCAAAATCGACAGTGGCCTATGTGATTACAAAGTGGAAGGTGAACGGTGATTGTCGGAATGTGCCCTAAGTCGGCAGACACCGGAACTGGAACATAGAGACCGACAAGTGCTGGCCAGAGAAACTGCACCCAACCGATGGCTCATATACACCAGGAGTTTCAACAGGCATCAAGAAGTATTGTGTCTATCAATACCATCTGTAAGGAAGCATCTGCTGGGTTCTACCAATTCTGGGTTCTATTCAAAAGGAATAAATGTTGTATTTCTATTCTACTATAGGTGTCCAAACACTTATTGGTAGGCAGTGTATAGAGCAGGAGGCTAAAATCTGTGGTCTTTGTATAGAGGGACGTGACAAATGCCATATCTATATATGCCACCTTTCTCTGAAAAGGACATGCTGATTTGGGAGCTTTTTAGATTTATATAGCACAAGAGCATGTTAAGAGTTACCTACTCAAGCACTTATTTCATTATACTACACTAAGATGGCGCCTATGTTGACTTCAGAATAGCTTATAAGCATGCTCGCTCGGTCACGTGGACCAATGATATTTATACATTGCCTGCACATGTGCAGAGGATGTTTTGAGATGCTGGGAGATGCACAATATTGTTTTTACTTTATACTGGATCACTACAGGCATTCAAATGTCCTTAATAATGCTGCATATGTCTGTATTTTTATATTAATGGTACTTATGTACTTTTAGGGAGTTTCTGTTACTTTTACATGTGATGTTTTGTACACTAATTTTATAACATATATTACACTCATTGCACTTTTATACTATGGTTGCAATTACCTTACACTGTATATATGATTTTGAGATTTGTCACTTTAGTCCATGATTGTTAATTAAACATCAATTTATCTTGCACAATATAATAATAATAATAATAATAATAATAATAATAATAATAATAATAATAATAATAATAATAATAATAAAATAACTGCTTTACCATTCACTGCTTGAAAAGGCTCAAGTATGAGCTAAAATTCTGCTTGTGTATTTGAATGAAGAAAACCAACATTTTTGTTTCACTATTTCATTGAAGTACTCCCCCTCCTCCTCATCATCCAATGAGGAGAAGCCCCAGTATAATTGCTGAGCCAACTCCTGAAAGTGCAGTACCAAACATGGACTCCACCCCACTGACAATTATGAGCCTCAGTTTTCTGACTTTGTGGGTAGAACAAAATGCCACATTTTTATACGCTAAGACCACGAGGTGGACCCCAGTTATTTGAAAGGGAAGTTGAAATTCCGCCAACACCTGCCCAGTAAGAGGGCACAGTATGGTACTAAGATGTATAAACTGTGAGAACCTCAGAAGTTTAGAGTTTATGAAGAAAAGGACACAAGAATTATGCCCCCAATCCTAAGAGTTAGTAAGAAAACAGTGTGGATTTTGCTGCACCCAATGCTGGACTACCGTTATCACTTATACGAAAATAACAGATAACTTCTACAAACGCATCCCACTCTTGAGGTGGCTCAGTTCCAGCAGAACTACAGCTTGTGAAACAGTACATAGAAATCAGAGAGTCCTCCTGTGGTGCCCCAAGGGGGAGAAGGTGTCTAAGTGGTGGATACTAGGAGTAGTAGTCACAGTGCAGGCGTCTCCAGGCTCTCTCTCTCTCAGGTACAGCACAGTGGTGCGGGAACGCACCTAGGTGGTCGTTGTACAGAACAGGTCCCCTAGGGTACTCTCTCTGGTGAATGATGAGTGTAGCAGTGTGGTCTGGCCCCGGATGTACCCAAGATGATGGTTAGAGCAAGTTAGCTTCAGACACACACAAAGGCAAGATGGATGGTGAAAATAGTGCCAGACTTTACTTAGTGCACTCAGGTTCCAACCAGCCAACATCAGGGTCACAGTTCAAGCAGATAACCCTCAATATGGAGGGGCACAGTAAGGTAGTGAATGATATCAGAGTTCTTCTCATATATAGGAGTAGATGTACCTTGGAGCAGCAGTAAGTATCCCTCCTTATGTAGGCCTGAATGCGGCCTTGTGCTCTGTAGCTGTCTAAATCCTCCTGCTCTTTTAACAGACTGCACCTGGACTCCTGAGCCTTGTGGTGCTCCACTCTGAACTGTGTTTTAAGGTCCTGTCTGTACAGCAGTGGTCAAGAGTGTGGCAACTATCTTCCTCCTCAGACTACACTCCTACTCATTACTGCCACTGGCAGAACTAAACCAAAGTTCCTAAGTGTCTCCACCTCCTTTTGTCCAGTGAGGGCTGAGTGTTGGGCACATGTGGTGTGAGGTACTCTGCGTTAATCTTACCAGTGCTGGCACAGATGCAATGACTGATGCAATATTTTTTAACCCCTTCCCTTCGCAGGCATTTTTTGATTTTTGTTTTCCATTTTTGACTCCCCCCCACCTCCAAAACCGTGCTGGTTTTAGAAATAGCAGCGTGTCCGTGCTGCGGTTTGAATTGCAAAATGGGCATGGGATTTGCATGAATCCCATCCACTTTGCAGATACTGTAAAACTCCGCAATTTCTGGCCCATGGGGCCCCAGCCTAATGCTGTTTTGTATTCTTTCAGGAGTGCAGTTTTAAGAATGAGGTCATTTATGAGGTTTCTATTACAGAGGTCTTTCAAGACCACTTCAGAACTGAACTATTCCCTTGAGAAAAAAAAAGTGTTTTGGAAATGTTCTTGAGGATTTGGATAATATCTACTTGACTTGTAAGCCTTATGTGAAAAACAGTGATGGGGTGCTTATAGTTTGATAGTTTGCAACTATATCTAATAAAGCATAGATATGGTAATTTATATTTATGAACTAATTTGGGTAGTATGACTATGAGAGACATGCAAGTTCAAAGTTTGAAACCTGCATTTTAATCCAAATATGAACCAAATTTCCTTTTTTTCATAATTAAAGGCAAAATAGATCGACCACAATATATCACTGACACAAAGTACAAGGTGTCATGATAAAAACAGTCTAAGGATCACTTTGATAACTTAAAGTATCTCAAAATTATTACCACATAAAATGACACATGTCTGATTTGAAAAATGAGGTCTGGTCCTTCAGGTAACTTTGGGCTGTGTCCTTAAGGGGTAATTATGCAAGTGGGCTCATGGGTGTTTCTGCTTACCTATTTGCAGTGAGGGGAACACCCTCCAAAGAGCTCATTTGCATATTAACGGAAATGCTGTTATCTCAGCCACAGAATATGTGAAGATAAAAAGTAGAACAGCACCGAGTCG
Source organism: Leptodactylus fuscus (assembly GCF_031893055.1). Taxonomy (NCBI): domain Eukaryota; kingdom Metazoa; phylum Chordata; class Amphibia; order Anura; family Leptodactylidae; genus Leptodactylus; species Leptodactylus fuscus. The sequence goes on along the minus strand of NC_134269.1, from coordinate 112,204,339 downwards.
TATATGGTGTAGTATTGTTAGGTGAGGGTAAACCACAATAAATGTCAAATAGACTCTCACCTGATGCAGTTGTGCAGTTGTGAGAAATTCACAACTACCAACTATGCCTTGGAACTAATTCACAGGGTATTCCTCCCTGGGTGGACATGAGCAGTAGTTTCCTTGTTACCAGCGGTGTGGAGTGAAATGTCAAAGGACCAAAGTATAGGAACCACGCTTCACCCGATAGATGGATTTCAAGCCTCTTTACTAGTTCAGAACAACACAACATGTTTCAGGCAGCGACTGCCATTTCTCAAGTGTAAATGAACTGTTGTGAGTGGCTGGATGTTCTGAACTAATAAAGAGGTTTGAAATCCATCTTCCGGTGAAGCGCGGTTCCTACACTTTGGTCCTTTGACATCTCAGATACAAAGGCACTGATTTACAAGGGAAAACACTGGTTTCATTTGACCATAATCTATCTATAGAAAGAAAGTGCAGCAGCAATCCAACACAGCACAAAGACATATAAAGAATAGAGATGAGCGAACACTAAAATGTTCGAGGTTCGAAATTCGATTCGAACAGCCGCTCAATGTTCGTGTGTTCGAACGGGTTTCGAACCCCATTATAGTCTATGGGGAACAGATACTCGTTAAGGGGGAAACCCAAATCCGTGTCTGGAGGGTCACCAAGTCCACTATGACACCCCAGGAAATGATGCCAACACCTCTGGAATGACACTGGGACAGCAGGGGAAGCATGTCTGGGGGCATCTAACACACCAAAGACCCTCTATTACCCCAACATCACAGCCTAACAACTACACACTTTACACACTCAATACCACCTCTCTGACAGTAGGAAAACACCTTGAAACATGTGTATTTGGCACTTGCAGTGAGGAGAGCTTGTCACCAGCAGTGAATTTGGCCCTTGTAGTAAGTTGAGGTTGGCACCAACATTTGTTTTGAAAATCAGGGTGGATTGAGCCTCTAACCAGCAGAGTTTGGGCAAATTCATGGTGGAAGGAGCCTCTAAACACCCCAGTTTGGGCAAATTCATGGTGGAGGGAGCCTCTAAAAACCCCAGTTTGGACCAATTCATGGTGGAGGGAGCCTCTAATCAGCCCAGTTTGGGCAAATTCATGGTGCAGGGAGCCTCTAAAAAACCCAGTTTGGACCAATTCATGGTGGAGGGAGCCTCTAACCAGCCCAGTTTGGGCAAATTCATGGTGGAGGGAGCCTCTAACCAGCCCAGTTTGGACCAATTAATGGTGGAGGGAGCCTCTAACCAGCCCAGTTTGGACCAATTAATGGTGGAGGGAGCCTCTAACCAGCCCAGTTTGGACCAATTAATGGTGGAGGGAGCCTCTAACCACCCCAGTTTGGACCAATTAATGGTGGAGGGAGCCTCTAAACAGCCAAGTTTGGACCAATTCATGGTGGAGGGAGCCTCTAAAAACCCCAGTTTGGACCAATTCATGGTGGAGGGAGCCTCTAACCAGCCCAGTTTGGGCAAATTCATGGTGGAGGGAGCCTCTAAACAGGCCAGTTTGGGCAAATTCATGGTGGAGGGAGCCTCTAACCAGCCCAGTTTGGACCAATTAATGGTGGAGGGAGCCTCTAACCAGCCCAGTTTGGACCAATTCATGGTGGAGGGAGCCTCTAAACAGCCAAGTTTGGACCAATTCATGGTGGAGGAAGCCTCTAAAAACCCCAGTTTGGACCAATTCATGGTGGAGGGAGCCTCTAACCAGCCCAGTTTGGGCAAATTCATGGTGGAGGGAGCCTCTAAACAGGCCAGTTTGGGCAAATTCATGGTGGAGGGAGCCTCTAACCAGCCCAGTTTGGACCAATTAATGGTGGAGGGAGCCTCTAAACAGCCAAGTTTTGGGAAATTCATGGTGGAGGGAGCCTCTAACCAGCCCAGTTTGGACCAATTCATGGTGGAGGGAGCCTCTAAACAGCCCAGTTTGGGCAAATTCATGGTGGAGGGAGCCTCTAAAAAACCCAGTTTGGACCAATTCATGGTGGAGGGAGCCTCTAACCAGCCCAGTTTGGACCAATTAATGGTGGAGGGAGCCTCTAAACAGCCAAGTTTGGACCAATTCATGGTGGAGGGAGCCTCTAAAAACCCCAGTTTGGACCAATTCATGGTGGAGGGAGCCTCTAACCAGCCCAGTTTGGGCAAATTCATGGTGGAGGGAGCCTCTAAACAGCCCAGTTTGGGCAAATTCATGGTGGAGGGAGCCTCTAACCAGCCCAGTTTGGACCAATTAATGGTGGAGGGAGCCTCTAACCAGCCCAGTTTGGACCAATTAATGGTGGAGGGAGCCTCTAACCAGCCCAGTTTGGACCAATTAATGGTGGAGGGAGCCTCTAAACAGCCAAGTTTTGGGAAATTCATGGTGGAGGGAGCCTCTAACCAGCCCAGTTTGGACCAATTCATGGTGGAGGGAGCCTCTAAACAGCCCAGTTTGGGCAAATTCATGGTGGAGGGAGCCTCTAAAAAACCCAGTTTGGACCAATTCATGGTGGAGGGAGCCTCTAACCAGCCCAGTTTGGACCAATTAATGGTGGAGGGAGCCTCTAAACAGCCAAGTTTTGGGAAATTCATGGTGGAGGGAGCCTCTAACCAGCCCAGTTTGGACCAATTCATGGTGGAGGGAGCCTCTAAACAGCCCAGTTTGGGCAAATTCATGGTGGAGGGAGCCTCTAAAAAACCCAGTTTGGACCAATTCATGGTGGAGGGAGCCTCTAACCAGCCCAGTTTGGACCAATTAATGGTGGAGGGAGCCTCTAAACAGCCAAGTTTTGGGAAATTCATGGTGGAGGGAGCCTCTAACCAGCCCAGTTTGGACCAATTCATGGTGGAGGGAGCCTCTAAACAGCCCAGTTTGGGCAAATTCATGGTGGAGGGAGCCTCTAAAAAACCCAGTTTGGACCAATTCATGGTGGAGGGAGCCTCTAACCAGCCCAGTTTGGACCAATTAATGGTGGAGGGAGCCTCTAAACAGCCAAGTTTTGGGAAATTCATGGTGGAGGGAGCCTCTAACCAGCCCAGTTTGGACCAATTCATGGTGGAGAGAGCCTCTAAACAGCCCAGTTTGGGCAAATTCATGGTGGAGGGAGCCTCTAAAAAACCCAGTTTGGACCAATTCATGGTGGAGGGAGCCTCTAACCAGCCCAGTTTGGACCAATTAATGGTGGAGGGAGCCTCTAAACAGCCAAGTTTGGACCAATTCATGGTGGAGGGAGCCTCTAAAAACCCCAGTTTGGACCAATTCATGGTGGAGGGAGCCTCTAACCAGCCCAGTTTGGGCAAATTCATGGTGGAGGGAGCCTCTAAACAGCCCAGTTTGGGCAAATTCATGGTGGAGGGAGCCTCTAACCAGCCCAGTTTGGACCAATTAATGGTGGAGGGAGCCTCTAACCAGCCCAGTTTGGACCAATTCATGGTGGAGGGAGCCTCTAACCAGCCCAGTTTGGACCAATTAATGGTGGAGGGAGCCTCTAAACAGCCAAGTTTTGGGAAATTCATGGTGGAGGGAGCCTCTAACCAGCCCAGTTTGGACCAATTCATGGTGGAGGGAGCCTCTAAACAGCCAAGTTTTGGGAAATTCATGGTGGAGGGAGCCTCTAACCAGCCCAGTTTGGACCAATTAATGGTGGAGGGAGCCGCTAAACAGCCCAGTTTGGGCAAATTCATGGTGGAGGGAGCCTCTAAACAGCCCAGTTTGGACCAATTCATGGTGGAGGGAGCCTCTAAAATACCCAGTTTGGACCAATTCATGGTGGAGGGAGCCTCTAAACAGCCCAGTTTGGGCAAATTCATGGTGGAGGGAGCCTCTAACCAGCAGAGTTGTGGGAAAGCAGGGTGGAGGGAGCCTCTAACCAGCAGACTTGGTGGAAATCAGGGTGGAGGGAGCCTCTAACCAGCAGAGTTGGGGGAAATCATGTTGGAGGGAGCCTAGTATTAGCAGAATTGTGCAACGCTTATGGTGGATGAGTATGAGGATGCGGAGGAATTGGAGAGGTTGAGTACAGACATGGAGTTTCATGTTGGGGTGCTTTACACAGGTGGGCACAAAAATGAAGGCTCTGGGGCGGAGCCTGACCGGGGAACGAGATGGCGGCTTGATCTGCAGCTCTGCCACTCGAGTGTCCACATCCATCTCCATCCAGCCTTGTAACAGGGCAGAATGGTTCGTACAGGGAAGGAAAGAATAGCAGAAACCCCTGGCTACCAGAAATCCCAAACCTCGCAAGCCGGCATGCACAAGTTTCTAAAGAAAAGCTCTCTGAAGCTTCCTCTCTCTGCCGACAATATGGCGCCTGATGATAACAGCAGCGTGGGTGAGGCAACTGCTGACTCAGATATGGACTCCTACCCTCCAGAACCCACCACCGTTCCAGCCTCTACACCTATCTCTAGAAATTACCTTAAAAAGACTCTGGCTCAAGCACTAGCACAGGCAATAGCCCCGGTCATGTCTGAACTCTCGGAGCTCCGAGCAGACATGCAGGACATTGGAAAAAGAGTTGACCGCCTGGAGGCCACGCACTCTGTGTTCATGAAAACAGCTAAAGCCAACTCCAGACAACTTGACATTCACACAGAACATTTAAATAAGACTTACCTTATGCTTGAGGATGTGGAAAATAGGAGTCGTCGCCGAAATGTGCGTATCCGCGGCCTCCCGGAGCAAATTCTCCCAGATGCCTTGCCGGAAACTGTCTCCTCCATCTTCCACACGCTCCTGTCCTCCGCTCCCGAACTTCACACTGTCACCCTGCCTTTTACTGCCTCCCGCATTGAGAGAGTGCACAGAGCACTTCGCCCCAAGCCTGGCCCTGACGACCCGCCGAGAGATACCATCTGTGCGCTTCTTACTTCAGCAGACACAGCGGCGATATTGAAAGCTGCGAGGGAAAATCCTGACCTGATGCACGAGGGTGTCCGGCTACACCTCTACCAGGACCTTTCCCCAGCCACTCTCCAGAAGCGGAGAGTTCTCCGGCCCCTCTTAGATGCTCTCCGTGCAAAGAATCTTCAGTACTCCTGGCTCTTCCCCTTCGGCCTGTCCGTGCTGAGAAATGGGAAGAGATTTAATGTATACTCCCCGGCTGACCTGGAAGGACTGTACCTAGCTCTGGACATTCCTCCCCTGGATATCCCCTCCTGGCTGCCCGTACCAGACTCACTGCCCCCGAAGCTTCCATCTGCTTCAACTGCCTCCCCCCGCACGCCAGGAAGAAACAAATCCCCTAGAAGCAGACGAGTTCATCCCAAGCAGAGCCTGCTCCCGACCACCTTGTCTCTGGGGTGATGAGACACTCTCTACCTGCATTACTTAAATTTGCCTTGTCTACAAGCACACTTAACTATCTCACAAGTGCTTCCCTTATACCCTGGACTGGTATGAGCCCTCTTAATTTCACCATTTTTGAATAAGCACTGGTTTACTGTTTGTCATAGTTCCATGTTTTACACATAAGGACTCCCGTTACTCTGCTGCAGAGCATGCAGCTCCGCCCTCCTCACCTTCCTCGCTTACCACTCCTCCTCCACCCGCACCTTTGGCTCCTCCCCCCTCTGTTCTCCTCCCTTTCTTTCCCCTCGCCCCTCCTTGCCCGGTCCCACCCCCTGCTATCTCACCCCGCCCCCTGTTCTGTCGCCCCGCCCCCCTGTTCCGTCGCCCCGCCCCCATCCCCTCTCCCTCCCTTCCCATGGTCCCCCTTTCTTCCTCTTAGTCCCATGCTTCTCATCTCTGTGCTCGTGCTCCACCCTCCCCCTCTCCTCATCTCTCCTGCCTAGAGTGGATGCAAGCTCTCATTTGCTGGATTGCACTACTACATATGCTGCCAATCTCCTTCTCAGGTACACCTCTCTCCTTCCCTTATCCCCCCCCCCTCATCCCATCCTTATCCCCTCCCCCCCCTCTGGTTATAGTCTTGTTTAAAGGTATTAATTTCATGTTCCACGTGCAGCACATCATTTGTCTTTCATGACATGTCTGCCTGTCACTAAGTGCACTGGAGTACATGCACTTCATCACACTGCAGTCTCAGATCTATCACCCTGGCGCTTCTATGCACACCTATGCACACCCAGTCACTTTGTTAATAGCTCTAATCACTACTCCCGGGGTTTTCGTCCCCGTTCATATGCCCGCGCCTCTAGGTCATGGATCGCTACTGTCACGTGTAGTTCTATGTCTCATGCCTGGTGATTTCTCTTTGTTATGTGCACAATTTATGATGTATGCCTCTCAGAACCATTACTATTCCCTTTCTGCCTTTTTTCCTCTCCCTTTGGTCTCTACCTGTCTTCCTAATTCTCACCCCCCCCCCACACGCTCCCCCCCCCCTCGTTCTCCTGCCTTCCACTCCGCTTCTCACCTAGAATGATTCTATCTCTAATGTGAGACTATACATTATCTACTGTGCATTTATCCTGTTTAGTGGTTATGTCATTGTCACATGTTCATCTAACATATGTTGCATATAGGCTGTTTAACTGTTATTATGTCCTATGTCTCTATTGTTGTACAAAATTGGAATCTCTCGCCGTTCCTTATATAGCAACGTCTGACCCATCACCCTGGCATGTTCACACACAGCTACTTAGTCCGCTCTCCGTTCCAAATTTTGCCCGGGGAGTTACGTCCCAGTGCACACAATTATGCCCAGGGGTTATGAGTCATCCTTGTTTTGCCCCCATTTTACTGTATGATAACCGCCCCAGTTCAGTGGTTCCCAAAGTTTCACTTGCTATGTCACTCCAATCTCATTATTCCCCTTCCGCCCGCCCCTTCTCTTTTCCTCTCTCCCTGTCCCCATCCCCCTCCCCGCCTCCTTATCCGCATGTCGCATATTATCAGACCTTACCACACCACCTCCCATGACTGTGACTCTTCTGTATCATCCCCCCCGACCTCTGTTTGCACTGCTATAATTTTCAGACGCCTCATAGGTTCCCTCCATGTCATTCACCACTTGATAGTTCCCACTCTGTCTTTGTGGACCTTCCACCTGTCCCCCCTTTTCCCCACTCCCACATCCTACAAGCCCATCCACGTCCTCCCTCCTCCCCTGTTTCTTCCTCACTATTGCTATTATGACTTTTGCTCTGTTGCAATATTATTTCGCTATAATTCGAATTCTATGGAGATGTTTGTTTGGACACGATTTTTGATCAGGACTTTTTCTTTTCCCCGCCTCTGACAACACTTACTCGCTCATTACCTTATATTGCTGTCTCTTTGTTGTCTTTCCGTTATTCACTATCTATTCAGTGGATACGCAGATCTAATCCACTACCCTTGTTACACCCTCCACGGCCTTTGGCTGTAGCTCCGCAAAACTCCCCCCCCCCTCAGACGCGGACCCCGCGGCACCCCTTCTCCCTTCCTGAACTCCTTCTATCCTCTCCCCCTCCTTCCTCCCCCCCCACCTCCTCTAGGCCTCCCGCTTCTTCTCCTCCTGCGCACTTTTCCTGTCTTTTGCCCATCCTCCTTGCCCTCTCTTCGCTGCCACCCCCTCACATCTTTGCTTCTCTCGACCCTCTATTTTTCATCCCTCCCTCCCTGCACCTTACCCCTCACCCCTCACCAGAGGCTCCTATGGCTCGAATCACCTGTTCTACCTTTAATGTGAACGGCCTCAACTCACCTGAAAAGAGACATCACATCTTGCTTCTATTGAATAAACTCAACTCAGGAATTGCTTTCTTACAAGAAACACATTTTAAGGAGGGTCGCGTCCCGTTGCTCCCTAAAAAACACTTCCCCATGTGTTTTCATAATCCTCACCCCACTTCGGCCTCTAAAGGGGTTTCTATACTTGTCCATAAATCCATTCCTTTCACCTGTTTGGACCGATTTGCTGATGCAGAGGGCAGGATCTTGCTCCTTAAAGGGACAATCGCCGCTCAACCCTACACCCTAGCGAACTTATATGTGCCGAACAAAGGTCAAATCAAATGGATTCTGGAAGCCCTCCAAATCCTGAGATTATTCGCTGAGGGTCCTATTATCCTAGGCACTGATTTGAATGTGGCCCTTAATCCCCAACTCGACTCCTCTTCTCCTACCCACACCTTCACACAGCGCTCTTTGGGGAAACTTATGGCTACCCTCCACGACATGAACCTTCTCGATGCCTGGCGGACACAACACCCCAACGATAAGGATTTCACCTTCTTTTCGACCCCTCGTGCCTCCTTTCACCGATTAGATTATGTCTTCGTCTCCCGTCCCCTGTTGGACCACCTCCTAACCTCCCACATCGGCTGCATCACGGTCTCTGACCATGCCCCGGTAACTCTCACCTTGCGGCTTGGGCACTTGCCGCGTCCTCAATGGTCCTGGAGACTTAATGAGTCTTTACTTGACTCGGAGGAAAACCGCTCTTTTCTCACGACGCATTTAGAAGTCTATTTTCGCTTAAATTCTACACCGGATGTCCGTCCAGCTTCCATTTGGGAAGCCCACAAGGCATACATAAGAGGTGTCTTGATCGCCTTGGCCTCCAGAACGAAGAAAACCCGACAGAAGGAAGTGGATGATCTCCTTCAACGCATAGCTGAGATAGAACGTATCAGGAAAAAATCCCAGGTCCTGATTCTTCAGGCAGAACTGGAATCTCTAAGAAATAAACTTCGTGATGTTCTCAACCTGAAGGCAGCTAAACATCATCTTCACTACCGGAAACTTGTTTACGCGCATGGGGACAAAGGAGGACGCCTCATGTCCAACCTCATTAAGAAAGACAAAGCTAAGTCTTACATTGCCAGCGTTAAGGATTCCAGAGGGAAGATCGTCACTCACACTTCTGAAATCGCAGCCGCCTTTGTTCATTTTTATTCCTCCTTGTATAATCTGCAGCAGGAAGATGGTCAACATTCCCAGACCCAGAGGACCGCTTTAATGACCCAATTCCTTGATTCCCTCTCTCTACCCAAACTTCCCCACTCGGCCTCTTCGTCTCTTCTTGAACCCATCTCCTTACAAGAAGTAAACGATACATTGAGTAGCTTCCCAACGGGTAAGAGCCCGGGCCCGGACGGCCTACCCCTTTTCTACTACAAGCGCTTCCAAAATGTACTCTCCCCACAACTTTCCTTACTTTGTAATGCACTTCTGAAAGGTGAACCCCTACCAGGTCAAGCACAGGAGGCTCATGTCACCCTTATCCCCAAAGAGGGCAAGGACCCATCCGCATGTGGCAGCTACCGCCCTATATCCCTGCTCAACGTGGACGTGAAAATTTGGGCCAAAATTCTCTCCAGGCGCCTCCAGTCCTATATACCCGCCCTAGTAAATGAAGAACAATCGGGCTTTGTGCATGGCAGAGAAGGAAGGCACAACACCGCCAAGCTTCTTCCATTGATACACCTGGCAAATTCCTCCCACACCCCCCTGGTCCTTTTAGGTGTCGATGCTGAGAAGGCATTCGACAGAGTGGACTGGCAGTTTATGAGATCCGCCCTGCTTAAGTTTGGCTTTCCGGGTCCATTTGTCGATGCCATCTTCTCCCTTTACAACTCGCCTACGGCCAGGTTACGAGTAAACAGCATTCTCTCTCCCAGTTTTGCGATCACTAACGGGACTCGGCAGGGATGCCCGCTGTCCCCAACGCTCTTCATTCTGGTCCTGGAAACGTTACTCCAGAGAGTCCGTCAGGACTGTAGGATTCAAGGTATGAAAGTGGGTGATCTGACCCTTCACTCTACGGCTTATGCGGACGATGTCCTCTTTGTCGTCACGAACCCCGAAGAAGGCCTCCCTGCCTTAGTTGAGGTACTCTCTGAATTTGGCAACGTCTCGCGTTATAAGGCCAACCTCTCCAAATCAGAGGTCCTAAATATCTCTCTCCCTGCATCCAGAGCGGCACAACTTAGATCTGCCACTCCTTTCTCCTGGACCAACTCTGGCTTAAAATATCTTGGTATCCACCTTACTCCCCGCGTCTCGGACCTCTATGCACGCAACTTTCCCCCTTTTCTTGACGAGGTCTCGAGATCCCTTGCATCTTACACACTGCTACCCCTCTCCTGGTTTGGGAGGAAGAGCTTGATACAAACCTACATCCTCCCGAAGATCCTATACAAGATCATGATGCTCCCGATCTTCATACCCTCCTCCTTCTTCACATCTTTGAGAACCATTTTCTCCAGGTTCATCTGGCGGAACAAAACCCCGAGGATTGCCTGGGAGAAGCTGACAGAACGGAAACACTCGGGTGGAATAGGCCTCCCGGACATCCGCAAATATTACAGAGCGAATCAACTGGCATGGTGGCTGGAGTTGACCTCCCCTATTAGATCCCGATTGCCCCTTCTTTTCCTGTCACCACGGAGCCTCCTTCCTCAGAAATTTACACTCAGGACTAAACTCACAGAGTTTGAGAAACTGATGGTTTCCAAAACCACCCTCCTCAGGAAGACCTCTCGTCTTTTACAAAGCTATATTGACCCTGTCCGCTATAACAAACCGCACTTTATCGACTCGTGGGAGCAGGAATTAGGCACTGTCTTTCCGAACCATGTGGTCGATTCTATTTTACAGCATTCCCACGGCCCATCCAGATGCATACGCCTACAGGAAAGCCACTATAAGCTCTTAACGAGATGGTACCGCACTCCCTCCTGGCTGCACCGTAAAGGTCTTGCCCCCATGAACCAGTGCTGGAGATGCCTTCAGGCAGAAGGTACTTACTTACACATCTGGTGGGAATGCCCACTCATCCGACAATACTGGACTGACATTAGAGACACGATAAGATCTATTGGACACCCACAGTTTGAGTTCACTCCGGCTATGATCTTCTTGTCTGCATCGTCACCTGAGTACCACCCCTCTAAACACATCCTTATTTCTCACCTCTTGGCTGCTGCGAAGACGCTCATCCCCCTTCACTGGCTACAAACCGTCCCCCCGACTGCCCAAAATTGGATTCATAAGGTCAATCTTATCGCAAGGTTCGAAGAACTCCTTAGTTGGGCCAATAGGTCGCATGATAGGTTTCGCCAAATCTGGTTGCCCTGGCTAGACCGCCCCACTTGATCCTCCGCGTCCCCCCCCCTTCCCCCTTCCCCCTTCCTCCCCTCTCTTCTGCTGTTCGGTACTTATCAACTCTGGATCCTAGGTGCCTTCTGGTGAGCTTTCCATATCCTCCCCCCAATCTCCCTGATTCTATTTCCCAGCTCCGACTCCCCTTCTTCCCATTTCCCCCTCCCCCCCCATTTCTCCTTCTTCTTCGCCTACTATCCCCCCGTCACTCACAATAGCTCATTGTCTCTCCCCCCTCTCCCCCTTCTCCTCCCCTCCCCTTCTCGTCCACCTTCTTTCTTTCCCTAACTCCAGTTCACAAATGTTATTAATGGGGTCCCGCGGGGCCCGCGTCCCACACTTCTGTTTGTTTTTCTTTCCAGAGACATGTTTTCACATGTCTCACTTACCCGGACCTCTCCTCGTGTCTCTACCCTTCGCTCCTCAATACCAATACTGCATCTCCCTTCCCTATGCGTCATACTACACGTTTGTATAGGTATTGATTGACTCATTTCTTTAGCAGTTATTTTTTCACTCTCGACTTCTGATTATTGTTTATTACCTGTACCCTTACTGTGTTTACTGTACTTTGTTATTTCATGCTCAATTTGCTGTACTCCTCCGTGTTTACTATATTTTGTTCAAAACTCAATAAAACTTGTTGAATTAAAAAAAAAAGAAACTCAAAAAAAAAAAAAAAAAAAAAAAAAAAAAAAAATGAAGGCTCTATCCAGTGGTGGTTCATTTTTATCAAAGTGAGCCGGTCGGCACTCTCAGCTGACAGACGGGTGCGCTTGTCAGTGATGATGCCACCGGCTGCACTGAACACCCTCTCAGATAGGACGCTGGCGGCAGGACAGGACAGCACCTCCAAGGCATATAGGGCAAGTTCAAGCCACAGGTCCAACTTCAACACCCAATACGTGTAGGGCGCAGAGGGGTCGGAGAGGACAGGGCTGTGGTCGGAAAGGTATTCCCGCAACATGCGCCTATACTTCTCACGCCTGGTGACACTAGGACCCTCCGTGGCGGCACTTTGGCGAGGGGGTGCCATCAAGGTGTCCCAGACCTTAGACAGTGTGCCCCTCGTTTGTGTGGACCGGTGAGAACTTGGTTGCCTACTGGAGGAACTGCCCTCCCTGCCGCCAACGTCACATGCTGGAAACATCTCCATCATATTCTGCACCAATTGCCTGTGGCAAGCATTGATGCGATTGGCCCTCCCCTCTACCGGAATAAAAGACGAGATGTTGTTTTTATACCGGGGGTCAAGGATAGCAAAGATCCAGTACTGGTTGTCCTCCATGATTTTGACAATACGCTTGTCGGTTGTAAAGCACCCCAACATGAACTCAGCCATGTCTGCCACAGTGTTAGTTGGCATGACTCCTCTGGCCCCACCGGAAAGTTCAATCTCCATTTCCTCCTCATCCTCCATGTCTACCCATCCGCGCTGCAACAATGGGACGATTCGAAGTTGCCCGGAAGCCTCCTGTATCACCATCACATCATCGGACAACTCTTCTTCCTCCTCCTCCTCCTCCTCCTCCTCCATTAAACGCAGTGAAGCGGACAGATGTGTGGACCTACTCTCCAGCTGTGACGGATCGGATGCTATCCCTAACTCCTCTGTGTGATCTGAGTTATCCCTGATGTCAATCAGGGATTCTCTCAGAACACACAAGAGCGGGATTGTAAGGCTCACCATCGCATCCTCAGAGCTCACCCTCCTTGTGGACTCCTCAAAGACCCGTAGGATGTCACAAAGGTCTCTCATCCATGGCCACTCATGGATGTGAAACTGAGGCAGCTGACTTTGTGGCACCCTAGGGTTTTGTAGCTGGTATTCCATCAAAGGTCTCTGCTGCTCAACCACTCTATTCAACATCTGAAACGTTGAGTTCCAGCGTGTGGGGACGTCGCACAAAAGCCGGTGTTGTGGCACATGCAGGCGTTGCTGGAGAGATTTTAAGCTAGCAGCGGCTACTGTCGACTTGCGAAAGTGGGCGCACATGCGCCGCACTTTCACCAGTAGCTCTGGAACATTGGGGTAGCTCTTTAGGAAACGTTGCACCACTAGGTTGAAGACGTGGGCCAGGCATGGAACATGTTGGAGTCCGGCAAGCTCCAGAGCTGCTACCAGGTTCCGGCCGTTATCACAAACGACCATGCCTGGGCCCAGGTGCAGCGGCTCAAACCATATTGCCGTCTCATCGAGGAGGGCATCCCTCACCTCGGAGGCAGTGTGCTGTCTGTCCCCCAAGCTGATCAGCTTCAGCACAGCCTGCTGACGTCTACCAACGCCAGTGCTGCAACGTTTCCAACTCGTAGCTGGGGTCAATCTAACAGCGGAGGAGGAGGCGGTGGCGGAGGAGGAGGCGGTGGCGGAGGAGGAGGCGGTAGAGGAGGAGGAGGAGGGGGGTGTTTTTCTCGTGTCCCTGCCAGGAATGTTAGGCGGGGAGACGAGGTACACCGGGCCAGTTTGGGAAGCAGTCCCAGCCTCAACTACATTCACCCAGTGTGCCGTCAGTGAAATGTAGCGTCCCTGTCCGCATGCACTTGTCCACGCGTCGGTGGTCAAGTGGACCTTTGTGCAAAGCGCGGAACTAAGGGCCCGCCTGATGTTGAGTGACACGTGCTGGTGCAAGGCGGGGACGGCACACCGGGAGAAGTAGTGACGGCTAGGGACGGCATAGCGAGGTGCCGCAGTTGCCATCAGGTCCAGGAAGGCGGGAGTTTCAACAAGCCGGAACGCCAACATCTCCTGGGCCAGCAGTTTAGCGATGTTGGCGTTCAAGGCTTGCGCGTGTGGGTGGTTAGCAGTGTATTTCTGCCGCCGCTCCAATGTCTGAGAGATGGTGGGTTGTTGTAAAGAAACGCCTGATGGTGCCTTTGATGGTGCAGGAGAAGGAGATAAGACAGGACCAGGGGAGGATGAGGTAGAAGTCAACAAAGTGGCAGAGGCAGATGAAGTGGTGTCCTGGCTCGTCCTCTGGAGTGCATCGCCAGCACAGTCAGCAGTGGCAGTGGCAGAGGCAGAGGCAGTGGCAGAGGCAGTGGCAGTGGCGTGAACGGCAGGCGGCCTTTGTCCTGCCGTTGCTGCCTGCCACTGATTCCAGTGCTTGGATTCCAAATGACGGCGCATTGAAGTGGTGGACAGGTTGCTCTTCTCAGAGCCCCTAATCAATTTCGAGAGGCAAATTGTGCAGACAACACTATATCTGTCCTCGGCGCATTCCTTGAAAAAACTCCACACCTTCGAGAAACGTGCCCTCGAGGTGGGAGTTTTTCGGGGCTGGGTACGAACTGGAACATCTTGGGAGATTCCGGGTGTGGCCTGGCTTCGCCTAAGCTGCTGACCTCTGCCTCTGTCTCTAGCTACCCTTTTTGGTGCTGCACCTGCCTCAACATCCACACTACTTTCCCCGCTTGACATCCCCCCTGTCCAGGTCGGGTCAGTGTCCTCATCATCCACCACTTCCTCTTCCAACTCCTGTCTCATCTCCTCCTCCCGCACAATGCGCCGGTCAACTGGATGCCCTGACGGCAACTGCGTCACATCATCGTCGATGAGGGTGGGTTGCTGGTCATCCACCACCAAATCGAACGGAGATGGAGGAGACTCTAGTGTTTGAGCATCTGGACACAGATGCTCCTCTGTTAGGTTCGTGGAATCGTGACGTGGAGAGGCAGGTTGAGGGACAATGAAAGGAGCGGAGAACAGCTCTGGGGAGCAGGGACAGTTTGGGTTATTGTTCTGTAAAGCTTCAGAATTTTGGGAGGAAGGAAGACAAGACTGTTGGGTAATAGGAGGAGAGGAGGCAGAGTCTGACTGGCTGCTGGACAATGTGCTGTAAGCGTTCTCTGACAGCCATTGCAAGACCTGTTCCTGGTTCTCGGGCCTACTAAGGTTTGTACCCTGCAGTTTAGTTAATGTGGCAAGCAACCCTGGCACTGTGGAGTGGCGCAATGCTTGCTGCCCCACAGGAGTAGGCACGGGACGCCCTGTGGCTTCACTGCTACCTTGCTCCCCAGAACCATTCCCCCGACCTCGCCCACGGCCTCGTCCACGTCCCTTTCCGGGAGCCTTGCGCATTTTGAATTCCTAGTTAGAAATTGGCACTGTATACCAGTAGTAAAAATTGTGGGTGCACGTAACCCCAATATATTCTTTGAATTCCCAGTCAGAAACTGGCACTATATGGCAGTAGCAAGAAATGAGGGTATTTATAACCCCAATATATTCTTTGAATTCCCAGTCAGACAATGGCACTGTATACCAGTAGTAAAAATTGTGGGTGCACGTAACCCCAATATATTCTTTGAATTCCCAGTCAGACACTGGCACTATATGGCAGTAGCAAGAAATGAGGGTATTTGTATTCCCAATATACTCTTTGAATTCCCAGTCAGACAATGGCACTGTATACCAGTAGTAAAAATTGTGGGTGCACGTAACCCCAATATATTCTTTGAATTACCAGTCAGAAACTGGCACTATATGGCAGTAGCAAGAAATGAGGGTATTTATAACCCCAATATATTCTTTGAATTCCCAGTCAGACAATGGCACTGTATACCAGTAGTAAAAATTGTGGGTGCACGTAACCCCAATATATTCTTTGAATTCCCAGTCAGACACTGGCACTATATGGCAGTAGCAAGAAATGAGGGTATTTGTATTCCCAATATACTCTTTGAATTCCCAGTCAGACAATGGCACTGTATACCAGTAGTAAAAATTGTGGGTGCACGTAACCCCAATATATTCTTTGAATTCCCAGTCAGACACTGGCACTATATGGCAGTAGCAAGAAATGAGGGTATTTGTATTCCCAATATACTCTTTGAATTCCCAGTCAGACAATGGCACTGTATACCAGTAGTAAAAATTGTGGGTGCACGTAACCCCAATATATTCTTTGAATTCCCAGTCAGAAACTGGCACTATATGGCAGTAGCAAGAAATGAGGGTATTTGTATTCCCAATATACTCTTTGAATTCCCAGTCAGACAATGGCACTGTATACCAGTAGTAAAAATTGTGGGTGCACGTAACCCCAATATATTCTTTGAATTCCCAGTCAGAAACTGGCACTATATGGCAGTAGCAAGAAATGAGGGTATTTATAACCCCAATATATTCTTTGAATTCCCAGTCAGACAATGGCACTGTATACCAGTAGTAAAAATTGTGGGTGCACGTAACCCCAATATATTCTTTGAATTCCCAGTCAGAAACTGGCACTATATGGCAGTAGCAAGAAATGAGGGTATTTGTATTCCCAATATACTCTTTGAATTCCCAGTCAGACAATGGCACTGTATACCAGTAGTAAAAATTGTGGGTGCACGTAACCCCAATATATTCTTTGAATTCCCAGTCAGAAACTGGCACTATATGGCAGTAGCAAGAAATGAGGGTATTTGTATTCCCAATATACTCTTTGAATTCCCAGTCAGACAATGGCACTGTATACCAGTAGTAAAAATTGTGGGTGCACGTAACCCCAATATATTCTTTGAATTACCAGTCAGAAACTGGCACTATATGGCAGTAGCAAGAAATGAGGGTATTTGTATTCCCAATATACTCTTTGAATTCCCAGTCAGACAATGGCACTGTATACCAGTAGTAAAAATTGTGGGTGCACGTAACCCCAATATATTCTTTGAATTCCCAGTCAGAAACTGGCACTATATGGCAGTAGCAAGAAATGAGGGTATTTATAACCCCAATATATTCTTTGAATTCCCAGTCAGACAATGGCACTGTATACCAGTAGTAAAAATTGTGGGTGCACGTAACCCCAATATATTCTTTGAATTCCCAGTCAGACACTGGCACTATATGGCAGTAGCAAGAAATGAGGGTATTTGTATTCCCAATATACTCTTTGAATTCCCAGTCAGACAATGGCACTGTATACCAGTAGTAAAAATTGTGGGTGCACGTAACCCCAATATATTCTTTGAATTCCCAGTCAGACACTGGCACTATATGGCAGTAGCAAGAAATGAGGGTATTTGTATTCCCAATATACTCTTTGAATTCCCAGTCAGACAATGGCACTGTATACCAGTAGTAAAAATTGTGGGTGCACGTAACCCCAATATATTCTTTGAATTCCCAGTCAGAAACTGGCACTATATGGCAGTAGCAAGAAATGAGGGTATTTGTATTCCCAATATACTCTTTGAATTCCCAGTCAGACAATGGCACTGTATACCAGTAGTAAAAATTGTGGGTGCACGTAACCCCAATATATTCTTTGAATTCCCAGTCAGAAACTGGCACTATATGGCAGTAGCAAGAAATGAGGGTATTTGTATTCCCAATATACTCTTTGAATTCCCAGTCAGACAATGGCACTGTATACCAGTAGTAAAAATTGTGGGTGCACGTAACCCCAATATATTCTTTGAATTACCAGTCAGAAACTGGCACTATATGGCAGTAGCAAGAAATGAGGGTATTTGTATTCCCAATATACTCTTTGAATTCCCAGTCAGACAATGGCACTGTATACCAGTAGTAAAAATTGTGGGTGCACGTAACCCCAATATATTCTTTGAATTCCCAGTCAGAAACTGGCACTATATGGCAGTAGCAAGAAATGAGGGTATTTGTATTCCCAATATACTCTTTGAATTCCCAGTCAGACAATGGCACTGTATACCAGTAGTAAAAATTGTGGGTGCACGTAACCCCAATATATTCTTTGAATTACCAGTCAGAAACTGGCACTATATGGCAGTAGCAAGAAATGAGGGTATTTATAACCCCAATATATTCTTTGAATTCCCAGTCAGACAATGGCACTGTATACCAGTAGTAAAAATTGTGGGTGCACGTAACCCCAATATATTCTTTGAATTCCCAGTCAGACACTGGCACTATATGGCAGTAGCAAGAAATGAGGGTATTTGTATTCCCAATATACTCTTTGAATTCCCAGTCAGACAATGGCACTGTATACCAGTAGTAAAAATTGTGGGTGCACGTAACCCCAATATATTCTTTGAATTCCCAGTCAGAAACTGGCACTATATGGCAGTAGCAAGAAATGAGGGTATTTGTATTCCCAATATACTCTTTGAATTCCCAGTCAGACAATGGCACTGTATACCAGTAGTAAAAATTGTGGGTGCACGTAACCCCAATATATTCTTTGAATTCCCAGTCAGAAACTGGCACTATATGGCAGTAGCAAGAAATGAGGGTATTTGTATTCCCAATATACTCTTTGAATTCCCAGTCAGACAATGGCACTGTATACCAGTAGTAAAAATTGTGGGTGCACGTAACCCCAATATATTCTTTGAATTACCAGTCAGAAACTGGCACTATATGGCAGTAGCAAGAAATGAGGGTATTTGTATTCCCAATATACTCTTTGAATTCCCAGTCAGACAATGGCACTGTATACCAGTAGTAAAAATTGTGGGTGCACGTAACCCCAATATATTCTTTGAATTCCCAGTCAGAAACTGGCACTATATGGCAGTAGCAAGAAATGAGGGTATTTGTATTCCCAATATACTCTTTGAATTCCCAGTCAGACAATGGCACTGTATACCAGTAGTAAAAATTGTGGGTGCACGTAACCCCAATATATTCTTTGAATTCCCAGTCAGACACTGGCACTATATGGCAGTAGCAAGAAATGAGGGTATTTGTATTCCCAATATATTCTTTGAATTCCCAGTCAGACAATGGCACTGTATACCAGTAGTAAAAATTGTGGGTGTATATAGCCCCAATTCTATTGCTAGGGGACTTGCAGGGTATTTCTGGGGTGAAGGTGGGGGGGCACACCGTTGGAACGGGTATCGGGGTATATATCGGGTATACGGGAATACACTGACAGTGTATTCCATTCAGGATCCTGGGAAAGCTGGGTTGCGGCGATTGAGCCCGTCAGTGCCACGTTACACTGACAAGCTTCTCCCTGGAATTTAGCTCTTACAAGAGCTGTTGGTTGTCTTCTCCTTCCTATCCTAGCCTGTCCCTGCCTACCCAGAATCTAAGCCCTAGCTAGCTGGACGGAAACCTCCGTCCTCGGTGAATTGCAAGCTCAGAATGACGCGAAGCTGGGCGTCGCTGTTCTTTTAAATTAGAGGTCACATGTTTTCAGCAGCCAATGGGTTTTGCCTACTTTTTTCAACGTCACCGGTGTCGTAGTTCCTGTCCCACCTACCCTGCGCTGTTATTGGAGCAAAAAAGGCGCCAGGGAAGGTGGGAGGGGAATCGAGTAATGGCGCACTTTACCACGCGGTGTTCGATTCGATTCGAACATGCCGAACAGCCTAATATCCGATCGAACATGAGTTCGATAGAACACTGTTCGCTCATCTCTAATAAAGAACGGAGATGGAAACTGCATTACTACTATTATTGTCACATATAAAGACTAGAGATGAGCGAACACTAAAATGTTCGGGGTTCAAAATTCGATTTGAACAGCCGCACACTGTTCGACTGTTCGAACGGGTTTCGAACCCCATTATAGTCTATGGGGGGAAATGTTTGTTTCAGGGGTAGGCAACATTCGATCAAATTCTACTTACCAAGTCCATGAGTAAGGGTCGGGCTGGATTCTTCTCCCTGCGCAGCGTCCCCGCGTCCTCTTCCGGCCTTGAATTCACTCTGCTAGGCATCATGCCTGGGCAGAGCCGACTGTGCATGCCCGCACTACAAGCGGACATGCGCAGTCGGCTCTGCCCAGGCTCGATGCCTGGCAGAGTGAATTCAGAGCCGGAAGAGGACGCGGGACACTGCGCAGGGAGAAGACTTCTAAAGGTAGGAGAAGAACCAGCATTGATTGGCAATGTATAGCATTCTGCCAATCAACGCTGGTTCTGCATCGAATCTTAACTTTGAACAGCTAGTAGTATTTGATCGAGTACAAGTATTTCGAATACCATAGTATTCGATCGAATACCTACTTGATCGACTACTACTCGCTCATCTCTAAAAAAGACTAATATGGTCTATAGACTAAATATATGAATTTGAGGTTCTACGTTATATATATTTGATCAAACAGTAGGAAGCCCACCGGCCCTGACAAGACAACCTCATTCAGGTGGGACCCTACACTAATAGTTCTCTTGGACCCAAAATGAGTCTACAGTGTGAACACAGGGTAATAAACATACTCCTCTTGGACCCAGAACAGGTCTACAGTGTGAATAAAGAGCAAGTAGGATGCAGAGCATACTCTACTTAAAATAGGATTGGGCAGATGGGGAACTGAAGGGCATCCTCTATTCCAATTAAATAGCCTGTGCAATTGAATGGGAGTGCAAGTCCAATTGAAGGGCACCACACCCCTCTTACAATATGTTCTTTATATGCTCTTGTGCTGTGTCAGACTGATCCTGCACTTTTTTGTAATTATGATGTTACCACAGTAGCTTGCACTTGTTCACATTGGGATGTGTTGTCTGAATTTTTTTTTGTATGTATATCTATCTATCGGGCTGGGTATATATGCTCATTTCTGGTGACAGACTCTCTTTTAAGTTTAACCTAATAAACTTTTACCTTTTTCTTATGTTTAGTAGGAAGGAAAAACTGGTAAAGCACAAAGCATCCCTAAATCACAGCAATTACAGCACACTTAGATAACATTGTACCATATAGAAAGTTAACAAAGGTTTTGGTACAGATCCAAATACATTAAGATAAAGCATTGACATAGTATTATTGATCTCACACTGGCACACATTGTCAGTTGCTAGGAGCAAACTTTATGCAGGTCTGTCCAATCAATGTTAATGTCAAACACAAGTTAATTCATTAAAGTCCTTGAAGAATATCTAAAACATAACTTTACAAAGAATGTCTGTGCACATATTTGCTTTTTATATTGATCAAAAACAATACCTACAGAAGTTTCCTCTGGCTTCAAACAATCTATGTTCCCTATTTCTTTTTTCTTTCAATCAAAATGTGCAAAAGTTCCTAAATGATTTGCAATCAACATTTATATGAAAAATCCTGAACGAGCTATATTGTTCAACTTCCTTATAAATATGCAGTTTTCTGAGAATGCGTGTTCATTTCAATGTGCAAAGGGGAGTAAGCTAATGCTAGCCCCATGTGAGAACAGAAGCATTGTAAACGTTGAAATCAAACCTTCTCAAGCCTTCTTTCCGCTGACACAGACAGACAGACAGCTGCAGACCCCGTGCAAGAACAGTTCTGGCCCATTGCTTTCCAATATCTCAGCACAGAGCACCCCCTTATGCATCTCTAATAATCCACTAGCAATCCATTGCTAGCCATGAAGTTCATTAGTTTAAGGCATTTATCCATAATCTCAGAGAAAATAGAAAGCTAATAGAAAGTGATATAGCCCCTGGCCTACTGGTCCCCAATAAAAAAAAAACAGGTATTTATATCCCTGGGCTGATAGCCCCCATACATGTTAGATTTTCAGCTAACCTCTACAAAATATATACGGGATTCTCCAACATACACACATGCACACACGGGACAAGGTCAATGATTCTTTCAGTTTGTTTCTGTGCTACTATATAAGTAGCATC
This sequence comes from Leptodactylus fuscus, assembly GCF_031893055.1. Taxonomy (NCBI): domain Eukaryota; kingdom Metazoa; phylum Chordata; class Amphibia; order Anura; family Leptodactylidae; genus Leptodactylus; species Leptodactylus fuscus. The sequence goes on along the minus strand of NC_134269.1, from coordinate 112,182,741 downwards.
TATTGGTCTATCTATCTAGGAAATTAAAAAAAAAACTGCTGCTGCACAAAAAGTGCTTCAAAGATACCTCAGTCCACCATTAGGACTCAAGCAATGTATCAAACAGGATAGTTATACCCAATTCTTGGAAATAAGGCTTAAGGTAAGTTCAGTTGGGGTTGTTTGGACCGGAACCTGACCAAAATACTCCATGTGAACTTACCCTTATATTTGGACCGTGTTATGGGACACAACTAAGTTTTGTGTATGCGGCCTTATTTTTAGGGGACACACTATATTTACCAAAAGCAAAGGAATATCTTAACCACATGCTTTATCTGTATGATTATCTTGTTATATATATTGTTATATTCTTTTATATAAAAAAGTTAAAAACATGAAGTGTTAAACAACATTGTAGAAAGATTTTGAATGATCCAAAACAATGCTGATGCCTTCAAAGTTAGCATTACAAATAGTAATTTAGCATAAAGTATAGAACAGATACTGTATGTGTCCAAACAATAAATATAGTAGTAGAACGCAAGATATAAAGCACTATCAAGTTGAAATTGTGGTATAAGGTATGCTAAACATTCAACTACATGTAGCTCAAAGCAAAATGTTTAAAAAAAACTTGAAAATTTATTTCATTTTTTTGTCTTAAAAATTTGGCACCGTTGATTTTGCCCAGAGAGATGCCACACAGTGTGATAGTAAAAGACATGTACTTTGGGTTTTCTTTTTCCTGTATACTTACACGCAGCCTCCTGTAATTGTCCACCCTCCTCTCTAATCAAGAACCTATTCATTCCTTCACTGCATCTATGTAATTCTACAAGTGGTTTCCTGTCACATTTATCTCCATGTGTTGTGGCTTCCATGATGAGACATTGAGCCAAAGGTACTGCACAAGTCTCACATTGTGGACAGCTAGGTGTCTGCTTGTATATTACCAAGTCAGGAGAAATAACATAAAATTCTTAGAAATTATTCGCCACACAAAATGCACCATGTGTACTCATACATAGACAACTAGAGAATTGCAAGATAAGGAAAAACAGGAAGAAAAGAAAAAAGAAGGTGGAAAAGGGAAGGGTTGAGATGTCTATTCTAATGATTTTCCTCACTTAAATCAATCAGATCATATCAAGAAACACGTTTTTGTAATATTTTTGATAGGATCATGTACTAACTTATTAATATCCTCTATTCTATTCACACCCTTGAGTTTTTATCACATGAGACACTATATTGATATATGTTTATACCATTTGTAACAAGAATATACACATTTGCATTCCACCGTTGTTTGCGCTGCTTGTACACAATCTGGCGCTATTATTTACATGCTATATAAAGGGTGTCTTTTTTGGATCTCTCTGCCACATTGGAAGAAGAAGAAGAGTTGTCTTGGGCAATTAAATGCACAAACATTAACAAAAGGCTGCTGAGCAGAATAAAAGATCTTCGTATAATTTTTATGATATCCGCCACCATCCTTAATAATGAAATAAGACTACCAACCTGATTTCTGAGTAACATTAAATGCCTAACATTGCAATGGTCAGCTGAAGTATTATGGATAATCGTGTGGCATGGCATGTATACAAATAGCGAGGGTGTAAGTACATTTTTCTTACGTGACATTGTGACACGTGATCACAAAAAAAAAAAATGTTTTGTGTAAATTTATGATGTTGTGCTGGTCTGCATTCATAGCCATCCTGAGTTTTACACACTGTACATAGTCTTATTATTTGTTCACTGCATAGCAGTTCTTTTTATACTATTTGACATGATAATTTAACACTATGCTTATTGTTTAGCACAGCTGGCGATGTTTTTTTTTTTTTTTGCACACTACTATTACTGTTACATTATGTGAATAAATTCTAAGGGGCAGATGCCATGAAACACGTAAGCAGGTTAATGTGCGTTGAATTCAGTTTATATTTTTTATGTCTCTTCATGGGAATTAAAAGTAGATTTTTTTTTATTTGATTTTTTTTCTTATGCTAGAAATTTTTTTTCAACAGGTAGCAGACATGCCATAAGGAGTAATCTATTGGAAACTGCTAACACTGCCATGTACAATGCAGGCCTCTCACTACCTTTGCACTGTCCCATGTGGAATACCAGAGTGCTAGAGGAGCTGCCTACAGCCCCTGTCTGCCCAGCCACCACAATCTCCTTGCCTGACCCTTGGTTCACATCTGCATTTGGTAATCCATTCAGGGTGTCCACATGGGACTCTCCCGAATGGACTACCAAATGCATTGGCAAGCGGTGTGCAGTGAAAGCACACAGACCCAATAGACTATAATAGGATCTGTGTGCTCGCCACACCCTGCCCGCACAAATCATGCGGACAGGAAAGTAGATTGTGAAGTACTTTCCTGTCCACATGTTCCCTGCTGAGAACTCGCGCAAGCACACGGACCCCATTACAGTCTATGGGGTCCATGTGCTTTCACTGCACACCGCTTACCATCTGCGTTCGGTAGTCCATTCCAGGTTGTCCCTATGCGGACTACCCCAAACGGATTACCAAAAACAGATCTTAACATATTTTTGGTGGTGTCCTCTGTTTTTTAAAGTTTCCTGAGCCCACTTTTTTCAATATTGTGTTGTGGAACCTATTTGTATTACATATAGACTAACACATGATTAATTCTAGTTGTCTGACTTCCAGAAACATTTATTTTCTGTGGGACTGCCACTGGGGAAAAACAGGTCAGAGGATGTACTTTCATGTCTGATCCAATATTTTTTTCAGATAAGTGACTCCAGAGCTGTCTGGCAACCACACATCTCAGTACATGTTATTGCTGGTATTGAAGATAATAGCTGTTGGCTAAACAACTGTTGTTCTGATGGGTATTGTTTTTATTGTGCAATATTGTGGTGGCTATGAAAATGTGTGCTCAAATAATAATACTTAAGACAATATCCTTTATTTACATAGTGCCAACATATTCACAGCACAGTACAATGAAGAATAGTAATAAACATAAAAACTGAGAAATGAAAACCAATGAACTACCAAACACTGAAGCAATAGAACAGAATGAGGATGATCGGAGTGACACTGAAGGTAGCAACTTTAAATGAGCTCTATCCCCCTAATAGAAGCAAAGAAAGAAGAATAAACAATTACTTACATAACATCTCACATTATCTCCTATAATAAATACATATAATAAACAATTATGAAAGCAGTGCATTCTTACAGTGCCCTGCCCTCCCACCCCCACCTCTAATACTAGTGCAGGTGAGCCAGGAAGCTTCAGAGGAGAGGGCTGGGTTTATACAGTGTGCTTTTTGTCTATACAGTGGGTGTGTGGCCATTTTGTTGGAAGGAATTTCCAAAGTATCTGACAGTATGAAATAGATGCAGTAACAGTGCAAACAGTACCAATAGTACCGGTAGTAGTAGCACTGGTGCCAGCAGTGGTCCCAATAGTACCAGTAGTGGTAGTAATAAGAGTGGCACTGTCATGGTTCTTGTATGTTCCTGCTATTTTTGTTGTTTGCTAATAAAAGACAAACAAGAGGCGAGTGGAATTATTTGCAGTATATCTGTGTACAATTAAGCACTAAGATTGTCCTTTGTAGGCTTTCAAACATCTTGTAAGGATTTAAGTGTAGGGGATAATTTTGCTTAATCCAGGCACTTAATGCTCTAAATATAAAAATATATTCCACCAGCTGTCAACCAATTGTCAGGGAATGGGGTCCACACACAAGATAAGCTATATTCACTCAGTGTATACCAGTCCTACAGTATATACGCACATCACACTCATTCACTCATACGCATTTTACCCTAGAGGCAATCGTAAATGGGAACTCTGCTTCCACACTATTTCCATTCAGCTGTCATTCTAGGCTACACAGGGGTGAAACGCCTTTACACCCATCCACACAAAGCTGCCACCACTCAACACTTTAGAGTAAGGCAAGACACCAGTATACCCATACTATGCAGAAATAGAGATAACACGACTCAGTGATATTCACTTCGGATAGGTAAGGACGTTAGAGCCAAAGGCCAATCTTATTAAATCTTAGATTTAAAATATAGAAAAAGTACAGTGAAATAAGAATAAAACGATGTGAAATAAAATAGGAATATAAGTACAGACTTGGTTTTATGTCTGGGACTGAATACACGTTAAGTTCCAAATAATCTGACACTGAAATCATGAACCTAATCACATTTATGGATCCCTCCAAGCTACCTCCTGCCTGTGATGTCATATTTTTTTCTTTGATCAAAATATACAATTTTGGTCAGCAAAGTTCTGGGAGGACTTGCAGCTACAGTGCCTGAATCCTAGGTCCCACATAAAGACTTATTAGTTTGAGCCAAATTGAATTAGTATCTGGGATTGAGGGGTGAATTTGAAAATTCAATAAAAATTGGAATTACCCACACAGGAAACTCTAGCACAAACCAGTACATAAAGGTGCAATCTCCTAACTACAACCGTATATGAAAAAAAAACCTAATTATAAGCAAATTCCTAACTAGACACAACTCATGACATTGTATAATATATCCATATTTCATCACATAAAGATACAAATAAACCAGCTTGAACCAGTTATTTAGCTTATACATTGTCTGAAACTCACATATATGAAATGCATGGGGGTAATTTAGAATTTCTGTGACTAAGAAGGATTGTATGTGGGCCCATGCTGTGGTTGCAGCTGTTATACAAATCTGGATCATAGTCATAATAAATGTTGACATAGTATAGCCCCTTTTCCACTACATGGCACTGGAGAACCTTAGTTCACATTTTTAATAATAGACCATTTTTGAAAGACACATTTGATATAACGACATGAAAAATAAGAAAATATTCATGGTAAACACATATTTGCTAACACTGTAAATGGGGCACATTTACCAATACTGCCGATCTTTGCAAATCCCATTAATAGTTTTAGACATGTTTATGAATGTGTCGTATGACCCTTCATAAATATGGACCGTTTCTAGAAGCTCCAAAATTCTGTCTCACCATGAGATAAATATTTGGGGAAAAACATGTAGACAAAATATGTAGACAAAAATCTTAACTTGCGTAACAAATATTTGGCACACACAAAAAACCCTGCAATTTTTGGCACAACGGAAGCAGACAAAAGTCATTTCTCACTTATTAAGGAGACAAATATGTGGAGCACAATGAGAATTTATGGCGCGTAATGTAAATTGTCCTAAATTAATTACACCAATTTAAATTTGGTCTGCTTTGCTCAAAACTATCTGTGATATATTCATTCTCTTCTGTTTCATAAATGCTTTGTAAAACTTAGACACTTCTAAACAACATCCATTCTGGTGCACATTTTTCAAGTGTCGAGCCAGTCGTATTTTTCTATTCTTTATGGTGCACACATTTCATAAATATGTCATATATGCTGTGCACCATAAATTGTGCCGCAAATGTAGATAGAAAAGTGTCAGACTTCTATTGATAAATGTGCCCCGGTAAATGTGTTTTATGATATATTAACTTTGTAAAATGATGGTGTATCTGAATTCACTGAACTAGAACTTGCAGGATTCAAATATTCGTTCAGTATCTCACCCCTCAATAGCTATATACTGCCAGAAATATTGGACGTCTCTGGTCAGGGGGTTGGAGAGGAGCAGATGACCACTGCATTCATATAGGTCAGTGTTCTGAAGAATATATACAACATCATCATCATGTACATTACTAATAAACTGTTTCAACTCCACTTTCATAAAAAATGTTATTTTATTCCTATGCAAATTAGATAGACATCTTTTGAAGACATTTATTATCCTCCCCAAAATTTGCTCTTCGATATAGAATACCTTCTCCCAGTTCCACCCTCCATCAGTTTATTGACTTATTTTCCCGTTCATTGTGTATATCCTTCCTGCATGGTTCCAAGTCAAGCAATTTGCATGAAAATGGAGCTGTAATGTTGAATAGGAAAGGCATAATTGGTAACTATATATACAGCAGTATAAGGTACTGTGATTACCTTTAGAGATGAGCGAGTAGTGAAATATTTGAGATTCAATATTCGTTTTGAGTAGAGCCTCAATATTCGACTACTCGATAGAATATCAAATCCCATTACAGTCTTTGGGAAAAAATGCTCATTTCAGGGGAAACCACTATTCGACTAAAGGAGAATCACCAAGTCCACGAGTAGCAGGAGGAGAGTGTTTAGGAGGAGCACTGTGCAGTTAAAGTGCACGGACCCCATAGACTGTAACGGGTCTGTGCGCTTTAACTGCACAGCGCTTGCAGTTGCACTGATATTCCGTTAGGGTGGTCCTCCTGCGGACTCCTTCTGGACGGGAGGCAAGCCCTAATGTGAACTTACTCGTCCTGCAGAACTAGCATTGATCAATGCTGGTTCTGCAGCAGGCTCGTCTTTGCTAGTCGGAAGAGCTGGCAGCTTGCGGTTATGCGGGAGCTGACTTTTTCTCATAGGAATGCATTGACCAGCGTTGTTTGGCCGAATGCTATACGGTGTACAGCATTCAGCCAATCAACGCTGGTTCTCCCGGAGGCTCATCTGTGGGGAGGCGGAGTCTAAGATCGAACCACAGCAGTCTCCATTGTGGTCTGATCTTAGACTCCGCCTCGTCACAGACGAGCCTCCGGCAGAACCAGCATTGATTGGCCGAATGCTGTACAATGTATAACATTCGGCCAATCAACGCTGGTCAATGCATTCCTATGAGAAAAGTCAGCTCCTGCATAACCGCAAGCTGCCAGCTCTTCCGACTAGCAAAGAAGAGCCTGCTGCAGAACCAGCGTTGATTTGCCGAATACTATACAGTGGATAGCATTTGGCCAATCAATGCTGGTTCTGAATCAAATCTTTACTGCGAATAGCAGTAGTATTCAAACAAGTACGAGTATTTTGAATACCGTAGTATGCTATTGAATACCTACTCGATCGAATACTACTCGCTCATCTCTAATTGCCTTTATTCTGAATTTCTGCTGATAGACTCTACCTTTAAGATAAAATAAATTCCTTTGCTGTCAAAACAAATGCAACTGAAGTCAACTGTATGTCATTTTGATTGTGTATTATAAATGACCCCATGAAAGACTGAGGAGATAAGAATGGCAATTCTTTTATTACCCTACTATTAAACATAACAACCAGGTTTCTATAAAAACAGAGAAAAAAAATCACATTACCAAGGGCTATATTTAACTAAATCTGATTCTGCATCATTGTGTTGATAGATTTCTTTTAAGTAGAGCATGCTATGCATTTTACAGATTGTGTTTGCACAAGGTGACTCGTCCATACCTGACTGATGAATACATTTTGTAATAATTCCAAATACCCCAACCTTCATATAAATGCTATTTTACCATTCTCATCCATAGAGATTATCTGGGCTGATATCAAATTACCAAGATAGATTTAGCTGATAGCCACTTCCTAAGGCTCAGAGTTCATGAAAGATGCAAGTATGAGTGTGGTCTTTAAGGTTTCAATAGACTGATGCATCTCAGACACATGCTTTGTTTGCATTATTGAGGTGCCCATGGTGATCTTACTTTAATCATCAAGTTCTCAAATTCCTTCTTCAAGCTCTTCTGGGCATACAGCCAATTTTTTATAACGTAGCCAGGCATATCATAGGTGAATCATCTAGTCTTCAATTGATTTCAATTCATTTTTCATCTTGGTACAAATCTTCAATAATTATTTCACCTTTGCTTGAAAAGCTTTAATTATACAGCTTAACCCCGATGTGCATACTTGCTGAACTTCATTTTTTTTTCCCTTCAACCTCTATGTGACATCAAACTGCTGACAGTGTAATCTCACACGCACGTCGCTTTAAATAAAATTGTCCTTCATAATCCCATATCATGTGTCTAATATACAAAATAAGGAGAGAGGAGCTCTATCATTATTAGTAAATGCGTAAACGTAAAATAGAGCCAAATGAATAGTATTTACACAACATCTTTGTTATTACATGTTATTGTAGCTAGTCTAAAGACTTTCTAGAAGGTTCAATATAATGTAACACTTTATCTATAGTTATACAATGACTTTCTCACTGTTTTATGTATTGTGTAAACCTGTGATCTATTAGGTTAATCTCTTCTACATTCACAGGATTTAAAGCTTAAATGAATGTGTCTCAATGTGCTCTATACCTGAATAACCAATTTGTGCTTTACTGTACTTAATTTCCATGTACCCTATGTGTCTGTATACAACATACCAACTGCACATCATAACACAATAACCCCCATAATTCACTCCACTATTCTCTACTCTACCTGCTCAGGAGGCTGAGGGCCTTCAGAGTCCAGGGGACACTTCTTAGGGCCTTTTTTTAACTCTGGTTGCATCAGACATCTTTTTCGGTGTGGCCTGCTGGGGGAGCAGTATATCAACCAGGGATAGGAATAGACTTGACAGGCTGATGAGAAGGGCCAGCTCTGTCCTGGGGAGCCCCCTGGATCCAGTACAGGTGGTAGGTGACAGAAGGATACTGTCTGTGGTGACCTCCATGAGGGAGAACAAATCCCACCCCATGTATGAGACCTTGATGGCACTTAGCAGCACTGTAAGTGACCGTCTGCTTCACCCCAAGTGTGAGAAGGAGCGCTATCGCAAATCCTTCCTTCCAACCGCGACCAGGCTGTATAATCTACATCAGACCAAGCGAAGATCACTCCACACAGAAAACTAAATGAATATGACGTCTTCCTTATTTCTTTCTTAAGTTCCTAAGCTGCTATGGATTCCTAGTATATCTTCTCTTCTCAACATATGTGTGTCTACCTCTGTAATATATTACTGAGTATTATCCTGTATCTGTATTACTATGCTGCTGTAACATACTCAAATTTCCCCACTGCGGGACTATTAAGGGATTATCTTATCTTATATAACAATGTTATCCCCAAAACTCATACTGTAGTGCTTACCTTTTTTCAACATAAGCCATGTATCCCCCATTCTTTATCCAACATCTGTCACATTCCTACAATGTACTATATATAAGGGTGCAGACAGAGTCCCATTATGCCCTGCTCAAAAGATTAAAGTACATATGAAAATGATAAAACATCTAAGGCTATGTTCACACAGAATCTTTAGCAGGCGGATTTTGATACGAAATCGACCTGCAAAAAAGTCTCCCATTTTTCTTCAATGGGAGTTGCTTGCTTCTTTTTCACGCTAGCTAGCTTGTGGGGAAAAAGAAGCGACATGCCTTATCTTGCCACAGATATATATATAAGCAGCTATTATGTATAAGATAGGACCTATTATTTATGAGGTGGGGGGGCTATTACTGATAAGAGGGAAGTATTACTGATACAGCTGTTTTTGGTATATCAGCATTTGGGAGCCCACTTTTAATTTTCCCTATGGCCACTGGATGAGACTACATGATGAAAAGCAGCCAATGGTATTGGAAAGCATCTGACAGATGTAATTTAGTGGCTTCCATCATCTTGTCTAGGAAATTATTCTCGGTAACCAAAACTAGGTCATTAATATGGTCCATGAAGTTTCTCTTGGTCACTGAAACTAGGTCTTTGACCTAGTTTCATTGCCTGACAATCTGTGAGACTACATAATCATGATAAAAAAATAACAGTTTTTGCTTATATTTTGCAATGTTGAAAGTATTTATTTGTCTATGGCCTTAAAAATGTCATCTAGAATATTATAGTAAGGTCTACTGATGAACAAAAGAAAAAAAAATTCAAGTTTTTGTCATTAGAATCATCATAAAGGTACCTTTTTAATATAGTAAGCTGCATTTATTTGCATGTGAAAAGCATCCTTAAATAGTCACTATCGTTGCAACAAATTTAGCATAAACAAATGGTACAGGTGAATGTTAAAAAATGTTTTTCCTCCTTTCCCTCCCTCTGTTAAAACAGGTTTCACTGTGAAAATCACTTCTTTATCTGTCTCAAGACAGACTGCAGGTCACATGACTCAAAAAGAATTGACTCTATATAAGAATGTAGGGAAAGAAGAGAGCAGGAAGCGAGATATGACAAGAAATGCAGTTTTTTCTTTGACTCTAGAGCTTTCTAAACCAGCCAAAGCACTTTATTTACATCAGTACAACTCAGTAAAAGCTGGTTTTAGAGCGATTCCTCTTGTATTTACTGTGTGCATGGTATGGCAGCTAGTTTCCACCCATCAGCTCAGAGAGAACTGAAAATTCCCCATACAGCATGTAGTGGGGGAAACTGCTGAAAACAGGAAAATATACACAAAGTTATTATATGGTAGATTATAAAAAAATAAAACGGGTATGGTGTTTTACAAAATGGCAAACATTTGTGGAATAATCCAACTGCATTCTTCAAGATGAACTTTTAAAAAATGAAAAAAAAAATAATCAAGCAATCTTAAGTTCATTTGAGCCCATTTACTTCACTTGGACTGACCTGCTATACTATACTTACGGTAGCACATGGGCAAGAAAGGCACTTTTTCTGGAAGAAAGCAGGCTTTTTTTTTTTTTTTTTAATTTCATACAACAGCTTTGTACAAACCATGTTTCCGCAAAGCATTAATTATGCATATTCATTGGTATCTATTTCTGATAGTTCACATAATGCCAGTGTGCTTCATAGAAGAGTATACATGTATAACGTAATGCAGTAGCTTTGAAATTCAATCTTATTTTACTGTACAACATTTTCATTAAAGAACTGATCCTAGGGAGTTCAGATAGGCTTAACATGGCTCATGCTAATACTCTTTAATGAATTAAATGATCAGAAAACAAATTGCTGAGTGAATTGTGTATTATAGAAGAGGGTCCAAATTCTGATAATCCTTTTAACATATCACATTACTAAAAAGCAAAATATTTTCTCTGTGTATATATCACTGCAGCTCTCAGAAAAGGATTATTTTTAGAGATGAGCGAACACTAAAATGTTCGAGGTTCGAAATTCGATTCGAACAGCCGCTCACTGTTCGAGTGTTCGAATGGGTTTCGAACCCCATTATAGTCTATGGGGAACATAAACTCGTTAAGGGGGAAACCCAAATTCGTGTCTGGAGGGTCACCAAGTCCACTATGACACCCCAGGAAATGATACCAACACCCTAGAATGACACTGGGACAGCAGGGGAAGCATGTCTGGGGGCATAAAAGTCACTTTATTTCATGGAAATCCCTGTCAGTTTGCGATTTTCGCAAGCTAACTTTTCCCCATAGAAATGCATTGGCCAGTGCTGATTGGCCAGAGTACGGAACTCGACCAATCAGCGCTGGCTCTGCTGGAGGAGGCGGAGTCTAAGATCGCTCCACACCAGTCTCCATTCAGGTCCGACCTTAGACTCCGCCTCCTCCGGCAGAGCCAGCGCTGATTGGCCGAAGGCTGGCCAATGCATTCCTATGCGAATGCAGACTTAGCAGTGCTGAGTCAGTTTTGCTCAACTACACATCTGATGCACACTCGGCACTGCTACATCAGATGTAGCAATCTGATGTAGCAGAGCCGAGGGTGCACTAGAACCCCTGTGCAAACTCAGTTCACGCTAATAGAATGCATTGGCCAGCGCTGATTGGCCAATGCATTCTATTAGCCCGATGAAGTAGAGCTGAATGTGTGTGCTAAGCACACACATTCAGCACTGCTTCATCAAGCCAATACAATGCATTAGCCAGTGCTGATTGGCCAGAGTACGGAATTCGGCCAATCAGCGCTGGCTCTGCTGGAGGAGGCGGAGTCTAAGGTCGGACCTGAATGGAGACTGGTGTGGAGCGATCTTAGACTCCGCCTCCTCCAGCAGAGCCAGCGCTGATTGGCCGAATTCCGTACTCTGGCCAATCAGCGCTGGCCAATGCATTCTATTAGCCCGATGAAGTAGAGCTGAATGTGTGTGCTAAGCACACACATTCAGCACTGCTTCATCACGCCAATACAATGCATTAGCCAGTGCTGATTGGCCAGAGTACGGAATTCGGCCAATCAGCGCTGGCTCTGCTGGAGGAGGCGGAGTCTAAGATCGCTCCACACCAGTCTCCATTCAGGTCCGACCTTAGACTCCGCCTCCTCCGGCAGAGCCAGCGCTGATTGGCCGAAGGCTGGCCAATGCATTCCTATGCGAATGCAGACTTAGCAGTGCTGAGTCAGTTTTGCTCAACTACACATCTGATGCACACTCGGCACTGCTACATCAGATGTAGCAATCTGATGTAGCAGAGCCGAGGGTGCACTAGAACCCCTGTGCAAACTCAGTTCACGCTAATAGAATGCATTGGCCAGCGCTGATTGGCCAATGCATTCTATTAGCCCGATGAAGTAGAGCTGAATGTGTGTGCTAAGCACACACATTCAGCACTGCTTCATCAAGCCAATACAATGCATTAGCCAGTGCTGATTGGCCAGAGTACGGAATTCGGCCAATCAGCGCTGGCTCTGCTGGAGGAGGCGGAGTCTAAGGTCGGACCTGAATGGAGACTGGTGTGGAGCGATCTTAGACTCCGCCTCCTCCAGCAGAGCCAGCGCTGATTGGCCGAATTCCGTACTCTGGCCAATCAGCGCTGGCCAATGCATTCTATTAGCCCGATGAAGTAGAGCTGAATGTGTGTGCTAAGCACACACATTCAGCACTGCTTCATCACGCCAATACAATGCATTAGCCAGTGCTGATTGGCCAGAGTACGGAATTCGGCCAATCAGCGCTGGCTCTGCTGGAGGAGGCGGAGTCTAAGATCGCTCCACACCAGTCTCCATTCAGGTCCGACCTTAGACTCCGCCTCCTCCGGCAGAGCCAGCGCTGATTGGCCGAAGGCTGGCCAATGCATTCCTATGCGAATGCAGACTTAGCAGTGCTGAGTCAGTTTTGCTCAACTACACATCTGATGCACACTCGGCACTGCTACATCAGATGTAGCAATCTGATGTAGCAGAGCCGAGGGTGCACTAGAACCCCTGTGCAAACTCAGTTCACGCTAATAGAATGCATTGGCCAGCGCTGATTGGCCAATGCATTCTATTAGCCCGATGAAGTAGAGCTGAATGTGTGTGCTAAGCACACACATTCAGCACTGCTTCATCAAGCCAATACAATGCATTAGCCAGTGCTGATTGGCCAGAGTACGGAATTCGGCCAATCAGCGCTGGCTCTGCTGGAGGAGGCGGAGTCTAAGGTCGGACCTGAATGGAGACTGGTGTGGAGCGATCTTAGACTCCGCCTCCTCCAGCAGAGCCAGCGCTGATTGGCCGAATTCCGTACTCTGGCCAATCAGCACTGGCTAATGCATTGTATTGGCGTGATGAAGCAGTGCTGAATGTGTGTGCTTAGCACACACATTCAGCTCTACTTCATCGGGCTAATAGAATGCATTGGCCAGCGCTGATTGGCCGAATTCCGTACTCTGGCCAATCAGTGCTGGCCAATGCATTCTATTAGCTTGATGAAGCAGAGTGTGCACAAGGGTTCAAGCGCACCCTCGGCTCTGATGTAGCAGAGCCGAGGCTGCACAAGGGTTCAAGCGCACCCTCGGCTCTGATGTAGGAGAGCCGAGGGTGCACTTGAACCCTTGTGCACCCTCAGCTCTGCTACATCAGAGCCGAGGGTGCGCTTGAACCCTTGTGCACACTCTGCTTCATCAAGCTAATAGAATGCATTGGCCAGCGCTGATTGGCCAATGTATTCTATTAGCCTGATGAAGTAGAGCTGAATGTGTGTGCTAAGCACACACATTCAGCTCTACTTCATCGGGCTAATAGAATGCATTGGCCAGCGCTGATTGGCCAGAGTACGGAACTCGACCAATCAGCGCTGGCTCTGCTGGAGGAGGCGGAGTCTAAGATCGCTCCACACCAGTCTCCATTCAGGTCCGACCTTAGACTCCGCCTCCTCCAGCAGAGCCAGCGCTGATTGGCCGAATTCCGTACTCTGGCCAATCAGCACTGGCTAATGCATTGTATTGGCGTGATGAAGCAGTGCTCACACATTCAGCTCTACTTCATCGGGCTAATAGAATGCATTGGCCAATCAGCGCTGGCCAATGCATTCTATTAGCGTGAACTGAGTTTGCACAGGGGTTCTAGTGCACCCTCGGCTCTGCTACATCAGATTGCTACATCTGATGTAGCAGTGCCGAGTGTGCATCAGATGTGTAGTTGAGCAAAACTGACTCAGCACTGCTAAGTCTCTGCATTCGCATAGGAATGCATTGGCCAGCCTTCGGCCAATCAGCGCTGGCTCTGCCGGAGGAGGCGGAGTCTAAGGTCGGACCTGAATGGAGACTGGTGTGGAGCGATCTTAGACTCCGCCTCCTCCAGCAGAGCCAGCGCTGATTGGTCGAGTTCCGTACTCTGGCCAATCAGCGCTGGCCAATGCATTCTATTAGCCCGATGAAGTAGAGCTGAATGTGTGTGCTTAGCACACACATTCAGCTCTACTTCATCAGGCTAATAGAATACATTGGCCAATCAGCGCTGGCCAATGCATTCTATTAGCTTGATGAAGCAGAGTGTGCACAAGGGTTCAAGCGCACCCTCGGCTCTGATGTAGCAGAGCTGAGGGTGCACAAGGGTTCAAGTGCACCCTCGGCTCTCCTACATCAGAGCCGAGGGTGCGCTTGAACCCTTGTGCAGTCTCGGCTCTGCTACATCAGAGCCGAGGGTGCGCTTGAACCCTTGTGCACACTCTGCTTCATCAAGCTAATAGAATGCATTGGCCAGCACTGATTGGCCAGAGTACGGAATTCGGCCAATCAGCGCTGGCCAATGCATCCCTATGGGAAAAAGTTTATCTCACAAAAATCACAATTACACACCCGATAGAGTCCCAAAAAGTTATTTTTAATAACATTCCCCCCTAAATAAAGGTTATCCCTAGCTATCCCTGCCTGTACAGCTATCCCTGTCTCATAGTCACAAAGTTCACATTCTCATATGACCCGGATTTGAAATCCACTATTCGTCTAAAATGGAGGTCACCTGATTTCGGCAGCCAATGACTTTTTCCAATTTTTTTCAATGCCCCCGGTGTCGTAGTTCCTGTCCCACCTCCCCTGCGCTGTTATTGGTGCAAAAAAGGCGCCAGGGAAGGTGGGAGGGGAATCGAATTTTGGCGCACTTTACCACGTGGTGTTCGATTCGATTCGAACATGGCGAACACCCTGATATCCGATCGAACATGTGTTCGATAGAACACTGTTCGCTCATCTCTAATTATTTTTAAGAACATCTTTTATACATAAAAATATTTAGTGTAAAAAATGCACTTTTTTCCACCACCAAAAATATTTTTTAAAAATTAAACATTTAAAAAAAAAAAAAAAGTAATAGGAATTATATACAATTAGGACATTACAACACTGAGAAATAAAAGTATGTTAGAAAAAAAAATGTTTTTAACATTAGCCACCTGATACAAGTTATATAGTGAACTTGCTATAACATAATATTGGAAATAGACAAAGTGGTTTCCAATCTCCCACACTCACCAGTTTGCCTGCTTTCTCTTCTACTCATTTCCTGTACTCTTCAGCAAGCTGTTGGGTGGGTTTTGACTGATGGAGAAGACGCTATGAAGTACCTCAGTAGCTAAAGACTTAAGCTTACAATGAAACACTTTATTATGATTACTAAAAATATAATATAACTGCATATCAAATAATATGCACAGAAAATGTATATTACATTACACAGGTTTGGAGAGAAAAACTTTCATGCTTGCCAGGACTCAGAACAGAGAGTGGGATTGCATTAATCTTAGTTTTTAGGTTTGTGAAATATTGGACACTGAGAAAGCCTGCTGTCTGAGCTCATATCTGCTAAAAGCAATTAGCTGACCTGGTAAGAGCAAGAAATAACGGCTCTGGGAACATGTGCCATCTTAAGGGCAAGGCTGGGCCCTCCTCACCTGAGAGCAGTGAGTCATGTCACCTGTCCTGAGATCAGATAACAGGACTGGGACCAAGGAAGTGTTGTGAAAAAAATGGAAGGAATAATTTCACATAACAGGTAAATGAAGCAGCATTTCTAAAGCAATGTATTTAGGAAAACTCTTAAGTTTAGCAGTTTACATAGGATTAGAGTTGAGCGAGTACTGTTCGGATCAGCCGATCCGAACAGCACGCACGCATTGAAATCAATGCACGCAGCCGGCACGCGGCGGGTTAAGCGGCCGGCTGCCGTCAAACCGGAAGCACCAGGTGCTTCCATTCATTTCAATGCGTGCGTGCTGTTCGGATCGGCTGATCCGAACAGTACTCGCTCAACTCTACGATGCTTGAGATGAGAATACCCCTTTAATCAAGTATGTATTCTTCAAATCAAACAATTTCATTTGTATATGTAATTCTATATACATTGTACATATAGCATATGAAACTACCATTTGCTTGCTTTTATTTTATATGCTGTACCTGTACTCTGTGCTTATTTAATTTTCCTCAGATCTCAATACATCATGCTTTTCTAGTTCTCGGCTTGCTGTGATTCTTTGTTTACTTCCAGTGGATAAAAACCAGTCCATGGTCATGTGATGTACAGACAGGTGCATGGCTTGTTACAGTCACAGCACAGCACTTGTGTTTCCATCACATGACCTTGGACTGTATGTCACATGACCAAGCAGAATAAGTGACAGCAAGCAGAGGTCTAACATTGATATATAAAGCATATTAGAAAACTTTATAATTTATCATTTTGCGAAGAATAACATTTGTCTCTCGATATCTGTCTTAAACTGGACAACCCATTAAGAATTCCTAGTACAGTACAGAGCCTCCAAAATCAGAGATGGCAGTATAGGATTAAGGCTGAGGCCCCAACATTGCGGAAACGCAGCTTTTTTTGTTGTATATTTTGTTGCGTTTTTTTGAGCCAAAGCCAAGAATGGCAACAAAAGGAATGGGAAATATATAGGAAGTTCTTATAGTTCTGCCTTTTGCTCAATCCACTCCTGACTTTGGCTCAAAAAACCGCTGAAAAATCTGCACAAAAAAAGGCTGCGTTTCCGCAATGTGGGGCCTTAGCCTAAACTAGTAAGTGTTTAGGGTTCTTAATATTTATCCTTTAGAACCAGAGTTTGGGGTGCAATGAGATGAACATTGGATCCATTTGGGGGGGACCATTGTGTGATTCCAGCCCATCAAACTCGTACTCTTGGAGGTGTTCTTAACCCCTAACTCTAAGGGATATGGAAGGTCCTTTTAGCATTTATCAATTTAGCCTTAATGGAAAACTTATAGACATTCTTATTTAACCTCTGCAGATTTCTTCATATGTTGAACTGGATGGTGTATGGTGATATAAGATCAT
This sequence comes from Leptodactylus fuscus, assembly GCF_031893055.1. Taxonomy (NCBI): domain Eukaryota; kingdom Metazoa; phylum Chordata; class Amphibia; order Anura; family Leptodactylidae; genus Leptodactylus; species Leptodactylus fuscus. Next base: position 112,165,444 of record NC_134269.1, on the reverse strand, counting down.
ATATGCGATATACTATGCTCTGTTATTTTACCCTTGACATCTTTTTGAAAATGATGAATTTGCCTCCTGTTCTCATGATGTCTGGTGTGTTGTGTCTACGCACATTAATGTGAGTTATGCCTGCAATGACTCCGTTTACTACTTTCATGATTCACATACTTTTTAAAGGTATGCATTGAGAAATGAAATAATATGTCATGCTGAATATAGGAATTGCTAAGGAGAAAACAAACTGACTTGAATTGATCACACATGTCTCACACCTTCCAGGCTACAATTTATGACACCAATTAGATTCCTACACATAGCTTCATGAGCAAGCACTTTTATCTCATTTGTGTTTCACACCTTTTCAAGTTAAACTAACAAAAACATATTGCTTCTTGGCTGCCTGTACTGAATTAATGAAGTCACACCAAGACTTGAGAATCCTGAATTTATTTTATATTAAATCTCAAAATCATTTCCTTAGTAATGTTATATATTTCCTAAATTGTTAAGTGATCTTGAAAGCCATCATTTTTATGGTACAACAAGCCCTATCACTTTATCCTTGCCACTTTAAGTCAAGGACTCATGTTGCAGAAATTATGCTTTTTTTTGTTGCATGTTTTGCTGAGTTTATTTTTTAGCCAAACCTATTAGTGGCTACAGAAGGAATGAAATATATGTAGGAAACCCTTAGGGTAAGTTCACATGGGGTTTTTTGGTCCAGAACCTGAGGTGGAGCCTCAAGGTTCTGGACCAAAATACGGGTAGCTGCGAAGGGATGCTGCTGAAATGCAATGGCATCCAGTTGCGCACTCCACTCTGGATTAGGCCCAAATGAATGGGCCTAGTTGGGAGGGAGTGTCTTCAGTCAGATGTTGCAAGGCAAATCCACCTGAAAGAATGAGCATGTCGCTTCTTTTTTTCAGGAGACGTCAATTTGGTCAGGATTTTGAGGCGGATACGGCCTCACAATCCTGACTGAAAAACCCTGTGTGAACTTACCCTTATAGTTCTCCCTTCTGTTCAATCTACTCCTACCTTTAGCTCCAAAAACCTCAGCAAAATCTGCAACAAAAAAGCAGCTTTTCCACAACCTGGGCCTCAGACTAGTATGAATCTCTTTGTTCTGGTCTTGCAAATCTGCTGAGATTTAATTTTATTATAACCATGAATAAAATATCACTTATGTATCACTTTCAGTGTCATAATGTTCAGAGTGATGCGTTGGCTACCTGCTTGATCTTTGATAAAATATTCTTAGACACTTTCCTTAGCCTTGTTGAAAAGTAGGTGATATATGGGAGTTGTATAATGTATAGGAATGTAACTTAATGTTTTTTCCTTATGCACTGTTGATGTCCTTCCCACGCTTCTAGTATGAGTAATATTTGTGTGCAGATCACCAAATACATTTTATCATAACTTCCATGCATGGTTTTGCAAATCGTTGTCTGTAACCATTAGGGTTGAGCGATCGGGATCAGAAAAGATCAGATCCTGATCGATGATTGAGTAAATTTCACAATCGTGATTGGGTTCTGATCCCGCCTAAAAAAGATCGGGAACAGAATTCCGATACCGATCGCTCAACTTACCTGCACAGATCCGCTGCCGCTCCCCATTCTTCTTGCTCCTCTTCTTTCTCCTTCACATGCCTTTAGAGCGCCGTGCACACCCACGCCTCCCAGGCTAGTGTTAGACATGCTGAGAGAAGGTGGAGCTTGTGTTTTAGGAGAGTGTGGGCAGGTACCGGGAGAGGAGACGTGAGTGATGCACACTCTCCTAAGTCACGACAAGCCCCACCTACTCCTAGCATCTCTAACACTAGGCTGGGAGGCGGGTGCATGCACGGCGCTCTGAAGGCATGTGAAGGAGAGAGAAGAGGAGCGAGAGGAATGGGGAGTGGCAGCGATTCTGTGCAGGTAAGTGGAGAGGGGACTAAGTAGTCAGGGAATATTTTTTCAATCACTACACAGCGTGGAGTCCAAAAATTGAAGCGTTCAATTTTTGGACTCCATGCTGTGTAGTGAATAGGATAATTTTTAACCCCTTAACGACCGGCCCATAGTAAAATTACGTCGGCACTTGCAGGTCCTTCCTGACTGCCCTATAGTAAAATTACGTCGGGCAGTCAGGGAAGGATTCCCTGTCAGTGCTGATGTAATTGGAGCGGATCTTAGCTGTATCTGACAGCTAAGACCCTGCTCCATTACCCCCCATCGGAGGGGGCTCCGATCAGGGGGTTTTAACCCCTTCAGTTCCGTGATCAAACATGATCACGGAACTGAAGCGGTTCCGTGATGGTGCCGGCCGAATTGGCACCCCCCGCGGCGAGATCGGGGGGTGCCAGTGTCTCTAACATGGAGCCTGGGGTCTGGCCAGTGACCCCAAGCTCCAAGAGACCCCCAATACCTGGTTGATCCTGCCGCTTTAAGAGGAAGTCAGACGCAGGCAGCCCCTGCGTCTGACTTCCTCCAGACGCTGCAAGACACTGACAGCTGTGTCCTGCAGCGTCTAATAGAGAATTAGTGATGCTTTTATCAAAACATCACTAATTCAAGTTTTCTAAAGTAAAAAGTGTAAAAGTAAAAAAAAAAAAAAAGTGAAAAATAAATAAATAAAGTGTCTGATAAAAACGAATAAAGTTATAAAGCCCTAAAATTCCCTTTTTTTCTATAGAAAATGAATTATATTAAAAAAAACCTAAAAGTTAATAAAAACAATACATATTTGGTATTATCGCGTCCGTAACAATCTGAACAATAAAACTGCAACAATATTTAATGTATACGGTGAACGTTGGAAAAAAAAACCGGAAAAAACCTGCCGGAAGTAGTGATTTTCGCCATATCACCTTACAAAATATGCTATAAAAAGTGATCAAAAAGTCATAATCACCACAAATCAGTACCAATAAAATGCACACATTGTCCCGCAAAAAATAAGCCCTCAACCAACACTGTCAACTGAAAAATAAAAATGTTACGCCTCTCAGAAGATGGCGATGCAAAAAACATTGATTTATGTCCCGAAATGTGTTTTTATTCTCCAGAATTAGTATCGCATAAAAAAATAATATAAATGAGGTATCGCCGTAACCGTACCGACCCGCAGAATAAAGGGAACATGTTGCTTATATTGTACGCTACATGGCAAAAAATGTAAAAGGTAGAATGCAATGCCAGGATTGATTTTTCTTTAAAAAACCCAGCAAAAAAGGGTTAATAAAATGTATTCAATAAGTTGTAGGCACCCAAAAATGGTGTCATTACAAAATGTATCTCATCCCGCAAACAACAAGCCCTTATATGGCCACGTCACCAGAAAAATAAAGAAAATATAGCATCTAGTAATCGCTAAATTATTAGAACACAACTGGCTGCGGCAGGAAAGGAATATATAAACTGTGCGAGCGAATATCAGGGGACACCCCAGATTTAGAGCTTACAAGGGAAAAGACACCGGAAGTGACCCCCCAGAGTAACTCCCCCAATCATGGGACATAGTAGGCAATTTGGTGTTCCCAATGTCCTCCGCACCGCTTATATATTCCCCTTCGCCATCCGCTGTGCAGTCACGTCTGGGATACTAATACTCACTACACCCCCTGATACATTCTTTGAGGGGTGCAGTTTTCAAAATGGGGTCACTCCTTTGGGGAATCCAGTTTTCTGGTACGTTATAGGCTCTACAAACATGACATGGCGTCCGGATACCAAACATCTGAATCTGTACTCTAAAAGTCGCATAGTGCTCCTTCCCTTCTGCTCCCTGCTGTGTACCCCAACTGCAGATTATGCCCCATGTATGACACATGTATGACACTGGTGTACCCGGGATAATGTACGAATGTACGTAATGTCATATGTGGGTATAAACTGATATTAGGGCACAGCCGGACACAGAAGGGAAGAAAGGTTATTGGGTTTTTGGAGCACAGACGGTTTGATTTTTGGATGCCATGAGGCTTTTGCAGAGCTGAAGCGCCAGTAAAGTGGAATCCCCTGATATGTGACCTTATTTTGGAAACTACACCCCTGAAGGATTTCTCCAGGGGTACAGAGAGCATTTTTAACCCCCAAGTGTTGCTATAACTTATTATCCATAAATAAATACGAGGCTGATTGTGAAAGGTGAAAATGTCAATTTTTCCAAGAATCCGTCATTTCAGTGCCTAATATGTTGTGCCCGACTTGTATCAGAGATGAACGCTCTAAAAGCTGTTGTGCCCGGGATACCGGAGTGTCTCTGCTGACATAGGTTAGGCACAACATATCAGATACTGAAATCTCTGGAAAACTTCATTTTTAACTTCTCATTATCAGCCGCAATTTCATTTCTGGAAACCAAATAAATGCAACACTCAAGGGTTAAAAATTCTCGCTACGCCACTTGATAAATCCCATCAGTGGGCTAGTGTCCAAAATGGGGTGACATGTCTGCAGATTCCACTTTATTGTCGATTCAGGGGCTTTGCAAAAGTGGCATGGTGTCCTAAAACCAAACTGTGCTCCAAAAACCAAAATAGCGCTCCTTCCCTTCTGTGCCCGGCTGTGCCCAAACAGCCTTTCTACCCACATATAGCATTAAGTCCGTTATCCGGGGTACACCAGTGTCATACATGTCGGCATACACTGCTATTTGGGTACCCAGCAGGGTGAAGGAGCAATATGTGCTTTTGGAGTGCAGATTTAGATTCTTCATTTTTGGACACCATGTCACATTTGCAGAGACCCTAAAATTGCCCCTACAAAATGGGGTCACTTGTTGGGGAATTCCAGTTTACTGTCAACTGCAGGGCTCTGCAAAAACAACATGGTGCCCAGAGGGTCCCTCTAAATCTGTACCCCAAAAGCTAAAACGCACAGTGGTCCTTCCCTTCTGAGCCCTGCTGTGTGCCCAAGCAGCAGTTTACACCCACATATATAATTTTTTGCCCCTCGTGATGGCCCCTTAATAGTTTTAGGAGTGCAGGTCTCTGACAACACAAAGTGGGGGCAACGTATTGGGCACCGAAATGGCATATTTCTTTAAAAATTTCAATTTTCATTTTGTACATTAATTTTTGGGAAGCATTTTTAGGCTCAAAATGATAATACCCCTTGATACATTCCTTGATGGGTGTAGTTTTTAAAATGGGGTCACTTTTGAGGGGTTTCCATTGTATTGATACTTTAGGGGCTCAGCAAATGTGACATGGCACCTGAAAACTATTCCAGCAACATCTGCCCTCCAAAAGCCAGATAGCGTTCTTCCCATTCTGAGCCTCACCATGTACCCATACAGAAGATTATGGCCACATATGGGGTATTGCCATGTTCAGGAGAAATTGTGTAACAAACTGTGGGGGGCTTTCTCTCCTTTAACCCCTTGTGAAAATGAAAACTTTGGGGATAAAGGGACATTTTAGTAATTTTTAACCTACACATCCCTAAGTTAGTAAAATCTGTGAAATGGCTATAGTGTCAAAATGTTCATTATACCCCTCAATGAATACCTTAAGGGGTCTAGTTTATAAAATGGGGTCATTTATGGGGGGTTTCAAATGTTTTGGTAACTCAAATCTTGTTTGAATCTGCAGTGGGCCTAAAATATCTGTAAGCAAAATTTGTGTCTTGAAATCCAGTTGGTGCTCCCTTCTTTTTGGGCCCTGCCGTGCGTCCGTACATAGGATTAAGGCCACAAAGTGTACATTTTTGAACACGGGAGAAATGGGGCCATCTATTTTGGGGTGTTTTTCTTCATTTTCATGTGTTATGTGCAAAAAAACTGCCTTTAAAATTACTCTTTTGTGTAAAAAATATGAGAATTTTTTGTTTGACGCAAATTCTTTTAAAACCTATGGGGTCAAAATACTCACTATACCCCTCAATGAATACCTCAAGGGGTCTAGTTTATAAAATGGGGTCATTTATTGGGGTTTTCAATTGTTTTGGTAACTCAAATCTTGTTTGAATGCACAATGGGCCTAAAACATTTAGAAGCAAAAATTGTGTCTTGAAATCCAGTTGGTGCTCCCTTCTTTTTGGGCCCTACCGTGCGTCCGTACATAGGATTAAGGCCACAAAGTGTACATTTTTGACCACGGGAGAAATGGGGTAATCTATTTTGGGGTGTTTTTTCTTCATTTTCATGTGTTATGTGCAAAAAAACTGCCTATAAAATGACACTTGTGTAAAAAATATGAAATTTTTTTTGTTTGACGCAAATTTTCTCAAAACTTATGGGGTCAAAGTACTCTCTATACCCCTCAATGAATACCCCAAGGGATCTAGTTTATAAAATGGTGTCATTTATGGGGGTTTTCAATTGCTTTGGTAACTCAAATCTTGTTTGAATGTGCAATGGGCCTAAAATATCTGCAAGCAAAATTTGTGTTTTGAAATCCATTTGGCCCTCCCTATCTCTTGGGCCCTCCTGTATGTGCGTACATAGGACTAAGGCCACAAAATGGACATTTTTTAACACAGAAGAAGTGGGGTGATATATTTTGGGGTGTGTTTCTTCTTTTTGGTGTGTTGTGTGCAAAAAAACTGGCTTTAAAATGACATATATTTGAAGAAAATGAAAATGTAATTTTTTTCGTCATTTGTAATAATTCTTGCAAAACAATATTTGTTTGCTCAAAATGCTCACTATACCCCTCAAAGAATACCTGAAGGGGTCTAGTTTTCCAAATTGGGTCATTTAATGGGAAGTTCTGTCATTATGCCACCTATTCCTGTCTTCAAACATAGCTTGGTACAGGAAAAAATCACAAACTCAAAATTTCCAAAATTTGCTTATAAACTTGATAAACTTGTAAATTGTCTAAGTTACTCAAATATGCTAAAATTATTTCAAATATGCTTGAAACTCAAAAGGAATATTTGGAAGTATATAACTACTAACTTTTTTGCCCTGTATTATTGTGTATATGTGAGATATCGCAGCTAAAAATGGAAAACATTGAAAAATTTTCAAAATTTTCAACATTTGCGAGTTTTTTAATAAATTTACGCAAGTTATATCAGTCTAATTTTACCTTCTCAGTAAAGTACAACATGTCACGAAAAAACAATATCAGAATCGCTTGGATGCGCTATACTGTTACAGAATTATTCACTGATAAAGTCACACAGGGCAAATTTCCAAAATTTGGCTTGGTCAGTAAGGTCCAAAACAGGCTGGTCACTAAGGGGTTAAAATCCGATGTTCAATCATTAAAAAAAACCCATTGAATTGCATTAGGATTGGAATTGGGACAGGATCGGGTTTGAATGGAAAATGATCGGAAATTGGATTTTAAAAACGATTCTGAAATCTCAAGATCAGCTTAACCCTAGTAACCATGTAAACTGTGTGAATATATATATATATATATATATATATATATATATATATATATATGTTTAAGTTAAGGCCCCACACTGTGTTATTGTTGCAGATTTTGCTGCGTCTTTTTTTTTTTTTTTTTTTGAGCCAAAGTCAAGTGTGGCTTAAAAAATAATGGCAAATATAAAGAAAGCTCTTATATTTATCCTACCTGTGGCTGATCCCTACACTGTCTAGTCTAAATTTATACCATCTTTAAGTTAGCTTGTTCCTGCCAGAATACAATTATTACCCAAAATTTTAGTGCATTTTATGACATTTAAAGAGGACCTTTCATGTCCTCTAAGTAATGGGATGTTATATACAAAGCTGAATTCAGTACACAGGTATGATAACTGATGCCAGAGATCTTAGTGCTGTTAGTTTCAGGAGCATTTATCACTGAAATGTCAGAAGGGTCTGACTCACAGCTCAGTATCATTGCAGGGTGAAGAGTAATGTCCATCTGATGGTACAATTCTAAAGACTTTTAATATAAAACAGAGAATGCCTCATTACTAGAGATGAGCGAACAGTGTTCTATCGAACTCATGTTCGATCGGATATTAGGCTGTTCGGCATGTTCGAATCGAATCGAACACCGCGTGGTAAAGTGCGCCATTACTCGATTCCCCTCCCACCTTCCCTGGCGCCTTTTTTGCTCCAATAACAGCGCAGGGTAGGTGGGACAGGAACTACGACACCGGTGACGTTGAGAAAAGTAGGCAAAACCCATTGGCTGCCGAAAACATGTGACCTCTAATTTAAAAGAACAGCGCCGCCCAGGTTCGCGTCATTCTGAGCTTGCAATTCACCGAGGACGGAGGTTTCCGTCCAGCTAGCTAGGGCTTAGATTCTGGGTAGGCAGGGACAGGCTAGGATAGGAAGGAGAAGACAACCAACAGCTCTTATAAGAGCTAAATTCCAGGGAGAAGCTTGTCAGTGTAACGTGGCACTGACAGGCTCAATCGCCGCAACCCAGCTTTCCCAGGATCCTGAATGGAATACACTGTCAGTGTATTCCCGTATACCCGATATATACCCCCGATACCCGTTCCAACGGTGTGCCCCCCCACCTTCACCACAGAAATACCCTGCAAGTCCCCTAGCAATAGAATTGGGGCTATATACACCCACTATTTTTGCTACTGCCATATAGTGCCATTGTCTGACTGGGAATTCAAAGAATATATTGGGGTTACGTGCACCCACAATTTTTACTACTGGTATACAGTGCCAGTTTCTGACTGGGAATTCAAAGAATATATTGGGGTTACAAATACCCTCATTTCTTGCTACTGCCATATAGTGCCAGTTTCTGACTGGTAATTCAAAGAATATATTGGGGTTACGTGCACCCACAATTTTTACTACTGGTATACAGTGCCAGTTTCTGACTGGGAATTCAAAGAATATATTGGGGTTACGTGCACCCACAATTTTTACTACTGGTATACAGTGCCAGTTTCTGACTGGGAATTCAAAGAATATATTGGGGTTACGTGCACCCACAATTTTTACTACTGGTATACAGTGCCAGTTTCTGACTGGGAATTCAAAGAATATATTGGGGTTATAAATACCCTCATTTCTTGCTACTGCCATATAGTGCCAGTTTCTGACTGGTAATTCAAAGAATATATTGGGGTTACGTGCACCCACAATTTTTACTACTGGTATACAGTGCCAGTTTCTGACTGGGAATTCAAAGAATATATTGGGGTTACGTGCACCCACAATTTTTACTACTGGTATACAGTGCCAGTTTCTGACTGGGAATTCAAAGAATATATTGGGGTTACGTGCACCCACAATTTTTACTACTGGTATACAGTGCCAGTTTCTGACTGGGAATTCAAAGAATATATTGGGGTTATAAATACCCTCATTTCTTGCTACTGCCATATAGTGCCAGTTTCTGACTGGTAATTCAAAGAATATATTGGGGTTACGTGCACCCACAATTTTTACTACTGGTATACAGTGCCAGTTTCTGACTGGGAATTCAAAGAATATATTGGGGTTACGTGCACCCACAATTTTTACTACTGGTATACAGTGCCAGTTTCTGACTGGGAATTCAAAGAATATATTGGGGTTACGTGCACCCACAATTTTTACTACTGGTATACAGTTCCAGTTTCTGACTGGGAATTCAAAGAATATATTGGGGTTATAAATACCCTCATTTCTTGCTACTGCCATATAGTGCCAGTTTCTGACTGGGAATTCAAAGAATATATTGGGGTTACGTGCACCCACAATTTTTACTACTGGTATACAGTGCCAGTTTCTGACTGGGAATTCAAAGAATATATTGGGGTTACGTGCACCCACAATTTTTACTACTGGTATACAGTGCCAGTTTCTGACTGGTAATTCAAAGAATATATTGGGGTTACGTGCACCCACAATTTTTACTACTGGTATACAGTGCCATTGTCTGACTGGGAATTCAAAGAATATACTGGGGTTATAAATACCCTAATTTCTTGCTACTGGTATATAGTGCCATTGTCTGACTGGGAATTCAAAGAATATATTGGGGTTACGTGCACCCACAATTTTTACTACTGGTATACAGTGCCAGTTTCTGACTGGGAATTCAAAGAATATATTGGGGTTACAAATACCCTCATTTCTTGCTACTGCCATATAGTGCCAGTTTCTGACTGGTAATTCAAAGAATATATTGGGGTTACATGCACCCACAATTTTTACTACTGGTATACAGTGCCAGTTTCTGACTGGGAATTCAAAGAATATATTGGGGTTACGTGCACCCACAATTTTTACTACTGGTAAACAGTGCCAGTTTCTGACTGGTAATTCAAAGAATATATTGGGGTTACGTGCACCCACAATTTTTACTACTGGTATACAGTGCCATTGTCTGACTGGGAATTCAAAGAATATATTGGGGTTATAAATACCCTCATTTCTTGCTACTGCCATATAGTGCCAGTTTCTGACTGGGAATTCAAAGAATATATTGGGGTTACGTGCACCCACAATTTTTACTACTGGTATACAGTGCCATTGTCTGACTGGGAATTCAAAGAATATATTGGGGTTATAAATACCCTCATTTCTTGCTACTGGTATATAGTGCCATTGTCTGACTGCGAATTCAAAGAATATATTGAGGTTACGTGCACCCACAATTTTTACTACTGGTATACAGTGCCAGTTTCTGACTGGGAATTCAAAGAATATATTGGGGTTACGTGCACCCACAATTTTTACTACTGGTATACAGTGCCAGTTTCTGACTGGTAATTCAAAGAATATATTGGGGTTACGTGCACCCACAATTTTTACTACTGGTATACAGTGCCAGTTTCTGACTGGGAATTCAAAGAATATATTGGGGTTACGTGCACCCACAATTTTTACTACTGGTATACAGTGCCATTGTCTGACTGGGAATTCAAAGAATATATTGGGGTTATAAATACCCTCATTTCTTGCTACTGGTATATAGTGCCATTGTCTGACTGCGAATTCAAAGAATATATTGGGGTTACGTGCACCCACAATTTTTACTACTGGTATACAGTGCTAGTTTCTGACTGGGAATTCAAAGAATATATTGGGGTTACAAATACCCTCATTTCTTGCTACTGCCATATAGTGCCAGTTTCTGACTGGTAATTCAAAGAATATATTGGGGTTACGTGCACCCACAATTTTTACTACTGGTATACAGTGCCATTGTCTGACTGGGAATTCAAAGAATATATTGGGGTTATAAATACCCTCATTTCTTGCTACTGCCATATAGTGCCAGTTTCTGACTGGGAATTCAAAGAATATATTGGGGTTACGTGCACCCACAATTTTTACTACTGGTATACAGTGCCAGTTTCTGACTGGGAATTCAAAGAATATATTGGGGTTATAAATACCCTCATTTCTTGCTACTGCCATATAGTGCCAGTTTCTGACTGGGAATTCAAAGAATATATTGGGTTTACGTGCACCCACAATTTTTACTACTGGTATACAGTGCCAGTTTCTGACTGGGAATTCAAAGAATATATTGGGGTTACGTGCACCCACAATTTTTACTACTGGTAAACAGTGCCAGTTTCTGACTGGTAATTCAAAGAATATATTGGGGTTACGTGCACCCACAATTTTTACTACTGGTATACAGTGCCATTGTCTGAATGGGAATTCAAAGAATATATTGGGGTTATAAATACCCTCATTTCTTGCTACTGCCATATAGTGCCAGTTTCTGACTGGGAATTCAAAGAATATATTGGGGTTACGTGCACCCACAATTTTACTACTGGTATACAGTGCCATTGTCTAAATGGGAATTCAAAGAATATATTGGGGTTATAAATACCCTCATTTCTTGCTACTGGTATATAGTGCCATTGTCTGACTGCGAATTCAAAGAATATATTGGGGTTACGTGCACCCACAATTTTTACTACTGGTATACAGTGCCAGTTTCTGACTGGGAATTCAAAGAATATATTGGGGTTACGTGCACCCACAATTTTTACTACTGGTATACAGTGCCATTGTCTGACTGGGAATTCAAAGAATATATTGGGGTTATAAATACCCTCATTTCTTGCTACTGGTATATAGTGCCATTGTCTGACTGCGAATTCAAAGAATATATTGGGGTTACGTGCACCCACAATTTTTACTACTGGTATACAGTGCCAGTTTCTGACTGGGAATTCAAAGAATATATTGGGGTTACGTGCACCCACAATTTTTACTACTGGTATACAGTGCCAGTTTCTGACTGGGAATTCAAAGAATATATTGGGGTTACGTGCACCCACAATTTTTACTACTGGTATGCAGTGCCAGTTTCTGACTGGGAATTCAAAGAATATATTGGGGTTATAAATACCCTCATTTCTTGCTACTGCCATATAGTGCCAGTTTCTGACTGGGAATTCAAAGAATATATTGGGGTTATGTGCACCCACAATTTTTACTACTGGTATACAGTGCCAGTTTCTGACTGGGAATTCAAAGAATATATTGGGGTTACGTGCACCCACAATTTTTACTACTGGTATACAGTGCCAGTTTCTGACTGGGAATTCAAAGAATATATTGGGGTTACGTGCACCCACAATTTTTACTACTGGTATACAGTGCCATTGTCTGACTGGGAATTCAAAGAATATATTGGGGTTATAAATACCCTCATTTCTTGCTACTGGTATATAGTGCCATTGTCTGACTGGGAATTCAAAGAATATATTGGGGTTACGTGCACCCACAATTTTTACTACTGGTATACAGTGCCAGTTTCTGACTGGGAATTCAAAGAATATATTGGGGTTATAAATACCCTCATTTCTTGCTACTGGTATATAGTGCCATTGTCTGACTGGGAATTCAAAGAATATATTGGGGTTACGTGCACCCACAATTTTTACTACTGGTATACAGTGCCAGTTTCTGACTGGGAATTCAAAGAATATATTGGGGTTACGTGCACCCACAATTTTTACTACTGGTATACAGTGCCAGTTTCTGACTGGGAATTCAAAGAATATATTGGGGTTATAAATACCCTCATTTCTTGCTACTGCCATATAGTGCCAGTTTCTGACTGGTAATTCAAAGAATATATTGGGGTTACGTGCACCCACAATTTTTACTACTGGTATACAGTGCCAGTTTCTGACTGGGAATTCAAAGAATATATTGGGGTTACGTGCACCCACAATTTTTACTACTGGTATACAGTGCCAGTTTCTGACTGGGAATTCAAAGAATATATTGGGGTTACGTGCACCCACAATTTTTACTACTGGTATACAGTGCCAGTTTCTGACTGGGAATTCAAAGAATATATTGGGGTTATAAATACCCTCATTTCTTGCTACTGCCATATAGTGCCAGTTTCTGACTGGGAATTCAAAGAATATATTGGGGTTACGTGCACCCACAATTTTTACTACTGGTATACAGTGCCATTGTCTGACTGGGAATTCAAAGAATATATTGGGGTTATAAATACCCTCATTTCTTGCTACTGCCATATAGTGCCAGTTTCTGACTGGTAATTCAAAGAATATATTGGGGTTATAAATACCCTCATTTCTTTCTACTGGTATATAGTGCCATTGTCTGACTGGGAATTTAAAGAATATATTGGGGTTACGTGCACCCACAATTTTTGCTACTGGTATATAGTGCCAATTTCTAACTGGGAATTCAAAATGCGCAAGGCTCCCGGAAAGGGATGTGGACGAGGCCGTGGGCGAGGTCGGGGGAATGGTTCTGGGGAGCAAGGTAGCAGTGAAACCACAGGGCGTCCCGTGCCTACTCCTGTGGGGCAGCAAGCATTGCGCCACTCCACAGTGCCAGGGTTGCTTGCCACATTAACTAAACTGCAGGGTACAAACCTTAGTAGGCCCGAGAACCAGGAACAGGTCTTGCAATGGCTGTCAGAGAACGCTTACAGCACATTGTCCAGCAGCCAGTCAGACTCTGCCTCCTCTCCTCCTATTACCCAACAGTCTTGTCCTCCTTCCTCCCAAAATTCCCAAGCTTCACAGAACAATAACCCCAACTGTTCCTGCTCCCCAGAGCTGTTCTCCGCTCCTTTCATTGTCCCTCAACCTGCCTCTCCACGTCACGATTCCACGAACCTAACAGAGGAGCATCTGTGTCCAGATGCTCAAACACTAGAGTCTCCTCCATCTCCGTTCGATTTGGTGGTGGATGACCAGCAACCCACCCTCATCGACGATGATGTGACACAGTTGCCGTCAGGGCATCCAGTTGACTGGCGCATTGTGCGGGAGGAGGAGATGAGACAGGAGTTGGAAGAGGAAGTGGTGGATGATGAGGACACTGACCCGACCTGGACAGGGGGGATGTCAAGCGGGGAAAGTAGTGTGGATGTTGAGGCAAGTGCAGCACCAAAAAGGGTAGCTAGAGGCAGAGGCAGAGGTCAGCAGCTTAGGCGAAGCCAGGCCACACCCGGAATCTCCCAAGATGTTCCAGTTCGTACCCAGCCCCGAAAAACTCCCACCTCGAGGGCACGTTTCTCGAAGGTGTGGAGTTTTTTCAAGGAATGCGCCGAGGACAGATATAGTGTTGTCTGCACAATTTGCCTCTCGAAATTGATTAGGGGCTCTGAGAAGAGCAACCTGTCCACCACTTCAATGCGCCGTCATTTGGAATCCAAGCACTGGAATCAGTGGCAGGCAGCAACGGCAGGACAAAGGCCGCCTGCCGTTCACGCCACTGCCACTGCCTCTGCCACTGCCTCTGCCTCTGCCACTGCCACTGCTGACTGTGCTGGCGATGCACTCCAGAGGACGAGCCAGGACACCACTTCATCTGCCTCCGCCACTTTGTTGACTTCTCCCTCATCCTCCCCTGTTCCTGTCTTATCTCCTTCTCCTGCACCATCAAAGGCACCATCAGGCGCTTCTTTACAACAACCCACCATCTCTCAGACATTGGAGCGGCGGCAGAAATACACTGCTAACCACCCACACGCGCAAGCCTTGAACGCCAACATCGCTAAACTGCTGGCCCAGGAGATGTTGGCGTTCCGGCTTGTTGAAACTCCCGCCTTCCTGGACCTGATGGCAACTGCGGCACCTCGCTATGCCGTCCCTAGCCGTCACTACTTCTCCCGGTGTGCCGTCCCCGCCTTGCACCAGCACGTGTCACTCAACATCAGGCGGGCCCTTAGTTCCACGCTTTGCACAAAGGTCCACTTGACCACCGACGCGTGGACAAGTGCATGCGGACAGGGACGCTACATTTCACTGACGGCACACTGGGTGAATGTAGTTGAGGCTGGGACTGCTTCCCAAACTGGCCCGGTGTACCTCGTCTCCCCGCCTAACATTCCTGGCAGGGACACGAGAAGAACACCCCCCTCCTCCTCCTCCTCTACCGCCTCCTCCTCCGCCACCGCCTCCTCCTCCGCCACCGCCTCCTCCTCCGCTGTTAGATTGACCCCAGCTACGAGTTGGAAACGTTGCAGCACTGGCGTTGGTAGACGTCAGCAGGCTGTGCTGAAGCTGATCAGCTTGGGGGACAGACAGCACACTGCCTCTGAGGTGAGGGATGCCCTCCTCGATGAGACGGCAATATGGTTTGAGCCGCTGCACCTGGGCCCAGGCATGGTCGTTTGTGATAACGGCCGGAACCTGGTAGCAGCTCTGGAGCTTGCCGGACTCCAACATGTTCCATGCCTGGCCCACGTCTTCAACCTAGTGGTGCAACGTTTCCTAAAGAGCTACCCCAATGTTCCAGAGCTACTGGTGAAAGTGCGGCGCATGTGCGCCCACTTTCGCAAGTCGACAGTAGCCGCTGCTAGCTTAAAATCTCTCCAGCAACGCCTGCATGTGCCACAACACCGGCTTTTGTGCGACGTCCCCACACGCTGGAACTCAACGTTTCAGATGTTGAATAGAGTGGTTGAGCAGCAGAGACCTTTGATGGAATACCAGCTACAAAACCCTAGGGTGCCACAAAGTCAGCTGCCTCAGTTTCTCATCCATGAGTGGCCATGGATGAGAGACCTTTGTGACATCCTACGGGTGTTTGAGGAGTCCACAAGGAGGGTGAGCTCTGAGGATGCGATGGTGAGCCTTACAATCCCGCTCTTGTGTGTTCTGAGAGAATCCCTGATTGACATCAGGGATAACTCAGATCACACAGAGGAGTCAGGGATAGCATCCGATCCGTCACAGCTGGAGAGTAGGTCCACACATCTGTCCGCTTCATCGCGTTTAATGGAGGAGGAGGAGGAGGAGGAGGAGGAGGAAGAAGAGTTGTCCGATGATGTGATGGTGATACAGGAGGCTTCCGGGCAACTTCGAATCGTCCCATTGTTGCAGCGCGGATGGGTAGACATGGAGGATGAGGAGGAAATGGAGATTGAACTTTCCGGTGGGGCCAGAGGAGTCATGCCAACTAACACTGTGGCAGACATGGCTGAGTTCATGTTGGGGTGCTTTACAACCGACAAGCGTATTGTCAAAATCATGGAGGACAACCAGTACTGGATCTTTGCTATCCTTGACCCCCGGTATAAAAACAACATCTCGTCTTTTATTCCGGTAGAGGGGAGGGCCAATCGCATCAATGCTTGCCACAGGCAATTGGTGCAGAATATGATGGAGATGTTTCCAGCATGTGACGTTGGCGGCAGGGAGGACAGTTCCTCCAGTAGGTGACCAAGTTCTCACCGGTCCACACAAACGAGGGGCACACTGTCTAAGGTCTGGGACACCTTGATGGCACCCCCTCGCCCAAGTGCCGCCACAGAGGGTCCTAGTGTCACCAGGCGTGAGAAGTATAGGCGCATGTTGTGGGAATACCTTTCCGACCACAGCCCTGTCCTCTCCGACCCCTCTGCGCCCTACACGTATTGGGTGTCGAAGTTGGACCTGTGGCTTGAACTTGCCCTATATGCCTTGGAGGTGCTGTCCTGTCCTGCCGCCAGCGTCCTATCTGAGAGGGTGTTCAGTGCAGCCGGTGGCATCATCACTGACAAGCGCACCCGTCTGTCAGCTGAGAGTGCCGACCGGCTCACTTTGATAAAAATGAACCACCACTGGATAGAGCCTTCATTTTTGTGCCCACCTGTGTAAAGCACCCCAACATGAAACTCCATGTCTGTACTCAACCTCTCCAATTCCTCCGCATCCTCATACTCATCCACCATAAGCGTTGCACAATTCTGCTAATACTAGGCTCCCTCCAACATGATTTCCCCCAACTCTGCTGGTTAGAGGCTCCCTCCACCCTGATTTCCACCAACTCTGCTGGTTAGAGGCTCCCTCCACCCTGCTTTCCCACAACTCTGCTGGTTAGAGGCTCCCTCCACCATGAATTTGCCCAAACTGGGCTGGTTAGAGGCTCCCTCCACCATGAATTGGTCCAAATTGGGGTTTTTAGAGGCTCCCTCCACCATGAATTGGTCCAAACTGGGCTGGTTAGAGGCTCCCTCCACCATGAATTGGTCCAAACTGGGCTGGTTAGAGGCTCCCTCCACCATGAATTGGTCCAAATTGGGGTTTTTAGAGGTTCCCTCCACCATGAATTGGTCCAAACTGGGCTGTTTAGAGGCTCCCTCCACCATAAATTGGTCCAAACTGGGGTTTTTAGAGGCTCCCTCCACCATGAATTGGTCCAAACTGGGGTTTTTAGAGGCTCCCTCCACCATGAATTGGTCCAAACTGGGGTTTTTAGAGGCTCCCTCCACCATGAATTGGTCCAAACTGGGGTTTTTAGAGGCTCCCTCCACCATGAATTTGCCCAAACTGGGCTGTTTAGAGGCTCCCTCCACCATGAATTGGTCCAAACTGGGTTTTTTAGAGGCTCCCTCCACCATGAATTGGTCCAAACTGGGGTTTTTAGAGGCTCCCTCCACCATGAATTGGTCCAAACTGGGGTTTTTAGAGGCTCCCTCCACCATGAATTTGCCCAAACTGGGCTGGTTAGAGGCTCCCTCCACCATGAATTGGTCCAAACTGGGCTGGTTAGAGGCTCCCTCCACCATGAATTGGTCCAAATTGGGGTTTTTAGAGGCTCCCTCCACCATGAATTGGTCCAAACTGGGCTGTTTAGAGGCTCCCTCCACCATGAATTGGTCCAAACTGGGGTTTTTAGAGGCTCCCTCCACCATGAATTGGTCCAAACTGGGGTTTTTAGAGGCTCCCTCCACCATGAATTGGTCCAAACTGGGGTTTTTAGAGGCTCCCTCCACCATGAATTGGTCCAAACTGGGGTTTTTAGAGGCTCCCTCCACCATGAATTTGCCCAAACTGGGCTGTTTAGAGGCTCCCTCCACCATGAATTGGTCCAAACTGGGTTTTTTAGAGGCTCCCTCCACCATGAATTGGTCCAAACTGGGGTTTTTAGAGGCTCCCTCCACCATGAATTGGTCCAAACTGGGGTTTTTAGAGGCTCCCTCCACCATGAATTTGCCCAAACTGGGCTGTTTAGAGGCTCCCTCCACCATGAATTGGTCCAAATTGGGGTTTTTAGAGGCTCCCTCCACCATGAATTGGTCCAAATTGGGGTTTTTAGAGGCTCCCTCCACCATGAATTGGTCCAAACTGGGGTTTTTAGAGGCTCCCTCCACCATGAATTTGCCCAAACTGGGCTGTTTAGAGGCTCCCTCCAGCATGAATTGGTCCAAACTGGGGTTTTTAGAGGCTCCCTCCACCATGAATTGGTCCAAACTGGGGTTTTTAGAGGCTCCCTCCACCATGAATTTGCCCAAACTGGGCTGTTTAGAGGCTCCCTCCAGCATGAATTGGTCCAAACTGGGGTTTTTAGAGGCTCCCTCCACCATGAATTGGTCCAAACTGGGGTTTTTAGAGGCTCCCTTCACCATGAATTGGTCCAAATTGGGGTTTTTAGAGGCTCCCTCCACCATGAATTGGTCCAAACTGGGCTGTTTAGAGGCTCCCTCCACCCTGCTTTCCCACAACTCTGCTGGTTAAAGGCTCCCTCCACCATGAATTGGTCCAAACTGGGCTGTTTAGAGGCTCCCTCCACCATGAATTGGTCCAAACTGGGTTTTTTAGAGGCTCCCTCCACCATGAATTGGTCCAAACTGGGGTTTTTAGAGGCTCCCTCCACCATGAATTTGCCCAAACTCTGCTGGTTAGAGGCTCAATCCACCCTGATTTTCAAAACAAATGTTGGTGCCAACCTCAACTTACTACAAGGGCCAAATTCACTGCTGGTGACAAGCTCTCCTCACTGCAAGTGCCAAATACACATGTTTCAAGGTGTTTTCCTACTGTCAGAGAGGTGGTATTGAGTGTGTAAAGTGTGTAGTTGTTAGGCTGTGATGTTGGGGTAATAGAGGGTCTTTGGTGTGTTAGATGCCCCCAGACATGCTTCCCCTGCTGTCCCAGTGTCATTCCAGAGGTGTTGGCATCATTTCCTGTGGTGTCATAGTGGACTTGGTGACCCTCCAGACACGGATTTGGGTTTCCCCCTTAACGAGTATCTGTTCCCCATAGACTATAATGGGGTTCGAAACCCGTTCGAACACACGAACAGTGAGCGGCTGTTCGATTCGAATTTCGAACCTCGAACATTTTAGTGTTCGCTCATCTCTACTCATTACCCAACAATATTGTTGAGCTGTGAGATAGTCCCCTCTGACAGTGTGGGGATATTTGTAGCAAAGACTATCTGTACATTACATGGAACATCATAGAGGAAATGAAAGGTTTTCTTTAAACCATGCCACCTGTTTCTGAGAAGCAACACGCACATGTCAAGCAAGCCAAAAAATTGTAGTTAAACTAGATGTGCCTAAAATGCACCACATTTAATCCAGAGTCTAGTAACCACAATAGTGAATAAAGTGCATACTCCACCATTGCAGAAGATATGCCATTCAGAATGCTGGTATTCCTTAATTCCCACCCCTATTAGTTTGCAAAATAGTCTTATGGACCTTATGTTTTGTTTATTCTGGATTTATGGTTTAGAAGATATTAAATGCAGTACAATAAAATAAAACATTATATAATAAAGCCAAATTTGGAAACTCTATTGAGACTTACAAAGATATTAGGCAAACCTACTATATTTATTCTTACCCCAGTGACCTGTGTCAGCATGGGCCAATCTGTCTCCATGACCTTTAAAATTCCTGCCAGGATGACACTGAAGATTCAAAGAACAGCCATGATTTATTATACAGATCTCTTGTATTTTTATCCGGTGTCATACTGTTCAGAGTGATGCATTGGCTACCTGCTTATCCTGATGACATAGAAATTCCCATTTGTCCATCTATGATCAAATATTCTTAGACACTTTCCTTAGGCTTGCTGAAAAGTAGGTGATATATGGTAGTTGTATAATGTATAGGAATGTAACTTAATGTTTTTTCCTTACACGCTGTTGATGTCCTTCCCACGCTTCTAGCATGAGTAATATTTGTGTGCAAATCACCAGAATACATTATTTCATATATACCTTCCATAAATGGTTTTACAAATCTTTGGCTATAACCATGTATACTGTGTATAGTAATTATATATATATATATATATATATATATATATATATATATATATATATATATATATATGTTTATTATTATTATTATTATTATTATTATTATTATTATTATTATTATCATCACAAATCTGTTTATTTGGTATATTCAGAGATTTTAAAGAACATTATACTATATCTCAGGTTTTTAAAAATAGAAATAGATATTCAATAGAATATTCAAGAAATTGAAGCTATTGCTGCTACCGATCCTTAGTTGCATGCCTTCCTGCATGCTTTGTAGTTTTATATAATATTATACTGTTTTGTGATTTCTAAAAAAATAAATAGCTCTGATGAAAGTGAGCAGGGGATAGTTGGACCCTCCCAGAAAGTCTGCAGAGATTCCATCCCTATTATACCTATATGGAAAACGCCAGCATTTCTATACATATAATTGACATGCTGCAATTTATTTTTTTCTTTTCTTTAAATACAGGACTCTAAATTGATTTATATGGTTGTAAATTTCCTAGTAAAAGGATAATGTCTAATAGTCATATTAGAATTCATTACATATTTTACTAAAAACTTTCAAGAGCAATGATGAATAAATTATTTTCATTGTAAAATTCAGACAAATATATTTGAGAATGACACAATGTAGGTTGCAGGCACAGGAAGGAGGCAAGGGAACAGTTGATGAAGATAAGAAACCTAACAGAATATTTTAGCTTATGAGTCAGAGCAGGGGTAAGCAGCCTTCGGCACTTCAGCTGTTATCAAACTACAACTCCCAGCATGCATACTTGCTCTGCTGTTCTTGGAACTCCCATGGAATTGAATGAAGCATGTTGGGAGTTGTAGTTTCACAGCAGATGGCGAGCCGAAGGTTTCTGCCCCTGAGTCATGGGATGAAAAGGAAGTGATATTTTGTACGCAAACTACTTTACACATCATATGATATCGTAAGATATGATGTGTTTCTTACATAGAAATAATCTAGTCGCTACAGCAATACAATTATTTATTCCTTTTTTCAGTCTTTTCTTATATTGATATATTTATGGACATGATGAGACAGACCACACATTTGGCTTTATGAAAAGTGGAATGGGAAAAACTGTGATCCGCTTCTGCTGTGGTTTTTCTAGCAGTGCTTTTTCGCTGTGGTCCGCTACATGGGGCGTTAGCCTTAAGGTGTTGGCCCCATGTTGTGGAAACACAGCTATTTTTATTGCAGATTTTTCTGTTTATTTTGAGCTAAAGCGATGAATGACCACAACAGGAATGTGAAATATTTAGGAGGCGCTTAACTTCTGCTCAATCTACAATATCTAAAGTTGTGTTTCCCCAATGTGGAGTCTCAGCCTAACAAAGGATGTAAGATTTACATAATTCTTAGGGTTAGCGGACTGCAACCAACTTGAGGTAGTTGTCTGAACTGCATTTCAGTTGCTAAATCCATTTCTTATTGAATTCAGAGGGGATAAAATATCATGTAAAGCCTGTCTTTTCTTCATAAAGCACCGTTTACCATTTCTTCTTCCTACCTTATCTAAGAGTACAGGTGAGCGAACCTCTCAAGGCCAGAGATTCCTTTCAGGTCAATCAAGCTTGGTATGAACCACAGCATGATTTCTAGCTCTCTAAGGTAAACACAGGCAAAGTCATGTCAATGTGAACGTGACATAAATGTCTATGGAAAAACGGATGATAAGCAGCTTAAGCATACACTGCACTGCCACTTGCTTTTCTGCATGGTCCTATTTTGGTGCATGGTCTTCCAATCCTGAACAACATATTTAGATTAAAGTCACACAGGAAAAGTCAGCTTTAGGATGTCAGTTAGGGAGCCTTCACATAGAGTAAACGCTCTGCTCATTCTGAACGTAAACTCGTTCAGAGTGAGCGGCATTAAAACAGATCCCATTGATTTTTATGGGTGCCAGCATACGTGCGCTCCCCATTGAAATCAATGGGAGGCTTTTTTACCTATTGCTTTCAATGTATTATGCGCGAATCACATTGAAAGCAATAGGTAAAAAAGCATCCCATTGATTTCAATGGGTAGCGCACGTATGTCAGCACCCATAGAAATTAATTAGAATCTGTTTTATCGCTGCTCATTCTGAATGAGTTTATGTTCAGAATGAGCGGAGCGTAAACTCCATGTGAAGGCTCCCTAACAAACATCCCACAACAAACTCGACTGTGAGAAAAAAGCAGCCAAAATCGGCAGGTTTTTTTTTTTCTGCTGCTGCTGCTTTCAGTCTACTTTTGCATTCAAAAAATTTGAAATCCTCAGCAAAACCTGCAGCTATAATTTACATGTGTTTTTTATTCAGTGTAATGTACATGCTTCTGTACATCACAGAAGGTTAGCTATGATTCCACCACAACTTGCCCCAGCCTTAATCAATCTTTTGCCCTGTGCACTCAGCAGACAATATTGCAGAGCACGTGTAAACATATTCCTAGGGATAACCTACACAATATTGTAATTTTCCAATATTTAATGACACCTAACTTGCAAATATATAATATTTGATAAGTACTACATTCCTACTTCAGATGAATTGATTGTTCTTCAAAGACATATATTTATTTTTAACCCTTAAAGAAGATCCATGTGTTACACATTATCCTTTCAACTTTTTCAGATTTTGTACTTGTGCTAAGTGAACTTTTAAAGGTCTTGCCATCAAAAGCTTTCACAAGCTCATTATCTGGTGTGGAGACCATTATGATAGAGACAGAAGTATTACTGTATCTACTTACTGTCAAAAAAGTTTAGTGTTACAAAATTCACATGAAAGTCAGACAAAATAATCCTAAGTATCAGAATCGCTAAGTATTATTTAAAAGTATCCGCATATATGCTTTATGAGCTAGGAAAAAACAATATAACAATACAACATGGGGATATGAGGAGAAGAAAACATTTGTCTTTAACCCCTTAAGGACAGATGACCTATGCTACAATGCAAAAGTTTTAGGACAAAAATAGAATTTTTTTGTCAACTAACAAAATTAAACTAGCGAACAAAAGAGAACTCTAAGGCTAGTCTCACATGACTGAGGTACAAAACTGCCATGAAGAACATACATTTTTCATGGCCAACTTGCACCCAAGGGGCACACATTTTCACGGAGCCCTCATACTTTTAAAGCCAGATTCACACGGGGTTGGACCGGATTTTGATGCGGAGGCTTCAATTCTATTCTGGCAACATAATTTGAGCCATCCTAGGACTAAGATCTGAAGAAGGAGTGCAGACTTTTTGTCCGCATATTAAACCCCAAAATGCGTTATCTATTTGTGCTTCTTATACAAATAAAGCCTGGTTTCATCATATCCAGAGGCATTTACTTTTTCTGTCTGAGAGAAGCGCATCACTCTCTGTGAATTGTGAGCCATAGGCTCACAGAAGTATCTATTGTCTACATGGTCAGTTGGCCAAACGACCGGGTCCCAGACGGATGCAGCCCTGTTATAAACTTCAAGTTCCAGTTCCACACCCTATGTTGGGCCAAGCAAGCCACCCCAATATTTGAGGAGAATTGCAGGTTTTGGTTTTTTTTTTGCTTTATTCCATATGTGCAGAAGGAGCGAAGCCTGTCCTGTTTGCCTTCCTCAACTACTCAAACTTCTCTGCTGAGTTACTTCAAAAACTGCGTGAGTGTAGCTAGAAGAACTGATGCTGTTTTAAAAGCAAAAGTTACACCAAATGCTGATGTGATTTAGAATTTTGTTTTGTTAATTTACTTAATTTGGTTACTTGATAAAAATAAGGTACTAGCACTAATATCTTTAAAGCATCCTTACTTTGCAGCATTTTCTGCCTGAAACGTTTACACAGTACCATATAATCCTTGAGGAGCAGGTGCTAGTTATCACATCATGATAAATACGGAATCTTAGCACCCACACCGATATAAAAGACACCAGTAATAGAGAGAACAGCTAGAAGAAATGCAACAAGATAGGAGCTATTGGGGGGAGGCAATGTGCGGATAGAATTTGCTTTGCAGGGACTGTAAAACGCGTGGTCATGTGGGGCCTTGGCCTTAAACTGTGTCAGTAGTTCTAACTCAACTACAAGAAAAGAAACTTGCTGTACTTAATATGCAATCTCACTCAACACAACCAAATTCGATTTTTAACTCCACTTAGCCGGCAGTCACTTATTGAAGCAAGCCCAAGCATTTATCAAACCATTTAATTATCTTTCCAGTAAGTTTTGTTATATAATTTAAGTGCATTAAAAAAATGTATTACATTTTTAAGCCTCTTTTTAAATGACTAACAGTGATGGTCATTTAAACATTTTTGCACATTATTTAGTTTATGGCAATATTTTATATAAGGCGTTGTAAGAACAAGTATTTGCAGACTGGATTGATCACCACAGGAACTGTTTGGATCCTTATAAAAATCCCTACGATAGGGCAACACGATGGCTCAGTGATTAGCACTGCAGCCTTGCAGCACTGGAGTCCCAGGGTTCTATTCTCCAAGGTAGTCCACTTCTACAAGCACGAAACAAGCCCTTAAGTAGAGAGCCATTCCACCATAGTTAACCCGGGCAATGTCCAATATCATTGAGTCTGTGCGCAATACTGCTTCTAGAAAGTACTAGACCACTTATGACCCTTTCACACTTGCGCTCATTGTCCGGTTTGTGCAATCTGGCTGGTTTCCGTCTTCTGCCCTGGCAAAACTGGACAGGGAATGGAAACCTGGTGGTCAGTTTTAAAACCCAAAGGGGTCCGCCCATGTGTGTCTTCTGCCTCTCCACGGGGAAACCGTTTTTTTAAACGGACACAAAGTCTGACATTCACCAAAGTGAATGAGTTTTAAAACTGACTGCCAAGTTTCCCTCCCATGTCCAGTCTTGCAGGTTCAGAAGATGCAAACTCGGCAGAATGCACAAACTGGCAATGAGTGTAAGTGTGAAAGCCCCCTTAACATGCACTGACCTGTACAAGTTAAAGTGACATGAACATCTAATGCAGTGAACACATGCAAGTAATTTGCAACACGATATCGCAATGTAACAATAAACCTTTTGTGTGCCTATATGCTGTGCAAAACTCTGCCAAGACTGCACTCCTACTATCACTGCGTACCTTTCTCATACAAGAAGCTATATGTTCAAGGGGTGCATACAGTATAAGCTACACGCAAATTCATTATTAGAATTTGTGACAAGCTTATTTTTGTTAAACGCGTTCAGAATTAAATCCAAATTCTGAGAACAAATTAAAACAAACCATAGATAGGATAAGAATCTAAAATGTCAAACTCTTTAAACATTTCTTGTGCTTGAGCATTACTCTGTGCCTGACATGAAGTCAGCAAAGGAAGCTGATGTCACGAAATGCAATGATTGGTTAATGAAATTACAGGAAATTGCACCTCACAGCTAATTGGCCATGTCATAATCATACATGTTAAACATGACGGGCAGTTTTGTTTATTAACCAGATGTTGACAGTCTTTTGCAAGCTTTAAGTGACCTCCCAGTCCAATCATAACAAACAATCATTAAAAGATTAGATTCTCCCAGCATAAAGTTACATCCTGGTTTGGAAAACAGGTGTTGTGGACCGGTTGCCAATATGAGCACCATTCTGCAAACCGCAGAGCACTATACTGTTTAATTGATTTTATTGATATGCAGTAATGTTCTCTACAAAAACCTTGAACCTTCTGCTAATATATTTTAGCTTTTTCTTCCCTGCATTGAATTTTTTTTATGTGGCCAAGTTTTCGTAAAAAGTGATAGAATTAAAAAACACAAGCCAAAATCATACTTATTTGAATTCTTCACATATATTTATTTATATGGAGATACTCTGTTCTTTTTCAGATATCACAATTCACTTTTATATGTTTATTAGAGCACAGATGTTTCCTATCCCATTCTTATCCAATGACATATATTAGCTTGGATTACATGCATGTGAAATAATGTTGAAATAGAACATATGTAGTAGATTTTGTTAGTTCTACACGAAGACATATGCAAATTCAAAGCAATATGGATATTCTATATTTTATTAGGCCTATAGAAAACACATTTATATCTTTATTTGTATATTAAAAATTGTGTTACTTCCTCTTTTATCTGAATGCAACATTTACAGATTTAACAGAGTTGAGTTTTGTGTCTGGGTCAGCTGGATAACGCTGAGTATTATCAGTTGGTTAAATCCAGATTTCAGGTAAAAAAAAAACAAAAAAACACACACATCTGAAAGCCTTATGAGGAACCTGCACTGAAACTACATGGATGCACAGTAACTTGACTTCTACTGTTAATATTACTGATCTGGTCATATGGTGCATTGTTCAGACCCTTATTGTACAGCAATATTTCTAGAGAAAGTGATCAGTACATATAGCAGAACATGCAATAGAGTGGGCATGATTTGTTTTTTTGTCAGAGTCATAAGGCCAGAAAAAGCTACGCCTCCTTATGAAATTGGAGACATACAGAAGTACTGTACAATAGAACTACAGGTGCCATATTATGGTACAAGGCAGATGAATCCTTGAACCTCAAGGACATGAGGCCTCAAAATAATCTTTTCCATCTTATAGACCAAGGCTGCCGATACCCCTCCTGATTTCCTCAAACACATGAATGGTTGGCCATGCTTACATGTGTTAGCAAAGGGAAAATAAATTTCCTGGAAGAGTAATTTACTGGTAGTGATTTCTCTCCAAGAGAAACAAAGGCTCAGGCATGATAAAATTCAAGTTTACTGATCATTCCTTCCCCAGGCCTTAACTGTCAGATGAGTCAGTAAGACTTCATACACATAAGGTAGTTAACCCATCACTGCAAAATCAGTGACTTTGACTACCTTTTGACTTCTATGTAAAGCAGAGGCATAGCTAGGGTTTTGACACAGGGGGCATGGGCAAAGACGTCCAAGTGGGCCCCCAGATCAAGTATACCAATACTATCACTATAGGGTGACAGCTCTACAGACCATTTAAGTAATTACAGTACAGGAACAATGTTGCAACTTACAGGTTACATCACAGACTCCATTAAATAGTACCCCTTGTTTTTGTATATTATAGCAGCATAAACTACAGTGATTTCCAGTGCCTGCAAGTGGTGCTACAATTTAAAAAAACATTGTGTTTTTGGAAATCGCAGCATGTCAAGTAAACCTACAGAAATGCTAGCATTTTCCATATAGATATAATTGAAGAAGAAAGTGTGCAGGGGAGAACTCTGTAATTTCTGTGAAAAGCAATGCGGAAACAGTGGCAATACCTTCCCTGCGTGGTTTCTCCTGAAGTGCTCTTTGGTTGCGGGTCGCCACTGGGTCTTTAGCCTAAAGGGGTTTTCCTGGTCAAAAATTTTAAAAAAATTGTGGGATCCAACACAGTTCAGATATTTGAAAGGACTGTAGAACTTTTGTAGTTGTCGTGACCGCTTCTCTATTTACATTATATTATTTGTCTCATAGTAGACATATAATGTAACTACAGTCATGTCTTATACAAGTCCATGAAACAAAACTAGTTACATTTCACATTCACTATAAATCAGACAGCATGCGATGTGAACAGACACCATGGCCTTTCCAATCGAGGATAGATCATCAATAAATATGAGCTAAATTAAATTAACTTCCTCTTATATTATGGCTCCTGACATAAATACAGCTAACCCCCTAATGACTCCTTTTGCACCCCTTCTATTCACAATGGTTACTTGTATAAATGAACCGTTATATTCATAATATCACCTAATGAGACCTTATATAAATGTTCCTCCCCTTTATAGAAGGGTTTTGCCTGGAAGAGACGCACACTTGCTGGCACTCCGGAGTGTTTCTGGACGGATGAGTTTAGACGGCTGTTCAAGTCATTTGGTCTATATCTGACTATATCTCTTCCTTTCACTATCCATTTACGCTCTGTATGGATGTATGTTAATGAGCGATACATATACATGTGGATGAGTGAAGGCACAATCTCTATTGTAAGCTTATATGCTTTTATAGGGCAAAAAATAATAATAATAATAATAATAATAAATTTTATTTATATAGCGCCAACATATTCCGCAGCGCTGTACAATTTGTAGGGTTAAAATACAGACAGATACATTACAAAGAGAATCATTTCACACAATGGGACTGAGGGCCCTGCTCGCAAGAGCTTACAATCTATGAGGTAGAGGGGGTGACACAAGAGGTAGCAGGGGCGGCATTACTTATACAGGGGTCAGACACTTCTGTAATAGAGGTGACTGTCATTACACAAACATAAAACTTTATGAGCCGTCACCAGTCGTGTCCTGTAACATGTGGATGGAGCTTGGACCTATAAAGTTATCCTGAGATGACATCATATCATGTGGGGTAATGTGGGAGCGGGGACAGAGGACGGTTAAGGGTTTACGTTAGACATTGTGATAGGCTTGTCTGAAAAGATGCGTCTTTAGTTTGCGTTTGAAACTGTAGAAATTGGGAGTTAATCTGATTGTCCGGGGTAGAGCATTCCAGAGAAGTGGTGCAGCTCGGGAGAAGTCTTGTATACGAGCGTGGGAGGTTCTGATAATAGAGGATGTAAGTGTTAGGTCATTGAGTGAGCGGAGAGCACGGGTTGGGCGGTAGACAGAGATGAGGGAGGAAATGTATGGAGGTGCGGCATTATGGAGAGCCTTGTGGATGAGTGTGATAACTTTATATTTTATTCTATATTGAATAGGCAGCCAATGTAGCGACTGGCACAGACCAGAGGCATCACTGTAGCGTCTAGCCTGATAGATGAGCCTGGCCGCTGCATTCAGAATAGATTGTAGAGGGGAGAGTTTAGTAAGGGGAAGACCGATTAGTAAGGAGTTACAGTAGTCAAGGCGAGAATGAATCAGAGAGACAGTAAGTGTCTTTAGTGTATCTCTGGTAAGGAAAGGGTGTATTCTGGAGATGTTTTTGAGGTGGAGGTGACATGAACGTGCAAGTGATTCAACATGAGGGGTGAAGGAAAGGTTTGCGTCGAACATAACCCCGAGGCAGCGGCCCTGCTGCCTAGGAGTTATAGTAAGGCCTGAGACTGCAATGGATATATCAGGGACAGATCTATTAGATGGTGGAAACAGTAGTAGTTCAGTCTTGGAGAGATTTAGTTTCAGATAGAGAGAGGACATGATATTTGAGACAGCAGAGAGACAGTCACTGGTGTTCTGTATGAGTGCAGGGGTGATGTCATGGGAAGATGTGTATAATTGGGTGTCATCAGCATAAAGATGGTACCTGAAGCCAAATCTGGCAATGGTTTGTCCAATGGGGGCTGTGTAGAGAGAGAAGAGCAGGGGGCCTAGGACCGAGCCCTGAGGAACCCCAACAGCAAGGGAAAGAGGGGAGGAAACAGAGCCCGCAAATGATACACTGAAGGTGCGGTCTGAGAGATAAGAGGAGAACCAGGAGAGCGCCGTGTCATTGAGACCAACTGAGCGGAGCTTATTGAGGAGGAGATGATGGTCAACAGTGTCAAAAGCTGCAGAGAGGTCCAGAAGAATAAGAAGAGAGAAGTCGCCATTGGATTTAGCCATTAGGAGATCATTGGAGACTTTTGTGAGAGCCGTTTCAGTAGAGTGCAGAGCGCGGAAGCCAGATTGTAAGGGGTCAAGCAGAGAGATAGAAGAGAGATAGCGGATTAAACGAGAATAGACCAGGCGTTCCAAGAGTTTAGAGATGAAGGGGAGGTTAGAGACAGGTCGATAGTTAGCAGCACAGGATGGGTCCAGGGAGGGTTTTTTCAATAGCGGGGTTATAACAGCATGCTTGAAGGAGGATGGGAAGATTCCAGAAGAGAGAGGTTAAATATTTTAGTAAGGTAAGTAGTGACAGCAGGCGACAGAGATTGGAGAAGGTGTGAGGGGAAGGGGTCACTGCTGCAGGTTGTAGGGCGAGATGAAGAAAGTAGTTGGGAGACTTCCTCTTCTGTAACAGGTTCAAAAGATGAGAATGGACAGTCTGAAGTGCGGTTGGTGAGGGGATCCTTGCTATGGTAGGTGGTGGGATCAATGCCACCTGCGGCTTGGGCAGTGATTTCCTGACGGATCTTATCAATTTTAGCATGGAAATACGTGGCCAGGTCATCAGCACTAAGGTCTGTGAATGGCGTCTGCACCTTGGGTGTGAGTAAGGAGTGAAAAGTTTCAAAAAGCCTTTTAGGATTGCTGGAGAGAGAAGAGATGAGGGTGGTGAAATAGTCTTGCTTGGCGAGGTGAAGGGCAGAACTATATGTTTTAAGCATAAACTTGAAGTGGAGGAAATCTACAGGTGAGCGTGATTTTCTCCAGAGACGTTCAGCACACCTAGAGCACCGCTGAAGAAATCATGTCTGTGGCGTGTGCCAGGGTTGCTGCCTCCTACGTGGGACTTTACAGGTGGAGGGGGGAGCCATCTCATCCAATGCATTTTTAAGGGTCTCATTATAGTGACTGGTGGCCAGATTGGGACAGGAGATTGAGGAGATGGGGGACAGAGAGGATGGTAGAGTATCTAAGAGGTGCTGGGTGTCGATAGTACGCAAGTTCCTATATGTGTGTTGGGTAGGTGTATCTTGTGAAGGGGAGAGGGCACTGATGGTGAGAGACAGAAGGTTATGATCAGAGAGGGGCAGAGCAGAGTTAGTAAATTTAGAAACTGTGAGGAGTCAATGGAAGACAAGATCAATCGTGTTTCCACCTACATGTGTTGCAGAAGAAGAACATTGTGAAAGACCAAGAGAAGTGGTTAATGAGAGAAACTGTGAGGCAGCTGGGGAGTGAGGGGTGTCAATAGGGATGTTAAAGTCACCCATGATGAGGGTTGGAATGTCACCAGGTGGACGGTAGATCACAGCTACCCGTAAGGAGAGTGGGCGAAAAAGTCTGATAGCATGGACTTCAAATGAGGAGAACGTGAGTGAGGGTACCGGTGGAATGGCCTGAAAAATGCACTGTGGTGACAGAAGTAAGCCTACCCCACCACCCTGCCTGTTGTCAGGCCTAGAGGTATGTGAGAATTGTAGGCCACCATGAGACAGAGCAGCAGGGGAGGCTGTGTCTGCCTGCTGGATCCAAGTTTCAGTAAGGGCGAGCAGGCTGAGGGATTTACTAAGGAATAAGTCATTAATATATTCTAGTTTGTTACATACTGAGCGGGCATTCCAGAGAGAGCAGTTAAAAGAGACAGGGGAGAGATGAGGAGAAGGAACACGGTAAATACTGATGAGGTTTGTAGGCCTTCTATGTGTGCAGGGAGAAGAGTTAGTGAAGGAAGGAGGGCCGGGGTTAGGAAAGATGTCCCCAGCAGCTAGGAGGAGTAACATGGACAGAGACAGAAGGTGGTTCAGTGATTTATGTGAGCGCTTATATTTGGTATCACTGCTAAAAGAAGTAAAGGGATTAAAGAGACTGAAAAGTGTGTGAGAGCTGTACATGGGAGAGGGAAGAAGAGAGGGACTGACATGGATGGTGTGTGCTGGTGGTAGAGGAGAGATCTGCAGGAAGCCAATGGCTAAGATAGTAAGAGACAGTGTAGCTATAGGATACCATGTGGTAAAACTTGTTATTTTAGGTTGTAAGTTACCTGGTGTTCTGCCATGGTTAGCCTGTTTCGTGCCCTGTTTAAGTGCCATGTATAAGTGCACTTTGGTTAATCTGCACTTCGGTTAAGATGCAATTTGGTTAAGATGCATGCTGCAAATGAAATGCCCCTGCATGAAATGCTGTCCCATAAGCTATATCTACTTATATAGGAAAGCAGAGCTTCAGAACTAGCACCAATTTAAGTTGTTAACTAATTAGTCTACAAACTGTGACACATGAGGATGCTAGCAGTGTGGATCTAAGTTATTGCTATTTACTAGAGATGAGCGAACAGTGTTCTATCGAACACATGTTCGATCGGATATCAGGGTGTTCGCTATGTTCGAATCGAATCGAACACCGCGTGGTAAAGTGCGCCAAAATTCGATTCCCCTCCCACCTTCCCTGGCGCCTTTTTTGCACCAATAACAGTGCAGGGGAGGTGGGACAGGAACTACGACACCGGGGGCATTGAAAAAAATTGGAAAAAGTCATTGGCTGCCGAAATCAGGTGACCTCCATTTTAGACGAATAGTGGATTTCAAATCCGGGTCATATGAGAATGTGAACTTTGTGACTATGAGACAGGGATAGCTGTACAGGCAGGGATAGCTAGGGATAACCTTTATTTAGGGGGGGAATGTTATTAAAAATAACTTTTTGGGGCTCTATCGGGTGTGTAATTGTGATTTTTGTGAGATAAACTTTTTCCCATAGGGATGCATTGGCCAGCGCTGATTGGCCAGAGTACGGAACTCGACCAATCAGCGCTGGCTCTGCTGGAGGAGGCGGAGTCTAAGATCGCTCCACACCAGTCTCCATTCAGGTCCGACCTTAGACTCCGCCTCCTCCAGCAGAGCCAGCGCTGATTGGCCGAATTCCGTACTCTGGCCAATCAGCACTGGCTAATGCATTGTATTGGCGTGATGAAGCAGTGCTGAATGTGTGTGCTTAGCACACACATTCAGCTCTACTTCATCGGGCTAATAGAATGCATTGGCCAATCAGCGCTGGCCAATGCATTCTATTAGCTTGATGAAGCAGAGTGTGCACAAGGGTTCAAGCGCACCCTCGGCTCTGATGTAGCAGAGCCGAGGCTGCACAAGGGTTCAAGCGCACCCTCGGCTCTGATGTAGCAGAGCCGAGGGTGCACTTGAACCCTTGTGCAGCCTCGGCTCTGATACATCAGAGCCGAGGGTGCGCTTGAACCCTTGTGCACCCTCGGCTCTGCTACATCAGAGCCGAGGGTGCGCTTGAACCCTTGTGCACACTCTGCTTCATCAAGCTAATAGAATGCATTGGCCAGCGCTGATTGGCCAATGCATTCTATTAGCCCGATGAAGTAGAGCTGAATGTGTGTGCTAAGCACACACATTCAGCACTGCTTCATCACGCCAATACAATGCATTAGCCAGTGCTGATTGGCCAGAGTACGGAATTCGGCCAATCAGCGCTGGCTCTGCTGGAGGAGGCGGAGTCTAAGGTCGGACCTGAATGGAGACTGGTGTGGAGCGATCTTAGACTCCGCCTCCTCCAGCAGAGCCAGCGCTGATTGGTCGAGTTCCGTACTCTGGCCAATCAGCGCTGGCCAATGCATTCTATTAGCCCGATGAAGTAGAGCTGAATGTGTGTGCTTAGCACACACATTCAGCTCTACTTCATCGGGCTAATAGAATGCATTGGCCAATCAGCGCTGGCCAATGCATTCTATTAGCGTGAACTGAGTTTGCACAGGGGTTCTAGTGCACCCTCGGCTCTGCTACATCAGATTGCTACATCTGATGTAGCAGTGCCGAGTGTGCATCAGATGTGTAGTTGAGCAAAACTGACTCAGCACTGCTAAGTCTCTGCATTCGCATAGGAATGCATTGGCCAGCCTTCGGCCAATCAGCGCTGGCTCTGCCGGAGGAGGCGGAGTCTAAGGTCGGACCTGAATGGAGACTGGTGTGGAGCGATCTTAGACTCCGCCTCCTCCAGCAGAGCCAGCGCTGATTGGTCGAGTTCCGTACTCTGGCCAATCAGCACTGGCCAATGCATTTCTATGGGGAAAAGTTAGCTTGCGAAAATCGCAAACTGACAGGGATTTCCATGAAATAAAGTGACTTTTATGCCCCCAGACATGCTTCCCCTGCTGTCCCAGTGTCATTCCAGGGTGTTGGTATCATTTCCTGGGGTGTCATAGTGGACTTGGTGACCCTCCAGACACGAATTTGGGTTTCCCCCTTAACGAGTATATGTTCCCCATAGACTATAATGGGGTTTGAAACCCATTCGAACACTCGAACAGTGAGCGGCTGTTCGAATCGAATTTCGAACCTCGAACATTTTAGTGTTCGCTCATCTCTACTATTTACCCCTGATGAGTGGGTGCATTTATATACATTGCATACCATGAAACGTGCATGTCGGGTCATGCTATTTTGTTTGAATGCTATTGTGTGTTTTACTAGTCCTTCTTACTTTGGCATATACATATTTTTGGAAAGGGTTAATCAGGGACGGACCCAGAATTAGGGTGAGGTTCCGGTCAGAGCACTGGCTATGTAGGGCGGTGACCCTGTATTGGGCTTTAGGGTGATTTTAGTCCCTTTCCAAGACTATCTTATAGGGACTGTCGTTATTCTCTATATTTCACTCTATTTTCACATGAAATGGCCTCTTTTGGAATTTTCCCTTTCGGTCTTTTTTGGAATTTTCCTACCACGGATTGAAGTTGGGTAGGTGTGATTGGTTACCTTACTTGGGACCGCCGTGTCCACTGTAAACTATTCCGTGGTTGTGGAGTTGTTCCATTGTTTTCTTTGAGGTGACATGTCAGATGTGTGACTTTTTTAGATTTTTGTGTATATTTAATACTTTTAACTTATATCATTAAACGTTAAGTCTTATATTTTGATTGCTCTTTTTGGATTATAATTGGATTAAGTAAGCAACATTTTCTGCACTATAGAGTGTTTTTCTTGTTTGTAAATTATTACCTCCCCTTTATAGCCATAATGTCCCCTAATTACCCTCTATTATATATATATATATGTATATTAGGTCGGGGAAGGTGAAAAAAAATTAAAAAAACATACTCACTTGTTCCCGGTATTCCAGACTCTCCCAGCACAATCCAGTCCAACTGCTCTGATGTTTTCTTCTGACAGAAATCCACGTCGCAGGAGGGCGGGGCCTGACCGCGCAGCATGATAGACGCGAGTCTGTAGAGCTCCGTACTATCGGGACTGTAAGAGGTCGTTTCCAGCTATCCCACCGAACGGTTATGGGCAAAACTGGCAGAGACAAGCAGGGGGACACCCCAGGAACCCCCAAGATGGCCAAACACCATGTAGACTTACAACGCTTTGTGAGGAAGAAAGGCTTACCTTCACCACGCTCCTTCCCCAACATGGCGCCGGAGCAACGGCCGGATGCAGACTCTGGTGACGACTCTGAAATTGAAAGCACGGCTGAAGGTGAGCACTCGGACACAGGTCTCTCACAAATTACACGCAAATTCCTCCAGAAATCGTTGGAGAAAGCTATTAGTAAGGCTATGTCACCTGTATTAGCTGAACTTGCATCCATAACAGCTGAAATCAAAGCCACCAGTAGTAGAGTACAGGCTCTAGAGGAGGCTCATTCCGCCATTAAAGCCACTGCAGATGCGGTTTCAGATAAATTGCAATACCATGACGAACTTTTAGACCGTTCTCTTTCACTAATTGAGGACCAAGAGAACAGGAGTCGTAGGCGGAATATAAGGCTAAAAGGGGTCCCGGAGTCCTATGGCCCTGATGATTTACCCAAGATGGCGGAAAGCCTGTTCTCCGATTTACTAGGCACTGAACGTGCGTCGCACATTGTGATTGAGAGAATCCACAGGTCCTTGCGACCTAAACCTAAACAAGAGGAACCTCCTCGTGATATTATTTGTGGACTCTTGTCCTTCAGAGACACTCAGGCTATTTTGGTGGCAGCTAGATCCAAAGATCAGCTCCTCCTGGAAGGAGTTGAGATTGCATTATACCAAGATGTTGCGCCATCTATCTTGGCAAAAAGAAGATTACTTAAACCACTGCTAAACGAATTGAGAGCTCGTAACATCCAATACATTTGGCTATACCCGTTTGGCTTGGCTATTTTGACTGGTGGCAAGCGCATTATAGTACACACGCCTCAAGACCTACCAGCTGTCTGGGCCTTACTAAAGATGGAGCCTATAGACTTACCTTCGTGGCTTCCTTCGCAGAATTTGGATCCTGTCCCGGTAATTCCACCTCTCACCACTGGATCTGATCTCCACAAGCTAAAGTCCCCGAAATCTCGCAAGAGCCTAATGAAACTTCGGCCTGTTTGACCTATTTTCTTATCAATGGAGCTACAGAGTATTTGCTGTTATTGCCCCTAATGGTTTTTGGAACCTTAGCTCAGTTCGCTCAAATATGTATGTCTTTTGCAATTTTTCTTATCTCTTCCCTTTTGTTTAGGTTGTTGAGATTTTTTTTTTTTACCTGGGCTATGAATGGTTACGCACCTTACGCACCTGTCTGGCATAGGCATGTGCATGATCTCTCCCTGAGTTGTTATGTTATATTGTTATCTCGCTATGTTACAGGATGTTTTCCATACATTTTTGTGGTACTACTTTTGCCCATTGCCTTTTGGTTGGTGATATCTACTACTTATCTTTTTTTTTTGAGACGACCCTTACGGTCCGCATCCGATCAGGATACTTACCCGTTCCGTTTACTGGATAGATTGCACTTAGCAGTGTTCTCTAACATTGTCATTTAGGTTATTTCCTTGTCATAGATTTATCTGATCTCCTCTAACGAACGTGCTCTGTGTTGTGCTGCTACTTATTCTCTTTGTACGTGTTTCTCTGATCTACCCATCCCACTTCCCTTCCCCTTGTCCATCCCTATACCTTTCCTCTTCCCCCTCTGCTCCCCATACTCTCACTATGTCTTTAGCGAACCCACCCTCCTATACACTGTCCTCCTTTAATGCTAAGGGATTGAATTCCCCACATAAAAGGCATTGGCTGATGTCTTTATCAAAAAAACTAAACACTGATATATTGGCTTTGCAGGAAACTCATTTCAAATTAGATCGAATCCCTAAACCATATAAGTCGATATATGATAGGTGGTATTATTCATCACATCCGACTTCGTCATCTAAAGGAGTCGCTATTGCACTGAAACGATCGTTCCCTTTTGTTTTTGCACAACAGCTTGCGGATAGTGAGGGCAGAGCAATCTTTATCAAAGGTCAGGTTTCCAATCGCCCATTGACTATCGCCTCACTTTATGCCCCAAACCAGGGACAACTTTCCTGGCTCCTGCGGACATTGCAGAATTTAGCCCAATTTGCGGAAGGTGAGATATTGATTGGAGGTGATCTAAATGTTTTATTGGACCCCGTGTTAGATTCATCCTCACATAAATCGTCATTGTCACAAAAAGCTATTAGACGTTTGCACCTAGCTTTACAGGATTTAAATCTTGTTGATTCTTGGCGACTGATGAACCCTGCGGTTAGGGATTACACCTTTTTTTCAACACCCCATAACACTTACCAACGCCTAGATTATATTCTTTGTTCTAAATCGTTGTCAGCTAGTATTTCTTCTTCCCGAATTGGCATAATTAGTATCTCAGACCATGCCCCTGTATCTACCTCATTTGCTCTCCCTGATCTACTCCCTAAAGAGTGGACATGGCGCTTAAATGAGCAACTGTTGGATAACCCTTCGATAAGAGACTCGATAGGAATAGAACTAGGTCATTATTTTCAGCAAAATCAGACCCCCGACCTTTCTCCCTCGCTTGTTTGGGAGGCACATAAACCTTTTATTAGAGGCCTCTTTATCTCCAAAGCATCTGCATTGAAAAGAGAGAAAAGAAAGGAACTTGACTCCCTAATGTCCCAAATTGCAACACTGGAACGTCTCCAGAAGAGGAAAGCTTTTATAGCAGCACACTCTGACTTAGTCTCTCTGAGAGAGAAACTGAAACAGCTACTACATTCCTTTCAGCTAAATCCTTTTTGCACTCTAGAGCTAGGTTGTATGCCCACGGCAACAAAGGGGGCAAACTCATGACGGCCATGCTACGGAAGGAGAGGGAAAGGACACATATCGCAGCCATTAAGCGACAGAATGGTACAGCTGTCCAAGATACCCTTAATATAGCTAAGGAATTCCAAAAGTATTACTCCTCCCTATATAACCTACACCAATCTGAGGGACCTCATGATCACCAACATGCAGGTTCTCCTAATGGGGGCCTATCCTCCACTACGGCCTTTTTGCGATCGCTAAAACTACCCCAACTCTCTGAGAACATGAAAGTTTCTCTTTTGTGTACTGTTTCGGAAACTGAGGTGCGGGATATATTATCTGGCCTACCCAGTGGAAAAAGCCCAGGCCCTGATGGCCTTACTACCCTTTATTACAAAACCTTCCAGTCCCAACTGATACCACATCTTACCTCCTTTTGCAATTCCCTGCTTCAGGGTGAGCCCATGGTACGTCAATCTCAAGAGGCCCATATTACATTGATTCACAAAGAGGGCAAGGACCCTACACATTGTTGCAATTATAGGCCAATATCCCTACTCAATTGTGATTTGAAAGTTTGGGCCAAACTGTTAGCGACACGGATAAAGGATATAGTTCCTCATTTAGTCAATGAGGAACAGGTTGGGTTTGTGAAAGGGAGGGAAGGGAAGGAAAATACATGTAAACTCTTACACATAATTGAACTAGCAAAACGGAAAAATCGCCCCTTATTATTGTTCAGCGTAGACGCCGAAAAGGCGTTCGACCGTGTAAACTGGTCCTATATGCATGAAACATTATTGACTTTTGGTTTTCCCTCCGCTTTTGTTGATGCCGTTTTTTCGCTTTACTCCCAACCCCATGCGAGATTGAAGGTCAATGGCTCTCTCTCTAGCTATTTCAATATTTCAAACGGTACCCGGCAGGGATGCCCTTTGTCCCCGTCCCTCTTTGTACTAGTACTAGAGACCCTTCTACAGGCTGTTCGCCAGAATCCACATATCCGGGGGTTCCAAGTTGCCAAGAAGACGATACAAACAATGGCCTTCGCCGACGATGTGTTGTTTTTATTATCAGATCCTCTTACAGACCTTCTCGAGCTTCAATCCCTGATTGACACCTATAGTTCCCTTTCTAATTACAAAATAAATGTCACGAAATCAGAGATCCTAAACATCTCTGTCCCTCATCCGCAGGCTGTTGAACTGAAAGCTAATGTCCCATATCATTGGAAGGAGCAGTCCTTGACATATCTAGGAGTCCAGATCCCGACCGATATATCCAAGGTTTATTCCCTGAATTATGCCCCTCTACTTTCTAAACTCAAAGCAATTCTAGAAGATTATAATTTACCTTACTTATCCTGGCTGGGTAGGAGGAATGTTCTCCAAATGTATGTTGTACCCAAAGTAATGTATGTTTTGCAAATGTTGCCCATTTTCCTCCCTAAGTCCTATTTTCTACAAATTAGACGTTTGTTTTCCGCTTATGTGTGGAATCATAAGACACCTAGATTGTCGTACCAACTCCTCATTCGACGGAGAGATGAGGGAGGCATAGCTTTACCTGATATCTACTCTTGCTATTCAGCGATTCAGTTGTCCCGCTGGATGTTCTATGTTCTTCTGCACAAGCAGTCATTACTTAGTGATTTGGCCCAGGAACTATTTGGCGGCAACTTCAAAAAACTCCTATGGTTTCCTACACGCTCTAGTGCACAGCGACTCCTGAGTCCTTTACTTCAGGGCCCCTATATTGTCTGGTTATCACATAACCAGAGTTTAGCCCCTATACCATCACCGATTATGACATCAGACCTGATCCCTTTTCTTCCTTCTCTGGCACAAGTACCTCGCGATGTGACTGGATCCCTTTGGCAAGCTCTAGGGAACGTTAAGATTAAAGACCTGATACAGGACAATTTGCCGATTTCACGAGACAAGCTACAATTGCTACTTCCCTCTGTGACACTGAACTTCCTTCTATATGCCCAATTCCGTGGTACAATGACGCGACTCCTCAGCTTCTCTAATTTGAGTCACAATTTAACGTCCTTTGAGAAGGGTCTGGCTGCTCTTCTACCATCTCAACGGAAAATTGCCACATGCAAACGCTGGCTTTCTGATAAAGATGGTCCAAGTAAGCCCACCTTCATAGCTAATTGGGAAAAGGAGCTCTCTTTAACCTTTTCTGATGATGATACGGAATTTATTCTGCAACATAGTATGGGTCACTCAAGATGTGTCAGATTACAGGAACTGCATTATAAAATACTTACCAGGTGGTATCGTACGCCAGACTGGCTCTATAGACACAGTCTTAGTGATTCTGACGCATGTTGGCGTTGCAAATGTGAGAAAGGAACGATGCTCCACATCTGGTGGTCTTGCGATCTACTTCAGCCCTTTTGGAGGGAGGTTGAGCTTTATATGGATAAATTGTTCCACGTCACACATCCGCTATTCCCTGACTTAGTTTTCCTCACGGGCCCAAGCGGTTCCTGGAAGGCGGCTAAACGAGAGCTGTGGTTCCATTTGATAGGTGCGGCTAAAGCGTTTATTCCATTATATTGGTTATCTACTTCAGTTCCTTCCCTAGATCTGTGGATAGAAAAAGTGCACCAACTCGCACGATTCGAGGAGTTGGTTAGCTGGCAAACTAGATCCCACGACAAATATGTTAAGGTATGGGCCCGCTGGTGGAAGGGATTCAAGTAGTTGCTGAATATACTTATGTACATGTAATATACTTATGTATATTGTGTCAATCCTTGCTTAACTGTTGCCCCATTCCCCCCCCCCCTTTACTTTTCTTTTCTTTCTTGGGTACAGCACGACCCTTTACGTTTTAAGTTCTACTGACTCTTTGTAACAACCTATTTCAACTTAGTTGAGCTGCTATGTCTATTATTTGCTTTTATATGCGCCATTTCAATACTGCTACTCCTAATTGGTATTACAATTTTTTGCACTTATTTTGTGATTTGACATGCTCAGTTGTAATAATCCAACGTTTATCTGTCTGTTTATTATGACGGTTTATACAAAATTTTCAATAAAATGTGAATTAACAAAAAAAAAAAAAAGAAATCCACGTCTCAGTGTAATGTCCTTTGTCCCTTTCTGTAGGCCAGTGACTGGCCTCAGCAGTCACTGACCACTGAGGACAATTAGTGGCCCAAGGGTCGGACACTGGATGTCACTAGTAATACTGCTGATTGGTCTCAGGGTTCATGTGCAGTGGGAACTTCCACCAGAACAAAATACTATAGCAACAGGACTGGACAGCATTGGGAGGCACCGTGAACAGGTGAGGTTGTTTTTTTGTTGTTGTTTTTTTTCACCTTCCCCTGCCTAATATAAAAACAAATGGTTATCCCTGGACAAACCCCTTTTATAGTCATTACGACCCATAATTACCCTTTATGTAAATGACCCCTCCTTCCCATTATACTAAGATAAGGTGCACTGAAGAAGAAAAAAAAATGTACTCGCATACCTGTAATCTTTTGAAGGATGGGGATAGAGCAGCCTCCTCCACTTCTTCTTGAGCCACTTATCTATGCGTCATGATCACGAATAGGACGTCTGCGTCTTAGCACAGGAGGCACAATGCCCTCGCCTACCTAATAAGCAGATATCTTTTCTGTAGTCTCAGTATCTTGTAAACCACAAGACTGAGGTGGCTTGCAGTTTACAAGATATAACAGCAGGTTGTATTTTAACTAGATTGATATCTTTGAGATGCCGATTTAGCTAAAAGTACAGCAAGTATTAAAGACAGCCCCGGGGTGGGCCCACTGACTCTGTAGGGGCTCACCCCGCTAGCTACGACTTCCATGTAAAGTATTTGTTCAGCTGATTTCTCTCTGTTTATCAATATGCAGCTCAATGATGAAATATCTAACCTGATAAGAAATATGGCACAAGCAGAATCTGCAAATAAAGGCAACCCCTCTATGTTACCCCAGTATGGCCCTCAGATACACTTCATATCAATGTGCATTATTAAAGAAGAGCTCCTTAGTTTAGCAAGTAAAAAATCTCTATTAAACAGAAACAGAATGTCATCTCGCTGGTGAGAAACTCTGAAAAATGTTCCTGGATCAAATGAGCCTTTCACTGGCCATCTATAGCAGTCTTAAAGAACCCCGAGATGGTAATTGAATAAATAAACTGTGTTTTTTCAGTCATTGTCACTACAGCCCTCTAAAGATATGTCATAGACCATAACATGTCTGTCTTAAGACAGACTATCTTCTTATCAAAAATAAGACGTCTTCGTTTTCAACACCATCAAAACAAAATGACTAATTGAAGGAATACTCTGCTTGAGGAATGCCAGGCGACTATGTGTTGCTGTTTCTATTAGGAATCATTATCTTAAAAGGTGTCAACTGTGACAGCACTAAGCTTAGACAAGAGGTCAGACTACATTAGGTTGATGATGGTCTAGTGATGACAAGAAGAATGAAAGAATGTGAATCTAAGAGGTTTCTCCGAAGGAAAGAAACAAGTGAAAATAAAATCATGTTTTGCATTTTTTTTGTTTTCTTATATTAATGATTATTTAATTACTTGCAATCTTATAGGCACGGACCCTATGTGGCTTAAGAGCTACGGAAAGAAAAACTCTAGCGAATCCCATCCCCACTTTGCGAAAAAATACTTGCAGTGGGCACACTGTGATTTCCAAAACCATCACAGTTTTGGAAATCTCTGCATGTCAGTTATACCTACACAAATGCTAGTGGTTTCCCCATAGATTTTGAAGCGGAAAGTCTGCAGAGGAAACTTTTTGTTCAAGCGCAGCATTTTTTGGTTGCAGTCTACTACGTGGGGCCTTAGCCTTAAAGGGGCATTCCCATGAATATAATCATTTCTTCTTTAGGCTCCTCTTCACTACTCTTACACGGACATGCGCAGTCGGTTGTTTCACCAGCCATTTTGTGGTAGTCTCCTGTAAAAAGAGTGATGTGGAGTAGAATGTCAGGTGGATCAGAAGAAAGGAGGCACCGGAATGCTGTGCTCATAGTGCAGAGGGCACGCCCCCTGTTCTGTCTGAGCGCAATTAGCATAAATAATAGCATAAATAATAAAATTAAGAGACGAATAGGCTTTATTTCACAAAAAGCAGTAGGATATACATTCTAATTCTCAGGCTATATACACTTCATCCAGGTTGTCACGGTGTGTACCCACAAAAAGGCAGTGGGATATACATTCTAATTCTCAGGCTATATATGCTTCATCCAGGTTGTCATGGTGTGTACCCACAAAAAATCAGTGGGATATACATTCTAATTCTCAGGCTATAAATGCTTCATCCAGGTTGTCACGGTGTATACCCCCCCAAAAAAGCAGTGGGATATACATACTAATTCTCAGGCTATAGACGCTTTATCCAGGTTGTCACGGTGTGTACCCCCCAAAAATTAGTGGGATATACATTCTAATTCTCAGGCTATATACGCTTCATCCAGGTTGTCACGGTGTGTACCCACAAAAAATCTGTGGGATATACATTCTAATTCTCAGGCTATATATGCTTCATCCAGGTTGTCACGGTGTGTACCCACCAAACCATTAAAACCATCTAAAGATGCACAAGGCTACTAGTAAGGGATGAGGCCGGGGGCGTGGAAATGCTGTGGAGCAAGGTCGTGGTGAAGCCACAGCGCATTCTGTGCCTACTCCTCAGGGGCAGCAAGCAATGTGCTTCTCCACAGTCCCCGGCTTGCTAGCCACATTAAGTAGGGTGCAGGGCACAAACCTAAGTAGGCCCGTGCACCAAGAACATGTGTTACAATGGCTGGCAGATAATGCTTCCACCACATTATCCACCAGCCAGTCAGCCTCTACCTCAACTCCTCCTCCTACACAACATTCTGGTCAGCCTTCCTCCCAAAATGCCCAGTCTTCCCAGCAGAGTAATCCCAACTTTCCCTGCTCCCAGGAGCTGTTCTCTGGTCCTTTAACTGTCCCTCTTCCTGTCCCTCCATTTCCCGATTCCACGGAGCTACCAGACGACTTTCTGTGCCCAGATGCCCAAGCACTGGAGTCTCTTCCATCTCCTGTTGATTTTGTGGTGGTTGACCAGCAACCCACCCTCAGTGACGATGACAAAACACAGTTGCCATCAGGGCAGCCTGTTGCTATGTGTGGTGTGCAGGAGGAGGAGGTGAGAGAGGAAATGGCAGAGGAGGTGGTGGACAACGAGGACACTGACCCGACCTGGACAGGGGGATGTCAAGTGGGACAGCAGTGTCGATGCTGAGGGAGGTGCAGCACCAAAGAGGGTAGCTAGAGGTAGAGGCATGTCTAGAGGCAGAGGTCAGCTGCTTTGCCGAAGCCAGGCCACACCCAGAATGGCCCAAGATGTTCCCTATCATAGCCAGCCCAGAAAAACTCCCCCATCGAAGGCACGTTCCTCAATGGTGTGGAGATTTTCAAGGAATGCACGGAGGACAAATATAGTGCGGTTTGCACAATTTTCCACTCAAAACTGAGTAGGGGCTGTGAAAAGAGCAACGTTTCGACCACTTCCATGCACCGTCATTTGGAATCCAAGCACTGGGCTCAGTGGGAGAGAGGTTTTTTGAGTGTAGAAAGTGTGTAGTTGATAGGCTGTGATAGTGGGGTAACACCATGACTTGTGCTTGTTAGATGCCCCCAAGCATGCTTCCCCTGCTGTCCCAGTTGCATTCCAGCGATGTTGTCATCATTTGCTGAGGTGTCATAGTGGACTTGGTGACTCTCCTGAGTTGAATATTGGTTTCCCCCTAAACGAGTATTTATTTCCCATAGACTATAGTGGGGTTTGATGTTCGATCGAACAGTCGAGTATTGAGCGGCTACTCGAATCGAACATTTCACTGTTCACTCATCTCTAGTGCCAAAGTCATGTCAAACTCT
Source organism: Leptodactylus fuscus (assembly GCF_031893055.1). NCBI lineage: Eukaryota > Metazoa > Chordata > Amphibia > Anura > Leptodactylidae > Leptodactylus > Leptodactylus fuscus. Next base: position 112,120,535 of record NC_134269.1, on the reverse strand, counting down.
TAAAGGGGTTGTCCCATCACAAGGATCCTATCTATACTGCTGGTTAATGTGGATGTAAGACTTTTCCTAAATACACTGCTTCAGCAAAACTGCTTTGTTTGTCCACTATCTTACTTTATCCAATTCTTTGTGGCCACAGCCCTGACATAGCTGCTCATGAGTCAAGTGATGTATCTGCCTGCTCTCAGGGGGGAGGGAGGAGGGGCTATGTGCACAGTAGCAAGCCTGTGTTTCTAGCTATTCCTGTGTCTACACCACGTGACCTAGCTTCCTGTTAGCAGATAGGGGAGAGGAGCTGCTTTCATTTCTTCTGTTCTCCCAGTTATCAGGCTAGCTAATTCAATTGCGTTCATTATGGCAGAGACAGGCAGTCTCTGTATGTAACACAGAATGGAGTTGCTGCTGCCTGTACTTCATAGTCCAATATGGGTGGGCGGAGCCACACACGAATTTGGGGGCGGAGCTAAACGGCAGGTTGCATGTGAAACCCCGCCCACCAAATGATGCAAGATACCAGGAAGAAAGAAGATTTTACAGCAGTAAAGACTGATGAGTATGTGAGGTGGGAATACCCCTTCATTACATAATATTAATGTCAATGGAACTTCAGAGGTGGTTTTATTCCTTTACTAGACTTTTTTAAGGACTACATTAGAATAAGAATACTTCTAAAGTTAATATTGTGCAAGTGTTTACAACTATCCAGTGAACCATAATGTGTCCTGTTCGTTTAATATGCTTATTACAGCATTTTAGTGTTTTACATGAAATTACTTATTTTATATTTTTTATTATCCATCTACAACCATCTCCTTGTTTTATACAATCTGTTTTACAAAGTAGATTTATATAAAACAAGTCTCTTATGCTTTGATATTTGCAATTGAAACCCACAATTACTGTTTTGAAACATAATCGCTATGTAAGTAGGATATTGAAGGATTAGGGAGCTCCATGCAGGATGCAGCTGTGTTTACTATAAAACAAACTGGCCGCATGTATCACAGCAATAGAATCACATACTGCCAATTTCTGTAAATGAACATCAAACATGTCAATTTCCAAGCTATTTGATTTTTACATGAACAACTGATAGGATAATGTTGTTGAAGGGAAGCTGTCATAAGACATCAGTCCTCTATTAAAGAACACCAATTACACTATTGCCCCCAATTTAAATTCAGGGAACTGTTAGTGCTCGTTCACACGTGGGCAAAGGGGCAGATTTTGACAGCGGATTTCGCTTCAAAATCTGCCCCTTTACAATGGTGGACCGCCGGGCTTCTTTTTTCCACTAGAGGTGGGCTGCTGCTAGCGGAGAAAAGAAGCAACATGTTCTTTCTGCAGATGGAAGCCGCGGCACGCTGGACTGCAGCTTCCGCCTAGCGGCAGCACCCTCCTGTGTCGGCTCATTCATTTGAGCTGATATAGGAGGGGAAAGCCGCGACCGCAATGGTCGCGGCAGACGGGTTTTGACCAGAGAGAGACGCAGCTTGCCGCGTCTCTCTCTGTGTCAAAACCCGCGCGGACCCCCCAACATGTGAACTAGCCCTTAAAATGTATTCTCCTTATCTACAGCATTACACGGTGTCAGGGTCTGGGGTTGCTAGGTGGGGTGGCATAGATACAAAAGTCCAGATTCTTTAATCCAAAAACAAAGATAGAGTTTATTTTCACTCAAAAAGGTAGTGCAGTAACAAAAGGAAACAATACAAAAATAAATACCTGCCCGGCTAGGCTCTAACTAAACATAGAATAGGTTACCTCACCTAGAATAACAGAAATCAAAAGCCAGTTGAGTCATTCAGAACACAGCTCCAGAAATATGACCTCTCTCTTTCACTCTCCAGCCAAGCTCTGCCAAAGTGTTGCTGCTGGAGCAACTTCTTAAGCCTCCTTGACGAGGAGACTCTCTGCAGCTGAGTCGCTGCCGGAACATCCCCAAAATGTGGACTGGAGGATGGTGGAGTCACAGGTTCCACTACCAAGCTACCTGCCATTCCTAAAAATCCAGCCCAATACTGAGCATTTACCAAAATGCTCAGCAGACGAAAGTTGTTTGCTGAGAATAAACATTCCTGGAGTTTTCTCATCTCACCCACCTGAGTAGTCAGAGATGTACACCCCTCCATTACCTGACCAGCCATCGGCTTACAACGGGCATGACCATTGTGTGTAGAATAGGAATGCATCTAGAAATATGTGGTGTTCTATCCAATCCAGCACCACAAGTACCATGACATATGCTGTCCAGAGGTGTCCTGAATGCTAGCATGTGATACTGTATAATAAGTGCAATAGCTGGACAAGTGCTGAAGTGCAGTATTATGAGCATCTTATAGTTGCTCTTCATCAGGACTACACTATAACAATAGACATTTATTTCTCTTATTTATTATACAAAAAAGTTCTAAACTTAGAGAGGACCTGTCACTAAGTGCAAAGTGCTAAATTCTCCAAGCTAGCAGGAACTTTTTTAACCCATTGATTTCAATGTGTTACGCGCTTTAAATGAAACCCATTGACGTCAATGGGAGTCTTTATCAGCGCTGATTCTGCCGCGAGTTATCGTGACAGAATCAGCGCCACATAACTCCTTGTGAATGCCTCCTAAGGGGCCATATGTTTTAAATGAGTGGAATGATCATGTTTTTTCCACAGCATTTTTCATTACATTTTCAAAGAATTTTCCTTTGCGAACTTTCTGCCCCTATTATACTTATTCGGCAAACACCAACGTGTAATCGACATGCTACAATTTTCAAAAATGCAGGCTTTTTTGAAAACACAGCTTTTCCACTCCAGATTTTTTCTGCAATGTGTGTATGGGATTAGCTGGAATTCCATCCACTTTGCAGGTAAAAATAAAAGTTGTGGATAAGTCACTTCCCTAAGTCGCACCCTTAGTTATAGTTAGCACCACACATAGACAACACCTTACGGTTTTCAAAATGGGACCTCTCACAGCCCGGTCATGGGATGACATGGGTCGTGGGAAGACAGCCATGTATTAGTGCTGCAGGGAATACTATAGCTCTTAAACACCTCTGATGACAAACTGGGCTGTGAGGTCCTAGTTTTAAAAACACGTAAACTGTTGTCTATGTGTGGCTCTAACTATGCATACATTGTGGTTAAAACAGGAGCAGATTGAGGCTCTAGTTTTTTCCTGAAGTGTTGATGGTGTGGAAATAAACCACTATTGTTCCAACTATTCACCCTTTTAGAGTTTCTACTAGTGGCCTTTAAAGAGGCTCTATCACTGGGAAAATTCATTTATAGCTAAGCACATACTTGCATAGCCTTTTTAAAGGCTATTCCACACATACCTTTTGTATGTAAATCACCTCTGTAGTTTTTGAATGAGACCATTTTTATTCACATGCTAATTAGCCTCCAGCGTGCACCTGGAAGTCTCAGCAAGCACCCTGTGCTGTGTGTGTGAGAGCAGGGAGATGAGTCATCATCATCAGCATCAGCAGCCTGTGCTGTACACATAGCGAAGAGGGTGCTCGTTGAGACTTACGGGTGCATGCTGGAGGCTAATTAGCATGTGAACAAAAATGGTCTCATTCAAAAACTACAGAGGCGATTTACATACAAAAGGTATGTGTGAAATAGCATTTCTAAAGGCTATGCAAGTATATGTTTGGTTAAAAATGAATATTCCCAATGATAGAGCCCCTTTAACACCAAAACCCTGTGGCTGTTAATTGTATGGACACTATAGGGCAAAATAGCTATCTGTGTCCCCAGGTATGTTTCTTGTATGGACACCCACTTAATACTGAACTCATATGGTACTATGTTGCTATTTGGCTATGGGGTGACTGACAATCGCTATTTTCTTTCACATTGCGTAGCACTTCTGAAGATGATTCTACTCACAAGAAAATAAAACAAGGCACTAATAGAACCAGAGTGTTGGTGTATGGGGTTTGTTACCAACATGGTCCCTCTTTTCTAGTTATAAGTGTATTATACTCAGATGCAATATTAACTCCTTTTTTTGGAGTTAACTGTGGAGATTTTTAAGGATTTTTAAACTGACTAAGATTTACAAGTTTTATATATACGCAGTTGGGGAAGTGACTTATCCACATATTTTTTTTTTTTTTTTTCAGAGATTTTGGGTATATTATCACAAATGTTCCTTACTTTGCATTTTGTCCACTTTGCAGATGCTATAAAATGCAAGATGTAATGGGATTCTATCATTAAAAGCACATTTTTCTCTGTCAAATGTAGGAATATCCTCCGGAGCTGGGTTCACTTATACAGTACACATGCACAGTCGGCTCTGCCATCATGCCTCAGGCAGCGCTGACTGTGCATGTCCAGCTGGTGTAAGTGACCATTTTCTTATGGCTGCTTACACAGGAAGCTGGGTTAAGCGGTCACAAACAAATGGACATGCGCATGTGCAATCGGCTCTGCCCGAGTCCTGATGGCAGAGACAACTGTGCATGCATAGAAGTTTGAACCTAGCTCCGGAAGAAGACTCGCAGAGAGGCCGTTCCTAAAGAAGATGGAGGCGGCACTGGAGATTTCTCTTGCAGCATTGGGGATGCCTTCTGTGTTGTTTGAGCACTGAGGACTACTCCCAGTGCTGCAAGAGAACTCATTTGCATACAGACGAAAAATGGGATTTCTACCAAACAGCGGCGCAGAGAAGAAATCTAAAGATAGGAGAAGAATAGCCTTTCTTAAGGACATCCCTTTATTTAGAATCCCTTTATGTCTTAGGCTGAAGCCCCACGTTGTGAAAATGCAGCATTTTACAGTATCTGCAAAATGGACAAAAGCAAAGTAAGGAACATTCATGAAAATATACCCAAAAACTCAGAAAAAAAAACTTGTAAATCTTAGTCAGTTTAAAGATCCTTAAAAAATCTCCATAGTGAACTCTAAATAAAAGGAGTTAATATTGCATCCGAGTATAACACACCTATAACTAGAAAAGGGGGATCATGTTGGTAACAAACACCATACACCAACACTCTGGTTCTATCATTGCCTTGTTTTATTTTCTTGTGAGTAGAATCATCTTCAGAAGTGATGAGGCCCAACGACACAGCCGTCTGCCCATGCTTCGAAGTTTGAACCCAGCTCCGGAAGAAGACGCACAGAGAGGCCATTCCTGAAAAAGATGGAGGCAGCGCTGGAGATTTCTCTTGCAGCATTGGGGACGCCCTCGGTGCTGTGAGAGAACGCATTTGTATACCGAGAAAAACCAGGATTTCTACCTAATGGCGGTGCGGAGAAGACATCTAAAGGTAGGAGAATAATTCTTAAGGCTATTCCTATGCGTGATCAAGAAAAAATTTGATTTTAATGCTAGAATCCCTTTAAATAGCCATGTATTGCTATATGGGTTTTCTTAAAGTAGTGTTTAATAGATCTGTATTATTTTTCTCATTACCTCTAGTTTTGGTTCTATTTCCACTAAAGGCGAAAAGCATGATCAAGTCCTAGGTTAATAATTAGAGATGAGCAAGTAGTATTCGATCGAATACCTCCCGTGCATAGTTATTGGTGTAATCAGTCGAAACACAGTAAAAATTTGATGCCCCTCCCACGTTCCCTGGCGCTTTTCTACACCAATAACTATGCAGGGGAGGTTTTCAATCGAATACTATTCACTCATCTCTATTAATAATAATAAATGTGCTGTAGCTAATAATAGGGAATGAGGGATAAAAATAAAAGTAAAATCATGACCCCCCAAAATTGTGATAATTTTATTTCTCACATCTCATGATGGTAATAAGACAAACATTTTTCAGTTTCTGGCACCAAATTCTTTGATATAGGAGGTGAGGCTTTGGAACATAGGAAAGTACATGGTAAAATGAAATCTCTCATAGATTTTAGTATTTATTAAATATTAGTTGCATGTTCTACCAATGATATTTTGTATCACTAGTATTTACTTGCTGTATGAAATTCTTTAGTCAACTGATCTAAAGAATCAACTAATCAACTGATTACATTTGATGCATAAAAAATATATGTTTTCATTATTTTTAGGATTTGGCTCTGTCTTCTGGAGACATTTGCAATGCTGCAAAAATACACTAGAAGTAATGCCAAATAAAGCGGACTAGTTAGAATCCAATAGTTGTGAAAAAGATCCAAATTCTTCAATTCTATATTTAAAAAAGGTACAGTCAAATACTAGTGTAAAGGCAGTTTTAGTCTGTGAAGTCTCCTTATAAGCCACTAGATATCTATTTAATTTCTTGCTTACTTTTGACATTTGAGGCCAGGGCCCCACGTGGTGTAAACAGCATAATTTGTTCATTTACACATTTTATTTTGGCCATGTTTGGTCTCTGTGGCTAGGAGAGGCTACCAGTATCTGCCTTACAGCCGTTTTTAGTAACCCTGAGGTTTGTGTATGATCTATAAACAGTTTTTTATACTTATAATACACACTGTCTATTTATGTGGATATATATATATATATAGTATATAGGAAATAGATTGTAGAAATGTTTTGTCTTCTTGTATGACCTCGCTAATCTTTGGATCACATGATGAATACACTCACCGGCCACTTTATTAGGTACACCATGCTAGTAACGGGTTGGACCCCCTTTTGCCTTCAGAACTGCCTCAACTGCTCCCTCCACCAGCATGTCAGCTAACCGCCCTCCCCTCACACACCAAGACCCAACCCCCACCGACCTGCGGTCAACTGCAATCTGACTATCTGATCCTGCAGGAGTCTCAGGTGTGTAAGGAAATGAAGAATATTAGAGCGAACAAAGCGGGGGGACCTGATGGTATAAGCGCAAGAGTTCTTAAAATGTGCAGTGACCAGCTGTGTGGTATTATAACGCACATGTACAATATGAGCCTGAAGCTGGGGGTGGTACCTCAACTGTGGAAAACATCTTGCGTGGTACCAGTCCCAAAGAAACCCAACCCGATGGGCTACAATGACTACCGACCTGTAGCACTGACATCCCACCTGATGAAGGTCCTAGAGAGACTGGTCCTGACACACCTACGCCCCCTAGTGAGCTTCGCTCTGGACCCCCTCCAGTTTGCCTACCGGCCAGGCATTGGGGTAGATGACGCCATCATCCACCTTCTTCACAGAGCTCTCTCTCACCTGGAGAAACCCGGGAACACTGTGAGAATAATGTTCTTTTATTTCTCCAGTGCGTTCAACACCATTCAGCCAGGGCTACTGAGGGAGAAGCTGAACCTTGGTGGTGTGGACCATCACCTGTCCAACTGGATCCTAGACTACCTGACAAACCGCCCTCAGTATGTGAGAGCCCAGGACTGTGTGTCTGACACTGTGATCTGTAGTACGGGGGCACCTCAAGGTACAGTTCTTGCCCCATTCCTCTTCACACTGTACACTGCTGACTTCAGGCACAACTCATCCAGCTGTTACTTACAGAAGGACTCCGATGACTCTGCTATAGTCGGCCTTATCACTGATGGCGATGATAGGGAATACAGAGACTTAAACCGGGATTTTGTTGAATGGTGCCAGCAGAACCAGCTCAGGATTAATGCTGGGAAGACCAAGGAGATGGTGGTGGACTTTAGTAAACGGAGAGGTGCTCCGACCCCGGTGGAGATCCAAGGAACATGTATTGAGATAGTCAGGACCTATAAGTACCTGGGCGTGCTCCTCAATAATAAACTAGACTGGGCTGATCACCTGGAGGCGCTGCACAGAAAGGGCCACAGCAGACTCTACCTGCTCAGGAGGCTGAGGGCCTTCGGAGTCCAGGGGACACTTCTTAGGGCCTTCTTCAACTCTGTGGTTGCCTCAGCCATCTTTTTCGGTGTGGCCTGCTGGGGAAGCAGTATATCAACCAGGGACAGAAATAGACTTGACAGGCTGATCAGGAGGGCCAGCTCTGTCCTGGGGAGCCCCTTGGACCCAGTACAGGTGGTGGGTGACAGAAGGATACTGTCTGTGGTGACCTCCATGCGGGGGAACAAATCCCACCCCATGTATGGGACCCTGATGGGACTTGGCAGCACTGTAAGCGACCGTCTGCTTCACCCCAAGTGTGAGAAGGAGCGCTATCGCAGGTCCTTCCTTCCAACCGCGACCAGGCTGTATAATCTACATCAGACCAAACGAAGAGCTCTCCGCACAGAGAACTAATGATTATGAGGATGACCATGAGGTCTCCTCTTTCTCTTCTGTTTTTCCTTAGCTGCCATGGACTCCTAGTATATCTTCTCTTCTCAGCTTATCTGTGTCTACGTCTGTAACATATTACTCTGTATTATCCTGTATCTGTATTACTATGCTGCTGTAACACGCTGAAATTTCCCCAAGGTGGGACTATTAAAGGATTATCTTATCTTATCTTATCTTAATTCTTCGTGGCATAGATTCAACAAGGTGCTGGAAGCATTCCTCAGAGATTTTGGTCCATATTGACATGATGGCATCACACAGTTGCCGCAGATTTGTCGGCTGCACATCCATGATGCAAATCTCCCCCCGTTCCACCACATCCCAAAGATGCTCTATTGCATTGAGATCTGGTGACTGTGGAGGCCATTGGAGTACAGTGAACTCATTGTCATGTTCAAGAAACCAGTCTGAGATGATTCCAGCTTTATGACATGGTGCATTATCCTGCTGAAAGTAGCCATCAGATGTTGGGTACATTGTGGTCATAAAGGGATGGACATGGTCAGCAACAATACTCAGGTAGGCTTTGGCGTTGCAACGATGCTCAATTGGTACCAAGGGGACCAAAGAGTGCCAAGAAAATATTCCCCACACCATGACACCACCACCACCAGCCTGAACCGTTGATACAAGGCAGGATGGATCCATGCTTTCATGTTGTTGACGCCAAATTCTGACCCTACCATCCGAATGTCGCAGCAGAAATCGAGACTCATCAGACCAGGCAACGTTTTTCCAATCTTCAATTGTCCAATTTCGATGAGCTTGTGCAAATTGTAGCCTCAGTTTCCTGTTCTTAGCTGAAAGGAGTGGCACCCGGTGTGGTCTTCTGCTGCTGTAGCCCATCTGCCTCAAAGTTCGACGTACTGTGCGTTCAGAGATGCTCTTCTGGCTACCTTGGTTGTAACGGGTGGCTATTTGAGTCACTGTTGCCTTTCTATCAGCTCGAACCAGTCTGGCCATTCTCCTCTGACCTCTGGCATCAACAACGCATTTCCGCCCACAGAACCGCCGCTCACTGGATGTTTTTTCTTTTTCGGACCATTCTCTGTAAACCCTAGAGATGGTTGTGCGTGAAAATCCCAGTAGATCAGCAGTTTCTGAAATACTCAGACCAGCCCTTCTGGCACCAACAACCATGCCACGTTCAAAGGCACTCAAATCACCTTTCTTCCCCATACTGATGCTCGGTTTGAACTGCAGGAGATTGTCTTGACCATGTCTACATGCCTAAATGCACTGAGTTGCCGCCATGTGATTGGCTGATTAGAAATTAAGTGTTAACGAGCAGTTGGACAGGTGTACCTAATAAAGTGGCCGGTGAGTGTATATGCATGTATAAATACTATCATAATCTGTAACATCACTATCATGTCAATTTGGTGTGATGAAGGAACAGTGACTCCAAAACATGTAACCTTGTTGTCTGACATTAGTAGAATACTGGAGGACGCACAGATATATTTAGTTCATTTTTCTGCAGATTTGGAATTTCACATCATCTATCCTTCAGTGAAATACTCTTGGTCTTTTGTATGGACAGGAGATTAGTCACCATTACTGCAGCACCTCAACAATCACTGTCTCACACAAGAATATAAGGTATTACTCCACAGTTACAAGCACCTACTCTTGTTTTATTTGTAGTGAATATATTTAAGGCTCTGCACAAGGGGTGCCCTGTTGTTTTCTTCTCTTCTAGCATTGGTAACTTAATGAAAACAATATTCTTTTATGCTTCAGTTGGACTAGTATTTTTTTTCTCCAAGGCAAAAAACTAAATCAATTTTTTTTATTTTTTTTTATTAGTATATTTATTTATGTAGTTTTTTACAACAACAGTGTTGTAACTATTCACTCTGGAAAGTCTCTTTCTTATTTGAGGAATGTACTTAAGAGTAGGTAAACATCACCCATTGAGTGTTACACATTGAAAGAACAAAAGACATATGCTGTGATTGAGAGCTCTCTGTGATTATGAGGACATTTACCAGCTGCTTTCTTATCCATTGTTCACCATTTGCTACTATTCATTATCCACTTGTCATGTGCACACTTGATTCATGACTAAACTTGCAGATCTTGGACACAAGCCTTCTGACACATTTCTAGTTTACACTATATTATAGAATATCTATATTTAGAGATGAGCGAACACCGTTCGAATACCACGCAGTATACGCAGTAAAAATTCGTATCCCCTCCTACCTTTCCTGGCACTTTTTTTGCACCAATAATTGTACAGCGGAGGTGGAACAGGAACAACGACAACGGAGGCATTGAAAAAAATTTAAAAAACCCATTGACTGCCGAAAACTTGTGACCTCCCATTTATAAGAACGGCCGCCGCCAGATTAGCCAGATTTGCAGTCAGAGATAGGGAGAGAAACATATCTGCTGAGGGCTAGATAGGCATTAGCTTCAGATAGGCAGGGAAAACCCAAAGAACAACAACAGCTCTTCTCAGAGCTATACACTGCAGGGACAGGAGTCCAGCTTTCCCCGGACGGTGGAAAACAGGGATACAGAACAGTTACTTGTTGCTATATATGTGCACACCAGCCTTTGTTAGGGGTGTCCCCCCCCAAAAAAAAAAATAGCAGGAATCCACTGTAGTTACTTCTTGCTATATACGTGCAAACCAGCTTTTCTCAGGGGTGTCCCCCCAGAAAAATAGTAGGAATCCACAGCAGTTACTTGTTGCTATATATGTGCAAACCAGCTTTTGTTAGGGGTGTCCCCCATAAAAAAATAGAAGGAATCCACAGCAGTTACTTCTTGCTATATATGTGCAAACCAGCTTTTCTCAGGGGTGCCCCCCCAAAAAAAAAATAGCAGGAATCCACTGCAGTTACTTCTTGCTATATATGTGTAAACCAGCTTTTGTTAGGGGTGTCCCCCTAAAAAAATAGCAGGAATCCACTGCAGTTACTTCTTGCGATATATGTGTAAACCAGCTTTTGTTATGGGTGTCCCCCCCAAAAAAAAAAAAAAAAATAGCAGGAATCCACAGCAGATACATTTGGCAGACAATGCTTCCAGCACATTCTTCCCCAGCCAGTCAGCCTCTACCTCAACTCCTCCTCCTACCCAACAGTCTGGTCCTCCTTCCTCACAACATGCCTAATCTTCCTAGCAAACTAATCCCACCTTTCCCACCTCTAAGGAGCTGTTTTCGGGTCCATTCACTGTCCCTCTCTCTGTCCCAGTATGTCCTGAATCACCAGAGATAACAGATGAGTTGCTGTGTCCTGATGCACAAACACTGGAGCATCTGTTATCTCCTGTTGTTGTTGACAAGCAATCGGCCCACAGTGACGATGATGACGAGACACAGTTGCCATCAGGGCAGCCTGTTGCCATCGTCGGTGTGCAAGAGGAGGAGGAATGGGAAGAGGAGGTGGTGGAAAACGAGGACACTGACCCGACCTGGACAGGGGGGATGTCAAGTGGGGAGAGTAGTGTAGATGTGGAGGGAAGTGCAGCACCAAAGATGGTGGCTAGAGGCAGAGGCATGTCCAGAGGCAGAGAACAGCTGCTTCACCGAAGCCAGGCCACAGCCAGCAGGGCCAAAAATGTTCCCTCTTGTAGCCAGCCTAGAAAAACTCCCACATCGAGGCCACAGCCTTCGGTGGTGTGGAATTTTTTTTAATGTATGTGCAGCGGACAAATATAGTGTGGTTTGCACACTCTGAAACTCTAAACTGAGTAGGGGCTCTGAAAAGAGCAACTTTACGACCACTGGCATCCACCGTCATTTGGAAGGCAAGCACTGGGCTCAGTGGCAGAGAGCAAACGCAGGACAATCATCGTCCGGCGTTGCCACCACTGCCTCTCTCACTGTTGCCAGTGCTGGTGCTGCATTCCAGACCAGCAGCCAGGAAACCTCCACATCTGCCTCCACCACTTTGGAGACTTCTCCCTCATCCTCCCCTTTTCCAGCCTCAGCTCCTTCTCCTGCCTTAGTTACTTCTCCTGTACCATCATTCGCCTCTTCACAGCAACCCACCATCTCCCAGACTTTTGAGCGCAAGCAAAAATACAGCGCTACCCAGCCCCATGCACAAGCCTTAAACGCGCACATCTCCAAACTCCTGGCCCAGGAGATGTTGCCGTTCTGGCTTGTGGAAACTCAGGCCTTCCGTGACCTGATGGTAAGTGCGGCACCTCGCTATGCCATCCCTAGTCATCACTACTTCTCCCGCTGTGCCGTCTCCGCCTTGCACCAGCACATCATGCAACATCAGGTGGGCCCTAAGTTCCGCGATTTGCACAAAGGTCCACTTGATCACTGATGTGTGGACGAGTGCATGTAGACAGGGATGCTACATTTCACTGATGGCACACTGGGTGAATGTAATGGAGGCTGGGACGGGGTCATAATCTGGGGCGGTCTACCTCATTTCCCCACCCAACATCCCTGGCAAGGGTTCTGAACCACCACCCTCCTCCTCCTCCGCCATCACATCGACCCCAGCTACCTACTGGAAACGCTGCAGCACTGGCGTGGGGAGACATCAGCAGGCCATGCTGAAGCTCATAAACTTGGGGGACAGACAGCACACTGCCTCTGAGGTGAGGGATGCCCTCCTCGATGAGACGGCAACATTATTTTTGCTGCTGCACCTGGGCCTAGGCATGGTTGTGTGTGATAACGGCCGGAACCTGGTAGCAGCTCTGGAGCTTGACAACCTCCAACATGTTCCATGTCTGGCCCACGTGTTCAATTTAGTGGTGCAATGTTTTTTAAAAACATACCCAAATGTACCTGAGCTACTGGTGAAAATGCGGCGCAAGTCTCCAGTAGCTGCTGCTAGCCTCCGAAGCTTCCAGCAATGCCACCATCTGCCAGAATACCGGCTGATGTGCGACGTCCCCACACTCTGGAACTCGACATACCACATATTGAGTAGAGTGTGTGAGCAGCAGAGACCCTTGATGGAGTACCATCTCCAAAACCCAAGGGTTCCTCAGAGGCAGCTCCCACAGTTTCTGCACCATGAGGGGCCATGGATGGCAGACTTATGCGAGATCTTGTGTGTCTTTGAGGAGTCAACCATGAGGGTCAGCTGTGACGACGCACTCGTGAGTGTCACAATCCCTCTCCTGTGTGTGATGCGAGAATCCCTCATCGCCATCAGGGATAACGCATCGGACTCTGAGGAGTCGGGCATAGGAGCACAACCATCTCAGCAGGATAGTCAGGGCACACTCCTGTCCGCTTCACAGTGTAGATTGAGGGAGGAAGAGGAGGAGGAGGAGGATGACGAAGTGGCAGATTTCATTGTCACACAGGAGGCTAGCTGGGAAGTTCAGTGCGTCCCATTGCTGCAGCGCGGATGGGGTGAAATGGAGGAGGAGGAGGAAGAGGAGGAACTGGAGAGTGACCATTCCACTGGGGGCAGCTAAGTCATGCCAGGTAGAGATGAGCGAACAGTAAAATGTTCGAGGTTCAATATTTGTTTCGAGTATCCCCTCAATATTCGACTACTCGAATCGAATATCGAACCCTATTATAGTCTATGGGGGGAAATGCTCATTTCAGGGGTAGGCAACATTCGATCAAATTATACTTACCAAGTCCACGATTGAGGGTCGGGCTGGATCCTCCGAGCAGTCTTCTCCTTGCAGCGACCCCGCGGCGTCTTCCGCACTACAAGCGGACAGGCGCAGTCGGCTCTGCCCAGGCCCCATGCCTGGCAGAGTGAATGAAGAGCCGGAAGACGCCGCAGGGAAGCTGCACGGAGAAGACTTCTAAAGGTAGGAGAAGAACCAGCGTTGATTGGCCGACTGTATAGCATTCGGCCAATCAATGCTGGTTCTGCATCAAACTTTTCCATTCAAATAACTAGTGGTACTCGATCGAGTACGAGTATTTCGAATACCGTAGTATTTGATCGAATACCCACTCGATCGAGTACTCTGGCACACATGGCTGAATACATGTTGTAGTGCTTTTCAACTGACAAATGCATTGTCAAAATCCTGGAGAGCAATGACTACTGGATTTTTGCAATCCTTGACCCCAGTTATAAAAATCCTGGCACACAGGAGAGTTCCTCCAACAGGCTAACAACTGCCATCCGGTCCACACCCGGCAGGGGCACACTCTCCAAGGTCTGGGACACGTTAATGGCACCCACTCGCGAAAGTACCGCCACTGAGGGGCCTAGTGTCACCAGGAGGGACAAGTATAGGCGCATGTTGTGGGAGTACCTGGCCGACCCCAGTCCTGTCCTCTCCGATCCCTCTGCTCCCTATACTTATTGGGTCTCCAAGTTGGATTTGTGGCTGGAACTTGCGCTGTACACATTGGAGGTCCTTTCCTGCCCTGCGACAAGTGTGCTTTTGGAAAGGGTCTTTAGCGCAGCCAGTGACATTATTACGGATAAGCGCAGCCGGCTGTCAGCTGACAAGGCTGACCGGCTGACGCTGATCAAAATAGATAGCCCCATCATTTTCATGTCCACCTGTGTCAAGCACTCCGACATGAAGTTTCATGTGTGTGCTCACCCTCTAAAATTCCTCCTCCTCCTCCTGCACCATCAGCGTTGCACAATTATGCTCCTACTAGGCTCAATCCACCCTGATTCCCCCCAACTCTGCTGGTTAGAGTCTCAATCCAGCCAGATTCCTCCCAACTCTGCTGGTTAGAGTCTCAATCCACCCTCATTCCCCCCAACTCTGCTGGTTAGAGTCTCAATCCACCCTCATTCCCCCCAATCCTGATGGTTAGAGTCTCAATCCACCCTGATTCCCCCCAACTCTGCTGGTTAGAGTCTCAATCCACCCTGATTCCCCCCAACTCTGCTGGTTAGAGTCTCAATCCACGCTGATTCCCCCAAATTCAGCTGGTTAGAGTCTCAATCCACCCTGATTCCCCCAAGCTCTGCTGGTTAGAGGCTCAACTCACTCCAAGGGCCAAAAACACTGCCAGTGCAAGGCTCTACTCACTCTAAGGGTCTAAAACTCTGCTGGTAAGAGGCTGAAGTCACCTAAAGGGCTTCAATCTCTGCTGGTAGCTCAGATTAAGGGCCTGTAACTTAATTTTGAAGGACTCATGTTAAGGGCCAGAAAAGTGAATTTTGGAAGGTCTTACCACATCACACACACACACACACACACACACATCCACAATGACAGTTCAGGGTGGGTACTGTTGGACTTCCCATTGCCTATTCCATCTGTGGTTGTCATGGGCAACGTGATTTAAAGGGGTGCTTGTTAAGGTTTCATTAGAGTAAAATTTGGGTTTCTGTCCATACAATTGGGGAGTAAAGAAGGTTTCCAGGTATTTTCCCACTTTGATAGAGGTTTTTTTGAGTGTGAAAAGTGTGTAGTTGATAGGCTGTGATAATGGGGTAAAACTTTGACTTTAGACTTGTTAGATGCCACGAGGCATGCTTCCCCTGCTGTCCCAGTTGCATTGTAGAGGTGTTGTCATCATTTGATGAGGTGTCATAGTGGACTTGGTGACCCTCCTGAGTCGAATGGTGGGTTCCCCTGAAACGAAGCATTTTTCCCCATAGACTATAATGGGGTTCGATATTTGATGGAATAGTCGAATATTGAGCGGCTATTCTAAACGAATAACGAATATCAAATATTTTACTGTTCACACATCTCTATCTATATTATCTCTTAACATAATTTTGGTTTTCAGGAACCAATATTGATGTCATTATGAAATGTATTGGATTTGATACAAAGAGATCAGTTTCTTATTGTGTAGGAGTAAAGGTGCCTAGTTATTATTATACCAATGATCAGAAGAGGGGGTTAAAGAGAGAACTAGATATTTAACATAATCTGATCTAAGGGGGAATGGGGACATGCTATCTAGAGATGATTTGAAACAAGGTGGGCATGAGGTACATAGGGAATCTGATTTAGAAGCATTAAACTTCAAGTTGGAAAGGGAACCATATTCGCTCAGTGTCAGTGCGATGTGTGGGAGTGCGATAGATGGATTAGTTAGGATGACAAGTAGGTCACCTGTAAATGTGGCAATTTGGTGGTGAAAACTACCACATGAGACACCTTTTAAATGGAGGGGCCTGTCTCATATGTGGGTCAAGGTTTCTATTTTTAAGACGAATAAAAGAGGTGAGAGAGGACAGCCCTGCCTAGTGCCATTTTTAATATTAAATGGAATAGAGAGATGGCCATTAATTTTCATATGAGCTCTGGGAGAGGAGTTGAGGGTCATGGTTTTACATATGAAAAACTGGGAAAACCCAAAGTGGTTCGATGTCATTGACATAAAGGTCCAGTCTACTCGGTCGAAGGCTTTCTCAGCATCAGTTGATAAAAGAACAAAAGAGTTCTTTAGATCTAGACCAAATAGACTTGATTAAATGCAATATACGCAAGATATAATGCTTACCTTCCCTATCAGGGACAAAGCCCATTTAGAGGAAGTCCTGGATTGACTCTATGTGATCTTGCAGCTCAGAAGTCCCAAGGGGCCGGAGATCATAAAGGGATTGATAAAAGGAGCAGAACTCAGAGGCTATATCTGAGGTGTCTTTAAAGGAGAAAGGTGCATCAGTCAAAGGTCCAGATGTGCCTTATTTTTCTGAGACTTATTCTCTATCTTTAGGGAATGAAAGAAGGATCCAGGTCCAAATGTGGACAAGCTGCAAGAAGGTCATCTGGGTGGCGTATAGTATATTAGTGACTTTGAATTGTGTAGGATATCCTAAACGGAAAGAACCATTTATCAGGCATTCAGGTGGTCGGTGAGAGGTTTCAATTGCTGTGGTTTCCTTAAGGTAACTGGCGAGATGTTTTGGAAAAAGGATATTCTGTTCTCATATGAAATGTTGGTCTAGAGGTGCTTTTTCTGGAGGACTGCCTCCTTTGTTTTAATATTTTTATGTAAATTATTTTATTTTTATTTTCTGATTGTAGGTTTTTTAAATTCCATTTCCTCCACATTATAATCATGTGGCCATCTTGTCTGAACTGCTACTAGTAACATTTAAAGATATGTTTTACAGCATCCACATGGACCACATGAAAAAGGAGTCTGGAAATGAAATATCAACAGTGGGTTTTTCTATACATGCTCTGTGACATGTTCAGATGTTATTGTGCAGAGAAGGGGAATAGATAATCTGTGATTATCTCCTACTATAAAGAGAGGATCCTACAGTCCACTTGTTATCTTAAATTACTGTATAATGTTCCTTTGGCAAATACTAAACAGTGCACATGTTAGGCTAGGTTCACACGGTGGAAAATGAAGAGAAATTCTTCTTCATTTTCTGATGACATATTCGGCCACAGGATTCTGGCATTGGCATTCCATCGGCTTTCGTCTGTTGATTAGGTTTAATTAGAAGGAACTCCTGAGCTGTGGAATCTGCAGCGAGATCGAGTAGGACACTGATTTTTCTCCACGTTCTGCAGCAATCTCTGCCTCCCATTGGGATCAATTTGAGGCAGATTTGGGACAGACTCTGCCACAGATTTAGGGGTGGAATCCACTCCCAAATCCATGGCAGTTTCCTCTGTGTAAACCTAGCCTTAGAGTACAGTTTACTAATAGGGAAAGATTCTTAGGGGTAGTGGCCAGTGTACAAACTGGAGGATGTTAAGATTTTTTCATAGAATATAAATAATAAAATATAACATTTAAATAAACAGCAGAAAAAAATCTGAAAAATATATTCGACTTACAAATTTTATGAAACATATTTTAAAATACTATGGGGAGATTTATTTTTCACTTAAGATTTGCTGGAGTTTATTTTGGAGTATTTTGCATCAAATTTATCAAAAGTCACACATTGCTTGTTAAATTTTGCACATTTATAAGACTAATATGTCTGTCCTAAGATGTTACTCCATTGCTATGCCACTGCTTCCTTTTAACACCAGTATTCAAGGTTACAGGGTTTGATAAATTCACCCCATTCATTTTAAAAAGGAAGAAAATCTTTTACAATCATATATTAAAATATATATTGTAGGTTAGAATGTGTATGTTGTTATTTGTACACATTAAGCTTGTATCGTTATTTTTTTTATTTTTATAAAGTCATATTTTTTCATTTACAAGTGAATACAATGTATTGTTACTTAAAGCAAATCTAAACTAATATAATATGAATAAAATTATTTCTAGTTTTTATAATCATATATGGCATTACCTGTAATTGAACAAAGACTAATACAATAAATGACAAAACTGGGTTTGCAGGAGAACATTGGATTAGTAGAGACATAAAAAGAGAATTTCTGGAGCAACAAGGACTGAAATAATTTAGCTGTAAGGGCCCCTTCACACGGAGTTTACACTCCGTGTATTCTGTATACCCTCTGTGTATTCTGTCCATTTTACACGTGTAAAATGTAGTTAGCCATTGAGTTCAATGGCTTGTTCATATAACGCGCGTCTTTTTGGCTAAATACATTTTACACGTGTATTTTTACACGTGTAAAATGGACAGAATACACAGAGCGTATACAGAATACACGGAGCATAAACTCAGTGTGAAGGGGCCCTTATAGGAAGGCAGAAAAGACCCTTTAGCTGTTGGATTTATTAAGTTAAAATTCAAAGTTTTTTTTACTGGAAAGATACTATTTATTTTAGGCTATTCATTTAAATGGGCTTTACAGAGAATCTCCAGTAGTTTTCCTAATTTAATAGTGTATTTGAATATATAAGAAACTTTGTAATACTGTATATCTTATGAAGATCTGTTTCCTTCACAACTTATTAATAGAGATGAGCGAACAGTAAAATGTTCGAGGTTCGATATTCATTTCGAGTAGCCCCTCAATATTCGACTACTCAAATCGAATATCGAATCCTATTATAGTCTATGGGCGGAAAATGCTCGTTTCAGGGGTAGGCAACATTCAATCAAATTACACTTACCAAGTCCAAGAGTGAGGGTCGGGCTGGATCCTCCGAGAAGTCTTCTCCGTGCAGCGTCCCCGCGGCATCTTCCATTTCTGAATTCACTCTGCTAGGCATCGGGCCTGGGCAGAGCCGACTGTGCATGCCCGCACTACATGAAAATGGCCGCTTACAGTAAAAGCGGCCATTTTCTTGTAGCACGGGCATGCGCAGTCGGCACTTACCAGGCCCGATGCCTGGCAGAGTGAATTCAGAGCCGGAAGATACCGCCGGGAAGCTGAACGGAGAAGACTTCTAAAGGTAGGAGAAGAACCAGCGTTGATTGGCCGACTGCATTGAACTTTTCCATTCGAATAGTGAGTGGTACTCGATCGAGTACGAGTATTTCGAATACCGTAGTATTTGATCGAATACCTAATCGATCGAATACTATTCGCTCATCTCTACTTATTAAACTATTCTTCTGCTCCTTATCTTCAGTCTTACTGTTGTTTACATCATATTCCTTTCACACACATAACTCTACAGAGAACGGAGAACTAGAAGCGGCAATTATTTTAGTGTCTGTTCTATATCTCCTCCTGTCTTCATAGAGTAATATGTAGAAAGTAATTGAAAAGTGGAGAAGGAAACATTTCTTTTATAAGATATACTGTATATAAAAAGAATGGGGTCCACCCAGTTTCTGCTGGTCTTGTACTGAAATGGGCGGAGGGAAAAGTCCTCCTTGTAGCTCTTTGCTCTCCGTGGATTTTAAGTGGACTCTGTGGTAGAGTCTGCTATGGAGTCTCAAACACAGATGTGACCTAGCCTTTCATTGGTTTTATCATGTTTTACCGCTTTTATAAAAAAAAATGAGACTTTTTGAAAATGAGCAATTTCCTGTGGTCACCGTATTCTGATGCCTAAAACTTTTTTTACTGTTTTGTTGACAGAGATATGTTAATAGCTGTTTATTTGCAAAGCAAGTTGTTCTTATGGATACTTATTTTTGGTTTGTATGACTTTTTGATCACTTTTTGTTTTTTTGGGGGGGAAGCAAGGTGACCAAAATATGATAAGTCGTAAATTGCATTATATTTTCTTTTGTAGTGTTCACCGTATGGGGTTAGTCCGGAGTAGTTGGAGTAGTCTTGGGCCATGGCTTTGTAATACATTCTAATGCTGGAATTACTGCCTAAGGCATAGCTCCTATTCCTAAGGAATTATAGTGCCCTACTGTTACGGCTCTGACCATTAACTATACACCAATATTCCTAATTTAGCATATTGATCTCTATTTCTACAATATTCGAAAAATGTAATTAAGAAAATGAATCATAAATCTAAATTCTTTTCTACTGTGAGTTTTCATGAACTATCCAATATCCTTAATCCTTAAAGAGTACATTTATTAAGTGTAAATTAATTCATCCAACAGAGCATGAAATATTTCTAAATTATATATTTGATTCTAGTACAAATGTATTAGTGAGAGGTTCCTTTAACGTTTTAGGTAATGAGTATTGAAGCTTGAATTGAGAAGTGAGCCAGCTATCTTAGAAAGTTTGTTACAGTCTTTCAATGCTATTTGTCCTCTAATCACTATTCAACATGCTAAGTTATTCAAATGAAGGGCTAATGTTTTTAATGTATCTGGGAGCAAAGATGGCCATTAATGGGCCAGTACAGCAAAAATCTTGTTCCTATTACTACTTAGTTCAGCTATTTCTGTTCATCATCTTGACAGGTTTTCTTCTGAGTTCCGGCCATTCCCACAAGTGTGGGCTAGTGCTGTTTTTTGATCCCATTGACTCATTGTCCTAGGCCTTGTATTGCAATACTAAATGCATAACATCTAAGAAGGGCATTGTCAAGCGCTGGAGCAAATTTAAGAAAAAGAAGAAAAACCTAAGTCATCAAATTAAAAAAAGCCCACACCAATTAAGGAAATAAGCTCGATCCTTTGTATTCCTTTGGTTTTATTAATTTTCTTCCTTACCAATCTTCTCTTTTAGTTAGTTACTAAGTATAAGAAAAATACTTTCTGTAGAGAAAAGTGTTCATTTCATGGATGTTTCATGTTATCAAAGCTGAAAAACAGACTTCTTGCATAGTGCTTAAAGGAACCTTTTTCCTGTCACTTCCTATTCTCAGTATGCCATAAATATGCTTTTTGTTAGGTAGGGTTGTATTTCAGTCATTGTCATGTGAACTGAAATAATTTATTTTCCAGCACTGTTCAGTGACTCTTTACACTCAGTAGGGTTCTAGGTCTCTTGTCAACCCGTTTCTATGATTTACCTTGGCAAAGCAGATTCCTTTTCCTATCCCATTCCTCTACATTAACTATGGCATTAATGGATTCACGTCCATTGTTATTTTGATTTTTTTCACATTCCACCAACTAAACATCAGTAGCACAGGTATTTTGACAGATATACTGCTGCTTTTGATAGATAGTAAAACTGGCAGGACTAAAGGAAGGAGGCAAATGTTGTGGTGTCTGTTGCCTATACCATTATAACTATGACGAATTTGCAAAAATGAAACCTATTCACACATCAACACATTCATGAAAAATTGACTTACAACAGACAAGGGTAGATACATGTAGAGTTTAATGGGTTTTTAAGATTATAAGAAATGTTTCACTGACATACAGTAGCGCCTTCTATAAAATCAAAGAATGCACAAACATAATTCATGGTGAACATAGTATACATTGAGCTAAAACAGTTGTGGATACAAGGCATTGTTATAGAAATAATACAACAGAGATCACTGGAATTCCTTGATTTCTGTGCTATTATTTTCCAGCATCTCATCTTGTCTATTCTAATATTAACCAAATATTCTAAGCTTTGGTTATCATTTTCAACATTAGAACTATTTCTTTGTTTTATTAAATTCTTTTGATAGCATGTTGTCTTAAACCTATATACATAATTACATGCTGTACACATGACAGATAAACTGACTGCATGGGGTTATTTAATACTTATGGCATAGAGGAACAGTTCCCTGAAGTTTTTCCAAAAAAACCCATAATCAGCATTTCAATATGATTTGCAGGGACAGTTTGTTAACAGGCAGCTATGTAACAGATGGCTCTAGCTGTTTGGCATAAGGGCACTGTGCAGTCTAGTAGTATTATAGAAAACATGACATGTAATAATAACAGACAATGATAATCACATTCAATAGCAGCAAATGAGAAGTATAAAATATAAAACATAATCATTACTAAGAAAAAAAGAGACAAAGAAAATAACAATTTGTATCCATCCATATACAGAATATTTATTAAACAAATGAAATGCTATCAAATAAAAATCACTGCATAAAACTACATTGGCAGCTATATCCCTTCTAAGGTCTTAAATTCTGAATTTATATTATCTGTTACTTCACTGAAACCTGAACTTGCAAAGACTCCTTAAGGCTGAAGCCCCACATTGTGAAAACTCAGCTTTTTTTGTTGCAGATTTTGCTGTGGTATTTTGAGCTAAAGCCAGGAGTGGATTAAGCAGAAGGCGGAAGTATAAGTACTCCCTATATATTTGCCATTTCTTTTGTAGCTGGTGTTGACTGTGGCTAAAAAAAACGCAACAAAATCTGCAACAAAAAAAGTTGTGTTTCTGAAATGTAGGGTCTCAACGGGGAAGGTTGAGTCCCCTAGGGCCGGAAACGCTGCAATTTGGCCACGGCGTTGTACAGTACTTGCAAAGTGGATGGGATTCATGCGAATTCCATGCCCACTTTGTGGGAAAAGATTGCAGTGTGGACACGCTGTGATTTTCAAAAATTCACAATTTTGAAAATAACAGCATGTCAATTATATCTACGGAAATGCCGACGGTTTTCCCATAGATATAATTGTAACAGAAAGTCCGTGGAGGAAAACTCTGTGAACTTTCTGTTCAAAGGGCTGCGGGAAGAACCACAATGCATTCACACCGCAGTTGTTCCCGCTGTGCTTTAGCGCGGCAGTTCCGGCTCGTGAGACCTTAGCCTTAAGAAGTCTTTGCAAGTTCAGGTTTCAGTGTATTACCAGATAATATAATTTAAGAATGTAAGACCTTAGTAAGATATACTTGCCAATGTAGTTTTATGTAGTAATTTTTATTTGATAGCATTTAATTTTTTTCTGGCGTGAATCTAGAGGTGGCTTGGAGTCTGGGTTTCCAGGCTGGGTTTATTTTCTTTAAAATTAAAAATCTATAGCATTTTTTCAGAATTCTACATTCTACAGTTTCCAATCACAATCATAATAATAAAAAAATTATCACCCTGATATTTCTATTCTCTTGTCAATATATGTGCGGATTTTGTTCACTGGAAATAAACAAATAAATGTTTCTACAGAATGACAAAAAACAAACACATAAAAAAATGTAACAAAGTGTAACATTATTTTTATTTATTTTAAGTGCTACACAAGTGCTGTATTATATATATATATATATATATATATATATATATATATATATATATATATATACGCTAATAGAAAAGACACTTGTTTAATATGAATTTGTAATACCCCAAAGAATAATAGCTTAGGATTCATTCCCTCCCACACCATAGTTTCCTACATTACCAAATGTTTCTTTGCTCATTTGGACATAAACAATATTCTCCTTGGAATGGATGCAATGGCTACTCACTGAAATTCCATGCTTAATGGCTTCAGCAACAGCCCCACAGTGTGAAACTCATTCACACCCTGCAGGGGGAGGACACACTTTAACCAGTTGAGTTGACACTGCACAGCATTTACAGTCTGTTCACATTACCCCATTCTACCTTAGAACAAAAAAGTACTCTAGAGACATTAGGTTCTGCTTATTTCCTGACAGACACGATGAGCTCATGCTACAAGTGAAAGAGCTGAACATTTATGTTTGAAGTAAACTCTATGACACTAATACAGATTTCTTGAGGCTTAAGGAATATATTATAATAGCATCGATACTAAGCAATAGTAGGTAAATCAGTTACTGCGTTTTTGAAAAGAAACCCCATGTAAAAAAAAATAAAACTTTGTATAGTTGTTAAAAAAAATCCTTAAAATCTAGTTTAGTCTGGCTATGGGACAAAATCAGCTCTTTGCACTTTTTATGCCGCTTCCCTCGCTCCCTTTTAATCGTAAGCCCTTACAAACAGCGGTCTTTCTTTTTTTATTTCATTGTTTTAGCCTTGTTTTTCTCCAAGCCAGCAGTATATTCTTTATTTGGTTATTTCTTACAATAGTAAAAGTCAGCAGAATATGGCTATGCTATGGGAAAAAAAGAATATTATGAAAATGGCTTTTTAGATTTGATTAGAAATAGAAAAACTGAACTTAAAGCTGCATTCACACACGCCTGAGATGAGAATACACATCGTTGTACTAGCCTGAAGTGGCCAGGACTAGGGGAATAGTCAAGTAGTCTGTTCATTGTCATTTCCATAAGAAGTAAATAGTTGCAATAATTCCCAAGTTATGGAAACAGTGTAGCATGCTGTTCTACATTGTTTCTGTAAGTCCCATTTACTTCTTGGAGAATTAGGCTTCATTCACATAACAGTGAAAAATGGCTGTTTTTGCATTATCTGTCACACAGCCAGAGACCACATGTGGGCACATTTATGTATACTCTCAAACTTTGCACTGTTTTAAACTACAAATCCCATTTGTAGTTTTAGACATATTTCTGAATCTTATAAATGAATTGTGCAAACCATAAATATAGAGTGTTTCTATAAGCTCCAAAATTCTGACTCTAAGGCTGAAGCCTCACGTGGCATATACACCACGATTTGACCATGGTAAAAATGCTGCAGTTTACAATCCCCATTACCCACAGCGGAAATGTTGTAACTTCCAATATCATTGCGTTTTTGGAAATTGCAGCATGTCAATTATACCTACGGAAATGCTGATGGTTTCCGTATAGGTATAATTGAAGCAGAAACTTTGAATAGGAATACTCTGTGCATTTACTGTGAAAAGTGTTGTGGAAAATAATGTGATGCGTTTGTGCTGCGGCTTTTCCTGTAGTGCTTTTTTTTCTATGGCCATCTGTGTGGGGTCTTACCCTAATACCATCCCAATCAAAAGTTTTGAACCTCTCCATGAGATATTTGGTGTAAAACATAGACAAATATTAGGCACAAACAAGGGGCAGCACGGTGGCCCAGTGGTTAGCACTGTAGCCTTGAAGCGCTGCAGTCTTGGGTTTGAATCCTGCCAGGAACAAGGAGTTTGTATGTTCTCCCTGTGTTTTGTATGGATTTCCTCCCATTCTCCAAAAAACATACTGATAGGCAAAAAAAAAAGTACATTGTGATCCCTATATGGGGCTCACAATCTAGATTAAAAAATAAAATATTTGGCACAAACACGTAACAAAATATGGAGACAAAATACTTAACTCGAAGACTGCAAGGAACAAATATTTGTTACACGTATGAAACACCCAAAAATTTTGGGCGCAAAACAAACATATTTTTTGCCTTATTGAGGACACAAATGTGTGGCACACGATAGGAATTTATGTCACAAAGTAATTTGCTGTAAATTCATAAGTTCACACCATTTTAAACTTTGTCTACTTTGTGCAACAAAATCTGTGCCACATTCGTTCTTTTCTATTTCATAAATGTCATATGTCATAAAGATAGACACTTCTAAACCATGCCAATTCTGGTTCACATTTTTCAAAAGTGTTGAGCCAGTCATATTTTCTTTTCTTTCGGCCATACACCATTCATTACTGTGTTGTAAATGCTGTGCATCATAAATTTTGGCACAGAGGTACTGTAGATGGGAAAGTGTCGGACTTCCATTGATAAATATGCCCCATTGATTTCAAAGTGTCAATTCACATGCAGATTTTTTTGACCATTTTTAATGGCCATCAAAAAACTGACATGCTCTATCTTTGCTTTCATACAGACCCAGTAGAAATAAATGGATTCATTTTTAACTGATGTAAAGTGGATTGACGTTCATTTTACATCTGATAAAAATGGTTAAGTGGGTTGGGTCAAATAAAAAAGGCCAATAAAATGTATCCATTTTTTTTTTTTAACTGAGACAAAATGGATGACATGTTGCCATCAAAAATGGAAACATAGAAAGGAATGGATGCAAAATGGCCTTCAAGAAACGGACATTAAAGACTGTTTTTAATAGCCATAGATCCATCAAAAACATCACAGTCATGTGAGTAAAGCCTTATGGAAGTAGTGTAAGATACCCTAGTCTGCTGTTTGTGTAAGTCTTACCACTGTTCCAATTAATACGTGATTGAGTTTAAAATTAATATGTGAATAATTTAGTGGAATATTAAATCATTTGAAACATAATTTTATTTGTAGCTCCTCTTTTATCAATTTGTATAATAAAAAATAAATAAATTGCCAATTAGGCATGGCTATCAAGTCGCACGTATACTTTCTGATTACTTAAAGGGCCAGGATACGTGCTAGTAAATCTTCCCTGGACTACCTCCTGTCAGTCTGCACATAGAAAATTAGGTTTCACCTGCCATACTCTGCCTGAGCTTTGGTTCCTAGTTCACTAGTTTCCTGTAAAGGTGTGCCTACATGTTAACCATTTTTTACTGTGTTTGACCTCAGCTTATTTCCTGACCTTCACCCTGTCTGCTGTTTCCATTCTTTGACCTCCTGGTATTGACCTCGTGTCTGTTCCCAACTATTGAATCTGTGCTGCCAGCCCTGATCTTAGTCTGTATTCACATTATGTTGTTTTCTGACACCTTGGTGCACTGTACTATAGTACCTTAACTGCCTGATAATTTATTATTGGTCTTTATCAATACCATACATTTCATTGCTACATCTAATGCAATTTTTGAAAGTAAAAGCCTTTAGATTTTCTTCACGTTTCTAATAAATGTAGTTTTTGTTATTACTTTGGATGATGTCTGCACACAGCACATATGGTCTGAGTATTAAATCTGCATTACAACATTTCCAGAGTTAAATAACATCCTCTTGTGCTCTTGGTATGTATTAATGTGGAAAAGTAAATATTTTTTAAAACAAAAATTTAGATTAAAATGATATTGCACATGTAAATCCTTGGCCTTTCCTGAGAATTACCAGAGGGAAAATATTACAATATAATCAAAACTATTAAACTAAAACAAACATTGAAATTCCCCTTTCACATGTCAGACTTAGGGTTCATGCTAACTGTAACATGTTTTCTTGATCAGCACCAACATATTTCACAGCAATTCATAGACATTGTCAATCATTGTACCATATAGCACTCACAATCTAAATTCACTATCAGTATGTCTTTGGAGTGTGGAAGGAAACCCAAGCTAGCCCTAAGAGAACATACAAACTCTGTGCAGATGTTGTTCTTGGTCAGATTTAAACCTTGGAATTGCTGCAAGGTTACAGTGATAACCACTGAGCCACCATACTGCATACCTCAGAAGTCAACCCTTGAACTTGCCCTCTCTCCACCTACTTCCCTACCACCTATTGCACTTAAAAGCTTTGTTTTAAAGCTTTAAACCAAACATCCAGCTTGAATTGCTCTCCTACTTCCTATCAAACTCTGTTTTCGATCACCTCTGTCTTTCAATCCCAATTCCAATCCCCAATCCCTTCTAAAACCCAAACTGTTTTCAAATCCCACAAAATTCCCTTAACCAAAGTCATCAACATATTGTTAACTGTCAAAGTTGCACTGACTACACCCCTCAATAAATTCCTTTAGGTGTATAGTTTCCAAAATTAGGTCATTTGTTTGGAATTTCTCTGTGATGGTACGTCAGGGGCTCTGCAAATGCGACATGATGCCGGAAATCAATTCCACCAAAATCTGCCCTCTGAAAATCTCAATGGTGCTCCCTCCCTGCTGTTTAAATGAAACAACTAGAATGATTATTATTTTATGGTACTTGTTCTCCTATTAATCTATTGTCCAGTGACCAACAAAGAATTAGAATAATGAACCAGAAGGGCAGCTCTGAAACCTCTGGCACAAAACTTTATGATGTCCACACATTGACATTAGTCAAACAGTATAGGACCAATTTATGTTCTTCTCCAACTCCAAGGGGGTTTGCTTGTTTATGTCATTTTTATTTCGTAAAGCACTTTTATAAGCACTGAGCCTTTATTGTATTGAAATGGTACTTTAATGTTAATTCCTGCAAGGATCCATTGCCTTTTAAACTATGTTTGGCAGTCTGTCTTCTGGAAGCAGTAATTGTTTATGTTGGATTCCTATTGACCCTGAATGCAATAGGAGGTGGCAGCAAGTATCTGGAGTCCATGGACTGTGTTGGGGTATAATATTTGCTCAGTTTGAATCCCAACTAATGGTGAGTGCAAGATAGAGTGAGTGGAGTAAATTAACTCCTTGCACTTGCAGCCTTGTCATGCGCTAGGACAGTATGTATGTGACAAGGTATAATACAGAGTAGCTGAGGATAAAAATCTCATCTTTTTTTCCACCAGAGCCACATTTTTACATTTTATAATTCTGGAAATATAAGTATGAAATTGAAATGACCTCTCCTCCAATCTAAGCTTCTCTGTTTTCTTTGGTACTAACTGCCGGAGACATTAAAGATTTCTGCTGCCAATATAGAAACATAGGAAAAAATACAGAGGGACAGAAAGTGGATTTCACTGCAGAATGTCACAGAAAATCTGGAAGAAAATCAAGAGTTGTGTAAATGTTTAGGTAGACTTTAATAATGTATCTGCATTTCATATGTACGGCCCCCTGAAGTTAATGATGCTTTGAAAATATATTACTAATGTTGATACTTTAGAAGACCTAGCTAGGATCTGTGACTGAAGTTCATCTACTGTATAATCTAGGGTAGTTTAGTTTATAGTACCCTTTTTTGTTTATTTTTTGTCATTGCTTATATAATACTGTATGGATATTGTCATTATTAATCATTGTCAAAAGGGGGACTCACAATACAAATTCTCAACGCAGACATATACATGGGTACTTGGGAAAATCAAAATATTTAGAGGAAACACATGCAAACACAGACCATAAAAACTGAAGTCAGAGATTGGATATGACCAGACATAAATTAGTCACATACTCACCATGCTGTCCTATATATGTATATTTCTCCTTATTTATCATGACTCCAGGCTGCAGCCCTGACTCCAAGGTCTCATTTACACATCCATGAGTCAAAGAAGTGTACTGTCTATGTTCTTGACAGACTGCACATGTTCCTATTGACTTCAATGAATATTTTCATACTTTCATTTTCCATGGAGCTTGGTCCATGCAAAGAAAAAGAGATATGCACTACTCTGGTCCTTTTTCGGGACCCATATAAGTCTACTTGAAAATCATGTGGTATCCATGTGTAGTCTAATCCAATATTGCTACAGAATACTAGTCTATTAGATTTGTTTAACAAAACTCAGAGATAGAGATACAGTGTACACTATATTGTCAACCAAGAACTGGACTGTAGTTATACTCTTGCTCTGTATCATATATTTTCCATTGATACAATGTAGGCAAAAAATATTTGAGCCGTGTTTTAGGAATAGGAGAATCACCAATTGTCTCCCGTATCATAAAGAAAAGGAATTCTCACATATGTGTATTCCATGGAGGTGTAACTACAGTGATAGGCTACTACCACAATATAATAAGTGGAGGACTGAATAATTTGTAAATGATGAGATAAGTATATACAGAGGAGTAACTTGAAATGCCTGGGCCCCAATGTAGAATCTGTAAAGGGGCTTTTATCTACCATGTGGCATAAAATAACGGTATTTCTTATGTGGCAGTTTGATCTTTGGGGTCCAAGGCCCAGAAGTGACTGCTACTGATGCACTCCCTATAGCTAAGCCCCTGAGTATGTAGGGACATTATTATTATTATTATTATTATTATTATTATTATTATTATTATTATTATTATTATTATTATTATTCAGATCTGAGTCTGAAAAAAATTAACCATTTTTTTTAATTCTAGCTCCAAGCTCTGATATTGTGACATTTTTATTCTATTAAAAGTTATTGTAACTCTTTGAGCAGTTATTAGTGTCACACTGTATAGTGTAGCACTATAATGTAAAGTAAATCCAAGGAAAGTTTTTTATTCACCCAGTGTACAGCACTGTACAATGTGTGAATTAAAATCTTTCCTTGGATTTGCTTTACATGGGAATTCTGCTTCCTTCCTTGTATACCTGATAATATATGGAGGATTGGTCTAACCTTGCACCCTTTTGTGACGCTATGTTCCTTGATTTCAGTAGTTCTAGGAAGATATGTATTCAGGAAACAATGTAACTGATAATAATTAGATATGGACTGGTAATGGTTTCCGTCCTATAATCTAACATAATAAACTAAACAAGATACACATAATACTTTTTGTAATTTAGTTCTTAAGTTTTACCAACATCCTCAGTGAAAAAAGCCTGAGAAAGATTCACATATACAGCAAAACAAATTTGATTTATTTTGGTATATCCGTCAGCAATTCTGTATTGTGACTAATGAAACACTTCCTGTGTTTTCCTGCTCTTGCAAACTATACTGTTTAACGTAACTTCCTGCACAGAATCACTAATAAATATGACACAGATAGGTCCTAGTCACTTCCTCTGTTCCCAAGTTGGCTAAACAAGCCACAATGTTATGTCTGTCACTGTCCACATTAATCAGAATGGAAGTTTTGTCTATGTAACACCAGTCATTGAGTCTTTTCTCACAGATGATGCTTTACAAGCTGTAGCATAAGATTTATGTTATTGATAGGACTCTCTCTCTTTTACCGTTTTACTGACCAAAGATACTAAAGGAAAATTCAAATTACTGGAGGCGCTGCACAGAAAGGGTCACAGCAGACTCTACCTGCTCAGGAGGCTGAGGGCCTTCGGAGTGCAAGGGCCACTTCTTAGGGCCTTTTTCAACTCTTTGGTTGCTTCAGCCATCTTTTTCAGTGTGGCCTGCTGGGGGAGAAGTATATCAACCAGGGACAGAAATAGACTTAACAGGCTGATCAGAAGGGCCAGCTCTGTCCTGGGGAGCCCCCTGGACCCAGTGCAGGTGGTGGGTGACAAAAGGAGACTGTTCTTGGTGAGCTCCATGCGGGAGAACAAATCCCACCCCATGTATGGGACCTTGATGGCACTTGTAAGTGACCGTCTGCTTCACCCCAAGTGTGAGAAGGAGCGCTATCGCAAGTCCTTCCTTCCAACCGCGACCAGGCTGTATAATCTACATCAGACCAAGCGAAGATCACTCCGTACAGAAAACTAATGATTATGAAGTCTTCCTTCTTTCTTCTTCTGTTCCTTAGCTGCTATGGACTCCTAGTATATCTTCTCTTCTCAGCTTATGTGTGTCTACTTCCATAATATATTACTGTGTATTATCCTGTATCTGTATTACTATGCTGCTGTAACATACTGAAATTTTCCCACTGTGGGACTATTAAAGGATTATCTTATCTTATCTTTATTATAGACATATATTGGTCTACATATAAAATATAAAAATGGAAATTGGTCAAGTTGTTTTAACAGATATAACCTACATTACAATAGAACCTTGCTTCATTAATTCCTCTATTAAATGTATGCTCATGCTGTCCAAGAATGAAAAATTTTTTAGGTATTGCTTAGCTTTATGGAGAGGATGAAATATATTATATATATATATATATATATATATATATATATATATATATATATATATATATCACATATATCATTACATAAAAAGATCATCTGCTTGCTGTGTAATAGAGATATTATGGGGCAAATTAGATAAGACTGGCGTATCGTACTGGGGCCGGGAATGAGAACATCCATGGGCCTGAATGGAAATCTACGCCAGTTAGATTTCCATTATAACTCAAGACAGAAAACTGGTGCGAGTTATAATGAATCTGTCGAGCCAAGGCGGAACAGGAGTTGTGACATACATTTGCCACAAGAAAAGGCTTAAATATAAATTTTAATCCGATATTTTTCTAAGACCAAATTTTATCTAAATTTCTGCAGTTTTGGACAATAGTTACCTTAAAATGTACCATTCTTACTGATATTTGTCTATTTAGAGTTTGCCATAAACCCTAAGGACAGATGTATTGTTTAGTCATGCTTCAAGGTTCATTAAATTCAGCATATCATGAAGTTCAGCACATGGTGTTTTATACAGTGGGGTCTAATTCCTATTTTTTATGGTATTAGACCAAAGAAAATGCTATAATCTGTGGAGTTACGGTCATTTATAGCAGCACATAAATTGCACAGTGAAGCTTCTTCACCTTCTTGAAAAAAATGGTGGTTTATACACTTTGACCCATAGCACAACATCATATACAGAATAAACATCTTAGTACTAAGTAGATTATCCATGCCGATAGTTATAATAACCATGTATGCTGTAAGAGTGCAACCAACAACATCCATATACTACATATAATGTATCCTACTCTGAGGCAAAAACCACAAAGCAGCTGTCTGAGGATGGGAACCTCTTCCTTCTGGAAAAGTTATACTGTCTTGGCTATTATTCAGAGATTATGCACTTAGGTTTCTTTGAAAACCAGGTACTAATCTATAGAAAACTACCTTACAATAGATGGCGCTATGAGCATGCTAAGAGGTATTATTTGTATATTTCTTACCAGAATTCTTAGCAGGGTGTGTCTGGTATAATAAAACTGCATAAATTAAATCCTACACAATACATTAACAAATGCCTGAGATGGACAAATCTAGAAAATCTGTGTTAGAGGTCATATTAGTGGTTCAGTAAGGGCCCATGCACACGGAGTAAACGCACGCTCATTTTTGCATAATACACGTATAAAGAATTCACGTGTAACATTCAGACTCCCATTGACTTCAATAACATTTATTACACGTGTAAAAAACACGCAAAAAAACACACTTTTTTTTGTGCATTTTTGGCACATTTTTTACATGTGTAAAAAATGTCATTGAAGTCAATGGGAGTCTTAATTTAACACGTTTATTCTTTACACGTGTATTATGCAAAAATGATTGCGCGTTTACTCCGTGTGAATGGGCCCTAAGTCTCTGTGGTACATTTTACAATATCTCCAGTCAATCCCAGAGACTAATAGACGTTAAAATGAAATATTCACCAAAATGCAGTATCCATTACAATGACGAGTGGATGGCGCTAACATGATGTGCTTGTGATATTGCATTGCAGGGCTGTCAGGCAATTCATTTAAATACCCAGCAGTGCCTGCTTGCTCCCACCCCACAGCGCTACCAAACACTTCAATATTATCAGATTGCTCCCGTTTACATCGAGAGCAGGTCACTGACCTATTTTGACTAAGATTTGTAGACTGTCTGTACTTATATTAACCAATTATTATTGGCTATAGTTATAGACTGAATTTGCTGTGCATACATAATAAATGGCGACTTGAGTGCTTCTGTTTACTGGGGAAACTGTAAGTGGGCTCCAAGGACTAGCAAGTGTAAATGCAGTCAAATGTCAATGTTGTATCAAAGTAAATGTATAATATTTTTGCACAAGTTTTATAATTAATATAGATGCTACTAAATTTCTAGTATGAATTATAGCTTAGTAATAAATGGCATATTGTTCTATTTGAGTTTCTAAGCAATACTGTGAAGAACATTGGCCATATACTCCATTTTGTACAATATTTGTGTGTATAAACTGATTGAATGTATTATGTTTATGATAGAAGGCTGTTATTCTATATTTACCACAGGCTGTTACATTATTACATATTGTTTACTTACTTTCTCAGATACAGTTTAGACATGTTTTTCTTTTATAAAGAGCAAATTTTATCTTTTATTTAGCAAAAACAAGATTATCTTACATGTAAACATATGTCAAAATAACTAGGTCATATTTCTTAGTTTTCCTTGCTAACGCATTACACAATTCCTCTGCATAACCATGGCAAGAATATGCAAATCTGACTTCCATGATGTAATTAGGAAGTCAGTGCCTCTGTCATGCACACCAATAGAGGGCACTCACTGAGGATGTGCAAGTCTATCTTCCATGATGTTATTAGGAAGACAGAGCCTCAGTCAAGCAATCCAATAGAGGGCGCTCCCTTTAACATCATGCCGACCTTCTCAGAGGCCTTTGTTTGCAATGATGTTGGGATTTTACCAGGTTGTCTCTCAGCCAAGGACAGCTGTTTTGATGTTATTGCATCTCGTCAGCTTGGCGCAGAGAGGACTGACCTGGCAGAGGTGAGATGCTCCAGACAGGGTTGGGGGGATATTGTCACTGCTTGACTGAGGCTCTGTCTTCCTAATCACATCATGGAAGATAGACTTGCACATCCTAAGTGAGCGCCCTCTATTGGTGTGCATGAGAGAGGCACTGACTTCCTAATTACATCATGGAAGTCAGATTTTCATATTCTTCCCATGTTCCTTTGCACACTGGAGCATTCATGGCTTAATAAGACTCCACACACCTAAATGGTGGTCTCTCCCTTTGGAGTGACGATATCCCCCCAATTCTGCATAACCAGTAACTGAAACTGTGAAAGTCTCAAGAACATAGAATCTGTCTTGGAATCAAGAGCGGGGAGATGGAGATTAATCAACAGTCTCTGACGTCTGGTATGTGGAATTTGGAAGAAGAGGGCTGGAATGTTACTATGAACTGTATTAAAAAAAAGTTTGAAAGGGTCACTTAATATTCACTTTAACCCAGGAATAGTTATGATATTCGACATGGCTAGTAAGTTTTGTACATTTCAGTTTGTGTATGTTTAATTCAGTTTACTACTGAAATCTGCCAGACAGATTTTATCAAACAGTGAACATATGGTAGAAAATATGTGATTTTTTTTTAACAAGTAATATTTATTTTTATCCATTTCCAATAGCCAAGTAAGGGATTTATGTTAAATAAACTACATACAGTAGTCTAAAATTCTGCTAAATTAATTACATTTTAGTAGGAGAAACCAATATCACCGACAACCCCATACAGAGTGGAACACCAGACACTCGTTTTTGGAATTGGCTGCTATCAGTTGATTAGTGTTGATACAGTCCTATGAAAAAGTTTGGGCACCCCTATTAATCTTAATCATTTTTAGTTCTAAATATTTTGGTATTTGCAACAGCCATTTCAGTTTGATATATCTAATAACTGATGGACACAGTAATATTTCAGGATTGAAATGAGGTTTATTGTACTAACAGAAAATGCGCAATATGCATTAAACCAAAATTTGACCGGTGCAAAAATATGGGCACCTCAACAGAAAAGTGACATTAATATTTAGTACATCCTCCTTTTGCAAAGATAACAGCCTCTAGTCGCTTCCTGTAGCTTTTAATCAGTTCCTGGATCCTGGATGAAGGTATTTTGGACCATTTCTTTCTACAAAACAATTCAAGTTCAGTTAAGTTTGATGGTCGCCGAACATGGACAGCCCGCTCTCAAATGATCTGAAAACAAAGATTGTTCAACATAGTTGTTCAGGGGAAGGATACAAAACGTTGTCTCAGAGATTTAACCTGTCAGTTTCCACTGTGAGGAACATAGTAAGGAAATGGAAGACCACAGGGACAGTTCTTGTTAAGCCCAGAAGTGGCAGGCCAAGAAAAATATCAGAAAGGCAGAGAAGAAGAATGGTGAGAACAGTCAAGGACAATCCACAGACCACCTCCAAAGAGCTGCAGCATCATCTTGCTGCAGATGGTGTCACTGTGCATCGGTCAACTATACAGCGCACTTTGTACAAATAGAAGCTGTATGGGAGAGTGATGAGAAAGAAGCCGTTTCTGCACGTACGCCACAAATAGAGTTGCCTGAGGTATGAAAAAGCACATTTGGACAAGGCAGCTTCATTTTGGAAACAAAAATTGAGTTGTTTGGTTATAAAAAAAAAGGCGTTATGCATGGCGTCCAAAAAGAAACAGCATTCCAAGAAAAACACATGCTACCCACTGTAAAATTTGGTGGAGGTTCCATCATGCTTTGGGGCTGTGTGGCCAATGCCGGCATCGGGAATCTTGTTAAAGTTGAGGGTCGCATGGATTCCACTCAGTATCAGCAGATTCTTGAGAATAATGTTCAAGAATCAGTGACGAAGTTGAAGTTACGCGGGGATGGATATTTCAGCAAGACAATGATCCAAAACACCGCTCCAAATCCTCAGGCATTCATGCAGAGGAACAATTACAATGTTCTGGAATGGCCATCCCAGTCCCCAGACCTGAATATCATTGAACATCTGTGGGATGATTTGCAGTGGGCTGTCCATGCTCGGCGACCATCTAACTTAACTGAACTTGAATTGTTTGTCCAAAATACCTTTATCCAGGATCCAGGAACTGATTAAAAGCTACAGGAAGCGACTAGAGGCTGTTATCTTTGCAAAAGGAGGATGTACTAAATATTAATGTCACTTTTCTGTTGAGGTGCCCATACTTTTGCACCGGTCAAATTTTGGTTTAATGCATATTGCGCATTTTCTGTTAGTACAATAAACCTCATTTCAATCCTGAAATATTACTGTGTCCATCAGTTATTAGATATATCAAACTGAAATGGCTGTTGCAAATACCAAAATATTTAGAACTAAAAATGATTAAGATTAATAGGGGTGCCCAAACTTTTTCATAGGACTGTATGAGGTGTCAAAATCCACCAATTTGATATTGATAACCTATCCTAAAGAAAGATTATCAATATCTAAATCCTGGATAAGCCTCTTTAACGCCTTCTTACTAGAGATGAGCACTGTTTGATCGAATACATATCCGATCGAATATCAGGCCGTTCGAGGTATTCGATTCCAATTGAATACCACGAGGCAAAAGCGCTAAGAATTCGTATCCCCTCCCACCTTCCTTGGCGCTTTTTTGCACCAATAACTGTGTAGGGGAGGTGGTACACGAACTACGACAACGGAGGCATCAAAAAAAATTGGAAAAAGTAATTGGCTGGCTAAATCAGATGACTTCCAATTTATACGAATAGTGGATTTAACATTCGGTTAATTTGAGACTTGAACTATGTGATTGTGAGACAGGGATAGATGTACAGGCAGGGATAGCTAGGGATTACCTTTATTTAGGTGGGAATGTTACTCACCCAGCTCTTTGGGTGTAGCAGTGCTAGCCATACGCTCAGCTGCATCTCCGGAGTAGGCGAGCTGAGTGCACGGCCAGCACTGCTACATCTCAGCATAGGAATGCATTGACCAGAGTACAGCATTTGGCCAATCAATGCTGGTTCTGCTGGAGCAGGCGGAGTCTAAGATGGAGACAGCAGTCTCCACTCTGGTCCGATATTAGACTCCGCCTCCTCACAGACAAGCCTCCGGCAAAACCAGCATTCATTGGCCGAATTCTGTACTCTGTATGGCCTTCGGCCAATCAACGCTAGTCAATGCATTCCTATGGGAAAAGTCAGCTTGCGCATATCGCAAGCTGACAGGGATCCCAACGTAATACAGTGACTTGGGCATGTTAGATTCCCCCAGGCACGCTTCCCCTGCTGTCCTAGTTGCATTCCAGGGTGTTGGCATCATTTCCTGGGGTGTCATAGTGGACTTGGTGACTCTCCTGAGTCGAAGAGTGGGATCCTCTGAAACAAGCATTTTTTTCCCCATAGACTATAATGGGGTTCAATATTCGTTCGAATAGTCGAATATTGAGGTGCTATTCAAAACGAATATCGAATATTTTACTGTTCACTCGTCTCTACTTCTTACCATAGCCATTCTTTTCAATATTTCTTTTTTTTCGGGTTCGAATGAAAAATGATCGGAAATCGGATTTTAAAATCGATCCTGAAAAGTCAAGATCGGCTCAACCCTAGTGAGTACTATTCGAATAGCTAGTAGTAGTTTCGGTAGTTTGGAATAGCATGCTACCATAGGAATGAATGGACGCAGCCGGCCGCTCCTATTCATTCCTATGGGAGCGTGCTATTCGAAATTACCATTTTGAATAGTACTCACTCATCTCTAGTTTTTATGTCATTCACTGTGCAGCCAAAATAATAATAATAATAATAAATTTTATTTATATAGCACCAACATATTCCGCAGCGCTGTACAATTTGTAGGGTTCAAATACAGACAGAAAGATACATTACAAAGAAAATCATTTCACACAATGGGACTGAGGGCCCTGCTCGCAAGAGCTTACAATCTATGAGGTAGAGGGAGTGACACAAGAGGTAGCAGGGGCGGCATTGCTTATGCAGAGGCCAGACCCTTTTGTAATAGAGGTGACTGTCATTGCATAAACATAAGACTTTATGAGCCGTCGACAGTTGTGTCCTTTAACATGTGGATGGAGCTTGGACCTATAAAGTTAGCCTGAGATGACATCATATCATGTGGGGAAATGTGGGAGCGGGGACAGAGGAGGGTTAAGGGTTTACGTTAGACATTGTGATAGGCCTGTCTGAACAGATGCGTCTTTAGTTTGCATTTGAAACTGTAGAAATTGGGAGTTAATCTGATTGTCCGGGGTAGAGCATTCCAGAGAAGTGGTGCAACTCGGGAGAAGTCTTGTATACGAGCGTTGGAGGTTCTGATAATAGAGGATGTAAGTGTTAGGTCATTGAGTGAACGGAGAACACGGGTTGGGCGATAGACAGAGATGAGGGAGGAAATGTAGGGAGGGGCGGCATTATGGAGAGTCTTGTGGATGAGGGTGATAACTTTATATTTTATTCTATAATGAATAGGCAGCCAATGTAACGACTGGCACAGACCGGAGGCATCACTATAGCGTCTAGACTGATAGATGAGCCTGGCCGCTGCATTCAGAATGGATTGTAGAGGGGAGAGTGTAGTGAGGGGAAGACCGATTAGTAAGGAGTTACAGTAGTCAAGGCGAGAATGAATCAGAGAGACAATAAGTGTTTTTAGTGTATCTCTGGTAAGGAAAGGGCGTATTCTGGAGATGTTTTTGAGGTGGAGGTGACATGAACGTGCGAGTGATTCAATATGAGGGGTGAAGGAAAGGTCTGCGTCAAACATAACCCCGAGGCTGCCTAGGAGTTATAGTAAGGCCTGAGACTGCAATGGTTATATCAGGGACAGATCTATTAGATGGTGGAAACAGTAGTAGTTCAGTCTTGGAGAGATTTAGTTTCAGATAGAGTGAGGACATGATATTTGAGACAGCAGAGAGACAGTTGCTGGTGTTCTGTATGAGTGCAGGGGTGATGTCATGGGAAGATGTGTATAATTGGGTGTCATCAGCATAAAGATGGTACCTGAAGCCAAATGTGGCGATGGTTTGTCCAATGGGGGCTGTGTAGAGAGAAAAGAGCAGGGGGCCTAGGACCGAGCCCTGAGGAACCCCAACAGCAAGGGAAAGCGGGGAGGAAACAGAGCCCGCAAATGATACACTGAAAGTGCGGTCTGAGAGATAAGAGGAGAACCAAGAGAGCGCAGTGTCATTGAGGCCAACTGAGCGGAGCATAGTGAGGAGGAGTTGATGGTCAACAGTGTCAAAAGCTGCAGAGAGGTCCAGTAGAATAAGAAGAGAGAAGTCACCATTGGATTTAGACATTAGGAGATCATTGGATACTTTTGTGAGAGCCGTTTCAGTAGAGTGCAGAGCGCGGAAACTGACATGACAAAATGACATGTTACCTATATTCTGTTGGTCGTTATGATTGTGTCAAAACCAGACTTATGTTGTTTTTGTTATATTTTAACACCTTAGCAAAAATCCAAAACTTCGAAAAAAAATGTAAATTATTGGCATCGCCATACTGTGACTATAAAAAGGGTTAACACTTACAATCAGAGGAAACTCTGATTGTGGGCATTATCGCTGGGTCTTCACTGTTTGAAACAATGGAGACCATGCACTTATGACATCCTGCTTATCTGGTTTTGAACCGCACCATATTTAAAGTGCTGTTATCCATTGTAATAGTATGGTAAATATATTCAAAGGGTTGAATATGCTTAAAATGGGAGAATTATATTATATTATGTTATACTACCTACTCTAATTATTTCTGAAAAGTTGCTCTATAATTGCAGGTACATACTTTGTGTCCGCCAAACTGACACAGTGATAGAGTTAGGATTGGGTCCCGCAGGGTTCACTCTCTGAGCACAGCGCCACCTGCGGGTCAATCTAACCCTTGCCCTCGGCCTTATGTAGTGAGGTGTCTGGAGTGTAAGTCCAGCTTTCGGCCTACAGAGCATGCTCAGACCTATTGGAGCCGCTCACAAGCTAAGTGCCTTTTTTCACCCACTGGGCATGAGCGGTGAGGTCACTACCACTACCCCTACTGGGCGGGGACTTCCCTTTAAATAGTGTGAGCCGACGCCTGCCCGGCGCTCACACTTTGAATCAGAATCTCTGAGATAGTTAAAGACAGTAGTTCAGGGCTAGCTGCAGTTTTCAGGAAGGTGCCAGAC
This sequence comes from Leptodactylus fuscus, assembly GCF_031893055.1. Lineage (NCBI taxonomy): Eukaryota > Metazoa > Chordata > Amphibia > Anura > Leptodactylidae > Leptodactylus > Leptodactylus fuscus. Next base: position 112,080,065 of record NC_134269.1, on the reverse strand, counting down.
TAGGCCTCTGTGTGGGATTTTCCTTGCCACTATCCGCTCTGTAGTTCAGTACCTGTAAATCCTGAACTATCAGCCCTACTCCAGGCTAGGAGCCGTGGACTCTGTTCCAGCCTGAGGTGCTGATAGCAGGTGTGGTTTCTCAGATAGCTTCCTTTACTGTATAACTACCTTTGTTATTCCTGGCTGTTGTTATTCCTGCTGTATTTGCTGGCTGGGGTGAGTTAACCCTTGGCAGTCTTATTTCTTTCCAGCTGTACTGTGCACCTGTCCAGTGAGGTTGACTGGCAGGGCACTGTTGCAGCGTGTTCACTTTAAGTATTGTGTCACTTGTCTGCCAGTGCAGTTTTAACTGGTAGCACACTATTCAGACATACAGCCACCCATCATTGGGCCTGTGGACCTCGCTGCAGTACCTTGCAGACTAGGTTTTGTCGTTTAAAAATGTTATTTTTTAATAAATACACAGAACTGTAACAGTCTTATCAAGTATTCCCCAATATCTTCTGCAAACATTTGTTCATGATTAATCAAATCTAATTTTATTATAGTATATTTTAGACCACTGAAAATCAGAGAAAGTTGGCCAAAGTTTGCTTTAGCATATATTTTAAATTTGTATATTAAAGAATGTTAGTACCTAGATTTTGTTGTTACATTACATCAATCTCCACACTTTCCTCTCAAAATCACAACAGGTGCCCATGGGCTGTTTGGTTTTTCAGTTCATGGGGCATTAGTTTGCAATACTACGAAGATTTTATCGACAAAATGTATACTGCCTCTGGAAAAGGCAAACCATAATTCTGATTCTAGACTGCAGACTCTAGAAGAATTACTTATGCAATACCTGTTCTTTTTCTTACTTCTAACTAGATTTACGGTTTCCCAGCATAGTTACTAATACTACAATTCTGGAAAATCCCTTAAAGCAGGAAATTACATTTTGTAGACATATAATTAGAGTGTAGCTTTCACTTTATTATAGTAGACAAACACAGATTTCACACATGAATCACAGATCCCCCTTATTTAAAGGGATTTTCCCATCTCCTTGTTTCAGCTTTGTATGCAATGTCTGCTTCTCACTTCCTGTATTTCTCTCCCCCCCCCCCCCTTTCTTCTGAACAGGACACACAATCCTTTTGCAGGTCAGATAATCTGCTTGCGCAGAACAAACACAGTGTTATCAGTGTGTTTACATAGAGAGATAACAGACTTGGCGTTATCAGCAAGCTGAAATTAGCTGAACGGCTTGGATTGTCCTGCTGGCACTGAGTAAGTGATGTCACTTGTCCTTTGACCTTTATGAGTTGATAGCTAAATATACTCAGGTTCCATATAATAATGTATTCCCGATTGTTACTGGTTAAATAAAATAAAACATATGACTTTTTATTGATGCAATTTGGTAATTATTTTGGGGTTTTGAACCTAAGAGTTTGCATAATACTGAGTTATACTATTACTCGAGCCACTGACTCTAATATTCTCAAAGGGAAGGTTTTCTCTTACCAAGTGTCCACATTGTATGCAAACTATTAAAGCTTATAAAAGACAACCCTTCTGTGATGGGTAGTAGAGGCAGTGGCTCAAGCAGTAGAGCGATTGCCTCATTCCTGTGTTCAAAACCCATATCGCACCTATACATAGAGTAAACGTTTAAATCAATGGGGGGATCCCACAGGAACCTGATCATTCATATTCCCTGTGCTAAGGTGATGTTACTGTGCTAAAAAGGGGCCCCATATAAATTGATGGTCAACTTGGAGAAGGGTGCAGTAGAAGACAAGCACTATGGATGTTCCCTAACCCTCAGTTTTTGTCTAGTCTATGCACACATAAGAAGATGAATATACTAAAGATTACATTTATAGGTTTTTTTTAGATTTCTAAGTAATTCATTTAAGGTGAAGGGTGTCAAACTCTTACTCATTGGCACCAAAAAGTATATATGTATAACTCAGCAGCCACTGTTAGTATTTTGCCCTTGTAGACCACTTAATGGAAAACTTCAGATACAGTAATTTTTGTGGTACATAATCCACTTTAAAACTAAATTGCTCTATTAATAAATCCTCATTTTCCTGACCTGCAGATGTCGCAGCATCTGCTTATGTAAATGAAACAGCAGAAAACACTTTCTTTTAAATGAATGTATATTCATGGGTGGATTAATTGGAGATTGAGTATAGGCAGTACGCTTTCTCATAGCCCTTCAACCTTTATTTTAACACGCACTGCTGATAGAACTAAATTAAGCCTAGCGGGAATCAGACATTTAAAAGCACAGTACACGTTAAACAAACTTATTATTAACATCTTAAACTATGAAGCCTAATTGTGAGTTGCTTGAGTTGCGCTGCTTCAGTAGTTCCTTAATCATCTCATTAGAGCCCACATGCTAGGATCTCAATGTGAAGGGACTAATGATCTTCATTAGAATGGAGGAGAGAGAAGTAGAGGTGTTTGCTTCTTAAACTATTTCTGCCACCCATCATAAGTCACTTTAATTGGATGGTATGTTTCTGCTGAAAGAAAAGATACATAAATAAAGTGCCTAAGTAATTCCTGATTATGTGGATTAAAGGTGCATAATATAGGAAAAGCTTGAGTAATAATTACTGTGTACAATGTGTAACAGGTATTCCATCTTGATGCCTATGTCAGTTAGCTGTGACCTGTAATCCAGCATTTGTTGTATGTGCACCTCTCATACGGTATATTTTTATCTGACGTTTTTGTGATAAAGCAAAAAAACACAACCTTGCGTACAGACCATTTTTTTGTTGATTTATTCAATATTAGTGTTCATGTTAGACTCATTTCATATTTGAAAACATACAGCCCATTCATAGGCCCAGACAATGAGTAGCAATTACATCTGGACAACATGGAGACTTTGTGAAATCCAACTATTTAACTATCAAGCTACAGCGGCAGTCCAAAGGAAGCCAATGAGTTGTATGCAATCTCGAGGACTGCAGCTGTCACTCGTTAGTGTCAATCAGTTGTCCTACTAATGAGTTTCCTGTCAAGTTTTACTTGGTATGGCAATATGGACATTATACTAAGCGGAAAGGTAACCACAAATTATTTTGTTACTAGTCAGGTATCCTTAAGACCAAAATACTAAATCAAAGTTAAGTGTCTGAAGCTGAAAATTCACAAAAATCCCAAAAGGTTAAAGTATAGGAAACATATACATGTTAGTAGTCATGGAATGTTGGTGGGTTAAAGAAGATATGTAAGTAATGTATCCGATATCTCTTGTATGTAACACAACACCAAAGTGGCTATAGTCAGTCTCCGATCCACAGGAAGCTTTTAGCAAAGAACAGCTCCCTAAAATACAAAACCTTTCTTCTTTATTAAGGCTTCAATTAAATACATAGAAATAGCAATAGTGATGGTAAAGAAGATCAGCTTATGGGTCCATTCAGACGGAGGAAAATGGTGAGGAATTTGGTGTGGAATTTCTATTAGCAGAAAAAGGAATCCATTGAAGTCAATGGGAGGCTTTTTTTTTCAGTGCTGAAATTCCACACAAAATTCCTCATCATTTTCCTCCATGTGAATGGACCCTAACGCACCTTGCACAGGGCTGTGTGCTTTTTAAGTGTGCAAGCCATATGAGTACTGGTGACAGACTATGTAAAAAGCGCTCCTGTTGTATTGCTATTGCATTATTGTTATGTTGTTCCCTGGGGTTCTATACGAAATTGCTAACAAATTTAATTGTATTCACACAATACTAATTCAGGTTATTTAATTTTCTACCACCTTTTCTACCGTAAGAACATACCCTAAGGTTGGTATGTGACAATGGAATAATGCAAAACATGGTTTTGTCATCAAGGCCTAAAAACAGGCCAGTTACTAAAAGGTTAAAGGTGTTTTCTGTCCCCAAATGGATATTTTATACTGTTGACCAATCCACAGAATAGGTCACTAGTGTGTGATCCATTGGGATGCTCCTATTCAAGTAAATGGAGCTGTGTTGCAGCTCCATCCACTGCATTGTGGTGGTTGTAGGGAATTGCAGTGCTGCTACTATTACTTGAATAAGATCAGCTTGTATGTGCTCTATATTCACTGCACCAGCTCTCCCACAGATCACATGCATATATGTACATACAGGTGGATGAAAACTCTATTTGGGGTTGGAGAACCATTAAATATGCAATCAGCAATACAAGCAAGCCTTTCATTTTCTGAAAACTCTGCTATTCATAGTTGCAATAAGAAATCAGTTTTTGTTTTTCGATCAAAGTACAACCTGGAAAAAATGCTGATTTCTAAACACAACTGAAAACTGTTTCTTCCCGTTATAATTTTTATTCTGTTAGAACTGGTGTTTTCCAATTAAAAGAAATATCAGTTACATGAAGCAAAGTATGCAGAGCGTAAAGCCCAGTTTTCCTTCTGGCTGAAAGGTATAAATTGGATTTGTGTAACATCTGACTTTTTGTACCAGAATAAAGTTTAATACAGAACATTAGGCTAATAGCTTTACCTAAGGATTACACATTTGTGCATAGGTCATTCTATGTGGCCTATATTAGTGTATATGGAGCACAGACAAAGCAGTTGCATTAGTCATATACAGTCAGACTACCTATAAGGCCTCCTGCACACGATCACAAGTACAGATAGATACAGGACCTGCTCCATAATTTACAGCTATTCAATTCAGCTGCACAACCTATGGCTGTGTGTATAGACCCATTGGAATGCATGTGTCCATACTTTGATCAGCAATTGTGGATCAAAAGTACATTCATGTGCATGAGGCCATAGATTAAAAACTACTTCTAGATCAAAGTATGCTTGTGTTTTCTTATCTTTTTTTTAAAGAACGGCTTGTAATAAGATAACAATATTTATATAGGTACAAAAAAAATAAGGTGGGAATTTATTAGGCCTCGCAGTACAGAATTTTGCCTTAACAAGGGTTGAAAACAAAGGATTTGTGACATTTTAAGCTTATCTGCACAATCATTTTGTGAATTTTTGCCTGTTTTCATCACTCACCAATTTCACCACTTTTGAAATGTGGATGGGAAAGTGGCATGGTCAGTCTATTTAGTAGTCTGTCACCAAATGTATCTTGCACCTCAGCATTCCCCTGGGGCCATTGATGTCACCGAGGAGGCCAGGAGAGGGTTGAAGACACCCACAAAGGAGCTCCAGAGACCACAATGGAGCCCGGGAGAGGTGAGTACTTACTTTTCTACTCCTCCTCTGACTTCTGCTAATTATAATCTGGGGCACGATCCTGGAGAACGATCCTCGCAAATGTTCATGAAATTAATCTCAGGAGGTGACTATTTTTAGCTATCTCTAGGTCTCTGATAAAGCTTAGAAACCAGAGCCATCTTCAGTAACATGGTTTTATACAGTATATTTATGCTTTGAATTTCATAGTTATAACATGTATGTTACATTTCAAGATAATATGTAAAGGAAATTTTCTAGGAATTTCATATTGATTGAAAACAAAGGATTTGTGACATTTTAAGCTTATCTGCGCAATCGTTTTGTGAATTTTTGCCTGTTTTCATCACTCACCAATTTCACCACTTTTGAAATGTGGATGGGAAAGTGGCATGGTCAGTCTATTTAGTAGTCTGTCACCAAATGTATCTTGCACCTCAGCATTCCCCTGGGGCCATTGATGTCACCGAGGAGGCCAGGAGAGGGTCCATAGGATAGGCCATTAATATTGTATTGTGGGGAGGAGTTCAACTCTCTTCACCCCCAAAGATCAATGTTTACCAGGTATACCACTATACATTTTGTAGCAGCTGTGTTTGGTTCAGCTTCTTCATTTCGATAGAACTGAACAGCATAGGTCTACAGGACTAAGCACAGTTGCTGCAAAATCTATGGTGCTGTATGGTGCTAAATAATGAAGACATTCCAGATCTCCCCAGAGAGCTGATTGGTGGAGGTTCTGGAAGTCAGATCCCCACTTATCTCATATCAATGTTCTATATCAATATTAAAGTCCAAGAAAAACGCTTTAAAGTAGTAAGAAACAATGATAACCTTATGAACCTAGTAGTGTTTTTGCACAGACCAGTTTCCTTGCTTTAGATTCCTCATATAATCCATACACCTCTATTCTCCTGGCTAGTTGCTGTCACTAATATCTTCCATATGGTCAGCCATTAAAGTGTCTTGTAACAGGTTTTTTTTTTCTTTTCCCGAATGTCCACATATGTACCTCATGAAAGGAGTCATTATCAAAGGGATTACACAGATGTGGAGCCTTCAATGGTATAACTAGTGAACACTGACAGGTCATAGACACAATTATATGACAGCGGTTATTATTGCAACTCATTATGGTACAATGTGTCAGAAACCTTTGTGAGTGATAGAAAATTGTATTTATTTTGTACTATAGCTTGTTCCAACTGTAGAACACGTTAATATAAAAGAGGTTTTCATTCTATCTATTAATCAAAGTATATTGTCCTGGTTCTATAAGTGCAGTTATAGTAGGTTGTTTTGGGGGGTTATTTAACAATGACAATAAATTCGTCATTAAATTTAAGTGAATTATAATATATAAATATTAATTCAAATAATATTCTATTTCTATTTAGGACATTAACATCATTTTCCCAACAACTTTCATCCATATCTGTAAAAATTACACATACAGATGTGTCCATCCTTACCTTTCTTCACATTGGGGATTGCAATTTCTTACTATGCAAACTCAATATTATAGCAATATACTAGCAGAGGCCTCTGCAGGCTACATTAAACCTCATAATCACTGGCTGGCTAAACATAGACACACACAGCATGAACAACCCCTTGTGAAGCATTGAAAATATTTTTTCTTTCAAATCTGGTCATCTTGAACTTGGGATATGTTGAGCCAAGCCATTTGTTTTTGCCTTGTCATAATAAACAAATTCCATTGTATTCCCTATAAATCAGCATAGGCGTTGGTCCTTCATTTGCTGTTGTGACTCCTGCCCACGAAATGTTCATAGGGCATTTAGGTGACTTTAATAGTGTTTATGATCATCATAGGTAGGGTTCTCTGCTCAGACTCCCCCATTAGCACAGAAGGCCTCACAAATGCCTTATCTCACTTAATTATGGTTGACTTTTGCTTCTCTCACCAATAACAATTAATCAGTTTGGGTTTCTTGAATTTAAAGTCCAAAACGCTTCCTACCCTACCACCTTTAATGGGAGGAAAACTTACTTTTATGCGCATAAATCAATGAAGCAATTGTGGGAAATTAGCTTGGTAGGAGCAGCAGAGTGGACCCAAACAGCCAGAGACAGAGCATCTGGTGAAAACAGGCTTTTGCCCCTGTGTTTGAAAAAATAAATAAAATACAGCCTTAACTTCATGCAAAAATATAACACTACCCTGCTCGACTGAGCTATTAACTAAGCAAAAACTTCCCTCACTATACGAGTGGCTTACTACCAACCACTCGGGAAAACAAGACATAAACAGTAACACGTTTTTCTCACCAGACTGCACAGACCCAGGAACGTCCTATCTCTACTGAAAAACCTGTCCTGGATTAATGATTACCATACATCAGTAAGGAACTTGGGAGAGTTATGGCGACATTCCGGCACCCTGCCTGTCACATTCTTAGACTATGCAGAGGTAATCATCTTTTTATGGAAGCACAAATCAGCCTCCAAGTGCACCCAGGGAAAAATGGCCTGATCTTCCAGATTTGCTAGAGAGCCACAAGCGCTTCAGCGCTCCCCTAAAAGTGATGCCTAACCCATTTATGCCAGAGGTTATATATTTTTCAGTTTGAATAATGGAACTCTAGGCATAAATGGGTAAATGCTGTCCCTTTAGTTGCGCTTGCGATAAATATTTTCAGTCTATTCCTTAGACTTATCTGTCAAAACTGGAAAATGAGGACTGTCCCAAGTGCACTCGCATGCTGATTGGCATATCCATAAAAGTATGATTATTTTTGTATTTGTTTACCTATTTGAGAGCATGAAGCTACATTTCTGGTCCAATTAAAGGCCTACATGGTAGTATCAATGGTTTAAAAGGCATTTGAACCTGATAGACATTTACTGAGAAAATAAAAAAATGGCAAGCACATTGGATAGGAAACTGTACAAGTTTCTCTTTAAATGGGTTATCTAGGCTTATCTTCCCAGAAACAGCTGGAAATGTATATGTAGATTGTGAGCCCCACATAGAGCTCACAATGTACATTTTTCCCTATCAGTATGTCTTTTTTTGGAATATGGGATGAAAATCCATGCAAACACGGGGAGAACATACAAACTCCTTGCAGATGGTTTATGCCCTTGGCAGGATTTGAACACCAGGACTCCAGCGCTGCAATGCTAACCACTGAGCCACTGTGTAGCTTCTAAAAGCTCTGGGACTCGTGTGCAAAATCCTATTACTACAAAATATGTATATCATTTTTTATAACTTTCAATTTCTACAAACTGTCCAAAGAGCAATGTTTTTTTTAAAAAAATGATAAATGTAAAAACCAAACACAACAGTGTCTGAACAGCATAACTTCCGATCGATTTCCCTTTTTTCACAAAGTGTCTATAACCTACTGTTGCTCATTTTATTTCAAGGACTTTTGACACTCGGATTCATTTTTTATAGTTGTGGAAGTTTATTGATTTCTGAGATAAGCAGTAACCTGCATGGATTTTCCACGGTGGAAAGGAAATTGTCAATTGATCAGCTACACATATGCAAACCATAGAAAAGCATGTTACATATGATACATATTGCATGGGGTGTGGATAATATCTGACACATGCTAAATGGTTCACATTTACAAAGGAAGAAAGTAGTTAAACAGAACTCTGCTCACAAGTTATTACAATTATGTAACAGAAGGAAATATTGGACTTGAAGGTTTGAATTGTTGCCCTACAAATGTATGATAAAAGTATAAATAGAGAGGTTGAAAGACTAGACATATGTACAAATTGTATACCTTTATATAGAAAGTATGTAGAGACCAGAGCATATGTTACTATTGTTATAGAAATTGATATTTGGCTTTAACTATTTTTAAATTGAATTGGATTTATGTTTTTTTTATTAATTCATAAGTTTTATTAAGTTTTCAAAGGAGGATACTGGAATGGAAAATCCACATAATAAGTACATGATAAAGATAACACACTAGAAAGATATAACAGCAGAGTATATACCTATACCACATAATATAAAGACATAGCAGCACGAGTGTCCATATTGATTATGCAAATATGCAGACCAATATGTAAAATATATGTAAAATATAACATTAAGACATTGAGGCCACCATGTCATAAAAAAAAATGCAACAATCCCACTCCAAAGAGGGTAATGAGAGAGTGGTACTGAGGGGAGGAGGCAGGATGCTAGTCAAGGGAATAAGGGAATGGATGTGAGGAAGGGAAGAGAAGGTTCAGTGAGATGAGTGAGGTAGAGCAGAGAAGGTAGAAGATTGGATAGAAACAAAGAGAAGACTATATCCTGGGAGACTTGTATAGTCAGTGACAGGTCTAATCTAGGGATCCAGTGACCCAGGATGAGTTAATTAGTAGGTGGTACTTGGAGAGAAATTCTGCTGAAGTTAGACAACCAAAGAGTCCAGATTTTCAAGTAGTGCGTGTGGGTCCATGATGTCCTGCTCATTAATTCTTCAATTTTATCGACTTGAGGGGGCAACATGGTGGCTCAGTGTTTAGCACTGTAGACTTGCAGCGCTGGAATCCTGGGTTCGTATCCTACCAGGAACAACATCTGCAAGGAGTTTGTATGTTCTACCCGTGCTTGCGTGGATTTCCTCCCATACTATAAAAACATACTGATAGAAAAAGAATGTACGTTGTGAGCCCTATATGGGACTTGAGCCACCCAAAGAGATACAGGAGGTGATGTAGTTTTAAGCCAAAACTGAGCATTCAGTGATTTGGCAGCTGCAATGACATGGTTAGCAAGGTGATCTCTGGAAGGTTTGAAATCCATGGAGAGGAGTAAAAGAAATATCAGGTCCAGAATAAGTTTATAGTAGAGTTGGTGACTTTAGGTATATAGTCCTGTACACTGTAACAGAACAGTTGAATGACAGGAATGGTCCACCACAAGTGCAAATTGGTGCCTGTTCCATCCAGACATCTCTGGCATTTGTCGTTGGACAGTAATTTTTTGTGAAAGAGCCATTCTGGAGTTCTATACCACCTGTAGACTAATTTATAATGGTTTTCTTGTAAGTGAGTACAAGGGAAAAAAAAGCTATGGAAGTGTTGTAGAATATAATCAACCTTCTCTCTAGAGAAGTTGACTTGCAAAACTTTTTTCCAGCTAGTGATGAATGGATGGTACAAGTGGGTCTACAAACTGTTGAAGGAGAAATTAGATCTTTTTCATCATTTTGGTTTTGGAGATCTTCACAAATATGGTTAATTGAAGAGGTCAATACAGTTCTTCAGTTGTTGCTTGTGTAAAAAGGAGAGTTTCAGGTCAGGATCAAGTTTCATGATGCCTTCAATTTTAAACAGGAAGTCCCCAGCGGAGATATTTCTCAAAGTCGAAATGAATCTCGTAAAGAGGCTACGGAGTTATTTGAAGTAGGCAGTTGGTAAGTGAATGTATAGTATCAAAAACTTAGAGGATTTTCGGAACTAGATAGGTCAGTAGATTTTTTTTCTACTGAACCATGACAGAGGCAGTGGGGTTTAAGAAGATAAGTTATGTTTAATCTCTTTTAACAGGAGTAGAATTTACGCTTACATAAGTCTTCAATATGTGGTGTAAGATGGATCCCCAGATATTTTATTGAGGAGTCTGACCAGTGAAAGAGATTACAATTTCTAAGACAACTTTCAAAGACCTTGGATAAGGATGATATTCAGCACTTTGGACTATGTGAGGTTAGCCCTATAACAGGATACCTTGCCGAAAAAGAGGAGGAGATACGTAATAGCCAGGACGCCTTCATCAGAGATCATGATAACGAAGAGTACAATATCTGCAAAGGCAGCAGCATGTAGAGTGGTATCACCAACTTTCAAGGTGAAGACAGAAGCCTTTCAAGGTCACAGACCATGCTATTCTCCCAATCCTCTGTATTTTACCTGCGTATTACATGTAATGGCAGCATTAAAATACAAAACCGTTGGAAAATTTGGGTCAAAAAATGTTCTTTGTTAATTGTGTTTGCTCATCACTAAAGATAAAGCATAGGCATTCATCTGCATTTTGTAGTTGAATAGTTTTGGAATGGTGTACTATACATTAGGTGTGTACATTAAATATGCGAAGAACATTGGGTAATTGTCCTCTAGGCTCTACATAAAATTCATATAGGATTAAAATAGCCTACCGGTAATTTTCCAGAGTAATATTAAGAGCTAATCTTCTGAAACGAGTCAGTTGCAATATTTCTTGTTTCCTTCATAGATGAGATCACCTATTTTATATAGAAAAGATCCTAAAGTGCAAGAGATTCTGTGCTTTTATATTGTGCAGCTAATGCCTACATCAACTCTTGCGTGTTTACGTAAGAGCAAATGGAAAATTTTACAAAGCAGAGAACAATGTAGATCAAAGTTTTAATCCAAACTTTCAAGCAGTATACTTGTGAATGTTTTTAGAATCCAGAGGACAAGCAAGGATATCCTATCCTTGTACACTCCAGGGCAATAAAAAGCAGATAGAAATACCGAGTTAAGTATGTGTTAATCAAAGTAAATAGGGGAGACATTGGATCAAATCTGGAAGTCTGGTTTTTTATTGCTGTTCTGGCTCCTGTGGAAAGCAGTTTCTGGTATAATACAGACAATTCCTTAAACTTATTTAGAGTCTGACAAATGTTTTGATCATTATACAGAAATTAAATGTATATCACCAGAAAAAGAGAGCACATCTGCTTTAACCGGCATGTTTACAATCATTTTAATGATGCCATTAAATGCTCTTTCCAGCTCTTACTTTTTCCTGTGTATTAGAAGCACAAGGACAATAAGCTCGCCACCTGTATTCTCTGCAATGTATCTCTGGACTTTTAAAAGGGAAATAAGATCTTCACTCTCCAGAAAATCCATTCTGTTTCTTCAATGAGCATACGTCATGTGTCTTACATAGCAACCACATGTACTTTTCGAGAAAGGTTTGATTGCTATTTATCTGACATTAGACACTTGAAATGTGATCAGATGTATACAGATAACTGCTTCAATACTGTAAATATAAAGCCAATATATATATATATATATATATATATATATATATATATATATTAAAAAAAAACCTCTTAGAAGTGGACCATTTTTCCATTTCCTATCTTTACTAACACGTCCACAGAAACCCTATTGTACTTGTAGATGCATAACCCTACCTTTACTCCCTTGTTCCTGAGATTGATGATGACAAGTACAGTACATACATTGTGTATAGTTATTTCTGTACGTTGGGTTGACTTACTATTTGGAGTAACTGAGCTTATGCTGATGTGGCTGCTCAGTAAGCTTTCAAAAAAAGTTCTATAGTGGCACATACACCTAAGCTTGTGCCACTGACAATGTGACATGACTTAGGGCTTTTTATGCAGTTTTCATTCCTACACCTAAAAGTGGTGGAGCAATACAGTGATGCAATTTGAAGAAAGACAAAAACTGGTTAAAAAAAGCAATTTTTTTTTTTTTTTTTTTTTAAATAGCATATTGTACACCTGACAAAGAAAACAACTGGTGTTTTATCTTTTTTCTGTGGGACCCAGGAAAGTCCTTTTTAGGTGAAGGCTCCACGGGATGTCCCACAACAGTAAAGCACTGTGGGAAAAACCACGGTGGCAATGTGTCATGGTTCTTCCCGCAGCACTTTAGACAGAAAGTTTGCTGAGTTTTCTGTTTCAATTATATCTATGGGAAAACCACTGGCATTTCTGTAGGTATAATTGACATGCTGCGATTTCCAAAACCATGCCAGTTTTGGAAATCGCGGCGTGTTTGCACGAGGGGTTTTACCGCAAAGTGGGCTTGGGATTCACTAGAATCCTATCCACTTTGTCTGTACTGTAAAATGCCATGGTGTTTTTGCCACAGGAAAATTGTGGCATCTGTCCCATGGGGCCCCGGCCTTATGCTCCACATTGTGGAAACACAACTTTTTTTTGCAGATTTTGTTTTGTTTTTTTGGAATGGATTGAGCAGAAGGTAAAAGTATAAGGAACTTCCTATATATTTCCTATTCCTTTTGTATCCATTCTTGGCTTAGGCTCAAAAAACCTCAACAAAATTTGTAACAAAAAAGCTGCGTTTCTGCAATGTGGGGCTGCAGCCTTAGATAGTCTACCACCTCTTACAAGCATATACAACTACCACGACTGTGTTACAGAGCACACTACAGTTATAAACATTCCGTTGTTATATGTGTCACTTTTGTAGATTTGAAAAAAATGATTTCAAAGATATATGCAAATTGTCTCCTGCCTGTGCCAGGGTGTACATTAGGAGGTGATGCTCCCACTGCTATGACATCACCTATTTTACTGAGTGAAATCTCAGGCAAGTAAGTGGGTCCCGGCAGTATGAGCAGTGCTCCGGGAGCCCCAAGAGCATTATCTGCCTCATTTGCATAATTGTGACACAGTAAATATCAGAGAGGAATAAAAGATTGGAGAATTAAACTTTAATACACCCCACAGTTTGAACACAACATCTCAACAAATTTGAAGATAAAACAAGTCTGGGGGCACCAGACGGTACTCCAACGCCAGGGCGAGTTAGAATCACAAATCCTTATTTGGACAGCTGCCAGCTCTAAGTTACTGGTTTTCTTTAATGTGATCAGGATCTAACCTCAGCATCAGGTCCTGCCTGACAGTCTCATACATAATAGAACTCCCTCTGTTCCCTAGGTCAAGTCCTTATATCCCTAAATGGGGTAAAATTTGGATGGTTTCTAGTTCCTCCCTCAAGATAGAAGAATGCAGACACTGCAGGGGACATCTCCATAGCATAAACATGATGACAAGTCACAAATTTGAAGCCTAGAAGTGTTATGCCCTGCATTTTCCAATCTCCAAAGGGCAGCATCAAGGGAAACCAAGGGAATTCAGTTAGCATGTAGATGGACAGTTCACATAACAGTATATAAGGACACAATTCACATGAATGATATCAGAAATATAAACACAAATTTCACTGAGGAACGGTCACAACACTTCAAAGTTTTTCTTGTTCATATCTGCAAAAGTGACATACATAACAAAGGTATGTTTATCACTGTAATGTGATAGACTCCCTAAATAAAATGACCATTGTTTAGGAATAATGGAATACTTGATTTTAATGTATGAATAAAACCCATGTTATCTCAATTTCTTAATTTGGAAAATACACTTTCCTAGTTCCCGCCACTGACAACATAGTACCCAGTGGCGTAACTAGGAATGGCGGGGCCCCGTGGCGAACTTTTGACATGGCCCCCCCCCCCGACAGACACCGACGCCAAAGACCTCGACCGACCCACTCCTATGCATTTCTGCGCGTTCTATTATGCCCCATAGTGGCCCCTTAACACAGTATTATCCCCCATAGTGGCCCATGCACACAGTATTATGTCCCTTAGTGGCCCCTGCAAACAATATTATCCCCCATAGTTGCCTCTGCACACAGTATTATGTCCCATAGTGGCCCCTGCAGTGCCGCACCTCTAATGAGGCGACCTGAGGCGAATGCTCAGGCGGCGCTATGCCAGGGGGCGGCCTTTTTACTGACCTAAGCCAGTCCAGGACAAGCTGCGTGCGAACTGTCCTGGACTGGCTTAGTGTCACGCCAGCCCGGCAGGGAAAGCGAGCAGAGGTTTGGGGCGGGCCTGTGAACGCAGCGCTGCTGCTACATAGATGAGAGTTATAGCAGTGCTGCTCCAGAGGCCGCCCCTCCTCCTTAGCAGAGAGCAGGTTGTCTCCCTGCCTGCTCTGTGCATGCTCCTGCATGCTCTGCCGCACCCTCCTCCCCCTCCTCCCCACACGCCGGGTGACGTGGCCGACGTGTGCCTGCTCTCCTACGCGGTCTCACAAGACCGCTGGGCAGGCAGAAGAACAGACAGCAGTAAGTACACTGCTGTCAAAGAGATAACAGTGATTTTTTTGGAGTGCTGGGGGAGGGGGGCTTTTGAATGTCTGTCTGGCCCTTAAAGACTGTTTTTCCCACCCACTTGTAATTCTTGCATTTGGGGGTTAACAGGAGCACTTGCTGGTGGGAAAAAAACAGTCCTTAAGGTACAGACAGACATTCAAAAGCCCCCCTCCCCCAGCACCGCAACCCTCCCCCTTGTATTAATACTGCCCCTAACAGCTCTTATATAAATACTGCATATCATTAATACAAGGAAGGGGGGTTATATAGGGACTGTTAGGGGCATTATTAATATAAGGAGGGGGGATGTTATTAATATGGGGCACTATTTAAAGAGGACCTTTCACCGATTTGGGCACAGGCAGTTCTATATACCGCTGGAAAGCCGACAGTGCGCTGTGTTCAGCACACTGTCGGCTTTCCCGATCTGTGCCCCGGGTAAAGAGCTATCAGTGCCGATACCGTACCTCTTTATTATCAGAAGGGTGTTCCTGACAGTCTGTCAGTAACGTCTTTCTCCACAGCAGCACCTATAGTGCTGTACAGTGTGAGCGGAGAGGAACGCCCCTCCCCTCCTGATAATACTCGTCTATGGACGAGTACTGTGAGCAGAGAGAGGGGGCGTTCCTCCCCGCTCACACTGTACAGCGCTATAGGCATTGCTGTGAATAACAGTGTTCCTGACTGACTTTCAGAAACGCCCTTCTGACTGTGAAGAGCTACGGTACCGGCACCAATAGCTCCTAACCGGGGGCACAGAACGGGAAAGCCGACAGTGCGCTGAATTCAGTGCACTGTTGGCTTTCCAGCGGTATATAAAACCGCATGTGCCCCAACTCATGAAAGGTCCTCTTTAAGAGGCTTTGTGTAGGTGAGGACAATATGGGTCAGGTGCCCGGAGAAGTGATGAGTCAAAGATGTCTGTGTTGCAAACTTTACAGAGACAAATCACATGCTGGAAGAAGTGGTCATGGCGGTCCAGAGGGAAGAGACGGGAAATGTGAGCGATTAGACAGGGACGTCTCCGGTAAGTCACCACAAAATGTTACGCACTACTGTACCACTGTATTCACTGTAATGTTACCGCTAGCATCCCCCCCCCAGTATACAGTCCGGCAGGGGGGGGCGGGCCTTTCTGTCATCCGCCTCAGGCAGCAGAAAGGCTAGGTTCACCACTGGGCCCCTGCACACAGTATTATGTCCCACTGTGGACACCCATAAACAATTATTATACTCTGGGGTCTTTTCAGACCCCAGAGTATAATAATCGGAGACCCGGGGGGAAAAAACATAAACTACTAATAAAAAACTACTGTTACTTACCTGTCCCCCAGCTCCTACGCGGTCTTCTCCGCTGCCTTCTATGTTGCTGTCCCTGTTCAATGACGTCGGACGTCACATGACCCGGGACGCAGGCCGGGTTCATGTGACGTCAGAGACGTCCTGAAGGAGGCCTGGCAGGATAGTGGAGAGGTAAGTAACATGTTTTTTATGTTTCTTACCTCTCTCGGTCCGCCAATCATTATACTTGGGGGTCCAAAAAGACCCCTGAGTATAATGATAGCAGTGGTAGTGGCTGTCACCGGGCCCCCAATGTCCCGAGCCCTGTGGCAGCTGCCTCCACTGCTATGGCGGTAATTACGGCACTGATAGTACCCCTGTTTCCCAGTGTCTTATATTAAATTCTCTTCCGAAATATATGACCTATCTTATTTTCGGGGGATGGCTTATGCAGCAGCTGGAACGGGGGACAATCGGCAGTCATGCCGGCGCTTCCTTAGCGGAGCGCCGGCATGACTGCTGGTTGTAGGTGGTCCAGGAGGTGATGGGGGGGTGTCTTATTTTCGGGTAAACAGGTATGTCATAAAAATGATATCTGAGTTTATTTCCCAATAGGCAATAATAAATTGGACTGGTACATTACATAATATTCATGCATAACCAGAGTTACACCACAACCAGTGGCGTGACTACAGGGGTAGCAGCAGCCACAGGGCCCGGCGACAGCCGCTACCTCTGCGTTTTTTTCTTTTCTTAATAAGCCATTACCAGCTGGAGTTTCTCCAGCCAGTAACGGGTCCTATTTACTTACCGATCCTGGCAGGGGCCGGGATAGGTAAGTGACGCTGCAGGCCCCACAAGCACTATTATTATATTCGGGGGTCTTTTCAGACCCCTGAGTATAATGATCAGAGGCCCTGGAAAGGTAAAGGAACATAATAAATTCTGTTACTTACCTTTCCACGCTGCTTCGGGCCTAGTTGTGTGACATTCCTGATGTCACATGACCGGGGCCTTTGTCCCGGGTCATATGACGTCAGTACATCATTAAAGATGGCCGAAACCACCGAAGACTGCAGCGGAGCCAGAGATAGGTAAGTAATAGAGATGAGCGAACAGTGTTCTATCGAACTCATGTTCGATCGGATATTAGGCTGTTCGGCATGTTCGAATCGAATCGAACACCGCGTGGTAAAGTGCGCCATTACTCGATTCCCCTCCCACCTTCCCTGGCGCCTTTTTTGCTCCAATAACAGCACAGGGTAGGTGGGACAGGAACTACGACACCGGTGACGTTGAAAAAAGTAGGCAAAACCCATTGGCTGCCGAAAACATGTGACCTCTAATTTAAAAGAACAGCGCCGCCCAGCTTCGCGTCATTCTGAGCTTGCAATTCACCGAGGACGGAGGTTTCCGTCCAGTTAGCTAGGGGTTAGATTCTGGGTAGGCAGGGACAGGCTAGGATAGGAAGGAGAAGACAACCAACAGCTCTTATAAGAGCTAAATTCCAGGGAGAAGCTTGTCAGTGTAACGTGGCACTGACGGGCTCAATCGCCGCAACCCAGCTTTCCCAGGATCCTGAATGGAACACACTGACAGTGTATTCCCGTATACCCCATATATACACCCCAAATCCCCGTTCCAACGGTGTGCCCCCCCACCTTCACCTCAGAAATACCCTGCAAGTCCCCTAGCAATAGAATTGGGGCTATATACACCCACAATTTTTGCTACTGGTATATAGTGCCATTGTCTGACTGGGAATTCAAAGAATATATTGGGGTGACGTGCACCCACAATTTTTGCTACTGCTATACAGTGCCATTGTCTCACTGGGAATTCAAAGAATATATGGGGGTTATGTGCACCCACAATTTTTAATACTGGTATACAGTGCCATTGTCTGACTGGGAATTCAAAGAATATATGGGGGTTACGTGCACCCACAATTTTTAATACTGGTATACAGTGCCATTGTCTGACTGGGAATTCAAAGAATATATGGGGGTTACGTGCACCCACAATTTTTAATACTGCTATACAGTTCCATTGTCTCACTGGGAATTCAAAGAATATATGGGGGTTATGTGCACCCACAATTTTTAATACTGGTATACAGTGCCATTGTCTGACTGGGAATTCAAAGAATATATGGGGGTTATGTGCACCCACAATTTTTAATACTGGTATACAGTGCCATTGTCTGACTGGGAATTCAAAGAATATATGGGGGTTACGTGCACCCACAATTTTTAATACTGCTATACAGTTCCATTGTCTCACTGGGAATTCAAAGAATATATGGGGGTTATGTGCACCCACAATTTTTAATACTGGTATACAGTGCCATTGTCTGACTGGGAATTCAAAGAATATATGGGGGTTACGTGCCCCCACAATTTTTAATACTGGTATACAGTGCCATTGTCTGACTGGGAATTCAAAGAATATATGGGGGTTATGTGCACCCACAATTTTTAATACTGGTATACAGTGCCATTGTCTCACTGGGAATTCAAAGAATATATTGGGGTTATGTGCACCCACAATTTTTACTACTGGTATATAGTGCCATTGTCTGACTGGGAATTCAAAGAATATATGGGGGTTATGTGCACCCACAATTTTTAATACTGGTATACAGTGCCATTGTCTGACTGGGAATTCAAAGAATATATGGGGGTTATGTGCACCCACAATTTTTAATACTGGTATACAGTGCCATTGTCTGACTGGGAATTCAAAGAATATATGGGGGTTATGTGCACCCACAATTTTTAATACTGGTATACAGTGCCATTGTCTGACTGGGAATTCAAAGAATATATGGGGGTTATGTGCACCCACAATTTTTAATACTGGTATATAGTGCCATTGTCTGACTGGGAATTCAAAGAATATATGGGGGTTACGTGCACCCACAATTTTTGCTACTGCTATACAGTTCCATTGTCTCACTGGGAATTCAAAGAATATATGGGGGTTATGTGCACCCACAATTTTTAATACTGGTATACAGTGCCATTGTCTGACTGGGAATTCAAAGAATATATGGGGGTTATGTGCACCCACAATTTTTAATACTGGTATATAGTGCCATTGTCTGACTGGGAATTCAAAGAATATATGGGGGTTACGTGCACCCACAATTTTTAATACTGCTATACAGTTCCATTGTCTCACTGGGAATTCAAAGAATATATGGGGGTTATGTGCACCCACAATTTTTACTACTGGTATACAGTGCCATTGTCTGACTGGGAATTCAAAGAATATATTGGGGTGACGTGCACCCACAATTTTTGCTACTGCTATACAGTGCCATTGTCTCACTGGGAATTCAAAGAATATATGGGGGTTATGTGCACCCACAATTTTTAATACTGGTATACAGTGCCATTGTCTGACTGGGAATTCAAAGAATATATGGGGGTTACGTGCACCCACAATTTTTAATACTGCTATACAGTTCCATTGTCTCACTGGGAATTCAAAGAATATATGGGGGTTATGTGCACCCACAATTTTTAATACTGGTATACAGTGCCATTGTCTGACTGGGAATTCAAAGAATATATGGGGGTTATGTGCACCCACAATTTTTAATACTGGTATATAGTGCCATTGTCTGACTGGGAATTCAAAGAATATATGGGGGTTACGTGCACCCACAATTTTTAATACTGCTATACAGTTCCATTGTCTCACTGGGAATTCAAAGAATATATGGGGGTTATGTGCACCCACAATTTTTACTACTGGTATACAGTGCCATTGTCTCACTGGGAATTCAAAGAATATATGGGGGTTACGTGCACCCACAATTTTTAATACTGCTATACAGTTCCATTGTCTCACTGGGAATTCAAAGAATATATGGGGGTTATGTGCACCCACAATTTTTAATACTGGTATACAGTGCCATTGTCTGACTGGGAATTCAAAGAATATATGGGGGTTATGTGCACCCACAATTTTTAATACTGGTATATTGTGCCATTGTCTGACTGGGAATTCAAAGAATATATGGGGGTTACGTGCACCCACAATTTTTAATACTGCTATACAGTTCCATTGTCTCACTGGGAATTCAAAGAATATATGGGGGTTATGTGCACCCACAATTTTTACTACTGGTATACAGTGCCATTGTCTGACTGGGAATTCAAAGAATATATTGGGGTGACGTGCACCCACAATTTTTGCTACTGCTATACAGTGCCATTGTCTCACTGGGAATTCAAAGAATATATGGGGGTTATGTGCACCCACAATTTTTAATACTGGTATACAGTGCCATTGTCTGACTGGGAATTCAAAGAATATATGGGGGTTACGTGCACCCACAATTTTTAATACTGCTATACAGTTCCATTGTCTCACTGGGAATTCAAAGAATATATGGGGGTTATGTGCACCCACAATTTTTAATACTGGTATACAGTGCCATTGTCTGACTGGGAATTCAAAGAATATATGGGGGTTATGTGCACCCACAATTTTTAATACTGGTATATAGTGCCATTGTCTGACTGGGAATTCAAAGAATATATGGGGGTTACGTGCACCCACAATTTTTAATACTGCTATACAGTTCCATTGTCTCACTGGGAATTCAAAGAATATATGGGGGTTATGTGCACCCACAATTTTTAATACTGGTATACAGTGCCATTGTCTGACTGGGAATTCAAAGAATATATTGGGGTGACGTGCACCCACAATTTTTGCTACTGCTATACAGTGCCATTGTCTCACTGGGAATTCAAAGAATATATGGGGGTTATGTGCACCCACAATTTTTAATACTGGTATACAGTGCCATTGTCTGACTGGGAATTCAAAGAATATATGGGGGTTACGTGCACCCACAATTTTTAATACTGCTATACAGTTCCATTGTCTCACTGGGAATTCAAAGAATATATGGGGGTTATGTGCACCCACAATTTTTAATACTGGTATACAGTGCCATTGTCTGACTGGGAATTCAAAGAATATATGGGGGTTACGTGCACCCACAATTTTTAATACTGCTATACAGTTCCATTGTCTCACTGGGAATTCAAAGAATATATGGGGGTTATGTGCACCCACAATTTTTACTACTGGTATACAGTGCCATTGTCTGACTGGGAATTCAAAGAATATATTGGGGTGACGTGCACCCACAATTTTTGCTACTGCTATACAGTGCCATTGTCTCACTGGGAATTCAAAGAATATATGGGGGTTATGTGCACCCACAATTTTTACTACTGGTATACAGTGCCATTGTCTGACTGGGAATTCAAAGAATATATGGGGGTTATGTGCACCCACAATTTTTAATACTGGTATATAGTGCCATTGTCTGACTGGGAATTCAAAGAATATATGGGGGTTACGTGCACCCACAATTTTTACTACTGGTATACAGTGCCATTGTCTGACTGGGAATTCAAAGAATATATTGGGGTGACGTGCACCCACAATTTTTGCTACTGCTATACAGTGCCATTGTCTCACTGGGAATTCAAAGAATATATGGGGGTTATGTGCACCCACAATTTTTACTACTGGTATACAGTGCCATTGTCTGACTGGGAATTCAAAGAATATATGGGGGTTATGTGCACCCACAATTTTTAATACTGGTATACAGTGCCATTGTCTCACTGGGAATTCCACAAATAATTTGGGGATTCATTCACCCTACATCTCAGGCTCTTGCCATATTCACCCAGGTTGTCAGTGCTGCACCAGCTCGTTCCCAGACAGCTCGGCCCGAAAAACACGTTACCTATATAGAGGATTTGGACAATGAAGACAACATGTTCTAAATCTAATGTCTGCACCTTCTCCAGAATTAAAATAAAGGCAGCGTTTAACTTTCAAATAGCACTGCACAAAGGAAGAGCTTATCAGCTTGTCTCATGACATGCTACTGAAAAGTTTCATTTGTGTATCTTAATGTAAATATAGTTGTATAAGCTTTTTGGGTTTTAGGCACTGCCAAGTTATTTATTACCACCCGCTCCCTTATAATGATGATGACGCCAAAGTCACTGTGGGTGTTCAGAGCTCACAGCTTTGGGTGACATTTGTCTTGCTCTCTGTCAGTACCAGCTGTCTTTTTGGATACCGTAAAGTTATGTTGACTTTATTAACAGCTATAGAAGCTTTAGCCAGGTTGTGACGGTGTGTAACCCTAACAACACTAAGTGGGATACACATTAATAGTCAGTCTATGTACGCTAAACGTATCACTGAAGTAATTTTTTTTCCCTCTCCCCTAATATAAGAAAGGAACAGACATTAGACCTAGACCGGGGTTCGAGGCTTGAAAAAATCCAGTATTATTTGTTCTTCATGATGTGAAATATGTGTTGAAAAGCAACCCAAGATGAAGTCAGCCATGTGTGCCAGTGTGTTACTTGGCATGCCTTTGCTGGCCCCAACTGTAAGGGTCACTCTCCATTTCCTCCATTTTCCACTCCCCTTCACACCATTTGTGGTGAAGCAATGGGATGCACTGAAGTGCACCCTCTAGCCTCGTGTGGGATAGGGACATCAGATGCCACTCCAACCCCCTCGTCTTCCTCCGCCAGCCAACGGTGCGAAGATGAGAGGAGTGTGCTCTGAATGTTTTCTGCCTAGCAGAGGCTAGTTCTCACTTACGAAAATGGCCCCACTTTGACCTGTATATCAGGCACAATGGTGTAGGTTTCAAAGAAACATGGCACCAACAAGTTGGAAAACGTGGGCCATGCGTGGACCGTGTTTGAGTCTGGCAAGCTCCAGATCTGCTACCAGGTTCCAGCCATTATCACAGGCGCAAAAATGCCAGGCCCCAGGTGTAGCAGGGAAAAAAAAATGCCATCTCAGCCAGGATGGCATCCCTGACCTCGGAGGCACTGTGCTGTCTGTCCCCCAAGCTGATCAGTTTCAGCACGGCCTACTGACATCTCCCCATGCCAGTGTTACAGTGTTTTCCGCTAGTAGCTGGGGTGGAGGTTGCAGCTTCGTAGGGTTTCAGTCTACTCCTGCCATGAATTTTGGCCTGGGAGAGGAGATAGGCCACCCCAGTTTGCACCCGGGGAACAGACTCCACCACATTCACCCTGCCTGTCATTAAAGATAAGCACTGCAGCATCCCTGACCACAGGCGCTTGTCCATGTGTCGGTGGTCAAGTGGACCTTGCAGCAAAGCGCAGAGCTCTGGGCCCGACTGATGTTATGGGACACATGCAGGCGCAAGGCAGAGACAGCACACCAAGAGAAGTAGTAACGGCTAGGCCCAGCATAGGGAGGTGCCCCAGCTGCCATCTGCTGACGGAAGGCCTGGGTCTCCAGAAGCATAAACAAACACCAACATCTCCAGGGCCAGCAGTTTATCGATGAGGCTGTTACAGGCTTGGGCATGGGGGTGGGTTGTATTGTACTTCTGCCTGCAATGAAAAGCTTGGGAAATGTGGAGTGGCTGGGAAGAGGCGCATGATGGTGCAGGCCAAAAGGGCGCATGAGGGTGAACTCCCCAATGTGTCAGAGATAGGTGTGTAGGTGTCCTTGCATCATATACTTGCACCATATTTGGCTTTGGAAGTTAATTTTGTGCCAAAAAGTGGTTAAGACAGCGATCCCTCAGCTACTCCCGTTACACTGTCTATTGAAGTTACCATCTGTGGAAGTGGACCACCATTTCTAAGATCCCAAAGGAAGCAGGCAAGAGATGTGCAGTTCAGAAAAAAAGATGAGAAAATAAGTTTAGGCTGTAGAGCACAGAGGGATCGGAGAGGACAGAGCTGGTGTCGGCCAGGTATTCCCACAACATGCGCCTATACTTGTCCCTCCTGGTGACACTAGGCCCCTGAGTGGCAGTAATTTGTCCAGGGGGGCCATTAACGTGTTCCAGACCTAGGAATAAGTCTTCCAACAGGGTAGAGTTTTGCATGCCTTTGCTTCTACCCACTGTTTTTGCTGCTTAGCTTCCCTCCACATCTACTCTGCTTTCACCCCTAAACATCACCCCAGTTTATGCCTTTGCTTCTACCCAGGTTTTTTGTTGATTTAGCTTCCCTCTACATCTACACTGCTTTAGCCCCTAGACATCACCCCTGTCCATGTGGGGTCGGTGGCCTCGTCATCCACCAACTCCTCTTCCAATTGCGCACTGCCCCCTTACTGCAAACCGCACATGACCACAGCTTGCCTTGATGGCAACTGTGTCTCATGATCCCCACTTAGGTCCAGACAAGTCGGTGGCGGGTCCAAAACCCCAAAATTGGAAGGAAATGGCAGATGCTGCAGTATTTCTAACACCTGTTCCTGGTGCTCGGGCCTGGTCTGTGTTGTACCCTGCACCCTGCTTAACGCATCTGCCATATCCGAAGTTGTGCTGAGCGCATGCTAATGTTTCGTGTCCAGTGCAATGGATGGGATGGGATTTCACATAAGTCTGCCACCCATGGCCACTCATGGTTGAGCAACTGAGGGAGTTGACTTTGACGAACCCGAGGGTTTTGGAGTTGGAACTACATCAAAGGTCTGTGCTGCTCACACACTCTGCTCAACACATGATATGTTTAGTGCCAGCAGTGTGGAGACGTCGCACAACAGCCGTTGTTCCAGCAGGTACAGGCGTTGTAGGAGTGCATAGAGGCTAGCAGCGGCAACTATACACTTTAAAAACTATCCGCACAAGCGCCACACTTTCACCAGTAGCTCAGGAACATTGGGGTACCTTTTTCAAAAGATTAGCAGCAATGAGTTAAAAACGTGGCCCAGGCATGGAATATGTTGCAGGCTGCCAAGCTACAGAGCCAATCCCAGGTTACGGCCATTATCACACATGACAACATGCCTGGGCCCAGGTGCAGTGGCAAAAACCACATTGCCGTCTCATCGAGGATGGCATGACTCACTTTGTAGGCAGTGTGCTGTCTGGCCCCCAAGCTGATGAGCTTCAGCACGGCCCGCTGACGTCTCCCCACACCAGTGTTGCAGCGTTTCCAGCTCGTAGCTGGGGTCAATTTAACAGCGGAGGAGGGTGGTGTTTCAGCCCTCCTCCCAGGAATGTTGTGTGGGGAGACAAGTCAGGCCACCACATTTTGCGACCCGGTCCACGCCTCAACTACATTCAACCACTGTGCCCAAATTGAAAGGTAGCGTCCCTGTCCGCATGCACTTGTCCATTCGTAACTGGTCACATGGAACTTTAGGGCTAAGCGCTGAATTTAGGGACCGCCTCATGTTTGGGGGAAAGTGCTGGTGTGGACGGCACAGTGCGGTGGCGCAGTAGACACTCTGCCCAAAAAGGGCAGAGTGTCCCCCAGCCGGGATTCCAACATCTCCTGGGCCAGATTTCTTGAGATGAGGCCGTTGAAGCCTTGGGCATGTGGGTGGGTTGCGCTGTACTTTAGCATGAAATGAAAGGCTTGGGAGATGGGGAGTTGCTGGGAAGAGGCGCATGATGGCGCGGGCAAAAGGAGAAATGGCAGGAAAAGGTGAGGATAAGGGTGAACTCCCCAAAGTGTCAGAGGCAGATGTGGAGGTGTTCTGGCTCCTGGTCTGGACTGCAGCGCCAGCCCTGTCAACAGTGGAAGAGGCAGTGGCCGCCAGGCCAAACGACGATTATCCTGCGCTTGCTCTCACCCACTGAGCCCAGGGCTTGCCTTCCAAATGATGGCACCCGCAAGAGGTGGTGAGATTCCTCTCCGCAGATCTCCAAACCATCTTGGACTTGCAAATTGCACTAAATTTGTCATGTAACTGACATGTATATGATGAGTCTATCCATTGTCTGTTCATTTTGGTGAAAGTCAGCCTGTCAGCTGACAGACAGCTGTGCTTGTCAGTGATGATGTCACCGGCTGCTTGTACCCCCAGTTTTTGCTGCTTAGCTTGCCTCCACATCCACACTGCTTTTGCCCCTACACATCACCCCTATCCATGCCTGTGCCTCTAGCCATAAGTCTGCCACCCATGGAAACTCATGGTGCAGAAAGTGAGGGAGCTGACTCTGAGGAACCCTTGGGTTTTGTAGCTGGTACTCCATCAAAGGTCTCTGCTGCTCACACACCCTGCTGAACATACGGTATCTAGGGTTAGAGCGTGTGGTGACCTCGCACAACAGTAGGTGCTTCAGGCAGATGTAGGCCTTGCTGGAGTGTATTGCGGCTAGCTCCAGGTACTGTAGACTTGGGAAAGTGGGTGTCCAAGTGCCGCACTTTCACCCTTAGCTCAGCTAATTTGGGGTATGTTTTTAAAAATCATTGCACCACTACATTGAACATGTGGGCCAGGCATGGAACGTGTTGGAGGCTGGCAAGCTCCAGAGCCCTCCAACAAGCTAAAAAACCTGGCCCCAGGGGCAGCGGGGATAAACAAATTGCCATCTCATCCAGGATGGCATCCCTGACCTCAGAGGCAGTGTGCTGTCCGTCTCCCAAGCTGATGAGCTTCAGCCCAGCCTGCTGACGTCTCCCCACACCAGTGTTGCAGCGTTTTCAGCTCGTAGCTGGGGTAAATCTAACAGCGGAGGAGGAGGAGGGTGGTGTTTCAGCCCTCCTCCCAGGAATGTTTTGTGGGGAAACAAGTCAGGAAAATTCTTGAAACGGGAGAGTTTTGCATCTTTGCCCTTGCTGCCTATGGACATCCCTTTGCCTCTAGCCACCATTTTCCCTGCTTTGCTTGCCTCCACATCCACACTGCTTTTGCCCCTAGACATCACCCCAGTCCATGCCTTAGCTTGTACCCCCAGTTTTTCCTGCTTAGCTTGCCTCCACATCCACACTGCTTTTGCCCCTAGACATCACCCCAGTCCATGCCTTAGCTTGTACCCCCAGTTTTTCCTGCTTAGCTTGCCTCCACATCCACACTGCTTTTGCCCCTAGACATCACCCCAGTCCATGCCTTAGCTTGTACCCCCAGTTTTTCCTGCTTAGCTTGCCTCCACATCCACACTGCTTTTGCCCCTAGACATCACCCCAGTCCATGCCTTAGCTTGTATCCCCAGTTTTTCCTGCTTAGCTTGCCTCCACATCCACACTGCTTTTGCCCCTAGACATCACCCCAGTCCATGCCTTAGCTTGTACCCCCAGTTTTTCCTGCTTAGCTTGCCTCCACATCCACACTGCTTTTGCCCCTAGACATCATCCCTATCCATGCCTCTTCCCCTAGCCATAACTCTGCCACCCCTGGAAACTCATGGTGCAGAAACTTTGGTTGCTGACTTTGAGGAACCCTTGGGTTTTGTAGATGGAACTCCATCAAAGGTCTGTGCAGCTCACACACCCTGCTCAAGATATGGTATTGTAGGGTTTCAGCGTGTGTGAATGACGGACAACAGCCTGTGTTTGGACAGATGTAGGCCTTGCTAGAGTGTTTTTAGGCTAGCAGCGACTCCTGTGCACTTGCAAAAGTGGGCGCACAAGCGCCGCATTTTCAACAGTAGCTTCGGTACATTTGGGTATGTTTTTAAAAAACTTTGCACCACTAGGTTAGACGTGGGCCAAACATGGAACGTGTTGGAGGCTGGCAAGCTCCAGAGCCGCTACCAGGTTCCAGCCATTATCACAGGCGTAAAAATGCCAGGCCCCAGGTGTAGCAGGGAAAAAAAAATGCCATCTCAGCCAGGATGGCATCCCTGACCTCGGAGGCACTGTGCTGTCTGTCCCCCAAGCTGATGAGCTTCAGCACCGCCTGCTGACGTCTCCCCACACCAGTGTTTTAGCGTTTGCCGCTAGTAGCTGTGGTGGAGGTTGCAGCGTCGTAGGGTTTCAGTCTACTCCTGCCATGAATTTTGGCCTGGGAGAGGAGATAGGCCACCCCAGTTTGCACCCGGGGAACAGACTCCACCACATTCACCCTGCCTGTCATTAAAGATAAGCACTGCAGCATCCCTGACCACAGGCGCTTGTCCAAGTGTCGGTGGTCAAGTGGACCTTGCAGCAAAGCGCGGAACTAAGGGCCCACCTGATGTTGAGTGACACGTGCTGGTGCAAGGCGGGGACGCCACACCGGGAGAAGTTGAGACGGCTAGGGACGGCATAGTGAGGTGCCACAGTTGCCATCAGGTCCGGGAAGGCGGGAGTTTCAACAAGCCGGAACGCCAACCTCTCCTGGGCCAGCAGTTTAGCGATGTTGGCGTTCTAGGCTTGCGTGGGTGGGTGGTTAGCGGTGTATTTCTGCCAGCGCTCCAATGTCTGAGAGATGGTGGGTTGTTGTAAAGAAGCGCCTGATGGTGCCTTTGATGGTGCAGGAGAAGGAGATAAGACAGAAACAGGGGAGGATGAGGGAGAAGTCAACAAAGTGGCGGAGGCAGATGAAGTGATGTCCTGGCTCGTCCTCTGGAGTGCATCGCCAGCACTGTGAGCAGAGGCAGTGGCATGAACGGCGGGCGACGTTTGTCCTGCCGTTGCTGCCTGCCACTGATTCCATTGCTTGGATTCCAAATGACGGTGCATTGAAGTGGTGGACAGGTTGCTCTTCTCAGGGCCCCTACTCGATTTCGAGAGGCAAATTGTGTAGACGACACTATATCTGTCCTCGGCGCATTCCTTGAAAAAACTCTACACCTTCAAGAAACGTGCCCTCGATGGGGGAGTTTTTCTGGGCTGGGTACAAAAGGGAACATCTTCGGACATTCCGGGTCTGGCCTGGCTTCGGCAAAGCAGCTGACCTCTGCCTCTGGACATGTCTCTGCCTCTAGCTACCCTTTTTGGTGCTGCACCTGCCTCAACATCCACACTACTTTCCCAGCTTGACATCTGCCTTGTCCAGGTGGGGTCGGTGTCCTCGTCGTCCACCACCTCCTCTTCCAACTCCTGTCTCGCCTCCTCCTCCTGCACAATGCGCATGTCAACTGGCTGCCCTGACAGCAACTGCGTCTCATCGTCGTCGATGAGGGTGGGTTGCTGGTCATCCGCCACCAAATCGACCGGAGATGGAATGGAGGAGACTCTAGTGTTTGAGCATCTGGACACAGATACTCGTCTGTTAGGTCCGTGGAATCGCGAAATGGAGGGGCAGGTTGCGGTACAGTCAAAGGAAGGGAGAACAGCTCTGGGGAGCAGGGACAGTTGGGGTTATTGTTCTGAGAAGATTGGGAATTTTGGGTGGAAGGAGGACAAGACTGTTGGGTAAGAGGAGGTAGAGGCTGACTGGCTGGTGGACAATGTGCTTTAAGCGTTATCCGACAGCCATTGCAAGACCTGTTCCTGGTTCTCGGGCCTACTAATCTTTGTACCATTCAGCCTAGTTAATGTGGAACTTTTGTGCAAAGCGCAGAACTTAGGGCCCGCCTGATGTTAAGGGACACACGCTGGTACAAGGCTCAACTCACCCTAAGTGCCAAAAACACTGCTGGTGCAAGGCTCTACTCATGCCAAGGGCCTCAATCTCTGCTGGTAGCTCAGCTTAAGGTCATGTAACTTTGTTTGGAAGGGCTCATGTTAAGGGCTAGAAAAGTGAATTTTGGAAGGTCTTACCACATCACACACACACACACACACACACACACACACACACACACACACACACACACACACACTCAAAATGACAGTTAAGGGTGAGGGCTTTTGGAATTCCCATTGCCTATTCCATTTGTGGTTGTCATGGGGAACGTGATTTAAAGGGGTGGTTGTTACTGTTTGTTGAGCTTAAATTGGGGTTTGTGTCCATCCATTTGGGGAGTAAAGAAGGTTTCCAGGTATTTTCCCACTTTGATAGAGGTTTTTTTGAATGTGGAAAGTGTGTAGTTGTTAGGCAGTGATGTTGGGGTAATAGAGGGTCTTTGGTGTGTTAGATGCCCCCAGGCATGCTTCCCCTGCTGTCCCAGTGTCATTCCAGAGGTGTTGGCATCATTTCCTGGGGTGTCATAGTGGACTTGGTGACCCTCCAGACACGGATTTGGGTTTCCCCCTTAACGAGTATCTGTTCCCCATAGACTATAATGGGGTTCGAAACCCGTTCGAACACACGAACATTGAGCGGCTGTTCGAATCGAATTTCGAACCTCGAACATTTTAGTGTTCGCTCATCTCTAGTAAGTAACAGTGTTTTTTTTATGTTTGTATCCCCCCAGGTCTCTGATTATTATACTTTGAGGTCTGAAAAGACCCCAGAGTATAATAATTATTCATGGGTGTTCATTTTGGGGTATAATAGTGTGTGCAGTGGCCACTATGGAGCATAATACTGTGTACTGGGCCACTATGGGAAATAATACTGTGTACTGGGGCCACTATGGGGCATCATACTGTGTGCAGGGGCCACTATGTGGCATAATACTGTGCGCAGGGGCCACTATGGGGCATAATACTGTGCGCAGGGGCCACTATGTAGAATAATACTGGGTGCTGGGGACACTATGTGGCATAGTACTGTGTACTGGGGCCACTATGGGATATAATACTGTGTGCAGGGGTGACTATGGGGCATAATATTGTGTGCAGGGGCCATTATGGGGCATAATAGAGTGCGCAGGAATGCGACGGGGGGGGGGGGGGGGTGTCAGTCGGTCGAGGTCTTCGGTGTCAGTCAGGAAGGGGGGGCCCCATGTCAAAAGTTCACCACAGGGCCCCGCCGTTCCTAGTTATGCCGCTGACCACAACCATGGAATAGGAGAATAAATACCTGGACAGTGGTTTCCATTGAATATAATAGGGAGGTGAAGACATTTAATTCACTTATTTATCTAAGAAGTAATGCATATTGGGATGCAATTCCCTTTTACAAGCTAAAGAGATTATATGGATATGATTATGTTATAGTATATGTCAATGTATATAAAGTCACTATTGTTATTCATGGCTATTTGATATATGTTCTGCTCTTATTAGAGCTGTAAAAGGATCTGTTTAAGAATATCTACTTAAATTTAAAGTATCAAAGACTGACCCTTAGAACTAAAACTGCCACATGTTGAAAGGCATCTACTAGGGTTTCATTTTTAATACTTCAAAAATGAATATCCTGCTAACAATACATAGCAGAGGCTTTTTAAAAATCTCAGTGATGAAAGGTTGTCAGAGTGTTTCTGCCAACTATGTGCATGGATCAAGGATTAGGCTACCGCAGGTCATATTTATTATGAGAATGCCATCCGTATGGGTCAATATGGTTACAACTGATTAACCATGGCATTCTACTACAGCCACTATTTAATGATTGGTCAAAAAGTAAATTTCACAGTGTTAAAATATGGGAACTTATCGAGCCATGGATAAAGAGATGGGGATAACAAAAACAATACATAGTCGCTTGAAGACAAAGACATGGATCCACCTGAGAGGTCACATTGTTATACTCTAAAAGAATTCATTAGTTATGGCTCTTGTCAATTGTATGAAGGTCATTCACAGTTCTGAAGGAACATTTCATCATGCAATGCCAAGGATTTAAAAGTTCCCAAATTATGTCAAATACAAACCATTCAAACTATTCCATCTCTTAGATATGTGACCAATTTATGAACAAAGTAAGACAAAGCCAGACTAAGAAAACTAGGAATTGATTCTATGGCAAATAGCAAAGTTGCAGATGACATAATGTGTGTGATACAACATCTCTTTTTCATTGGGTTATGTGCAAGGCTATTTGGTTATGAGAAAGCTAATAAAATAGTTATCTGTCATCGAGCCAAAAGTACTGTGTGTGAACCCTCATTATAATAAATGGATTCTGCCATTGCAGACACTTCTTAAGACCAGGACCCATGTGGTGTAAATGCTACGGTTTGGCCACAGAAAACAATGTGGCATTTTACAGTCCATGCAAGTTGAATCCCATCCACACATTGCGCAGTTGCAGCTTTGGAAATTGTAGCATGTCAATTATACTTATGGAAAATCCACTGGTCTCCTTATAAGTATTATTGAAGCAGAACGTCCACAGAGGATTCCTGTGAAAAGCGTTTTTTTGCTGCGGCCTGCTACGTGGGGCCTTAACCTAAAAGAGGCTCAGAATCAAGCACATGGTCATGCAATAGCCATAAACAAACATTAGCCACACATTTCCAATTATGCAGCCTGTCAAGTTTACATTCCTATATCTACCATCACATATAGAATGCTTCCTAATTAGAGATGAGCGAGTAGTGTTCGATCGAGTAGGTGTTTGATCGAATACTACGGTATTCGAAATACTCGAACTTGATCGAACACTACTAGTTGTTCGAAGTTTAAGGTTCGATGCAGAACCAGTGTTGATTGGCAGAATGCTATACATTCTGCCAATCAACGCTGGCTCTTCTCTTACCTTTAGAAGTCTTTTCTGTGCAGCATCCCCACAGCGTCTTCCGGCTGGAATTCACTCTGCCTAGGCATCCGGCCTAGGCAGATCCGACTGCGCATGCACGGGCATGCCCTCGCATGTGCAGTCGGCTCTGCTCAGGCTCCGATGCCTAGGCAGAGTGAATTCCAGCCGGAAGAAGACGCGGTTACGCTGCGCCGGGAGAAGACTTCAAGGAGGATCCAGCCTGACCGTCACTCGTGGACTTGGTAATTATAATTTTATCGAATTTTGCCTACCCCTGAAACGAGCATTTCCCCCCCATAGACTATAATGGGGTTTGAAATCCGTTCGATCAGCCGAACAATGTGCGGCTGTTCGAATCGGATTTCGAACCTCGGACATTTTAGTGTTCGCTCATCTCTATTCCTAATATGTAGCATACCTGTAATATTTTGTGTAGAAGTAATTACTGTTAATTCTGAAACCTTTAGTTTAAATGACATAGTAAATAATTTTCTAAAATATCATTGTATCGTGATAGTGGTTTGGGGATAGATTTTCTTTCTCTATCTTATGCCAATGCTACTACTTATTAACTTTTCTGGACTTGATCCTTGCAGTTACACATAGGGCACTTCACACTTTAGTGAAAGTCATCTTAGAAATTGAGGTTTACTGCAACAAAAGGTGGGCTAACACCATAATAATGCTTCTTTCCTTTACAAAAATGCTCAATATGAGCAGGATGTGTGTGATTGTTCACATAGCTTGGCCATATTGTATATATTTGGGGCCACTCCCATCATGAGTTACCTCTTTTCTATCCTTTGATTGTTGGATACATTTGAAACAAAAAAACAAAACATATGTATACACATTCTCAGTGGATCCATTCAGCTTAGTATAAAAAGGTCCAAGAAGATTCACTTTTGGCAATTTTTTCCTGGTATCTGTTTTTTTATGTTTTGGAAAAGTTTTCAAGTAAAGTCTCATAAAACAATGTAAAATGAAGTTCTGCCCCAAGTAATGTGTAATGTGTCTGCCACCACTGTTTGGACACAATCTTAAACACATCTTAAGATTTAAGTGAAGAGCTCTATCTTGCACATATGGTGGTCATGCCCCAAATTGGTCCCTTTCTGGTCGGAAGTTGAACGGGTCTTACGTACTATAGTTGGTGCTTCATTTAAGCTTATCCCTGCACAGATCACATTAGGCTTACTGGGTAGCCACGAGAATTCTCTCAAGAAAAGTTTAGTGGCTCATATGATCTATGCTGCCAAACTACTAATTCCGCTCAAGTGGTTGCAACCTAACCCCCTTCAATAGCTGATTGGTTTTCAAAGGTTAACGAAATATGCAGATTTGAAGAAATCACGAGCTGGTGTTCCCACTCTAGTGAAAAGTACCTTAAAATCTGTTCCCCATGGTTACACTACAAACACTCCAGTTCTCTCTAACTCAATTGAAAGGCCTCATTGCTCCTGTCTAACCTCACTTCATTGTACTTGCACTTATCTCCCCCCCACTCCTTCCCTCCATTTCTCCCCCGTTTTATTTATATGTTATAAAATTATCAATTCTACCCGTTGTGCGTGAGGTACACACCCTCACCCACTGCAGTTATTTTTTTGTTCTCATGATGTCTGCTTTGTATTAAGTTCATGTAACTGCCTCTTATAAATAAATAATTGATTTAAAAAAAAATAAAATAAAAGATTTAAGTGAAGAAATGTTTAAGTGGTCACTAACTGTTCGGATGTGTTTCTGGACCAAAATGTAATGTACTTTAATTAAAAATACAACTGCTTTCTCTCTGAAAAAAAAAACCCTTTCTCAAGTTCCTGCCATTAGATGTCTTCCTTCTAGCTAATTTACTGTTCACTACTTTGTTGCTAAGTAAGTCCGTCCTTAGTTACATTCAATTCCATCTTGTAGTGAGTGAAGGAGCGGTCCTTTTCTCTCTTTGCACAGTAAATGGAGGTGATTCTGTTCACAAGCTGTCTACCAACTCTAAGACTGAGGATTCTACAAATCTTACAGCTTACAATGTAAGAAAATACTTCTATGTACTTGTATCTGCTTCTGGTTGCTTGTGGGATTACAGACAGGAGCTTTATTGACTGTTCTCATTGATTGATTTTTATCTTGTGTATTCTCTGATTGGTTTCTTGTATTTGCTTTGTATCTACAGTCCAGTGTTCCTGGATCTTCTATATTATGGTCACTTGGGCTTTCCTCAGGTATTTGTTTGCAATTGTATAATTACTCCTGTCAGTATGGGAAAACAGTATTAGCAGTGGATAGTGGAGGGGGCACAATGATTCTTATTTTACACATCCACAGCCTGACACAAAAATATAAAAGGTGTTTCAGCCATGATGTGATTTCTTGCAGCAGAAAAACTGATTGGACACCATGTATGAAGACTTATACAGTCATAGATCACACTGCCCAGCTAGAGCTTGCACGTATTTTGTCTTTTCTTGAAAACTCAGGTATCCTTTAAGAATGATAAAGGCTGCATGCACATAGCAGATCAATCTGCAGAAGAGTTTACAGCATCTCAAAATATCTCTGCAGCTCCATACTTTGGAACTCTGTGCATCGTGCCATTGTGTGGTGCTTTGTACAGCACCAAAATACTGAGCTACTGTCTTATCACCTAGGATGAACACTCCTACAAGAGATTAGCTTATTACAGTAATACTTACAGTGAAGCATGAAATTGGTATTTAACTGGAGGCCCATGAAGATACTGTAAGGCCTTGTATACTTTTATGAATGTTTTATTATATTTTCATACAACTTGATCATTGTAAGGATTTAAAAGATTGAGATTGTACAGCTATATTTCTCAGTTGTAGCCTTTCTTACCTATAAACTTTGTCTTATATATGTAAATAATAGCACTTTACATATAAAGCATTTGCATATTTCAAGACTAGAACTTCAAAAGGAATGTAAAGTAAAATGATAGGGGCTTTGTAATGCATTTATACACCGAAAAGAAGACTCCTTAGGTAATTGAATGCACATTCTTGGAAAGCATGTTTAAGACAATTACCTTTACCTGATGGAATCTTTTGATACTTCCCTATCAAGAAAGAAAGAGCGGGGAGCAGGAAGTTCACTAATGCTAACCAGTTCCATTATTCAGGGTCCAACATGCTGCGATTCATTTTCAGACGTTCAGACATGGCTTTAAACAGGTTTAAGGACATCTAATGCACTTACCATGTGTTGTTATTAGTAAGCAATCTTATAAAACACTTTAGACACTCATGAAAGAATGTTAAGTATACGAAGGGGAGTCTGTTAAACAATGGGAAGGGTTCCAAGGTCTTAAAATTTAGCCTGACAAGCACATCCAGCATACACAGAAGTTGTACTGTACATTTTATTTTATAAAGGTCCCTGGAACGAAGCTGACATGGTGAAGACTTCTTCAATGATAAGCCATTTAGCATTTAAGGTACAATATAGGAAACCTATAGAAAAAAACTGAAAATCTCCTGCTATGAGGACTTGGCAAAGACATGTATTACTTGCATTATTGCCATCTTTAATAAATAAATTTAAAAAACAAAAAAACAACAACAACAGATTGTATGTGTGACTGACTAGTGGTGCTTGCAGTACTTTTTTATCCGAAACATTATAGTCTATGGGGTCTGTGTGGTTTCTTTGCTCACCACTTTTTAATGCATTCCTATTCTGTTCAGAGATACCCAAGCAGACTCTCCGAACGGAATACCGAATGCAGATGTGAACCAGACCTATGGCCCCACATAGCAGGCCACATCAAAAAAGCACTGCAGGAAAGACTGCAGCAGCAACACCTTTTGGTTTTTCCGTATGGTGTTTTTCAGAGAAAGTCCAAAAGAGTTTTCCTCTTCAGACTATCTGCCTCAGTTACACATATAGGGAACCTGCCAGTGTTTCTGTGGGTATAATTGACATGCTGCGATTTCCAAAATTTGGAAATCGCATTTCTGCTGAACATATTTTTCTGAAATGTGTGGATGAGATTCGCTAAAATCCCATCTACATTGCAGGAACTGCATAACTACAGAGTTTATGCCATGTGGAGCTCCGACATTAGGATGGTTCCAGTTTTAGAGTGGATTATATAGTTGGGGAAATGCTAAATATTAGTCAGGAAGCTAAAATATTTGATCTTCTATAAAGACAACATTTCACTACTATATGTAAAGTTCTACAGTACCAGTTTGATCAACAGACGTCCCTGCCATAATGTCTGAATAAAGTCACCATAGGTCTTCATATCACCTAAAAGATCAGAATTCACTTGTGTAAAGGAAGTTTTGAAAGTGCGAAATTTAGTAAAATGTAGAGATGAGCGAACAGCGTTCTATCGAGTACTTGTCTGATCGGACATCACGCTATTCGCCATGTTCGATTCGATGCAAACACCACGTGGCAAACGCACTTATAATTCGATTCCCCTCCCACCTTCCCTGGCACTTTTTCTGCACCAATAACAGCGCAGGGGAGGTGGGACAGGAACTACGACAACAGAGGCATTGAAAAAAATTAGGAAAAATTCATTGGCTGCCAAGGACATGTGACCTCTGATTCATAAGAACAGGCAACATTAGCTCCGATTCATTTGCGACTTACACTTAGAGACAGACATCTGCTGATGGCTAGATAGGTTTTATCTTGTGCTAGGCAAGAAATCAAAAGAAGAAGAAGAAGAACAGCTCTTTTAAGAGCTACACTGCAGGGAGACGCTCAATCCAGCTTTTTGTACCCACAAACGCCAAAGTGGGATACACAGCAATTAAGCCAGGCTATATCCGCTCAACCCAGCTTTCCACAGTGTGGAATAAACTAAGTGGGATACACTGAAATTGTCAGCCTATATACGTTTAAACCAGGTTGTAACGGTGTGTACCTCACCAAAACTAAGTGAGATACACTGAAATTGTCAGCCTATATACCCTATATACACTTAATCCGGGTTGTAAAGGTGTGTGCCCCACCAAAACTAAGTGGGATACACTAAAATTGTCAGCCTATATACTCTATATACACTTAATCCAGGTTGTAACGGTGTGTACCCCACCAAACTAAGTGGGATACACTGAAATTGTCAGCCTATATACCCTATATACGCTTAATCCAGGTTTCACCAGTGTGTACCCCCCAAAACTAATTTGGATACACATCACTTGTCAGCCTATATACCCTATATATGCTTAATCCAGGTTGTAACGGTGTGTTTTACTTATACCGGGGGTCGAAGATTGCAAAAATCCAGTATTATTTGTTCTCCAAGATGTGAAGTATGCCTTTGTCTCTTGAAAAGCAACCCAACATGAAGTCAGCCATGTGTGCCAGTCTGTTACTTGGCATGACTTCGCTGCCCCCAACTGTAAGGATCACTCTCCATTTCCTCCATTTTACACTCCCCTTCACACCATCCGTACTGAAGCAATGGGATACACTGAACTTCACCCTCAAGCCTCGGGTGGGACAGTGTCATGAAATGCCACTTCATCCCCCTCGTCTTCCTCCATCAGCCAACGGTGCGAAGATGACATGAGTGTACTCTGAATGTTTTCAGCCTAGCAGAGGCTACTTTTCAGTTAGGAAAATGGCCGCTCTTTCACCAGTATATCAGGCACAATGGTGTAGGTTTCAAAGAACTATTGCACCGACTAGTTGAAAACGTGGACCATGTGTGGACCATGTTTGAGTCTGGCAAGCTCCAGATCTGCTACCAGGTTCCGGCCATTATCACATACACAAACATGCCTGGTCCCAGGTGCGGTGGCGAAAACCACATTGCCATCGCATCAAGGATGGCATTTTTTGTTGGCAAGCTGAGGAGCTTCAGCAAGACCTGCTGTCATCTCCACACCCCAGTGCTAAAGCACGTACAGGTCACAGGTGTGAACAGGAGATAGGCCACCCCAGTTTGCACCCCGGGCCCATCCTCAACTACATTCACCTGGCCTGTCATTACAGAGAAGCAGTGTTCCTGACCGCAGGCATTTGGCCATGCGTCGGTGGTCAAGTGGAACTTACAGTAAAGCGCAGAAGTCATGGCTCGACTTATGTTACGGGACACGTGGTGGTGCTAGGCGGGGATGGCACACCAACAGAGGTAGTGACAGCTAGGGGCATCATAGCAAAGTGCCGCACCTGCCAGCAGGTCACAGAAGGCCTGAGTCTCCACAAGCCAAGACGGCAACATCTCTTGGGCCAGTTGTTTTAAGATGAGGCCGTTGAATCCTTGGGCATGTGGGTGGGTTGCACTGTAGTTTTGCCTGCGATGAAAGGCCTGGGAGATGGGGAGTTGCTGGGAAGAAGCACATGATGGTACAGGCAAAAGGAGCAGTGGCAGGAAAAGGTGAGAATGAGGATAAACTACCCAAAGTCCCCTTATATTATTTTATGTTTTTATTTAGTATGTTTTATTGTATCATCCTACAGCTCTCGTTTTTTGCACTTGAGAAAGGGCCAGTGTAAGGCCCGAAATGCGTCGTGCTATATGCTGTATTTTTAACTACCCAATAAACCCTATGTGATTGGACCCTGGTTTACCATCTTCTTAAACATACCAGTGTGCGCGGTTTTCCCTCAACGGACCTTTGGTCCCCTTTTCCTCTTCAGTATTTCCTCCGGTTCTCCGGTGATGGATTGAACTGCTGCCACTCTCACCCTAATACGATTTCAAGTGTTGTGACTGTTCACAACCTCATAAGGTGAGAGGCCATCTGGTCCACGTTAATACTTACCCCGTTTTTAATCATTTGTGTACTTTCAAATACTACACTTAGTGCGCTTGGTGTCTTTGTTTTGTTTTATATTAAACTACCCAAAGTGTCAGAGGTGGAGGTGACCTGGCTGGTGATCTGGACTGCAGCGCCAGCACTGGCATCACTGAGGATGGGTTGCTGGTGCACAAGCACAAAATTGCCAGGAAATGGCAGAGGCTCCAGTGTTTGTGCATCAGGACACACAAAGTGGTGTGGTAGCTCCTGGGATTGGTGAAGTGGTTGGACAGAGTGAGGGACAGTTAAAGGACCTGAAAACATCTCCTGGGAGGGAGGAAATGTGTGATGACTGTCCTGGGAAGATTGGGCATGTTGGGAGGAAGGTTGACCAGACTCTTGGTAAGGAAGAGGACTTGAGGTAGTGGCTGACAGGGTGGTGGATAAGGAGCTGTAAGCATTATCCACTAGCCATTGTAACACCTGTTCCTGGTGCTCAGGCCTGGTTAGTGTGGTACCATGCTTAACGCAGCTATCAAGTCAGGGATTGTGATGAGCGCATGCTAATGTTTCTTTAGCTTAAAATTTGGGTTTCTGTCCATAATATTGGGGAGGAAAGAAGGTTTCCAGGTATTTTTGAACTTTCAATAGAGGTTGTATTGAGTGTGGAAAGTGTGTAGTTGTTAGGCTGTGATAGTGGGGTAATACAGGGACTTTTGCATGTTAGATGCCCCTAGGCATGCTTCCCCTGCTGTCCCAGTTGCATTCCCGAGGTGTTGTCATCATTTGCTGAGGTGTCATAGTGGACTTGGTGACCCTCCTGAGTCGAATATTGTTTTCCCCCTAAATGAGTATTTTTTCCCCATAGACTGTAATGGGGTTTGATATTCGTTCAAACAGTTGAGTTTTGAGGGGCTACTCGAATTGAATATCGAACTTCGAACACTTCACTGTTCGCTCATCTCTAGTAAAATGCTGTCAGAATTTGTCTCACTTTGTATATATATTATATGCATTTCTGTAGAAAATGTGAGAACATATTAACCAGCCTCCTTTGTGATGTATCAACACGTCCAATTACACATATCTCTACATATTAACCAATCTTATATTTTGACATTGTCTACTATTGTAGATAAAATAGCCTGGGTAATGACAATCCTCATTGAATGTACATTATATACAGTACTATTCTCCGTTTGTATTTGAAGAGGATTTAATCACTGGAAATATTTGTGTTGTGTTAGAGTCACATCCCAATGGCCACAGCAATGTTATTACATGTAGAGTAGATAATTCATCACTCATCATAAATGGCCAACTGATTGACTTGTGAAGCCACAACAGTGGGTGAAGGCTGGAGCTGGTCATGCATCACAAGGATTGCTAGTTAATGTGACGGCCTGTTATGTTTAGAAATGGTCGGGTGTAACAGAGCGTGACTATTTCAACATCACCTGTGTGAATTCTACTTTTATAGCTGTGCAAAAGAAAAACGCTTCTTGCTATAGGACAGGAAACTTGGTTTTACAATAACTTAATTCCAGTTCACGGTATATGGTATGGTTAGATATAAACAAGTTTAACTAGAAGCTCAAGGCCAAAATGAAACACAATCGATGTTGTGTCAAACTGAAAGTTACATGTATGTCTATGGAAAAATGAATGGTAAGGAAAGGATACAAACTCAGAGTTTAACCATATATTGTACTGACACTCACTTTTACGCATTTTAAAATGTAAAATGCTCCAAAAATTTACCTTTTTTAGGGGAAAAGGTGCTCGTCTCTGGTTTTTTAAACACACATCGAAGTTATATTACAAAAAGCAAGACTTTTGTAGAAGTGTGCTATGGTGGAAAGTGATTGTGGACCAGGTAACAGGACATGTCTAGATGAGTGGTAACAGTGGTGGTAGCTGGTTAGGAGTAATAGTCACCATAACAATAATGAGTAAATGAGAGATGGTCACACCACTATTTGGGGACAGCAGTGTGTGACAATCCTCACAGATCCATACCTTATTAATTTCACAAAAGTAACCTTTTCCATGCTAGCAGTTGATAATTTAGCCCCATGTATGAGGCCACAGCAAAAAAGCGCTGAAGGAAAAACCATGGTGGCAACACATTGCGGTTTTTCCCCACAGCATTTTTCACAGAAAGACTTTCTGCTTCAATTATACCTATAGGGAAACCGCTGGCATTTCTATATGTATATGATAAGATAAGATCATCCTTAATAATTGGCATGCTACAATTTCGAAAACTGCTGAGCGTATTTTCCCACAATGTGTAGATAGGATTCACCTCTCTTACATCAGAGATAGGACAGCCATGATTACACTAGAAGGTAACACTTATTTAGATAAGTGACCCTTATGTAGATAAGTAACGCTGACCCAACGTTGCATCCACTACTAACACTAGATGATGTCACAGTTTATCTCCGTCTCTGCACAAAGCATGTCTAGAAAACTCTGCCATAGAACTGAATGAGCTGCCAGCTCTAATCTATTGCGGTCTATGGCTATAAGAGTGCTGTATAGCATATCCATAGAGTGTTTGTTAAAGAAAAGAGGATAATGCTAGGCAAAGTGGCAATCTTCATAATCATAATCATCAGATTAGAATAGTTGATATAGTTCACTTTGCAGTTTTAATAAATAAATGATATGCATTACATACATGTATACACACTAACTGTAGCAATCTCAAAGGAAACAAATTAAAGGAAATGTGTCACTAGGAAATTACTTAATTTTTTAAGTTGTAGGTTAAATATATTTTGAAAGAATTTTTGGTGACATTTCGTCAACTACACCATATAATCTGCATGTAAACCATGTAAAACGTATGCCCACTATGCCAAATACTAACACTTTTGTAGCAGAATCCTATAGCAGTCGAGAGAGTATTGTGACTATGGCCCATGATCCATCTCCAGGAGATAACAAATCACAAAATATTTTTGGCTTAGTGGCAAGAGTTGGAATTGCAAATTTTTTTTTAATTAAAAAAAAAAAAATCGAAAATAACATGGAAAATTAAAAACATCACTCAGGATCCATTCACACAGAGGAAAATGGTGAGGAATTTGGTGTGGAATTTCAGCGCTGAAAAAAAAGCCTTCCATTGACTTCAATGGGTTCCTTTTTCTGCTCGCTGAAATTCCTCACCAAATTCCTCACCATTTTCCTCTGTGTGAATGGACCCTAAAGATTCTGTAAAAGTCTGTTTAACATAAAAACATGATTTATACAATAGGTTATTTCCTGGTGACAACTAGGCATGTTTTAGAGAATACCCAGAGAAATCTCTATGCCCATAGAGAAGCTATACAGCATCCACACACATATTACCCAGATCAGATCCAGCCCCACATTTCAAATTACCATCTTTGAAACAAACAACATATCTGAGACATATTAAAACCCTAGCTTCAATAAGAGCAAGTTCACATACCGATTGCCCCATAACATAATTGTGTTCCCAACCCCTTGTTTCTTGAAAACCTGAATCCCACAGCCTACGCCGAAGACAAACCTTTCCGTGCTAAAGCATAGTAAGACGTAAAGGATAATACAAACCATAAAGTTAATTTACAACCAAATGCAAAGCACACAGTGATGTAATACAATAAGGTAATACAGAGACATTAATCAAAATGTCAACTAAAGGACTAATGATATTTCAGTCCAGACAGTATCCTTTTCAGGTAACATGTTTCTCTTTCACTGCGTTGTCACTAATAATGTAAAAACAGCTTTCAAGTTAAGCAGTAAACTGAGCAGGTATGACCCAGAGGTCACAGAGCAAATATACATATTTTATAAAAATGACCCTAATAACTGCAGCTCCAATTTCAAACCAGCACTATACTGTATATATTACATTATTTTCTATGACATGTTCT
This sequence comes from Leptodactylus fuscus, assembly GCF_031893055.1. Taxonomy (NCBI): domain Eukaryota; kingdom Metazoa; phylum Chordata; class Amphibia; order Anura; family Leptodactylidae; genus Leptodactylus; species Leptodactylus fuscus. Next base: position 112,036,792 of record NC_134269.1, on the reverse strand, counting down.
TCATTGCCTTGAAAGAAACTGGCAATTTCTGCAATCTTGTTGTATTAGCTTTGAAAATTCATTATCGGAGCAAGTCCGGGGTTCAGAGTTCAACAACCAATAGCCAGAGGTGCCATTTTTCTTCTGCTTTGTAGTTGTCTTTAAAGTATCTTTTTGCTCTGTGGCTAGTTAGGAAAGCAAATAAGAATGGGGAAGTAAATCTCCTTGGACTGTCACATTTCCTATTACCCTGTTAGCATTAGCTTTAGAAGATGTTTACACACTACATCATATGGTATGAACATGCTCAAGCACTAGGCGCTTCTTGACAGCTTATTTTATAATAGGATATATTTGTTGAGCGCTCGATTCATTCTATTCTTATTTCATGGACTTGCTTCATGCAATGTTTTTTTTTTTTTTTTCTTTCCATTTTTTTTTATCCCAAACAGTCCAGCAAATCTTCATGAAAACTTGATAGCTGCAAGCTTTGCTCCTTATTTTTCTCTTTTAAAGGGGCTCTATCAGCAAAATTATGCTAATAGAGCCCCACATATGCGTGAATAGCCTTTAAAAAGGCTATTCAGGCACAGCAAATGTTATATTAAACTCCGGTCCCATTTTTAAATAAAAGCATAAAAACATATATGCAAATCTTACCGAACGTGCACCGGGGGGCGGTGATGCATGATGCCGCGTCATCTTCGGGCATGCCTACCTCTTCTTTCTTCTTGGAAAGACGCCCTCTGGTCCCGTCTCTTCTGCCGGCTTCCTATTGGTCTTCTTCCGGGTTGAGGTCTTCAAATCCCGCACCTGCGTAGTAGCGCTTCCCTCCGGAGCACTACTGCGCAGGCTCACTTGCCAGTCCCCGTAGAACTACACGAGCGTACTGCACGCTCGCGAACTGCCATTAAGTAAAATGGCGAGAACTGTGGATTTGTATAGAGCAGACTACTACAGAATTTGAGTTTTATATATATAGCTAGATAGATTGCTTAAGGAGAAACATACAGTCCTATGAAAAAGTTTGGGCACCCCTATTAATCTTAATCGTTTTTAGTTCTAAATATTTTGGTGTTTGCAGCAGCCATTTCAGTTTGATATATCTAATAACTGATGGACACAGTAATATTTCAGGATTGAAATGAGATTTATTGTACTAACAGAAAATGTGCAATATGCATTAAACCAAAATTTGACCGGTGCAAAAGTATGGGCACCTCAACAGAAAAGTGACATTAATATTTAGTAGATCCTCCTTTTGCCTCTAGTCGCTTCCTGTAGCTTTTAATCAGTTCCTGGATTCTGGATGAAGGTATTTTGGACCATTTCTTTCTACAAAACAATTCAAGTTCAGTTAAGTTTGATGGTCGCCGAACATGGACAGCCCGCTCTCAAATGATCTGAAAACAAAGATTGTTCAACATAGTTGTTCAGGGGAAGGATACAAAACGTTGTCTCAGAGATTTAACCTGTCAGTTTCCACTGTGAGGAACATAGTAAGGAAATGGAAGACCACAGGGACAGTTCTTGTTAAGCCCAGAAGTGGCAGGCCAAGAAAAATATCAGAAAGGCAGAGAAGAAGAATGGTGAGAACAGTCAAGGACAATCCACAGACCACCTCCAAAGAGCTGCAGCATCATCTTGCTGCAGATGGTGTCACTGTGCATCGGTCAACTATACAGCGCACTTTGCACAGGGGAAGCTGTATGGGAGAGTGATGAGAAAGAAGCCGTTTCTGCAAGCACGCCACAAACAGATTCGCCTGGGGTATGCAAAAGCACATTTGGACAAGCCAGCTTCATTTTGGAAGAAGGTCCTGTGGACTGATGAAACAAAGATTGAGTTGTTTGGTCATACAAAAAGGCGTTATGCATGGCGCCCAAAAAAACAGCATTCCAAGAAAAACACTTGCTACTCACTGTAAAATTTAGTGGAGGTTCCATCATGCTTTGGGGCTGTGTGGCCAATGCCGGCACCGGGAATCTTGTTAAAGTTGAGGGATACTGGATTTCACTCAGTATCAGCAGATTCTTGAGAATAATGTTCAAGAATCAGTGACGAAGTTGAAGTTATGCCGGGGATGGATATTTCAGCAAGACAATAATCCAAAACACTGCTCCAAATCAACTCAGGCATTCATGCAGAGGAACAATTACAATGTTCTGGAATGGCCATCCCAGTCCCCAGACCTGAATATCATTGAACATCTGTGGGATGATTTGAAGCGGGCTGTCCATGCTCAGCGACCATCAAACTTAACTGAACTTGAATTGTTCTGTAAAGAGGGATGGTCCAAAATACCTTCATCCAGGATCCAGGAACTGATTAAAAGCTACAGGAAGCGACTAGAGGCTGTTATCTTTGCAAAAGGAGAATCTATTGAATATTAATGTCACTTTTCTTTTGAGGTGCCCATACTTTTGCACCGGTCAAATTTTGGTTTAATGCATATTGCACATTTTCTGTTAGTACAATAAACCTCATTTCAATCCTGAAATATTACTGTGTCCATCGGTTATTAGATATATCAAACTGAAATGGCTGCTGAAAACACCAAAATATTTAGTACTAAAAATGATTAAGATTAATAGGGGTGCCCAAACTTTTTCATAGGACTGTATACAGCCATAGGCAGCGGTGATAACAAATACAGGAACTATCCATTTTGATGCGTGGATGTTGATGGTTTAATGTTGTAGCTGAGATAGTCATCAGAATGTTCTGTCTTCTAATCAGTTTCCTTCAATCATCATCCTTCTCGCTTCCATACAAGCACACAACCTCTGTACGGCATCTACATATCATCCTATCAGCAAACCTTTCAGTAATTAGTTCTGATATCATCGTCCGAGCTGATGTCAAAGCTCCCTTATGTCTCCACTACATCAATGTGTGTTGAAATCTACGTGTTGAGACCTGAATAGCTCCTTTATACGTGCCCGCTGAATGGAACCAATAAGTGTCATAGTACTACAAAACTATGTCCGTGAAGGCACAATAGGACTTTTCAGCAGTCCTGTCTACCTGTGATGTGTTTCTTTTTCTCAGCAACATCAGCTTCCTGCTATCGCTTTCACAGTCAAATACATTCAACCTGACAATTCCAAAGAAAACTTTCTTCTCCATTTTCTTACTGATACCTCACAGAAACTTTCTACTTGACATTTTCTTTCTGGTACTTGGATAATTATCAAGTCAACACTAGAGATGAGCGAACACTAAAATGTTCGAGGTTCGAAATTCGATTCGAACAACCGCTCAATGTTCGTGTGTTCGAACGGGTTTCGAACCCCATTATAGTCTATGGGGAACAGATACTCGTTAAGGGGGAAACCCAAATCCGTGTCTGGAGGGTCACCAAGTCCACTATGACACCCCAGGAAATGATGCCAACACCTCTGGAATGACACTGGGACAGCAGGGGAAGCATGTCTGGGGGCATCTAACACACCAAAGACCCTCTATTACCCCAACATCACAGCCTAACAACTACACACTTTACACACTCAATACCACCTCTCTGACAGTAGGAAAACACCTTGAAACATGTGTATTTGGCACTTGCAGTGAGGAGAGCTTGTCACCAGCAGTGAATTTGGCCCTTGTAGTAAGTTGAGGTTGGCACCAACATTTGTTTTGAAAATCAGGGTGGATTGAGCCTCTAACCAGCAGAGTTTGGGCAAATTCATGGTGGAGGGAGCCTCTAAAAAACCCAGTTTGGACCAATTCATGGTGGAGGGAGCCTCTAAAAACCCCAGTTTGGACCAATTCATGGTGGAGGCAGCCTCTAAAAACCCCAGTTTGGACCAATTCATGATGGAGGGAGCCTCTAAACAGCCCAGTTTGGGCAAATTCATGGTGGAGGGAGCCTCTAAAAACCCCCAGTTTGGACCAATTCATGGTGGAGGGAGCCTCTAAAAACCCCAGTTTGGACCAATTCATGGTGGAGGGAGCCTCTAAACAGCCCAGTTTGGGCAAATTCATGGTGGAGGGAGCCTCTAAACAGCCCAGTTTGGGCAAATTCATGGTGGAGGGAGCCTCTAAAAACCCCAGTTTGGACCAATTCATGATGGAGGGAGCCTCTAAACAGCCCAGTTTGGGCAAATTCATGGTGGAGGGAGCCTCTAAAAAGCCCAGTTTGGACCAATTCATGGTGGAGGGAGCCTCTAAAAACCCCAGTTTGGACCAATTCATGGTGGAAGGAACCTCTAAAAACCCCCAGTTTGGACCAATTCATGGTGGAGGGAGCCTCTAAAAACCCCAGTTTGGACCAATTCATTGTGGAGGGAGCCTCTAAACAGCCCAGTTTGGGCAAATTCATGGTGGAGGGAGCCTCTAAAAACCCCAGTTTGGGCAAATTCATGGTGGAGGGAGCCTCTAAAAACCCCAGTTTGGACCAATTCATGGTGGAGGGAGCCTCTAAAAACCCCAGTTTGGACCAATTCATGGTGGAGGGAGCCTCTAAAAACCCCAGTTTGGACCAATTCATGATGGAGGGAGCCTCTAAACAGCCCAGTTTGGGCAAATTCATGGTGGAGGGAGCCTCTAAAAACCCCCAGTTTGGACCAATTCATGGTGGAGGGAGCCTCTAAAAACCCCAGTTTGGACCAATTCATGGTGGAGGGAGCCTCTAAACAGCCCAGTTTGGGCAAATTCATGGTGGAGGGAGCCTCTAAACAGCCCAGTTTGGGCAAATTCATGGTGGAGGGAGCCTCTAACCAGCCCAGTTTGGACCAATTCATGGTGGAGGGAGCCTCTAAAAACCCCAGTTTGGACCAATTCATGGTGGAGGGAGCCTCTAAACAGCCCAGTTTGGACCAATTCATGGTGGAGGGAGCCTCTAAAAACCCCAGTTTGGACCAATTCATGGTGGAGGGAGCCTCTAAACAGCCCAGTTTGGGCAAATTCATGGTGGAGGGAGCCTCTAAACAGTCCAGTTTGGGCAAATTCATGGTGGAGGGAGCCTCTAACCAGCCCAGTTTGGACCAATTCATGGTGGAGGGAGCCTCTAAAAACCCCAGTTTGGACCAATTCATGGTGGAGGGAGCCTCTAAACAGCTCAGTTTGGGCAAATTCATGGTGGAGGGAGCCTCTAAACAGCCCAGTTTGGACCAATTCATGGTGGAGGGAGCCTCTAAAACCCCCAGTTTGGACCAATTCATGGTGGAGGGAGCCTCTAAACAGCCCAGTTTGGACCAATTCATGGTGGAGGGAGCCTCTAAAACCCCCAGTTTGGACCAATTCATGGTGGAGGGAGCCTCTAAACAGCCCAGTTTGGACCAATTCATGGTGGAGGGAGCCTCTAAACAGCCCAGTTTGGACCAATTCATGGTGGAGGGAGCCTCTAAAAACCCCAGTTTGGACCAATTCATGGTGGAGGGAGCCTCTAAACAGCCCAGTTTGGACCAATTCATGGTGGAGGGAGCCTCTAAACAGCTCAGTTTGGGCAAATTCATGGTGGAGGGAGCCTCTAAACAGCCCAGTTTGGGCAAATTCATGGTGGAGGGAGCCTCTAAAAACCCCAGTTTGGACCAATTCATGGTGGAGGGAGCCTCTAAAAACCCCAGTTTGGACCAATTCATGGTGGAGGGAGCCTCTAAAAACCCCAGTCTGGACCAATTCATGGTGGAGGGAGCCTCTAAAAACCCCAGTTTGGACCAATTCATGATGGAGGGAGCCTCTAAACAGCCCAGTTTGTGCAAATTCATGGTGGAGGGAGCCTCTAAAAACCCCCAGTTTGGACCAATTCATGGTGGAGGGAGACTCTAAAAACCCCAGTTTGGACCAATTCATGGTGGAGAGAGCCTCTAAACAGCCCAGTTTGGGCAAATTCATGGTGGAGGGAGCCTCTAAAAACCCCAGTTTGGACCAATTCATGGTGGAGGGAGCCTCTAAAAACCCCAGTTTGGACCAATTCATGGTGGAGGGAGCCTCTAAAAACCCCAGTTTGGACCAATTCATGATGGAGGGAGCCTCTAAACAGCCCAGTTTGGGCAAATTCATGGTGAAGGGAGCCTCTAAAAACCCCCAGTTTGGACCAATTCATGGTGGAGGGAGCCTCTAAAAACCCCAGTTTGGACCAATTCATGGTGGAGGGAGCCTCTAAAAACCCCAGTCTGGACCAATTCATGGTGGAGGGAGCCTCTAAAAACCCCAGTTTGGACCAATTCATGATGGAGGGAGCCTCTAAACAGCCCAGTTTGTGCAAATTCATGGTGGAGGGAGCCTCTAAAAACCCCCAGTTTGGACCAATTCATGGTGGAGGGAGACTCTAAAAACCCCAGTTTGGACCAATTCATGGTGGAGAGAGCCTCTAAACAGCCCAGTTTGGGCAAATTCATGGTGGAGGGAGCCTCTAAAAACCCCAGTTTGGACCAATTCATGGTGGAGGGAGCCTCTAAAAACCCCAGTTTGGACCAATTCATGGTGGAGGGAGCCTCTAAAAACCCCAGTTTGGACCAATTCATGATGGAGGGAGCCTCTAAACAGCCCAGTTTGGGCAAATTCATGGTGAAGGGAGCCTCTAAAAACCCCCAGTTTGGACCAATTCATGGTGGAGGGAGACTCTAAAAACCCCAGTTTGGACCAATTCATGGTGGAGGGAGCCTCTAAATAGCCCAGTTTGGGCAAATTCATGGTGGAGGGAGCCTCTAAAAACCCCAGTTTGGACCAATTCATGATGGAGGGAGCCTCTAAACAGCCCAGTTTGGGCAAATTCATGGTGGAGGGAGCCTCTAAAAACCCCCAGTTTGGACCAATTCATGGTGGAGGGAGCCTCTAAAAACCCCCAGTTTGGACCAATTCATGGTGGAGGGAGCCTCTAAAAACCCCAGTTTGGACCAATTCATGGTGGAGGGAGCCTCTAAACAGCCCAGTTTGGGCAAATTCATGGTGGAGGGAGCCTCTAAAAAGCCCAGTTTGGACCAATTCATGGTGGAGGGAGCCTCTAAAAACCCCAGTTTGGACCAATTCATGGTGGAGGGAGCCTCTAAAAACCCCAGTTTGGACCAATTCATGATGGAGGGAGCCTCTAAACAGCCCAGTTTGGGCAAATTCATGGTGGAGGGAGCCTCTAAAAACCCCCAGTTTGGACCAATTCATGGTGGAGGGAGCCTCTAAAAACCCCCAGTTTGGACCAATTCATGGTGGAGGGAGCCTCTAAAAACCCCAGTTTGGACCAATTCATGGTGGAGGGAGCCTCTAAAAAGCCCAGTTTGGACCAATTCATGGTGGAGGGAGCCTCTAAAAACCCCAGTTTGGACCAATTCATGGTGGAGGGAGCCTCTAAAAACCCCAGTTTGGACCAATTCATGATGGAGGGAGCCTCTAAACAGCCCAGTTTGGGCAAATTCATGGTAGAGGGAGCCTCTAAAAACCCCCAGTTTGGACCAATTCATGGTGGAGGGAGCCTCTAAAAACCCCAGTTTGGACCAATTCATGGTGGAGGGAGCCTCTAAACAGCCCAGTTTGGGCAAATTCATGGTGGAGGGAGCCTCTAAACAGCCCAGTTTGGGCAAATTCATGGTGGAGGGAGCCTCTAAACAGCCCAGTTTGGGCAAATTCATGGTGGAGGGAGCCTCTAACCAGCCCAGTTTGGACCAATTCATGGTGGAGGGAGCCTCTAAAAACCCCAGTTTGGACCAATTCATGGTGGAGGGAGCCTCTAAACAGCCCAGTTTGGACCAATTCATGGTGGAGGGAGCCTCTAAAAACCCCAGTTTGGACCAATTCATGGTGGAGGGAGCCTCTAAACAGCCCAGTTTGGGCAAATTCATGGTGGAGGGAGCCTCTAAACAGCCCAGTTTGGGCAAATTCATGGTGGAGGGAGCCTCTAACCAGCCCAGTTTGGACCAATTCATTGTGGAGGGAGCCTCTAAAAACCCCAGTTTGGACCAATTCATGGTGGAGGGAGCCTCTAAACAGCTCAGTTTGGGCAAATTCATGGTGGAGGGAACCTCTAAACAGCCCAGTTTGGGCAAATTCATGGTGGAGGGAGCCTCTAACCAGCCCAGTTTGGACCAATTCACGGTGGAGGGAGCCTCTAAAAACCCCAGTTTGGACCAATTCATGGTGGAGGGAGCCTCTAAACAGCCCAGTTTGGACCAATTCATGGTGGAGGGAGCCTCTAAAAACCCCAGTTTGGACCAATTCATGGTGGAGGGAGCCTCTAAACAGCCCAGTTTGGGCAAATTCATGGTGGAGGGAGCCTCTAAACAGCCCAGTTTGGACCAAATCATGGTGGAGGGAGCCTCTAAACAGCTCAGTTTGGGCAAATTCATGGTGGAGGGAGCCTCTAAACAGCCCAGTTTGGGGAAATTCATGGTGGAGGGAGCCTCTAAAAACCCCAGTTTGGACCAATTCATGGTGGAGGGAGCCTCTAAACAGCCCAGTTTGGGCAAATTCATGGTGGAGGGAGCCTCTAACCAGCCCAGTTTGGACCAATTCATGGTGGAGGGAGCCTCTAAACAGCCCAGTTTGGGCAAATTCATGGTGGAGGGAGCCTCTAACCAGCCCAGTTTGGACCAATTCATGGTGGAGGGAGCCTCTAAAAACCCCAGTTTGGACCAATTCATGGTGGAGGGAGCCTCTAAACAGCCCAGTTTGGACCAATTCATGGTGGAGGGAGCCTCTAAAAACCCCAGTTTGGGACCAATTCATGGTGGAGGGAGCCTCTAAACAGCCCAGTTTGGGCAAATTCATGGTGGAGGGAGCCTCTAAACAGCCCAGTTTGGGCAAATTCATGGTGGAGGGAGCCTCTAACCAGCCCAGTTTGGACCGATTCATGGTGGAGGGAGCCTCTAAACAGCCCAGTTTGGACCAATTCATGGTGGAGGGAGCCTCTAAAAACCCCAGTTTGGACCAATTCATGGTGGAGGGAGCCTCTAAACAGCCCAGTTTGGACCAATTCATGGTGGAGGGAGCCTCTAACCAGCAGAGTTGGTGGAAATCAGGGTGGAGGGAGCCTCTAACCAGCAGAGTTGTGGGAAATCAGGGTGGAGGGAGCCTCTAACCAGCAGAGTTGGTGGAAATCAGGGTGGAGGGAGCCTCTAACCAGCAGAGTTGTGGGAAAGCAGGGTGGAGGGAGCCTCTAACCAGCAGAGTTGTGGGAAAGCAGGGTGGAGGGAGCCTCTAACCAGCAGAGTTGTGGGAAAGCAGGGTGGAGGGAGCCTCTAACCAGCAGAGTTGGTGGAAATCAGGGTGGAGGGAGCCTCTAACCAGCAGAGTTGGGGGAAATCAGGGTGGAGGGAGCCTAGTATTAGCAGAATTGTGCAACGCTTATGGTGGATGAGTATGAGGATGCGGAGGAATTGGAGAGGTTGAGTACAGACATGGAGTTTCATGTTGGGGTGCTTTACACAGGTGGGCACAAAAATGAAGGCTCTATCCAGTGGTGGTTCATTTTTATCAAAGTGAGCCGGTCGGCACTCTCAGCTGACAGACGGGTGCGCTTGTCAGTGATGATGCCACCGGCTGCACTGAACACCCTCTCAGATAGGACGCTGGCGGCAGGACAGGACAGCACCTCCAAGGCATATAGGGCAAGTTCAAGCCACAGGTCCAACTTCGACACCCAATACGTGTAGGGCGCAGAGGGGTCGGAGAGGACAGGGCTGTGGTCGGAAAGGTATTCCCGCAACATGCGCCTATACTTCTCACGCCTGGTGACACTAGGACCCTCCGTGGCGGCACTTTGGCGAGGGAGTGCCATCAAGGTGTCCCAGACCTTAGACAGTGTGCCCCTCGTTTGTGTGGACCAGTGAGAACTTGGTTGCCTACTGGAGGAACTGCCCTCCCTGCCACCAACGTCACATGCTGGAAACATCTCCATCATATTCTGCACCAATTGCCTGTGGCAAGCATTGATGCGATTGGCCCTCCCCTCTACCGGAATAAAAGACGAGATGTTGTTTTTATACCGGGGGTCAAGGATAGCAAAGATCCAGTACTGGTTGTCCTCCATGATTTTGACAATACGCTTGTCGGTTGTAAAGCACCCCAACATGAACTCAGCCATGTCTGCCACAGTGTTAGTTGGCATGACTCCTCTGGCCCCACCGGAAAGTTCAATCTCCATTTCCTCCTCATCCTCCATGTCTACCCATCCGCGCTGCAACAATGGGACGATTCGAAGTTGCCCGGAAGCCTCCTGTATCACCATCACATCATCGGAGATGATGCTGGAGAGATTTTAAGCTAGCAGCGGCTACTGTCGACTTGCGAAAGTGGGCGCACATGCGCCGCACTTTCACCAGTAGCTCTGGAACATTGGGGTAGCTCTTTAGGAAACGTTGCACCACTAGGTTGAAGATGTGGGCCAGGCATGGAACATGTTGGAGTCCGGCAAGCTCCAGAGCTGCTACCAGGTTCCGGCCGTTATCACAAACGACCATGCCTGGGCCCAGGTGCAGCGGCTCAAACCATATTGCCGTCTCATCGAGGAGGGCATCCCTCACCTCGGAGGTAGTGTGCTGTCTGTCCCCCAAGCTGATCAGCTTCAGCACAGCCTGCTGACGTCTACCAACGCCAGTGCTGCAACGTTTCCAACTCGTAGCTGGGGTCAATCTAACAGCGGAGGAGGAGGCGGTAGAGGAGGAGGAGGAGGGGGGTGTTCTTCTCGTGTCCCTGCCAGGAATGTTAGGCGGGGAGACGAGGTACACCGGGCCAGTTTGGGAAGCAGTCCCAGCCTCAACTACATTCACCCAGTGTGCCGTCAGTGAAGTAGCGTCCCTGTCCGCATGCACTTGTCCACGCGTCGGTGGTCAAGTGGACCTTTGTGCAAAGCGCGGAACTAAGGGCCCGCCTGATGTTGAGTGACACGTGCTGGTGCAAGGTGGGGACGGCACACCGGGAGAAGTAGTGACGGCTAGGGACGGCATAGCGAGGTGCCGCAGTTGCCATCAGGTCCAGGAAGGCGGGAGTTTCAACAAGCCGGAACTCCAACATCTCCTGGGCCAGCAGTTTAGCGATGTTGGCGTTCAAGGCTTGCGCGTGTGGGTGGTTAGCAGTGTATTTCTGCCGCCGCTCCAATGTCTGAGAGATGGTGAGTTGTTGTAAAGAAGCGCCTGATGGTGCCTTTGATGGTGCAGGAGAAGGAGATAAGACAGGAACAGGGGAGGATGAGGGAGAAGTCAACAAAGTGGCGGAGGCAGATGAAGTGGTGTCCTGGCTCGTCCTCTGGAGTGCATCGCCAGCATAGTCAGCAGTGGCAGTGGCAGAGGCAGAGGCAGTGGCAGAGGCAGTGGCAGTGGCGTGAACGGCAGGCGGCCTTTGTCCTGCCGTTGCTGCCTGCCACTGATTCCAGTGCTTGGATTCCAAATGACGGCGCATTGAAGTGGTGGACAGGTTGCTCTTCTCAGAGCCCCTAATCAATTTCGAGAGGCAAATTGTGCAGACAACACTATATCTGTCCTCGGCGCATTCCTTGAAAAAACTCCACACCTTCGAGAAACGTGTCCTCGAGGTGGGAGTTTTTCGGGGCTGGGTACGAACTGGAACATCTTGGGAGATTCCGGGTGTGGCCTGGCTTCGCCTAAGCTGCTGACCTCTGCCTCTGCCTCTAGCTACCCTTTTTTGGTGCTGCATCTGCCTCAACATCCACACTACTTTCCCCGCTTGACATCCCCCCTGTCCAGGTTGGGTCAGTGTCCTCATCATCCACCACTTCCTCTTCCAACTCCTGTCTCATCTCCTCCTCCCGCACAATGCGCCGGTCAACTGGATGCCCTGACGGCAATTGCGTCACATCATCGTGGATGAGGGTGGGTTGCTGGTCATCCACCACCAAATCGAACGGAGATGGAGGAGACTCTAGTGTTTGAGCATCTGGACACAGATGCTCCTCTGTTAGGTTCGTGGAATTGTGACGTGGAGAGGCAGGTTGAGGGACAATGAAAGGAGCGGAGAACAGCTCTGGGGAGCAGGGACAGTTGGGGTTATTGTTCTGTGAAGCTTGGGAATTTTGGGAGGAAGGAGGACAAGATTGTTGGGTAATAGGAGGAGAGGAGGCAGAGTCTGACTGGCTGCTGGACAATGTGCTGTAAGCGTTCTCTGACAGCCATTGCAAGACCTGTTCCTGGTTCTCGGGCCTACTAAGGTTTGTACCCTGCAGTTTAGTTAATGTGGCAAGCAACCCTGGCACTGTGGAGTGGCGCAATGCTTGCTGCCCCACAGGAGTAGGCACGGGACGCCCTGTGGCTTCACTGCTACCTTGCTCCCCAGAACCATTCCCCCGACCTCGCCCACGGCCTCGTCCACGTCCCTTTCCGGGAGCCTTGCGCATTTTGAATTCCCAGTTAGAAATTGGCACTATATACCAGTAGCAAAAATTGTGGGTGCACGTAACCCCAATATATTCTTTGAATTCCCAGTCAGAAACTGGCACTATATGGCAGTAGCAAGAAATGAGGGTATTTGTAACCCCAATATATTCTTTGAATTCCCAGTCAGACAATGGCACTATATACCAGTAGCAAGAAATGAGGGTATTTATAACCCCAATATATTCTTTGAATTACCAGTCAGAAACTGGCACTATATGGCAGTAGCAAGAAATGAGGGTATTTGTAACCCCAATATATTCTTTGAATTCCCAGTCAGACAATGGCACTATATACCAGTAGCAAAAATTGTGGGTGCACGTAACCCCAATATATTCTTTGAATTACCAGTCAGAAACTGGCACTCTATGGCAGTAGCAAGAAATGAGGGTATTTGTAACCCCAATATATTCTTTGAATTCCCAGTCAGACAATGGCACTATATACCAGTAGCAAGAAATGAGGGTATTTATAACCCCAATATATTCTTTGAATTACCAGTCAGAAACTGGCACTATATGGCAGTAGCAAGAAATGAGGGTATTTGTAACCCCAATATATTCTTTGAATTCCCAGTCAGACAATGGCACTATATACCAGTAGCAAGAAATGAGGGTATTTATAACCCCAATATATTCTTTGAATTCCCAGTCAGACAATGGCACTATATACCAGTAGCAAGAAATGAGGGTATTTATAACCTCAATATATTCTTTGAATTACCAGTCAGAAACTGGCACTATATGGCAGTAGCAAGAAATGAGGGTATTTGTAACCCCAATATATTCTTTGAATTCCCAGTCAGACAATGGCACTATATACCAGTAGCAAAAATTGTGGGTGCACGTAACCCCAATATATTCTTTGAATTCCCAGTGAGACAATGGCACTATATACCAGTAGCAAAAATCGTGGGTGCACGTAACCCCAATATATTCTTTGAATTCCCAGTCAGACAATGGCACAATATACCAGTAGCAAAAATAGTGGGTGTATATAGCCCCAATTCTATTGCTTGGGGACTTGCAGGGTATTTCTGAGGTGAAGGTGGGGGGGCACACCGTTGGAACGGGTATCGAGGGTATATAACGGGTATACGGGAATACACTGTCAGTGTATTCCATTCAGGATCCTGGGAAAGCTGGGTTGCGGCGATTGAGCCCGTCAGTGCCATGTTACACTGACAAGCTTCTCCCTGGAATTGAAGTTATATGTAAGCCCAATATATTCTTTGAATTCCCAGTGAGACAATGGCACTATATGGCAGTAGCAAAAATAGTGGGTGTATATAGCCCCAATTCTATTGCTAGGGGACTTGCAGGGTATTTCTGGGGTGAAGGTGGGGGGGCACACCGTTGGAACGGGTATCGGGGGTATATAACGGGTATACGGGAATACACTGTCAGTGTATTCCATTCAGGATCCGCGGAAAGCTGGGTTGCGGCGATTGAGCCCGTCAGTGCCACGTTACACTGACAAGCTTCTCCCTGGAATTTAGCTCTTATAAGAGCTGTTGGTTGTCTTCTCCTTCCTATCCTAGCCTGTCCCTGCCTACCCAGAATCTAACCCCTAGCTAACTGGACGGAAACCTCCGTCCCCGGTGAATTGCAAGCTCAGAATGACGCGAAGCTGGGCGTCGCTGTTCTTTTAAATTAGAGGTCACATGTTTTCGGCAGCCAATGGGTTTTGCCTACTTTTCTCAACGTCACCGGTGTCGTAGTTCCTGTCCCACCTACCCTGCGCTGTTATTGGAGCAAAAAAGGCGCCAGGGAAGGTGGGAGGGGAATCGAGTAATGGCGCACTTTACCACGCGGTGTTCGTTTCGATTCGAACATGCCGAACAGCCTAATATCCGATCGAACATGAGTTCGATAGAACACTGTTCGCTCATCTCTAGTCAACACCTATCAGTAGCTTTAGTTACTTAGACATGTATGTTTAACTTCAGCTATACTTTACGCTTTTTTTATATTGCATTACAACAGATGGTTCATTTTGTTACATTTCTATATTTTAGGGAAGAAAGCTTGATAAAATAAATGACTTCACGTAGTGCATTTTTTTCCACAGTGTTTTTCATTGTGTTTTCACAGAATTTTTCTCTGCAGACTTTCTACCCCTGTTATCCCTATATGGAAAACACCAGCATTTCTACAGTTATAATTGATATTCTGCGATTTTCAAAGACCACGGGCATTTTTGAAAACACAGCCAGAAACCCACTCACTTTGCAGGTACTATAAAACACAACGTTTTTGCTGCTGCATTTCTGCAACTGTAAAAAAGCTACGGTTTCACAATGTGGTGCTTCAATCTTAGGCCGGGCTCATATTACAAAAAACGCAGCATTTTGGCCATGGATGGAATGCTATGGTAAAAAGGTTCTGTTTTACATTAGCTGCAAGGTGGAGGTGATTCGCTGCAAGGGGCATTAGTCTCAAAATGGATTTATATGCCTTATAACAAATATGTATTGCTGTGTCAGATACCCAAAGACAACGTCAAAAATAACAACATCATAAGCTAATTTAAGAAAGACGTAAAATATTCGTTATACGATACCACAAATATAGTAACAACAGGGTTTTTTTTTTGTCTTTTTTAGAAATACAAGTGTGCTGTATATGTATACTGATTATACGGTATATAATATATAATGTGTGTGTGTTACTGTTATTTTCATAAATGTGTTAATATGCATAATAACCGGTCATTATACATAATAACCAATGAAGATGGTTAAAGTAATGATATCTTTTCAGTATTTTATTTTAACCAGTTATTTTACATACAACACAAACTCTCTTGGCTGAAAAAATAAATTACAATATTTAGGAAGTAGAGAATTTTCATCAGTACTTGTGAAATAAAAAGACAATGTTCCTCAGGTTTTGGGGGGTTTTTTGGTTTTTTTTTTTGAAGCAAAGGTTTTATTGAAATTTTCAGAACAAGAATTACAAAAAAAGAAAGAGAACACAAACAATACAAATACAGCATGTACAGCATGTACAGTGCAGCATGGGTTAAAAGTGCCAATAGCAACCTGATCCTTACATTTTATCATGAGAAAGTCCAAGTACATGCAAAACATAACTGTGTATAGTTCCTCAGGTTTTTTCCCTAGATTTTGACACTCACATTTTCTCAATTAAGTTCTGGTAGCCTCCTTTACTGGTAACCCCACTATTTTCCTTTTTTTTCTTAAAAGCATTCAATAAACTTTCATTAAAATGAGCCTTTATTGTGTTAAAAAGACCAGTATCCATATCTAGGTAACACAAGGCATCTGAGCGCAATGAACACTCAAGCTGGACTGACAAGAAAGCGTAAGTGTGACATTTATCACACTAAATGGAGAATGCTAGATATTATTCATAATAACACTTTAATGTGATTAATTCTTCAAAATATTAAATATTTATTACATTAAACATCTTCAGTGGTTATTATGTACAATTCCCGGTTATTATGCATACTACTCACATTTATCAAAGTAAGGGCTCGTTCACATCTGCGCCCGGTCTCCGTTCTGCACTTTTCCGTTTCCTGCCCAAAACTGGGCAGGAGACGGAAACCTGCAGTCATTTTTCAAACCCATTCATTAGAATGGGTTTGAAAACTGTCTGGCCGTGAGCACCAGTGAGCGGTTTATGCTCTCCGCGGTGAAACCATTTTTTTTTTAACCAGACACAGAGTCGGACATGCAGGACTTTGTGTCCGGTTTAAAAAAAAAAAAACCGGTTTCACCGCAGATAGCATAAAACGCTCACTGGCGCTCACGGCCGGACCCAGTCTGACAGGTTTCCATCTTCTGCATGCAGAAGACGGAAACTTCAGAACGGAGATCGAACGCTGGTGTGAACCCAGCATAACAGTAACATATCAGTGTTGTGTATGACAAAAATCTTACAAAATTTTGTGTTTCTAGTGCATACTGACCTACAAAAGGGAAACAGTCTGTTTCATATAAGCTTATGAAGCCCTGTGTGTTCTGGTGATTTGGATTTCCTACAGCAAATATATATAACCCCTTCCCGCTCAGCACCATGCTATTACATTATGCTGAGCATATAGTTAACACTGTAGTTAGCACTGTAAAAGTATGTCACTGTAATGCCACAGGCACAGTGGCTGTGCCTGAGGCAAGATTACCCCCCTTCTCCATCACCCCTGCATAAGATCATGAGCTACGTGTGTGTGCATGTGTGGGGGGGTTGACATGGCAGACTGGAGGCTGACCGTCTATGGATAGTTCCAGTAGGAAGATTTGTGTGATGTTTTGCAATACTAGATATTGCAGTACATTGTACTGGTGATCTGAGATCCCAGCTTCGAGTTCCTTTGTGTGGCATGTAAAAAGTAAAAAAAAACACACATACATAGTTTAATATAAAGATTAATAAATCAGTAAGCAACAAAAAGTTAAAAAAACCCCACATTAATATTTTTAAAAAAATACATAATATAAACAAAAATAAATCAATATGGTAGGTATCTCCTTGTGCTTATAAGTCTCCACTATACAAAAATAGTGTTAATTATTATAAATGAGCGAGTAGTGAAATATTTGATATTCAAAATTCGTTTCGAGTAGACTTTCAATATTAGACTATTTGACCGAATATTGAATCCCATTATAGTCTATGGGGAAAAAAAGGCTCATTTCAGGGGAAACCACAATTCGACTAAGGAAAGTCACCAAGTCCACAATGACACCTCAGTAAATTATTCCAACAGCTCCGGAATGCAATTGGGACAGCAGAGGAAGCATGCCTGGGTGCATCTAACACACCCAAGTCCCAGTATTACCCCAATATCACAGCCTATCAACTAGACACTTTCCAAACTCAATAGAACCTCTATGAAAGTGGAAAAAATACTTGGAAACCTTCTTTCCTCTACATTAGTATGGACAGAAAGACAAATTTTAAGCTAAAGAAACATTAGCATGCAACCCTTTAAATCACGTTGTCCATGTCAACCACAGATGGCATAGGCAATGGGAAATCCAACAGCCCCCACCCTTAACTGTCATTGTTTATGTGTGTGTGATGTGATGAGATCTCCAAAAATTACTTTTCTGGCCCTTGAGGTGAGCCCTTCCAAATTAAGTTAGAGGCCCTTCAGCTGAGCCATACATAAATTTACTTTTCAGGCCCTTGGGGTGAGCCCTCCCAAACTTAGCTTCAGGCCCTTGGGGTGAATTGAGCCTTTAACCAGCAGAGTATTAGGCCCTTGAAGTCAGTTGAGCCTTGTACCAATAGAGTATTAGGCCCGTAAAGTGAGTTGAGCATTGTACTAGCAGAATATTAAGCCCTTGAAGTGAGTTGAGCCTTGTAGTAGCAGAGTTTTAGGCCTTTTGGGTGAATTGAGCCTTTAACCAGCAGGGTTTTAGTTATTGGCCCTATGGGTGAGTCGAGCCTTTAACCAGCAGTGTTTTAGTTTTTGGCCCTTTGGGTGAAATTAGCCTTTTACCAGCAGAGCTTTTGTCCCTTTGGGTGAGTTGAGCCTTGCACCAGCAGAATTTTTTTTTAATTTTAAATGTAGATTGTGAACCCCACATAGAGTTCACAATGTACATTTTTCCCTATCCGTATGTCTTTTTTGGAATATGGGATGGAAATCCATGCAAACACGGGGAGAACATACAAACTCCTTGCAGATGTTTTTTTGCACTTGGCGGGATTTGAACACCAGGATCCAGTGCTGCAAGGCTGCAGTGCTAACCACTGAGCCACCGTGTGGCCCCTGCACCAGCAGAATTTTTGGCCCTTTGGGTGAGTTGAGCCTTTAACCAGCAGTGTTTTAGTTTTTGGCCTTTTGGGTGAACTGAGCCTTGTAGCAGCAGAGTTTTCATTTTTGGTCCTTTGGGTCAATTGAGCCTTTTACCAGCAGAGTTCTAGTTTTTGGCCCTTTGGGTGAATTGAGCCTTCAACCAGCAGTGTTTTGGCCCTTTGGGTGAATTGAGCCTGTAACCAGCAGTATTTTTGGCCCTTTGGGTGAGTTGAGCCTTTAACCAGCAGAGTTTTTGGCCCTTGGGGTGAGTTGAGCCTTTAACCAGCAGTGTTTTAGTTTTTGGCCCTTGGGGTGAGTTGAGCATTGCACCAGCAGTGTTTTAGTTTTTGGCCCTTGGGGTGAGTTGAGCCTTGTACCAGCAGTTTTTTTGGCCCTTGAGGTGAATTAAGCCTTTAACCAGCAGTGTTTTTGGCCCTTGGCATGAGTTGAGCCTTTAACCAGCATGCTTTTAGTTTTTGGCCCTTTGAGTGAGCCCTAAAAAAATTATTTTTCAGGCCCTTGGGGTGAGCCCTAAAAAATTATTTTTCAGGCCCTTGGGGTGAGCCCTAAAAAATTATTTTAAAGGCCCTTGGGGTGAGCCCTAAAAAATAATTTTTAAGGCCCTTGGGGTGAGCCCTAAAAAAATATTTTCAGGCCCATGGGGTGAGCCCTAAAAAATTATTTTTCAGGCCCTTGGGGTGAGCCCTAAAAAATTCTTTTAAAGGCCCTTGGGGTGAGCCCTAAAAAATTATTTGTAAGGCCCTTGGGGTGAGCCTTAATGGGGTGATTTTAATTAGTTTTCATCGGTGATGGTGGTGGTGGTAGAGGAGGACGAGGAACTTGTGAGCTGGCACAGAAACATGGAACTGTGTCCTGTCATTGGCACTGAGGACGGGACATGCTGGTTGCGGGTTCACAACCACTACATTACCAGGAGAGGCAGACTCTTGTGTTACAACAGGCCTGGAGGTAGTGGCTGACTGGCTGGTGCAAATGCCGCTGGAAGCAATATCCGCTATCCACTGTAACATCGGTTCCTGGTGCTTGGGCCTTGTCAGTGTGGTACCCTGCACCCTGCTTGACGTTGTGTATGAGGGCACTGCTGGCTGCCCCTCTCCATTAGCCATTAGATCCACAGTAGCTCGACTGCAGCCTGGATCCCCAGCTGGATTTCCATGTCCCTGTCCTCGTCCCCGTCCCTTTGTTCTACCCTGATGCATTTGCAGATGTGTACAGGTGATGACAGTATACAGCTTTCTTCTCACCCCTATGGGAAAGTTAGAATGTATACCAGTTGTAAGGAATTTGAGCCCTAAAGAGGGCTTTTGTGAAATTTTGGCAGGTTGAGTGTATATACTGGAGGTGTATATACACTCTTCCTGCAGTGTAGATCAGAAAAGAGCTGTTGGTTTTCAGTTTTCCTGCCTAGTAGAAGCTAAAATTGCTATCTGACCCTCACAACAATGTCTCTCCCTATCTCACCAAACCACATCTGACACAAATATGGCTGACACTATTCTTATAAATCCAAGGTCACTTGATTTAGCCATCCAATTACTTTTTCCAATTATTTTTCGATGCCTACGTTTCCTGCTTCCTTTCCCACCTCCCCTGCACAGTTATTGGTGCAAAAAGATAAAATAAGAAAATACTTTAATAGTCCCACAGTGGAGAAATTTCAGTATATTACAGCAGCACAGTAATACAGATACAGGATAATACAAAGTAATATATTACAGAAGTAGATACACATAAGCTGAGAAGAGAAGATATACTAGGAGTCCATAGCAGCTAAGGAACGGAAGAGAAAGAAGGAAGACTTCATAATCATAATCACTAGTTTTCTGTATGGAGTGATCTTCGCTTGGTCTGATGTAGATTATACAGCCTGGTCGCGGTTGGAAGGAAGGACTTGCGATAGCGCTCCTTTTCACACTTGGGGTGAAGCAGACGGCCACTGACAGTGCTGCTAAGTGCCATCAAGGTCTCATGCATGGGGTGGGATTTGTTCTCCCGCATAATAATAAAGATAGCACCAAGGAAGGTGGGAGGGGCTATGATTTTTTACTGCATTTACCGCGTGGTATTCGATCAGAATATGTCGAATACCATAATATTCGATCGCATACCTACTTGATCGAATGGTATTCGCTCATCTCTATTAATTATCATGTACGGTGAATGCCATAAAAAATAAACATTTCAATGCACACATTAATGTATTTTGGTGACTTTGCTTTCCCAAAAAAATTACAATAAAAAGTGATCAAAAAGTCACACATACCAAACATTGGTACCGATAAAAAGTACAACTTGTCTGCAAATAAAGAGCCCCGACATATCTCCATTACCAGTACATTAAAAAAGTTATAGGTGTCAGAATACAGTAGCCCCTGGAAAAATCATTCATTTTCATAAAACATTTTATTTGCAAATGTGATAAAAACCAATGTAAAAACCAATATAAATATGATATCATCATAATCATAATGACGCACCGGACAAAACTGCCTTGTTATTTTTAATGCTGAGTGAACGTTGTAAAAACAAAATGGAATAATTATGATAGAATTGTGTTTTATTTCACATGGACCCACAAAAAACATAAATAAAAGCCAATAAAAACCTTATATGTACCCCAAAATTGTAGCAAATCATAGTACAACTTGTCACGGAAAAGAATAATCCTTCACATAGTTGTGTAGATGGAGAAATTATGAATTTTGGAAGACTGGAAGGAAGAATATGGAATAAATCGCTGAGCATTAATGTAAAAAAAAAATGCTCTGCGTCCTTAAAGGGTTAAAGCATTTCACCAACATATGCTATTAATAAGCAATTTGTGTGGCTCTGACTGCCAGGGCATGGAGTCCATAGCCTTTTAGCTTTCTCTCTGCACTGCACAGTATTGTTTCCAAGCAGGTGTGGTACAGGATTAGTTTCAGGTCATGTACAGCTCCAAGAGAACACTATGCAGAGAAGTAATGGGAACATTGCACTTCACATGGTGGAGTAGGGTCTCTTTTTACTCTTTATGGGGGGTCCTGTCAATTATCACATACTAATGGCACAACATCACATCTTGACTGCAAAACCCATAGATTTATTTATAAATACTTTTAGTGTAATCTAATAAGGCATGTCTATGACAGTTGTGTTTTTGTGTAAACCTTTAATAATAAATGTGTGCATACTGAATTTCACAAGTGTTATGAACCATGACTGTTCATCTGAACCCACTGCCTCTAGTCTTAGTGCTTCTTTTAATCCAACCTGCAGGTATTCTACACTACCAGATAATATATGTTTGTCCTGTATTAGCCAGTGGATATGAAATGTAAAGATTGAGAGTCCTCAGTAGATGATACCTTGTTTAATGGCTAACCAAAATGATGACAGATTGCAAGCTTTCTAGACTACTCAGGTCCCTTCTTCAGGCATGTTATTTTTTTTTGTTTCAATGATTTTTATTGAGAATTTTTCAACACAATATACAAATAGAAATATAGACATGTATACATACATCTAAGGATCCACAGCATTACGTTAGCGGTACAAGATGAGCAGCAGATACATGTACAGTAACAAAGGAGCCCAAAAAAAAGGAACAAAAGGAAGGTACAGGTCAAGCAAAAACAATCATAACAATGCAGTCCCAAATATCAGGGACGATACCAAAAGGAGCAGAATCTCTGGTCAGGAGATGTCTCAAGGTCATTTGAAATATTTGGATTTAGACCACGGTTCCCAAATTTGCAAAAAGGAATGGTAGGAGTGATTTCCTAATGCAATTATACTTTCATATTTGAATGTGGTGTTTACCATATCTACTAAGGCCGAAAGGTTTGGAATCAAGTTTGATTTCCATTTTTGAAATATCAAAATTTGCGCCATCGTTAAGAGTTTGCAAAAGAGACGTTTATATGGTTTGATAGTAATAGGTATATGCAATAGTAATATCCCTAAAGATGGAGTCGGGGTCAATCTGCAGTGGAACAGATCAGAAAGCAGTGTAAACACTGCACGCCAATATGGAATGATGAGTGGGCATTGCCAAATCATATGAAAAAAGGTCCCTACATCCCCACATGTTCTCCAGCATGACCCAGACGTTAAGGGGTACATTTTTTGTAAAGTCGATGGAGAGTAATACCAACGTAGGCGTACTTTAATTGCAGTTTCAATATGTGAGCTACACGTTAGGGAAGAATGTACCAAACGGAAAGATTGACACCAGTCCTCCGCAGAAAAGGTCTTCTTAAGGTCCCGTTCCCAATATCTAAAAGGAGGCGATTTATAAAACTCCAAGACCTCACCTAATAAATTATACAAAAAGCGTAGGCCCTTCATTTTTTTTGAAACATAGTTTATTACTCTATTGCAATAAGGCACAGGTGGTACCGGGGTCTTAGTTAAGAAATGGGAGATTTGTATATATTTATAGTAATGATGTGGAGGCAAACCAAACTTTCGTTGCAACGCTGGAAAGTGTAATAAGTTGTTACTTTCGTCATATAACTGAGAAAGGTAAACGATCCCTAATTTTTCCCATGAGGAGACCTCCAAATCAGTAATTAGCCATGACAACATTGACAGGGGGGTAGTAGATGGAAGCCAATGAGCATGAGAGGAGGCCTCCGTATGCATAAGAGACTAAGCTTTGAGGGAGGCTATCATAGTAGGAGAAAGTGATTTCGGTGGTAATACATTCCAAAAAGGGAGCATAAGCAGATCTCTAAGTCTGCCGGGATAAATATAAGCCCGTTCAATTTGAATCCAAGGAATAGCATTATCTGCATTCCACCACCCAGAACACTGGGCGGTTAGAGTAGCTAAGTAATAATTACGGATATTAGGAACTCCCAGTCCCCCAGCCAGTTTATGCTTAAACAAAGGACCTCTACATATTCGAGGCTTCCTCCCATTCCATATATAACAGGAAATCACTCTTTGGACAGATTCAAAATATGACTGCGGAATCAATATTGGCAATGTGCGGAACAAATAAAGCAGCTTAGGCAGGAGAAGCATTTTAAACGCAGCCACTCGCCCAATCCAAGATATATCAACTCAAGACATCTTATCACAACTATCTTTCAATGTTTTAAGCATAGGTAAATAGTTGCAGTGGAAAAGTGAACCAGCAGAGGTCGTTATTTGAATACCTAAGTATTGAAGAGATTCCTGCCGCCAATCAAAACCATATCGTGTATGCAAAGCCCGGAGGGGAGCAGGAGAGACATTAAAAGAAAGAGCTTGAGATTTAGAAAGGTTAAGTTTGTAAAAGGACAGAGTCCCAAAGTGGTCAATCAGTTGCATGAGTCGTGAAAGAGAGGTTTGAGGGTCAGTTAAAGTTAAAATAATATCATCTGCATAAAGAGAGATCAAGTGAGATCGTCCCTTCACATCAATTCCCTTGATGCTAGGGTCTTCTCTAATAGCCTGAGCCAACGGTTCCATGGAAAGAACAAATATCAAAGGTGACAACGGACACCCCTGATGTGTTCCAGTCGTTATATCAAAAGGGTCCGAAAAGGTGCCATTGGTAAATACTTTTGCCGATGGGGCTGAGTATAAAGCTCCAATGGCTCTCAATATATCTCCAGAGAAGCCCATCCTGCGCAACATCGAGAAGGCATAAGACCAACAAATGCGGTCGAACGCCTTCTCGGCATCCAGAGCCAACATGACCATTTCCAATTTCCTCATTTCAGTCTGATGAACCAAGTTTAAAACTCTACGGGTGTTTTCATATGATTGCCTACCTTTCACAAAACCTACTTGATCATAAGCAATCAGGTCAGGGAGGCAACTCGCGAGTCTAGTAGCTATCAGTTTAGCATAAATTTTTAAATCCACATTCAATAAAGATATAGGTCTGAAGTTCTGAGGAACAGAAGGGTCCTTTCCCGGTTTGGGTAGGGTAACAATCAAAGCTTCTTGATTCTCTCTAGGGAAACTCGCAGAGGTTATAGCATGAGTCAAGAAGGACCTCATAGGGGTGCTTAAAATAGAGGAGAACGACTTATAATATTCATTTGTGAGTCCATCCAGACCTGGTGACTTATGTGAAGGCAAGGTCTTAAGAATCATAGCCAACTCGGTAGGGGTAATAGGAGCATTAAGAGTCTCTAGTTGTTCAGGTGACAAAACAGGTAACTTAATGCTATTGAGAAATGCATCAATTGCATCCTGTGATGGGGTGCAGTGAGACGTATCATTTGTTAAGTTGTAAAGTTCGTCATAAAAATCTTTAAAACGATTAGCAATCCCTTTGGGGTCATATATTTTATCAGAGTTAGTGGTATAGAGTAGAAAGGGAATCCTGGATTTGGTATGTTTAGCTTTAAGTCTGGAGGCCAACAGTTTACCTGCTTTATTGGATTACGAATAATATGTGGCTTTCATTTTGCGTAGATTTTTCTCATATCGATGTAAAAGACACTCCCTTAGTTGTCTCCGAAGGGACATTAGTTCAGACGTTGCTATAGACGAAGGGGAGTGCTTATTAGCATCTTCACAATGCTTAATTTGTTGTGTCAGACGGTCTATTTCAGCTAGACGAGCCTTCTTTTCGATATGTCCTAAACGTATTAAAGTACCTCGAATAAACGCCTTATGGGCATTCCAGACAATAGCAGGGTCAGAAACAGAATGGGCATTGATTCAAAAAAATTCCTCTAAGTCATTTACAATTAAGGCTTTAGTACGTGGGTTAGATAGCAAATAGTCGCTACATCGCCAAATATAGTCTCTATTCCCCCCATAACGCTCTGCTATAGTGAGTGTAATAGCAGCATGAGCTGACCATGTAATTTGGGAGATATCAGCCTTTTGTATCAGAGGAAGCGTATTTTGGTCAGTGAGAAATAGCTCTGTACGGGAATAGCTATTGTGCACTGGAGAAAAGAAAGTATAATCCCTTTCTGTGGTATGTAATATACGCCATACATCATACAATCCATAATGCCACAGAGACTGTGTAAAGTCAGGGTGGCGAGACCCTTTTTGGGAGGAAGTATCTACAATAGGATCCGGAGCTAAATTAAAGTCTCCCATTAATAACACATAACCTTGTTTCTTTTTTTCAATAATTCTCATAAGTTTGTTAAAGAAAGCCCATTGGTGTTGATTAGGGGCATAAACAGACACCAGCGTATATGTAACATTATTCAGTTGGCATACCACAATAATAAATCGTCCCCTCAAGGTCCGCATAAGTATTCAAAGAATGAAGAGCTACTGTGTCTCTAATACCAAGCAGGACTCCTCTACTTTTGGAAGAGTGATGAGCATGAAAAATATGTGGATATAAGGGATTATTAAGTCGTACAGCATCTTTTGCAAGTAGGTGAGTCTCCTGGATTGCCAGAATATCACTATGTTGGGCTCGGACTTCTCTCCACAAATAAGCTCGTTTTTGGGGAGAGTTCAACCCTCTGACATTCATAGAAAATTTTTTAAGACCCATTAAACAATGAAATGAAAGCTATACCTGTCCCCACACAGAATACCTTGAGTAAAAAGTGACCGAGACATCTCCTGCCATGTAACTTCATTATCATAAGCAGACCAGTACCTAAACATAGAACATAAACAGCAGGAAAAAAGAAAGGAAATAAACATACTACAACAATATAACCAGTAAGAAAATACCAGACAATGCAAAGCAGTGCCATATTGCTGATATCTAAAAGTAAGGCAAAATACAGCAGACCAGCAGCTGTAGGACTCAAAAGGGGGAAATAGTCCAACAAAGGCCGCCAATAAAAAGGACTCGCCATATTGTGAGAGAGCTTAGCCCTTATCCAATGGAATCCGCGGGTGATTTCCTTTGTGACCTGCGCACAACAGTCCATCCATCCGTGACTGGGTGAACTTGAGATTTCTCTGGAGGAATAATAATATTAATCTGCCAACGATTCAGAAGAGACTTCCCTTCCTCCAAAGATTCAATCACATGAGTAATGTTGTCCTTAACAATTACAAGGCGGACCGGGAATCCCCATTTGTACAAGATGTTATGGTGGCGCAAAGTAAATGTGATCGGAAGAAATTGACGTCTCAATTGTAGGGTAGAAGCAGAGAGATCTGAAAAAATGGATACGGCTCCAAAAGGATCAGGTAGAGAGTCCAAATTGCGAGTAGCTAAAAGAACTAGTTCTTTGGTGCGGTAAAAATGAATCCTAGCCAGAACATTTCTAGGAACAGAATCCGGTAGATGCGTTGGTCTGGGTATCCTATGCGCCCTGTCAATGGTAACATCCACAGGATCTGGACCCGGAATGAGTGTACACATTAATTTTTGCAGATAAGAAGTCAGTTCTTTAGGAGATACAGTTTCAGGAATGCCCCTGAATTTCAAGTTATTTCTGCGAGATCTGTCCTCCAAGTCTGCCACCCTAGCCTTAAGGAAAACTACCTCTTTCTCCAAACCATAGTGAGCGTCAATCAGCTCGTTGTGTGACGCAGCAAATTCAGCCATTTTGGATTCAACATGAGCAGTACGTTGTTTCATTTCACCCATATCTCGGTCTATTGGAGTAATCATCCGAGACATGTCTGCCTTCAGAGATGTATAAAATGCCGTAAGCATAGACTTCATAGAGGATTCAGTGAGTAGATTAGATGAAACTGGAAAATCAGCCAGTACCTCCTCATGTATATCAACACCAGGAATGTCCTCCTCAGAACCAGTAAACTGAGAGTCAGTAATTTTTGGACGTCTTTTAAGAAGGCTGGTAGAGGGAGAAGTCGCTTGGCCTGCAGTGCAGGAAGACGGAGAGCCGCCATCTTGTGATATCCCCTGTTTCTCACTACCATTAGCATTGCAAAGTTGGTCATCCGACCCAGGTAGATCAAGCATAGGAGTTGGTAGGGGTGAAGTGTCCGCTACCGACAGGGTATGTTTAGCAGAGCGTATCGCTTCTAGCTGTTCCGGAGAACGGCTCGCTGGCGAGGAGGCCTTAGAGCCTGAGCTGGAGTGAGAAGCGGCGCCATCTTGACTCACCTCTCCGGTAGGTTTGAAATAAAAGTCCGTCAATTTGCGAGGTTTAGCGCCGGCAGTCTTCCTTTTTGGCATCCTGCTGTACTAAGAGGATATATCCTTCACTGTGAAAGCCAGTCAGCCCGGGGAAATTGCTGTGAAAGTCGCTTTAGTGGGCTAAGTCTGCAGAGCACAGAGCTCACACGTCCATTCCTCTCAGCCGCCAAGCTCCGCCCCCTTCTTCAGGCATGTTATAATACAATATCTTAAGGCAAGCACATTTATACAGGAATAGAGTGCTTGATGCACAATTGAAGGAAAGCGGTACATACAAATAAATAGATAAGTTCAAAAAAATATCAGTTCACAGGAAGGCTCTCTGAGTTTATGGTCCCTTGATCAGTGACGTAATGTCTAGTTGTAAAAGGACATAAAACCATGTGACTGGTTTAATCCCCCTTGGAGTGTGTCAAAGGTCATCATGAGTTTATATTCCCATACCCTTCTATCTTTTTTGCCTTTGAAATTCCCCTTAAAACCAGGATCTTCATGTCATTGGTGATATTATGATTTTGATTGCAGAAGTGTTTTGGAACAGGGAGGTCAATTCTCTGCTCGGTAATTGTGTGGCGATGTAAGTTCATCCGCATTCTAAGTGTCTGTCCTGTCTCTCCTACATACAGACCACCTGTAGGGCATTTGTTACATAAAATTATATATACCACATTAGGTGTGCTGCAGGTGAAGGTACCTGGGATCTTGTAGTGTTGGTTAGAGTTTCTGTGAAACGTGATGCATTTTACGCCATGGTCTCACTATGTGGGATCTTAGCCTAAAGCAGCCTTCTGCCAATGGATACATTAGGTGGATGTTTTGAGAGGGAATTAAAAAATGTCAGAGATTACGAGAACAAAATGTAACAAGAATATTTAGACACAGGACAGTATTATTACTTTGGTTCCAAATAAAACAATTGCATTTCCTCAATTGAATGAGAATTTCTTTAGCATGTGGCAAATGCTCATAACCGTGTCTAGTACCATTACCTTAAAGGGATTCTGGGCAGAGAAAGTCTCTGCTATACTAACTATGACAAATAAAAAAACAAAAACACATGATAAAAATAACATGGTGCCATTATAAAGAGGTTGTAGCTTTAGGTATAATGGAATGGCATTTACTTGCACTGCCGTACAGCTGCTTCTAGTTGGTCACAGATCTGAATCTGATTCACATCCTGAAAACACTGGTATATTTCTCCTGACTACATTTTTGCATATGGAACAAAAGGTTTTTGTACTTTATAATGAGATGTGCAAGAAACATACTGAAAACATCACCGATGTACAAGTTAATAGAAGCAATGCACTGAATTGCCTTACAGAAAAATAATATGCATTGTAGGCTATTGGATCATACATTCCATTTCTTTATGACTAATGCAATTTTGCATATCTTTTCATTATATATTAGGGAAGGTTATTATGATGCCACTTAATAAATTAGATACATGCCTGTACACCGAAATGGAAGACCTGGCTGGCATAGACTTGTACGCCACTTTTCTGGTTTTGAGTATATCAGGTTGAGTATATCCTGGCCTGCTCTGGTTCACTCATATTCACAATAACAACCATCTATGCCAGAAATCTGACTAAGGATAGGTTCACCTCTGCGTTCATTCTGTCTAAAATCAGCAGGGAGAAAAGTTCTGCAACTGGTATAAACCTAACGCAACCTGGTGGACCCCATTATAGTCTATGGAGTCTGTGGATAGACACTTTTTTAGCAGGTGGGTTCACCCCCTGCGGACCTGAAAGTCGATGAACGCTAGTATGAACCTAACGTTATATGGTTTGGTAAATTTCCCCAATAAGTTAATTTGCTGTAATAACCCTTTACCTGGACAATACCTGTAAGGGTCCATTCACACGGAGTAACGTGCCGCGTGACCTGGCACGTATATGGTGTGTGAGATTCTGAGCGCCATAAAAGCTCCCATTGATTTCAATGGGAGCCTGGATCGTATACGCGGCGTTATTTTGCGGCCGTGATTTTGCATACTTATAAACTGGTTAAATGTAATATCAATATATTTATTTTTCATAGATATTATTAATCTCGCCATCATAAGCAATCCTATTTTATAAGGTAGTCTAGATACACAGCAATATTATTATTGCCATTTTTAATATACCAAGATAACTTGGAAGTATAATATGGCATAGTGTAAGTAAAAAGTAAAAAACCCGGCGTCCTGATGGATGCTATATCGAACCCTTAGTTGCAGCTGATCCCAGACACCAAGATCTAACAAGGGTAACAACAACAAGGGTGTTTAGCAATAATTAAAGAAAATTATTTTTTTAATTAATTAGGGAGTGACTTCAGGCCGAATCGCGAGGAGAAATGGCCTGAAGAATGAGTATCTTGCTTCTTTTTCTGGGAGCCGGAACAAGCTCGCTCCCGGAAAAAGCTCCTGAGTGGCTCCCATTGATTTCAATGGGAGCCATCTTTGGTCAGGATTTCGGTGGCGAATACGGCCTCAAAATCCTGATCAAAAAACCCTGTGTGAAATTACTTTAATATGTGCAGAAAACAAATATCAGCAATGCATTTTCAGGTCTTGGTGCTGTTTAGAGACTGCTGCTGTAGTTTCTGTATTTATATCAGCTTATATCTATTCACATTGGGATGTGCTCTCTAAAGTTTGTGTTTGGTATAAATGGATCTTTATTAATATTGTTCTCCTATAGCCAGGGGAGAATGTCAAGGAACCATAGTCAGGATTTGGTATCATGGAGGTTTTCCAAAAAATTTCAGATTCAGCTAAACTCAAGATTTTTGAGGTTCATCAGCCACAAATCATTATTATAATCTGCGGTCTCCTTAAACCCCAGTGTATAATAATCAGGGGTCCAGGGAGGTGTGCAAAAATAGTAACCAGCATGAAGAGCTCATACTTACTTTTCTTCATCTCTCTGGTGCTCTGTTGTGATAATGTGGGATGAGTTAGTATCATGGCACTTTGACAGAAGCATCCTGACCATAAGAGGTCAGGAGGGAATGACAGATACTGTGGCAGAGCCCCTGGGAGGTGAAACCTCTTGAATATTTGCAAGACAAATCTTGTGAGGTTTGCCAATCACTAGTTCTATACCTAATATCACAAAATATGTTTTATTGAATGTCATTAATATAGTAGAACAACAGACTGCACTTCATCATCTGATGCTACACCAAACAAATAGATGTTACATGCAAAAAAAAAAAAAGTTCCTCCAATCTGCATCCACATGAATTTATAAAGTCTGTAACCAATAGCAAATAAATAAGATTGGTCGCAATGTGATAAAACAACTTCCACTGTGTTTATAGACATAAGACAGCACAAGATTACCAGCCTCACTTTGTAAAACCCCAGGAAAAGTGAGACAAAAAGAAAAATGCAACTGTGCTACCTATTGTAGTAAAATAAAATTCTCATCCAACGGCAAATGTGCATATAGGTGTGCATTCAGATTTACTGTAGGCATTATGGTGTATAGATCATGTCTGGAGAGTATTGTCTCACTACCACCTCAGGAAAATGGAGAACCAAGACTGTTCAAATAAAGGAATCCTCATCCATGAGGCCAAATCACATACACAAAGATGTATTTCTATAAAACTCATATTCCATAAGACCGAACATTAGATCAGCCATCTTACAAGTGTTTCTAATAACTGTATGGATGGAATATCACTTTTCCAAATGATCTAAGTTTCCTAAAATGAAAATGCAGCTAAAAGCTTTCACGTAGATTCCTGAATACTGAATATTCTTATTTTTGAACCCTGTAACAGTATGCCTATTTTTTGTGAGGTTTAACACTTCAAATAGATTTGAAAAGAAATAGTTGATTTTTTTTTTTTTTTTGTAAAATTGAAAGACTGTTTTGAATCTATTGGATCACTCATTGTTTAAAATAAAAAAAAGATGTCTGGAACTTGCAGCATTAAGACTTTGAACAGGATCATAAGCCAATTTGTTCTGATTTTACAACCTTCTTTCTTCAGCACTGCTTCAGAACCTAATCATATTTGGTTGTTTAAAACTAAAGTCGAACTTCTAAGTCACTTTTACGGTTCATGAAACACTTTAAGCAAGCATTGAACAAACAATAAATCTCTGTAGATTTAGAATGAAATATGATGAGAAAAGCATAAAAGCTAATAAATTAAGTGGAAAAGAACAAAAGCAAGGTATAATAAAGCACATAATTCCGTACAGATTTAGCTGGATTAAAAGTGCTAAATCCAGCATTTTAAAAGAAGACTTTATTGGCCATAGGGTATGAGGTAAAGAAGAGATAAAAAGAAACATAAAATGTTATATAGTTAAAGGGATGCATGAATACACGTGTATTCAAACCTCCAGTAACACTTTAGTAAAATATTACTTCTCTATGATTAAAGGGTCTCACATAAACAGGGTGGTCTAAGGCTTATAGAACATTACAGAAATTAGTATCTGTAATATATATTAGAACCAGACTGGGTGTTCGCTGTTTTCAAATTGAAACCCTCAGAAGGAAAAGTCCTCCATACAGGATCTTCGTCTCCTCTGATTTTGGGAGGTTTCTGTAAGAGTCTCTAGTGGACACTCTGGCGCATATGTGAACCCAGGCTTAGTTTAGTATATTTCCATCTTCTCTTTTACCAGCCCCTTTAAAGAGGACCTTTCATCAAATCGGGCCCATGCAGTTTTATATACTGCTGGAAAGCTGACAGTGCGCTGAATTCAGCACACTGTCGGCTTTCCCGATCCGTGCCCGGTGTAAAGCGCTATCGGTCCCGGTACCGTAGCGCTTTAGTGTCAGAAGGGCGTTCCTGACTGTTAGCCAGGAACGTCCTTCTGCCCAGCAGCGCCTATCGCGCTGTACAGTTCGAGCGGGGAGGAACGCCCCCTCCCTCTGCTCACACAGCTCGTCCATAGACGAGTATTATCAGGGGAGGGAGGGGGAAGTTCCTCCCCACTCCACAGTACAGCGCGATAGGCGCCGCGAGGCAGAAGAACGTTCCTGGCTAACAGTCAGAAACGCCCTTCTGACACTAAAGCGCTATGGTCCCGGGACCAATAGCGCTTTACACCGGGCACGGATCGGTAAAGCCGACAGTGCGCTGAATTCAGCGCACTGTCAGCTTTCCAGCAGTATATAAAACTGCATGGGCCCGATTTGATGAAAGGTCCTCTTTAAGGAAACAGTTAACCAGAGGTGGAATTGTATTACAGCTGTACAACAATGCCCCCAAATAAAAAATAAATAATAATTGTGAAAAACGAATAAAATAGCTGTGTAGGCAGTATATACAATATCAGAACGGTAATGTCCCCAAGGCAGAGCATAAGCAGAGGGGTGCAGGATACAGTACCATGTGGTAAGGAAGCCCAATAATGTAGTTAATGTGGTTCACCTATTCATCATCATGTCCTTGAGTGGTATGGCGTGATGACATCTTCATGTCTAGATGCCTCCACCCCTATTTATAGGTGGCTGTGCATCTGTACAAATACTTCACAGCTCTTGCTTGCTACCCACTTCCACCCCTGGTAAGTTTTTATATCCTACTAAATGGGTTTAGAGAACTATTGGTGCACTGGAATTTTGTTCCTCTTTCCATTCACACTCCAATTCCTAATTTTTCCTCCCTAAACATCTGTGTTGGTGTGCTTTGGTCCCTTGAGTTTATAATATTATATTATTTTTGTAGACCATTTATTTATATGTTATTATTTACTTATTTACTCCCTGAAAGACATCCTCACATTATTAAGCTTCTTTGCCACATGGTACTGCAAACCTGTACTACTCTGTTTCTGATAATATTATATACTTGACCTTGAACTAGTAATATGTACATTCTGTTCAATTGTGCACTTCTTGTTGTTCTTATGTGGCTCTGTTTGGGAGCATTTATTATTTATTTCTTATTTGGGCATTGCTGTGCTACAATTAATTCACTGATCAACTATCGACCCGTCTCTAACCCCCCTTCGTCTCTAAAATCTTGGAACGCCTGGTCTATTCTCAATTAATCTGCTAACTCTCTTCTTGACCCCTTACAATCTGGTTTCTCCACTCTGCACTCTACTGAAACGGCTTTCACAAAAGTCTCCAATGATCTCCTGATGACTAAATCCAATGGGGAGTCCTCTCTTCTTATTCTTCTGGACCTCTCAGCAGCATTTGATACTGTTGACCATCAAGTCCTCCTCACTATGTTCTGCTCAGTCGGCATCAAGGACACCGTACTCTCCTGGTTCTCCTCTTATCTCTCAGACCGCACTTTCAGTGTATCATTTGCAGGCCCTGTTTCCTCCCCTCTCTCCCTTGCTGTTGGAGTTCCTCAGGGCTCGGTCCTAGACCCCCTGCTCTTCTCTCCCTACACAGCCCCATTGGACAAACCATCAACAGATTTGGCTTTCGGTACCATCTTTATGCTGATGACACCCAATTATACACATCTTCCTGTTACGTCACCCCTACACTAATACAGAACACCAGTGACTGTCTTTCTGCTATCTCTAATATCGTGTCCTCGCTCTATCTGAAACTAAATCTCTCTAAGACTGAACTACTACTGTTTCCACCATCTAATAGATCTGTCCCTGATATATCCATTGCAGTCTCAGGCCTTACTATAACTCCTAGGCAGTATGCCCGCTGCCTCGGGGTCATGTTTGACGCAGACCTTTCCTTCACCCCTCATATTGAATCACTCGCACGTTCATGTCACCTCCACCTCAAAAACATCTCTAGAATACGCCCTTTCCTTACCAGAGATATATTAAAGATATTTATTGTCACTCTGATTCACTCTCACTTTGACTACTGTAACTCCTTACTAATTGGTCTTCCCCTTACTAAACTTTCCCTTCTACAATCTATTCTGAATACAGCGGACAGGCTCATCTATCAGTCAAGACACTACAGCGATGCCTCTGGTCTGTGCCAGTCATTGGCTGCCTATTTATTACAGAATACAATATAAACTTATCACCCTCATCCACAAGGCTCTCCATAAAGCTACACCTCACTACATTTCCTCCCTCATCTCTGTCTACTGCCCAACCCATGCTCTCCGTTCACTCACTGATCTAAGACTTACATTCTCTATTATCAGAACCTCCCAAGCTCAGGGGCAACACGGTGGCTCTATGGTTAGCACTGCAGCTTTGCAGCACTGGAGTCCTGGGTTTGAATCCCATCAGGAACAACATCAGCAAGGTGTTTGTATGTTCGCACCTCCCAAGCTCATATACAAGACTTTTCCTGAGTTGCACCACTTCTCTGGAATGCTGTATCCCAGACTAAGATTAACTCCAATTTCTACAGCTTCAAACGCAAACTAAAGACACATTTTTTCAGACAGGCCTATCACAATTCCTAATATAAACCCTTCTGTACCGTAATTAGAATCCCTAAAATGAACTCTCCTCTGTTCCAGCTCCCTCATTACCCCACATGATATGATGCCATTTCAGACTAACTTGTATGTCCAGGCAAAATCTGCATGTTAAAGGATATGACTGGTGATGGCTAGGCTTGAGCGATCGGGATCAGAAAAGATACCGACCGCCGATTGAATAAATTTCATAATCGCGATTGGGTTCCACTCCCACCTAAAAAAGATGAGAACGGAATTCTGATTCCGATCGCTCAACTTAACTGCACAGATCCGCTTCTGCTGCCCCTCTCCATTCTGCTTGCGCCTCTTCTCTCTTATTCACATGCTTTCAGAGCGCCCCCATCTCCCAGGCAAGTGTTAGAGATGCTGAGAGAAGGCGGGGCTTGTAGCTTAGGAGAGTATGGGTGGGTACTGGGAGGGGAGACATGAGTGATGCACTCACGTCTCCCCACCCATTACCTGCCCACACGCTCCTAAGCCACAACAAGCCCCGCCTAGTCCCAGCATCTCTAACACTAGCCTGGGAGGCAGGGGCGCGCATGGCACTCTTGAAACTCTACTAGCTTATCTACCAAAGTGCAGTGTTCTGCTTTTTTTTCTGGATAACTACCAGTAAGAAAA
This sequence comes from Leptodactylus fuscus, assembly GCF_031893055.1. NCBI lineage: Eukaryota > Metazoa > Chordata > Amphibia > Anura > Leptodactylidae > Leptodactylus > Leptodactylus fuscus. Next base: position 112,001,659 of record NC_134269.1, on the reverse strand, counting down.
TGGTCAGCCCCACACAGGACCTGCACCCAACTATCTGCTTTTTCCAGACGCTAACCAGACGCTACAATTGTTTTGTAATGGTGCAGTATGTTCTGATTGTGCAAGTGCAGAATTTGTTCCTGAAAAATCAAGACAGGAACTCAGTTGTGATTAACAGCCAGACACCTGCTGTTATGAGCAGTGTAATGGTGTATTTTGTCAGCTTTATTTTGAGACCAGAGAGATAGAGCTGCAAATGGGTGGCGGGGAGTAATATTGTGCCGTATAATATGGACCGCGAATGCAATCCATATTATACTGTGGCGCATACTATACTGTGTGTGGGCCACTATGGAGAATATTATACCACACAGGGGCCATTGTAGAGTATATTGTACCGTGCAGGGGCTACTGTGGAACATTATACCATGCAAGGGCTACTGTGGAGCATATTGCACCATGCGGGGGCCACAGTGGAGCATTATACCATGCAGGGGCTATGCAGCATTATGCTGTTTGTATGTATGTATGTAGGTATGTATGAGTGTTATGGTCAGCAGGGTTTATTAACCACTTCCGGACCGTCCATAGACTATATACGTCTGGGAAGTGGTTGCCTTGTTCTGACAGGATGTACCTGTACGTCCAGTCAGAACACAGCAGCTACGCAGAGATCATGCAGCTGCTTTCAATGGGAGCCGGCTGTAACTTCAGCCGGAGCTCCCAGAGTGATGGCAGGGAGGATTTATTACCTCCCCTGCTATCTTGATCGCTGTGTATACAGCGCTCAATGAGCGCTGTATACACAGCTATGGACGCTGCTATAATTCAGCTGCCCTCTGACACGGCGGACACGTGATCCGCCGGGAGCAGCATCTTGCCAGAGCTGCTGGGTCCTACAGGACTCAGATCAGCTCTGTAAACTGTGTATACAGCGTGCAGGAGGCTGGATTTCTCCTGCAACTGGGGTTAAACGTAGCAGCCCCAGTTATAGGCGAAATCAGCCTCAAGTACAAAAAAATAAGTGATCAGATGTCCCCAAAGGTCTCTTATCACCTTATGGGGACACAATCTGGAAAAAAATTAAAAAATAAAAATATAATAAAAAAGTTTTAAAAAAATGTAAATAAAATAATAAAAAATAAATAAATAATGCGCTAATAAAACGTTGTTATTAAAGGTTATAGCCCCAACCCCGACGACACCATACAAAATAAAAATTACCGTAACGGAGAGGAAAAACTACATTATAAAGTTTTTTAGTGACACTTTGTTATGAAATATGAAATAAAATAAAAAATAATTAATTGAAAACCAGACACAATTTCCCTCCTATTTTGTTTATATTTTCCTGGATATAAAAAAAAAATTAAAACACATATGAAAATAAAAATAACATAAAAATAAAGCCGTATGTGTCCCCGAAAAAAGACGCAAAAATTAGTTGACTGAGACATACGAGAAAAATTTTATAGACCTCAAAACCGCACATACAAAATAAACCTAAAATGTGTCTGGTCCTGGACCACAAATTGGCCCGGTACTGAAGTGGTTAAAAAAAAACTAATAAAAAAACCCCCTGTTGAGCCCTACTGGGCTCTGAACTGCAGAAACACCCTGGTGTGAAACAAGGTCTGGCAGTTCGCGTCACTGCCAGCCCACTACACCAACCATGTGTGCCCTCAACACCAATTGGCCTGTGCAGCTTCAGAGCAGCCGCTACTACAAACAAGTCAGTCTAGTCTGGACCTCAGAACTAGACAAAGACCAGTACCCAGTGTGCGCTACCAGTGCAATCAAACCAAAGCAGCTTACTGCCCAACTAACAATGAGATTACTGACTCAGAGGTTATTCTATCTAAGGCCAACTAAAGATTGTTCACACTGGAACCTATCCACACACACAGCAGTCAGGATCTGGAATGACATTAGGGCAGTGGGCTGAGGAATCTAGCTCCTTAAATAGGGAAAGGGCAGTCCCAAGCAACAGCCCAGCTGCCCACACCGAGCGCACATTGGCCGACACCCTAGTCAGTCATACAGCCGACCATGCCCAGCTGCTGCAGGTGAAGTTAACCCCTGCTAAGTGGAACAGAATCAAGTAGTGGAACAGGCTATATATATATTTAACAAATCCCAAAAAAATCAAGAATAAATAATGAATTGTTGTCCTGAAGCTTTCTCTAAGTGGCAGAAATGATGATATATGGAGGTGATTACGATATTACAGCCAAAGGAGAAGGTTATTGAGTAAGTGAGAACTAGGAATTTAAAAATGGCTGCTAGGGATGTAGTGAGTGGGTTTGGAAAACAGGGAGGGGATGTAAGTGAGAAATGAAGGGAGTGAGAGAGGGAGTTGGTGTGAGTCATCATAGTAGTTGTAGGAAAACAGAACAGGAAGCTACTCATGTAAACAAAGGTATTTGTTTGCACCTATTAATAGCACTAACAGACCTTTTATGAAAATTATTTTTTGGCCTGTAAAACCCCTTTAACATTGATGAAATTTTATAGATTCCAATTTATCATTAAGACAATTGAGCACAATATCATTGCATGCTATCGGACCTCTGTAAAGAACCACTGGGTGGCCATTCATATACACATGTAGCAAATTACTTTGTGATACAATCATTTGATTGTGAAAATCTTATCTTGTGAAACAAATGTTATGTTGATGTTAAAGAATAAAGTTGTGGCTCTTGGAATGCAGTAATTAAAAAAACACAACAACCATTGATACACCCTGGTACCCAAAATAAACTAAGTCTCTTAGGAGTAACTTGTCAAAATGTAAAACTGCTTATCATCAATAGGAAAGTATCTCACAAATCGAGTTAAAAATCCCATTTCACATATATGGAATATGTCCAGGTGTCTAGCTTAAAAGAAGCTGTGAAATATCAATAGAATTATATTTCTAACCCGTAGATGACCTACCTAGCTGGTATGTATCCACCTTGTAGTGCATACTTACTCTAAATAGAAGCCATATGTACAACAGGAAATGCCATTAAAAGGGTCATATGTGAATGATGACGAAATATGACATATCACAGCTCCATTATAATATTAAAGTTGTGTGCAAACATTTTTCATTATTATACATTTGATTTTGTGCTGTAGAATAAACTAGTGTATTGAGAATGCAATTTTAAAAAATTAATAGATAATTTGATGAAGTTACATTTATTACTTAAAATCTGTCAAGAATGTATGTAGCACCTAAATCTACAAATATTAGATATCAGCAAACAATAGTAATAAAGAGCAATGGTAATACAAATGAAGTTTCCTTTTGGGACCTTTGCTAGTTCACTACACTACACTAGACTTTCATGCACCATACTTTAGAGAGTCACCAGTGGCCAATGTTGCCTGAATACACAAAGGTAAAATGATTGAAACTGACCAGCATTGTTTTATTTTTTTCATTATTTGAGAAGCAGATAAAATCAGATTACATCTGCCAATATTACAACAGTACAACTTTGTGTCAACAGTTAGGTCTATTGATGAGAGGCATTGCCTGCACCCACAAGGCACTCTAGAATGTCATTTCTATATCCAAAAAAGAGGAAAGTGTAATATGAAAAGGGAAAAAAAAAAAAATAATATACATATAATAGTATATATGTATGTATTATACAATTACCAATGGCTCAGCAATATTCAAGTATTTATCTAAATGGACTCTACATAAGATAATTTTTCACTCCTCATGTTATATTGGATATTTAGAAAATATCTATATAGGCACTAGAGATGAGCGAGTAGTACTCGATTGAGTAGGTATTCGATCGAATACTACGGTATTCGAAATACTCGTACTCGATCAAATACTACTCGCTATTCGAATGGAAAAATTTGATGCAGAACCAGCGTTGATTGGCCAAATGCTATACAGTTGGCCAATCAACGCTGGTTCTTCTTCTACCTTTAGAAGTCTTCTCCGCGCAGCGTCCCTGTGGCATCTTCTGGCTCTGAATTCACTCTGCCAGGCATCGGGCCTGGGCAGAGCCGACTGCGCATGCCCGCGCTACAAGAAGATGGCCGCTTTGACTGCAAGCGGCCATTTTCTTGTAGTGAGGGCATGCGCAGTCGGCTCTCGAGGGGCTACTCAAAATGAGTATCGAATATCGAACATTTTACTGTTTGCTCATCTCTAATAGGCACCAAATTATAGTGTGAAGTTGTGAAAATCAAAATACATAATGCTCATTGTTCAGCTTGCCTAACACCCCATTTAGATATTTTAGGTGATTCCACATGGAGTACTTAAGTCATCAATGTTTCTCCTCTGTCTGAAGACACAAAAAGGGACTCTTGTTAATAAGTCATGCCTCTAATCTTGCCCATTCCCACACAGTAATAGTGCCTTTGTTTATGTAAAACACAGTTAAGAATCCTTCTTAAGACCCCACAGCATTATGCTCTCAAGTGTCCTCAGACAGTATAATGCTTCATCAGGGGCCCACACTGTATAATTCCCATTCGAAGCCCCACACAGTGTAGTGCCCCCTTAGTGGTCCTCACACAGCAGAATAACTCTTAAATGGCCGCCACACACGTTGATGCCCCCTTATTTGCCCCCACACAGTATATAGTATAGTTTTCTGTTAAAGTTGGATGTCATTCGACAAAACCCTCCCTGCAGCTTTTATAAGTGTAGTTATATTTCACTGCATTTGTAGGCAGATTTTCTAATTGTGAGAGTGAGAAAGTTGGAGAAAAAACACACTGGGATCTATATTTTCAGCTTTTTAAATGGAGATATGACCATAACGCTCAATGATGTACATATGCACCTTAGATTGCTATACCGGTTCCATGACATACATTTATGATGAAAAGATCCAAGGGGTACAGCAGTTGTGGCCATGCAATCAATAGCAGGAGCCTAGCCTAAAACTGTATCCGCACAATCAGAGAAACCTTTGATTGGACCTGTTTAACACTTGAGATGCTGCAGTCACTAGCTACGGTGGAGCAGTGATTGTAAAATGCCATTGTAGTCAGAGGCCCCAGGCCTGGCTTAGATGTCCCTGTAAGACAGAAGGTATGGTTGATTTGAAAAAGATGTTTTCCCCTTTAAATATCTTATCATCCACCTTTTCTAATAAATGTATTTTATCCCATTGGATGATTCTATCATATATCCATCTGCCACTCCATACACCATAGGAAGGTTGAAGTGAAGAGCGCCTATTTTGGTCTGTTCTTTTAAGGATTTCTTTCCCCTGCAATTTCCGTTCATGTGGGTAAAATTTTCTTTTATTTTTTTTGTATTTTTTCATATCTCTACTACTTGGAATCTGAAGGATATCTAAGAAGAGACCTGATGAGCAGCCTTCACTCTTCAAACTTGACATACTCATTTAGTGGTTGTGGAACACAACCTCACAAGGTAAACCCCTAACCACTTGGGGAACCAGGGGATCCAGGCCATATTGTAAAACTTCACTAGTTCTGCACACGAAGAACTTATTTCTGTTTTATTTATCCCCCTAAAAATAAAATGGAACCCCTTTTATTAAAAGTAGTTTAAAAATAGTAACTAGAGATGAGCAAGTACTATTCGAAACCCCCATTTCGAATAGCACACACCCAGCCGACACGCAGGGGGTTAAGCGGCCAGCCGCCAGCAAAGTCTGCATGCCGGCCACTTCCATTCATTCCTATGGGTGTGTGCTATTCGAAACGGCCATTTCAAATAGTGTTCGCTCATCTCTAATAGTAAACTATAAGCCATAAGACTCACAAAAGACAAGACCTTAAGAGCTTTACACAAAAGAGGATAGAGAGTAAGAAAAAAATGTATAAAAGGAAGTACAGTATTAAGTTATAGTAAGTATAATAGCATACAATTGAACCTAATGGAAAACAAAAGTTTCTGCAGCATAATGCACACTCAGCTACATTAATTTTACAAGATATACACAATGTAGTGACTTGCATTTATATGATGTCAGCCTTTATAGTATAATTGCACAAAAGAGATTATCAAGATGAAGATTTAACAATTCAATAGACATGATAAATGCCTATAAAAGTGCTCACAAATCATCCTGCTGGCTTCATGTTCTAAACATAATTACATTGCAAAGACCACCAAGACATTTTTTTGCATACATTTGACTGCTGGCTCCCATATGCAAGCTGTTTTTCTGAAAATGAAATACCACATTAAAGATCTGTACAGTAAACAAGACAGTGTAGCGGTGCACATTACGTCTCACAATGATCTGACAGAGACAACAAAGGAATGTGCTGTTATATGTAAATTTAGTGTGGTTTACTGTCAAAATGCTAAGTAAATTTCTTTTATCTCTTTTTTGGAATATATGGATTCTATAGTGGTGAGAATTTTAGACTATAATATGGTGCATATCGTAGAACCATATTTCAACCAAAGCTGTCATTAGAGATGAGCGAACAGTGAAATATTTATTTGTTTTTTGTTTCAAATAGCTCCGAAATATTCGATTATTCGAACGAATATCGAACTCCTTTATAGTCTATCGGGAAAAAATGCTTGTTTCAGGGGAAACCACTATTCGACTCAGAAGGGTCACTAAGTCCACTATGACACCTCAGCAAATGATGACAACACTTCTGGAATGCAACTGAGACAGCAGGGGAAGCATGTCTGGGGGCATCTAACACGCCCAAGTCACAGTGTTACCCCACTATCACAGCCTATCAACTACACACTTTCCACACTCAAATAAACCTCTATGAAAGTGGAAAAATACCTGGAAACCTTCTTTCCTCCCCAATTCTATGGACAGAAACCCAAATTTTAAGCTTAAGAAACATTAGCATGCACCCTTTTAAATCATGATGCCCATGACAACCACAGATGACATAGGTAATGGGAAATCCAACAGCCCCCACCCTTAACTGTCATTGTGTATGTGCATGTATGTGATGTGGTAAGACCTTCAAAAATTCACTTTTCTGGCCCTTAACATGAGCCCTTCCAAATTAAGTTAGAGTCCATTAAGCTTAGCTACCAGCAGATTTTTAGGCCCTTTAAGTTAGTTCAGCCATGCACCAGCAGAGATTTTCACCCTATGGGTGAGTTGAGCCTTGCACCAGCAGTGTTTTTGGCCCTTGGGGTGAGTAGAGCCTTGCACCAGCAGTGTTTTAATTTTTGGCCCTTGGAGTGAGTAGAGCATTGCACCAGCAGTGTTTTAATTTTTGGCCCTCGGAGTGAGTAGAGCCTTGCACCAGCAGTGGTTTACTTTTTGGCCCTTGGGGTGAGTAGAGCCTTGCACCAGCAGTGTTTTACTTTTTGGCCCTTGGGGTGAGTAGAGCCTTGCACCTGCAGTGTTTTAATTTTTGGCCCTTGGATTGAGTAGAGCAAAAAACCTTTGCGATCCATCTTGGGCACATTAAAATGGTCATTTTAATCTGCATTGCGCAGTGGAAATACACAGGAGATATGTGTCTGTGATGTTGGTTGTCTTCTGACATCACCCAACAGCCTCTCCGCCAATAATGAGTGGCAGGTGAAGACCTTACATTGCTGATGTCAGAGACACAAAGAATTTAGCTGAAGAAGATAGTCACTTTGTGTTCAAGCTGAGAGGAACTTGTGCTCTTTGCATGATCCAAAGAAATAGCTCAGGTTTGCTACTGGAACTCAACCACAAAAGCTCAATAAAGCTACAGAATAATAGGATGAGAACAAAGTTTAGTTACATTGAATCAAATTTTAATCAGGCAGATAAAAATAATAGGAGAGGAGGAAGGGAGATTTTCTCCACTGTGCTGTGAGAATGTGACTGCTTCAGTTTGTACAGAATTCACAGTTAACCCTTTAATTGATAATGATCTCATTTTTAAAGTCTTTTACAATAGTCTTTTGTAATATGGTGTCAGAGTTGCTATTTGCCCATGATATTACTGTATGTTACTGCACTGTGATCTGTGACTATCCACAGTGTCCTACATTGTGTATTTACTAACAAAGTCATTCCTGTTATAAAAACTGATGCAGTGGGATTTTTTTTTTTTTTTTTTTTACATACAAAGCTCTGTTCCAATGGCAAAAATATGAACTTTCACAGAAAGTCCACAGAGTTTTCCTCTGTGGACTTTCTGCCCCTATTATACCTATATAGAAACTGCCAGCATTTCTGTAGGTAGTTTTATAAATTGCAACATTTCCACTGTGGATATTTTATTGCAATGAGTGTATGGGATTAGCCTGAATCGCATCCACTTTGTAAGTACTGTAAAATACTGCATTTTTTTGCCAAATCATTGCATTAACGCTGCATATGGTCCTGGTCTTATATATGTTTTCTGTACAGCTCCATAATTCTTTGACCCTAGTTGTGTCAGATCATGTCTTGATCAAACAAGTACTTGCCCACTTTTTGTTTCTGACATAATATTGGTATTGTTTCACTTGGTTCTTATTAGGGAATTTAATAAAGGATTTGGTGATGGCTCACAAAAGTAGTCTGGTTTGCAGATGTGTATAAGTAGTGAACATATAAAACATGTATAAGTGCAAACAGGCTCTATCTATGTGGAGACAGCTTTAAAAAACAAAACAAAAAAAAAAACATTGAAACTTAAGCTTGATACTTTCTTCAAGTAATGAATATTGAGACATAGAATATGCCTCTTTCACAGAGTGAGAGCAATGATCAGTAGCATAGAAATAGGAATGGCATCAAATCCTAGCCTTATAGATAAGACAGCCCTGACAATGTGGAAACTAAGTTAAGGGGATATTGTCACTCCTTGGGGAGAGACCACCATATAGGTGTGTGGAGACTTATTAAGCCTTTGGCTCTCCACTTCGCAAGGGACCATGGGAAGAATATGCAAATCTGTCTTCCATGATGTAATTAGGAAGTCAGCTGCTGCCTCAGTGTTGCAAACCAATAGAGGGCCGCACTGAAATGTGCAAGCCTGTCTTCCCTGATGTAATTAGGAAGACAGAATTTCAGTGAAATAATCCAATAAAGGTTTGCTCCCTTTAGCATCATGCTCGAACTTCCAAGAGGCCTTTGTTTTGCAATGATACTGGGATTATTACCAGGTATAGTCTCTCAATGGAGGACAGCCGTTTCGATGTACTTGCATCTCGTCAGCCTGATGTAGAGAAGACTATAACCTGGTAGAGGTGAGAGGCTTAGACAGGGTTAAGGGGATATTGTCACTCCTTGGGGAGAGACCACCATATAGGTGTGTGGAGACTTATTAAGCCTTTGGCACTCCACTTCGCAAGGGACCATGGGAAGAATATGCAAATCTGTCTTCCATGATGTAATTAGGAAGTTAACTGCTGCCTCAGTGTTGCAAATCAATAGAGGGCGCTCACTGGAATGTACAAGAAACTAAACACCAGCTACACACACTTCTAAGGGTATGTTCTGGAAAAGGTCGCAGAAACGTTTTCTGCAGTGTGAACATTCCGTGCGGCTCGAATGAGTGAATGGGCCTACAATGGAGTGTGTCTTGAGCTGCGGACGCCGCGGCTGATTCTGCCACAGAATCCAAGGCAAGATGGGGCATGTTGCTTCTTTTTTCGGCTACTAGCTAGCTGAAAAAAGAAGTGAGCAGCACATTCCTCTGTTGTGGCGCCGTAACACACTGTCGTTCCCTCCTGTTGCTGGCAGTCCAGCATAGCAGGGGTTAATTCCTATGCACCCAGTGGGTGTGGTAGTCTTCTGACTGACAGTAGTGTCAGCCTATGAGCACCTGGCTTGGGCACCTGGGCTTGATGATCAGGCCCACCTTCCCTCCATTTATGGAGGCAGGTTTGTCAGCCCAGTGCCCTAGTTTCAATTCTCAATCACTTCTGTATTCACTGTGTGTGGTGCTGCGGCTCTGTGTGTGGCCCAGCACTGACCTATGTTCTTGTCTGTGTCCTTTTATGTTTGTGAAAGTGGGTCTCCCTTCCGAAATTTAGGCTCCTTATATAGGACTTCACACAGCCTGTCTGCTACCTGTGATGCTGCAACAGCAGGTGGCTGTAGTGAGTGAGGCCCAGTATAGTAACCAGAAGCACATGGTCATAGTTTATGTTTGTCGTGCAGTGGAGTAACTGCAAGACTTTAGAATTCATTTGCAGCTGCTCTGTCCTGCAGAGATCTTATCTATTAAGTTGTGTGTGTACCCTGATGATGTTGTAGCCCGGCAGTGACATTAACTATCAGGTCTTGTTCACACCAGGATAGCTCTGCAGCTCAGAGCCCAGTTGGCCTCCGCAGGATGTTATTATTTAGTTGTTTTTTTTTTTAAGGTATCCTGCTATTCATAACACATATATTTTTTAAATGCATGTTTACTAATTGGAACAACACAAAAAAAGAGAAAAAAAGAGAAACAAAAATTATATAATTTCATGTAAAACTCCAAAAATGGGCCAGACAAAATGTATTGGCACCCTCAACTTAATATTTGGTTGCACACCCTTTGGAAAAAAATTACTGAAATCAAACGTTTTCTATAACCAGCAATAAATAAAATAGAATAAATATAAATAAATATAAAAGCTTCTTACACCTCTCAACTGGAATTTTGGACCACTCTTCTTTAGCAAACTGCTCCAGGTCTCTCATCCTTGAAGGGTGCCTTCTCCCAACAGCAATGTTAAGATCTCTCCACAGGTGTTCAATGGGATTTAGATCCGGACTCATTGATGACCACTTCAGAACTCTCCAGCACTTTGTTTCCATACATTTATGGGGGATTTTTGAAGTATGTTTGGAGTTATTGTCTTGCTGGAAGACCCATGAACTATGACACAAACTCAGCATTCTTTTTTTTTTAATTCAAAGAATTTTTATTGTTTTTTTTTTTCAATAAAGAGGGGGGGAGGAGGGAGAGGAGGGAGGGGAACGGGGGAAGGATGAGGAGGGAGAGGGAGGAGGGAGGGAGGGTGGAGGAATTCGGTGAGAGAGCGGGGGGAGGGGAGGGAAGATAAAGGGGAAAAGGAGACAAGTGTACAATATGAATAAACAAGGTACATACGATAAAAGTAAATGTAAATGATGCAAAGTAATCAAACGTAGCTTTGAAGTGTACATTACAAAGTAGAATAGCGTACGAGTCAGACATTCAAAAGTATAACAGTGTGCAACCGATTGCAAAACACACGTAACATTATGAATGTTTCTATGGAGTCAGAAAGCGCAATGGAGCATAATAAGAAGGACAAAGGGATATAGGCGCAAAAGAGGCGTGTGAGAGGCAGCCCGGAAAACAAAGAGACTGTAGATAACAGAATTCAAAAAGCGCCTTCAAAGGGGGTGTGTACGCCTCCAATATTTATGCCATGAGCTCCAGACCTTTTCATATCGATCATGTGTTCTCCTCGCCCAGCTGAGCAGTTCTTCGAGTCTTGCAATATCATGAACCGTGTTCTCCCATAAACACATAGGGGGGGCAACAGGCTGAAGCCAGTAGCGCGGAACCAACAGTTTCGCAGCTGCTAGTAAGTTCGTAGTAAGTCTGTCTCTAGTCGGTTTGTAGGTGTGGTTCGATCGTGTCAGGAACAACACCTCAGGGGTTAAGTCAATGGCGGAACCTGTGATTTCTTCTATCCGCTCTGCGATCGCGTCCCAGAAAGTTTTAATGACGGGACACGTCCACCAGATGTGTAAGTAGGTGCCATCTCGGTCTTTGCATCTCCAACACTCCGAATCGTTTCTTAAGCCGTGCCTAGCTAGCCACTCGGGTGTCCGGTACCACCTGGACAAGACTTTATAACTGTTCTCTTGTAGGCGGATGCATGTAGAGAAACCATGTGAATGATTTAGGGTATTGTCCACTTCATCTTGTGTAAGTTGTATTCCCAAGTCTTTCTCCCAGGAGGTGACATATGCAGGTTTATAGCTAGTCGGGGGAGCAACAAAACGGTGCAATATGGAGGACGTTTTCCGGAGCATCCTTGTCTTCGATAACAACATCTTTTCGAAAGGTGTCAGGTTGATTCTCAGGTCAGGTGAGCCATTGAGCTTGTTCAGGAAATAACGGACATGTTCAGCATGCAAAAAAGACAATTTTGGAAAAGTTGATGACTGAGAGGTGTCTAAATTCACCTTATTCTGGTCCATGTCCCACACATCTTGTATTCTCAATTGTCTAAAGTAAGACCACACTGAGTCATACTTGCACTGTCTCTCGCCCAGAGCGTCTGGTACTAAAGCGACTGGGAGCAACGGCGATGGGCTAGGTGCCAATTCCGGACCGTAAGCTCGCCAGGTTTCTAGCGCACCTCGGAAGAGAGGGTTCTTGGCATCTGGATGTAACGTTACCCTACGCGCCAACCACAAGTCTCGGTGCAGAGCAGAAGATAACTGGGCGGTGTTGACCTTAATTGGAAACATTAGGTGAGACCACCAACCAAGCTGTATAGCCTGATAATAAAGATGTGCGTCAGGGAGCCCAATTCCACCTTGAGATTTCTGTTTGACCAAGAGAGACCACGGGAGTCTAGGTACTTTATGTCTCCAGATGAATTTCATAAACATCGACCTTAATGAGGTGAAGAAGACCTTTGGTATAAAAATCGGTAACATAGCTAATTTGTAGAGTATTTTGGGAATAAGGTACGTCTGAATAAGGCACTTCTTGCCGAACCAGGACAAAGGGAGGTGTTGGTAAGAGTCCAAATCTTTCTGCAAAGATCCAAGCAGGGTATGAAAGTTTCTATCGTATAGATCTTCGATCTTCTGTGTAAGATGTATACCCAGATATTTAATAGAGGAAGCAGCCCATTGAAATGGTGAATTCGATTGTATAATAGACCCTCTCTGTCTGTTCAAAGAGATGTTAAGGATTTCGGATTTCTCTAGGTTTGCTTTATACCCGGATACCTGACCATAAGTCTCCAACACGACAGTGATCCTAGGAAGGGCCACTTCAGGATTGGTGATTACAAACAATACATCGTCAGCAAAAGCGGTAGCGGAGGTGTGAACCTGTCCTGACTGCATGCCTTGAATCTCTGGATCTTGTCGGACTCTCTGAAGCAACGTCTCAAGTACCAGTACGAAGAGCGTGGGCGAAAGCGGGCATCCCTGTCTTGTCCCATTCCGGATTTGAAACGTCGATGATAATGTGCCGTTGACCTTCACTCTGGCATAGGGTGCTGTATATAATGAAAAAATCGCTGCTACGAAGGGAGGAGGGAAATGAAACCTCAAGAGAGTAGCCTTCATGAAATCCCAAGAGACCCTGTCGAAGGCCTTCTCAGCATCTACACCTAATAAGACAAGTGGGAGATTATCCTTCCTAGCTTTGTGGATTAAGGGTAATAAACGAGCCGTATTGTCCCTTCCTTCACGACCCACCACAAAGCCTGATTGTTCCAGATCCACAATTTCGGGGATTAACAGCTTCATCCTGGTGGCGAGTAGTTTAGCCCAAATCTTCAGGTCTAAATTCAATAAAGAAATAGGCCTATAATTACTGCAAGCGGTCAGGTCCCTTCCTTCTTTAGGGATAAGTGCTATATGAGCTTCTAGGGTCTGAGTCGGTAGACGTCCTCCTTGGAGCAGCTCATTGCACATTTTTGCAAGAGGTGGGATCAAGGTCGAACGGAATTTCTTAAAGTAGAGAAGTGGAAGGCCATCCGGGCCTGGGCTCTTCCCGGTTGGAAAGCTATCAAGTACAGCCATCAGCTCTTCGTGGGATACAGGGTCCATTAGAGATTCAGTCTTGTCAGGAGGTAGCGTGGGCAAATCCAGGTCTTTCAGAAAATTCTCAATCTTCACCACTCTATCCGAACCATCAGTGTCCGTATCGAGTGAGTCTAGGTTGTATAGACTGGAATAGTACTTCACAAATTCCCGTGCTATCTCCGAGGTATCGTCCGTCAGAGAGCCAGTCTCAGTTCTAATGTTCGATATGAACGTCTTCTGTTTGGCTTTACGTATCAACGAGGACATGAGTCGACCCCCTTTATTGCCATGTGCGTAAAGTAATTGACGGAAATTCAAATGGTGTTTTGCTGCTTTGATATTAAGCCGGTCCAGGAGTTCCTCCCTCAATGTCGTAAGATCCTTCAGCGTGGCTTCAGCCTTAGTCCGCTTGTGCACCCTTTCAAGTTTCGCTATGTCATTAAGAATAGTGTCAAGTTCGGCCTGCTTCGACTTTTTCACTTTCGTTGCCAACGATATCAAGACTCCACGAATGTAGGCTTTGTGCGCCTCCCAAACCACCGAAGAAGCGACATCAGGAGTTGTATTATATGCAAAATAGTCCTTTAAATGGCGGTCTATAAAGTCCTGATTTTCTTGAGAGTCCAGCAAAGATTCGTTCAATCTCCACGACCACTGTCCCTTCGGCACTTTTCGGAGCTGTACTTTTAGTAAGACAGGAGAGTGGTCAGAGACTGTGATGGAACCAATTCTTGCATGGGAGGCTAGAGGCAAAAGGTCACGGGAGACAAATAAATAATCGATCCGGTGATATGTCCCGGCTGTGGAGGAATAGAAAGTGAAGTCCTTACCCTTAGGGTTTAGGAATCTCCAAGAGTCGACAAGGTGCAAATCTTGAAGGGCTCTGTTGATCGCTCCTATCGATCTCTGGGATAACAGTGCTTTGGGGGCGGAGGAATCAATCAAGTGGTTGAGGGTCACATTGAGATCTCCTCCCAAGAGCAGGTGGCCTTCAGCAAAAAGACTCAGCGAGTTTAAGGTCTTGATGATCCAAGAGGTCTGATTTTTGTTGGGTGCATAGATGGACGCCAAAGTATACGGTACTGATGCAATATGGCCTTTAACAAATATTGCACGACCATCTGGATCCGCAAACGTAGCTGCACATGTAAACGGTACATTGGTTCCTATGTAGATTGATACACCTTTCGATGCCGAGTTAGGGTGTGTGCTGTGATAACTAGTCGGGTAGAATGTCCCAGGTAATTTTGGTATCTTCGCACCTTTGAAGTGTGTCTCTTGTATGAAAGCTATATCGGTTTTCCACTTGTGTAATAGATGCGTTACATGGTGTCTCTTGTTCGGAGAATTAAGTCCATTTGCATTCAGCGATACCAGATGCAAGACTGCTTCTGATTCAGAGGACATTGCAAGGGTTGAAGTCTGGAGCTCAGCACACCTAAGAGAAGAGGAGAAAAAGTCCCAAGGAGGGGAGAAGCAGCTAAAGATGGAATGCGATGAGAATGTGCAAAAAAGGAGGATCAGAGACAATAGAACAAAAAACAATAACTATCCTCAAATCAATGCAACAATGAATAGTAAATCGCTGTTCTACGAAATATGCTCTTGTGGAAAGAACAGTAAATGATGACTAAAACTATTGCTATATCAAGCTCTATAACAGTCAAATAGAAATCAGGCGACAGAAAGGCTTCAATACAATAACTACTCGAGATGTAAAATATAAAAAGGATTAGTACAAATAAAGGACGCTGTCACGCCCAAACATCTCTCATATTCTAAGCACAGAGACATAACTTGCGAACAAACCATAATGGGGTAGCACAGTAGAGCAAGTAGAGTGACAACCAACGGAGAGGAGGAAAAACATTGGCTGAAAATAAATTATCTCAATAAACAACAAAAA
This sequence comes from Leptodactylus fuscus, assembly GCF_031893055.1. Classification (NCBI taxonomy): domain Eukaryota; kingdom Metazoa; phylum Chordata; class Amphibia; order Anura; family Leptodactylidae; genus Leptodactylus; species Leptodactylus fuscus. Next base: position 111,986,122 of record NC_134269.1, on the reverse strand, counting down.
TAGGTATAAAGACTCGACATCCGTTGGAACATCATATAATTAGCATCGTCCCACTAAACACGTAACAGGTTAAATCTCCATATGGAGGCGAGGGAGGAACTAACGATCTCCCTGTCTAGCGTCCAGCCCACGGAGAAGCTGTTTCTTAGCTTTGGGTGACCGAAAACGCCCCGGAGTTTGTAAAAGTCCGCTCATGTTAGAGGCAGATTCTGCAATGGCAGGTTCTCCGGGCATTGGTAGCCAAGATGGGACAGAAACAGGGGGGATACCCAGTGGTTCCCAGAGATGATCCAAGTCTCTAGGAGTGAAAACGTTAAACCGTCTCCCATTCTTTATTATCGACAGGCCGAAGGGGAACAACCATGCATATGGAATGTTATGAGACTTCAGAACCTCCAATAGAGGACGCATCGTACGTCTCTTCTGGAGGGTGGCTGGGGCTAGATCCTGAAATATTTGTATGTGAGCATTCTCGTACATTAAATCTTTCTTATCTCGTGCTGCCTTAAGTATTGCAGATGTATGAGCAGAAGAAATGAGTCCACAAATTATATCTCTAGGGGGATCATTATCTCCAGGCCGCGGTCTGACCGCTCTATGCACTCTCTCGATTTCCACCTTCCCTGCCTCCTCCTCTCCAAGCAGTGACTTAAAGATTGCACAAGATATCTCTGGCAAAGACTCAGCCGAGAACCTCTCTGGGAGACCACGGATGCGTACATTTCGACGTCTATTCCTATTTTCTAAGTCTTCAAGCAAGAGGTAAGTCTTATTAAAGTGTTCCGAGTGAGAGTCTACTTTACTAGCTAATGCAGAGGTGGCTTTCTGGGATTTCACTTGTTTTGATTCCAGCGTATCAACTCTTTTGCCCAGTGTCTGCACATCAGAACGGAGCTCAGCTATTTCAGTAATAAGTGGGAGAAGGGCCTGAGACAGGGCCTCTTTCAGGAAGCCCTGGGTGATAACAGTAGAATCAGAGTCCACATTAGGAACGTCTTCATCAGAGTCAGGAGTGCAAGTCTCAAAAGTGCCACATTCCTCAGCCTGGGCCTTGTGCGCCGAGGCGGAGCGGTGCGAGTTTTGCTTTTTTAGGAATTTTTGCATGTCGGCCTGAGAGCTAGAATGCCTTTGTTGCGACTTAGAGTTCGGGGTTCTGTCCCTCCCTGTCTTGACCATATCTGTGCGTATTAGCTAATTGGGCATAAGACAGCGTCCATGTGAGAGAATTCAAATAGACATGTCACTTGGAGCCAGTGTCACGAAAAAGAGAATGTGACATATGTACGTTGCGAGCACAACCTCCTCAACTTGGGAATATCAGAGGAAGAAGTCCAGAAGAGGGTGGAAAAACGGGCAAACACTGAGGCTTTGCAGGTGGAGGAGCCTCCCTGGTCTTAGTGTAGAGGCTCAACACTCCCCTGTCTAGCAATCAACAGAAACTTGGGTTAGATAAGGGTCTCCAGTGAACTAATAAGTCCAGGCGAGCAAGTACAAGATAATGGGAAATAGCTGTTGCGTGTCGGTGGTGGAATTATGATGAGGCTTTTCTCCAGGTTGCCAGTAGGCCAGAACAAGCGAAGACAATAGGCAAAGGCAGGTGAGGTGTAGGTACAAGCAGATGGAAGGTGGGGGAAGGGAATGGAGGGACCCGGGCAGCAAGAGGAGCCTCCCTGGTCTATGTGTAGAGGCTCTACACTCTGCTACCCGGATACAGTGCGCCGATGGTCACAACTGTCTCTGCAAGATGGAGGGCAGGAGAGGAGGGACGGGGCCAGGGTACAAAGGAAAGACGGGATGATCAAAGCCTGTGTACTTAGCTGGATAAAGCTGATCATGGCTCCGGTTCACACAGGTTGGTCGCAGCTTCCACGATGCCTGCAGGCAGGTGCCGTCCAGTCTCTCTCTCTGCTGCGGGAATGCAGTCTGTTCCAGCCGCCGCGTCACTCGCCAGCCTCAGCCTCCCCAGCCGCGAGTCCTCTCCAGAGATACGCCACAGCGAGAGATACAAAATCCAGAGCGGGCAGGATGCGTCGGAACGGCAGGGTAGATGAGAAGGGTATCGATCGCCGGCTTCCGCTCAACTCCTAGTCCCAGGCCAGCGTCCCGCGCCCTCGGCGTAGGCCTCAAGATGGCGGGCGGCCTCAGCTATTAAGGTAGGCCGCAAGTCCCAGAACGGAGCAGCGACTCCAAAATGCAACAGGTAGCTCCACAACAGGTGTACGGAGACCGGGGGTAGTCCCTTGGAGCAAGGTCTTGAGTATTGTGGCTGTGTCGAGGCCGATGGAAAGGGATTTAGGCCAGCGATGGCGGAGCTCAGCAAGAGCACGTCTGTTCGCCTCGGCAGTTAAGCCACGCCCCACAAACTCAGCATTCTAACACTGAGACATTGAGAAACAAAATCCTTTAATATTTCATTATGCCTTGCACATAGAGAAGGCACCTAGTGCCAGAGCCAGCAAAACATCTTTTAACCTTCGCCACATCTGACTGTTGGTATTGTGTTCTTCTCTTTGTAAGCCTCATTCCGTTTTCGGCAAACAGTAGAATGATGTGCTTTACCAAAAAGCTATATCTTGGTCTCATGTTTCCACAAGACGTTTTCCAGGAAGGATTTTCACTTACTCACATACATTATGACAAACTGCAGTCTAATTTTTTTAAATTTCTCTGCATCAGAAGTGGGGTCCTTCTTGTTCTCCTATCATAGTGTTCATTTAATTCTAATTTTGACATTTAGTTTGTACTTGTACTGATGCACTCTGAGCCTGTTGGAAAGCTTGAATTTTTTTGGAACTTGATTGGGGCTGCTTATCCACTATCCGGACTATCCTGTGTTGCAACCTTTCATCAATTTTTCTCCACCGTGTGTTGTCAAAACTGTAAGCCAGGCACCTCTGAAATGATCTCCCTTGCAAGTCAATAAGCTGAATTGTTCAGAAATCTTCATACACATAAAATAATTAGCTACCGAAATGATGTCTATGGGTTCCCTGCTATCATACAGCACCCAATTGGCCTGAACAATAGTGCATAGAGGCTGTACGGTTAATTACTAAGAGGTCATAAAAGGTCTCTGTACCCAAGTGCACTAATTAGCCTTTAGGCTTCATTTACATAGTTTTTGAGACTGTCAAACATTCAATGTGGAAAAATAGAATGCACGCCTTTAGAGGAAAGCTCGATTAGGTTTGTGAACAGAATCTTAGATTGTTTACTTGAAACCAGGGCTGTGCAGTCTATAGTCCAAAGCATCAACTCTGACACATCTATTTTTCCACAGCCTGACTCCACCTTTGAGTCCGGCTCCTGCTCTGACTCATTCATAAATGACAGCCATGGTCAAACAGAAGCTGCAAAGCTCCTCTAATTCATGGAAAAAAAGCTAATGATTAAATTCCTTTGAAAGTAAATGTACATAAACCTGTGCATCTAATTATACAATGCCAATAATTGTGTAAAATAATTTAAAATAATTTTATTTTGAAGCTGGAGTTTGAAGTGATAACCTTTTTTCCAATTCAGACTGTTCCCAAAACTGTACCAGACTCCAACTCTGACTCAGCAGTCCTGCTTAAAACCTTAGCCAAAAAGACTACAATATAATGGGTTAGACAGTAAATTGAAATTACACTTTAGCTGCTACATTGACAGCTATTACTCCCAACATCCCCATACACATGAGCTCTCAAATTGGCTGCACTTAGAGGAGCAAGTCACCCTGCAAAAATATAAATGCTTGCTTGTAAATCGCAATATTGTTCAGAACCCAAAGCAATAAAGTTAAAAACTAATTATTTTAGACTTTTACTTTTTCAAAAACAATTGGTATCTAACTATACCTCTTTAGTAACAGTGAAACTAGATAAATAAACCCATCCCCAACAAGTATGCAATGCATCTAATTACTAATGTGGCCATAGGTAATAGAGGATTGGATAGTTCAACTACAAACCTTGGGGAAATCTGGTGATACATGGGTCTGACCTGTAGCTGATGAGGTGTGAGACACACATTGTGAATGGAGGTTTACAAGTACAACGTTAACTTCTAGTAAATGTTACAATCCTTGGACCTCCCAGGATTTAATTACTGGTGTATTGTTTGCCAATTAGTCCAGTTACTACTGCAAACACCAACACATGGCATAATGACTTCAGAATATATCAATTATTGATAGATTTCCATTCAAAACCCAAAGCAAATCATTATTTGTAATTTTACTTTTACTATTTGTTTAATCTATTACAGTATTTCATTAGTGGTGTAAACTGTATAAAGTGACAAACTGCTGAACTTTAACAGTGTGCCCAATGCCAATATAGTTACATGCATCTGCTTTTGACAAAAAAATTAAGAAAAAATATACTGCATTGTGTTTTTGCTTTTTTTTTTATATATATACAGATATGTTAAAAAGCCATGTTTTTATTAAGTAGAAGCTACAGTATAATTGTGCCATATTACAGGGGGTGTTCTGCCCTTAAAGCAAAACATCTAAACAAGAAAAACCTCAGTAAAAAGTCTACAGTGAATGATAAAGCAGGAAAAATTTGACTGAAAAAAAAAGCATAGAAATGGATTAAAATTTAATGGAAGCCATTACGGTTGAGCGATGGGGATTGGGAAACATCAGATCCGGATTGGCAATCGAGCAAATTACACGATCGCGATTGACTGGAAAATGATCGAAAATTAGATTTTAAAAACGATCCTGAAATCTCAAGATCGGCTCAACCCTACTGTATATATAATATACAATTAGGGTTGAGCGATCAGGATCAGGAAAGATCAGATCCTGATCGGTGATCAAACAAATTTTGTGATTTGGATCGCCTGGAAAATGATCAGAAATCAGATTTTAAAAACGATCCTGAAATCTCAAGATCGGCTCAACCCTAGAAGCCATGTAACTGGTCATTATAGTACTTTTGCCCTATTCTAATGCTTCCCTCACGCAGATAGAGGGTAATGTCCCAAAAATTTCAAACCATTTGCCTAGGCAATTATTTTTACCATATTACTGTCTGCGTAGATTATTGTACAACTACAATATAAATTTTATTTATTCCAAAAAAAATCCTAAAACCATTAGCGTCTGAAACATAGTTGCAATATATTAGTCTAATGGCTACCCAAATAGTTTTGCTGCTTATCTAGATATGAACAATAGGATAGTCTGCAGTACTACCTTGTCGAAGTAGTACAGCTGCCTCAGGTGATGAGATAAAATAACAAATTCCAACCATCAGCCCAGTGTCAGTGAATACTTAGTGAACTGTATGTCCAGTATCTGGATGCTGTTGAATTTTCATCGATCTATCTATAGTACTCACTGTGACTTACCTTGTTCTACAACATGTCTATTGAGTCTTATTCCTGCGTGACCATCCTGGACAATCCAATCACCATTAGGCTCAGAGAGGCATACAATTAGGACATGCCTGGGTGAAATACCAGGTACATCATCATATAGCTTGCAGGTTACATTAGCACTGCACCAGCCTAGGTTGAGAGCTGGAGGATATGGTCTAGATCCTTCCCACCATGACCACTGTTATTACTAGCACTACCAACCATTGGAAGTAAACAATAAAAGTTCTTACTGAATCAAAGCAAGTCAAGATGCAAGAAATCAATGCAGAAAGTATATTGGGAAAATGCGATAAAATTTAGTTATGCCAAAAAAAAATTACCAATTAGTATTTGATGAAACCCACCTAAAAGCAAGTTCTCATTATCCATGAACATGTTCAAGGACTAAAGTCATATTTCACTTTAAATGCTCTAAAACGATAACTGTGTTTCTAGAAAGTCCAGTGAATGGAGATTTTCATGCTTATGACAAGGCGAATGTGTCATTGACTAAACAATAAATTCATTATGTACAGATCAAACTGCAGGCTAGTTGAAACATTATTTAAATGTCACAGATGCTCGGATTATACTAAAACCAATTAGAATTAAGCACACTTGGAAGCTTAGCACTGGGTTTGGACATGGCTTTATGTCTAACCTATTAGTTTAAAAAGGTCATCAAAAGTCCACAACAACATGCATATAGTATTACCCAGCAAATAATACACTGGTAGGGTTCTCTAATGAATTTAGCAGTCTTTGCACCTAGCAGGAGGCCTGGAATGACCAATTGAATCCTGTTTTCTTTATATCTTGTGGTTTGCCAGTTTATTTTTTGTCACCTAATAAATTAAAGGAGCCAACATATAACACTTATTTTTTCATGTCAAGTCAAGGGTGGTATGTTGTATTCACAATGGGATCTTTCTGTTTTCATAAGACTTAAAAACCAAAAGAAAATATATTTACCTTGGGGAAATAAGTGTGCATGCCTATTTATTCCGTAAATACATAGGAAGGGTAGGTAAAAGTAAGAAAAAGAGCAGTTAGCAAATTTATTGCCAATAAAACAAGTCTGTTTGATTTTCTAGTTAAATTAGACTTTTGCACAGTAGTGAATATCTATTGAAAGTAGAAAGAGAAAGTTTAAGTAACTGCATGTAAATTAAAAGAAAACATTGCATCCTGGGACGTTACATAAAGGTGAGCATTGCAATATTTTAATCAAAGCACAAGCTTTATAGGCAGAACTTTCATTATTTCCACAACTCATTTCTATGTAATGAAGCCTAAATGTTATACCCCCTGCTATGTAATATTCTTGCCTATTATTTAGATTATTGGTCTGTTTTCTGATCTTAAAATTAGAATGTCTAAACCACATTCACCACATTTTTTTTTGTCTGGTTCAGAGTCACATTAAACCAGTTTATGTGTTACCAGAATAAATTTTGTAGCTACATTGCCTTCAGGGAATGCCATTCCTAGTGTTACATATACCTTCTAGACACTAGTCCATTATGTACTCAATCCCAACAGCAATAGTGTATGAGAAAGGTTATGTGAGGATTCTTAATTCAGCTTCTAAACCTTTAAGGTCAGCATGCTATCCTGAAAAACTACTGTAATTTCAAAAGCTCCCTGGGTTTGTCCAATTAGCAGCTTAAGAGACATATATACAGAAGACCCCTCCCACCTGGCCGTAGTGCCGACTAATTTTGTTTCCTAGTTTAGCTCTGTACCTTGACCTGTTCTTTTTATGTTTGTTTGCTTGTGGATTCTGCCATTGACATACCTCTTCAGATTTGACCCTGGGCTTTCTTCTGGATATCATTTTTGTGTTCTGAACCTCCCTCTGACACATTGTCCTGGTTTTGACCGTTTGCCTGTATGACTATTTTCCTATTTCTTGTTAGGAGTATTTAGGTTCTTTACTTTCTATTTTTCTTACCTGGGGAGTTTTTGGCTGCGCAGTGTCTGGGGTGGCATCCTGGCGCTGCGGGGTTGTCCTGTCGTGAGTATTGGTGCACACCTTCTGACTTGCACGTGCGCACTGATGGTAGGCAGCTTTATCTCCTGGTTGATTAGTCTGTCCTCCCATTTGCACCTGGGAGGAGTGGTCTCTACTCTGTATTTAAACCCATGCCTCCCATGGTTCTGTGCTGAGTGTCGCTTTTACAGAGCTAGGCCTTAGCAGGAGGAGTAGGTGGTGTTCTGGGATAGAGGAAGTTCCGTGGTTGGTTTTTTTGGGAGGTTTGGGTGAACGAGTTGGTTTGTGTGTTTTCCCTTCTGTGTTCACCAATCCTCCATCTGTGTATAACTGACTGTGTGAGTGAATTGCCTTTTCCTTTGATTTCTACTCAGTTTCCCTGTGTTTGTTTCCTAGTGTATGGTTCCTTCCCATATTGGTTTGGGGGAATCCTTTCCCACATTTTTCCTGTGTGCTGCTTGTGTTGTTAGTCAGCGCACACCCTTGTCAGTCCCTGTCGGTAGCAGCTTCACTTGTTCGTTAGGGGTGACCCCCTTTAGTCTCCAGTCCCTAGAGGTCTTATAGGGCATTCCTTCTCCCACTTCCCTCTAGGCCTACGGAATCAGTGAGAGAGGAGCTGTCGGGGTCAGGCTTAGCCTAAGTACAGCCGACCCACACCCGTGAGGCAGGGACCGGGATAGCTAGTGGGATTAGTGCAGGGCGAGATTCCCTACTGCTATCCCTTAGCCCCGTTGCAGCTACCTGGACTGACATAACAGTACACTCAGCCGGTAAAAAAAAAAAAAAAAAAGTTTGTTTGCATTATGACGGACCTGAAACAGTTGTACCAGGCGGTGCAGCAGATTTCCACTGAGATGGAGGGGATCAAGCTACGAATGGATGCCATCCAAGCTTCTGGCGTATCTCAAGTACAGCAGTTGGCTCAACACACAGCCTCTCAAGTGGAGGGCATACAGAGGCAGGTGAGTAGCGCCCCTGTGGGTCGGCCTCTGGAGCCAAAAGTCAGCTTACCTGAACCCTTCCGAGGTAAGAGGTCAGATTTTTTCCGATTTCAAAAGGACTGTCTTTTGTATTTCCGGCTACGGTCGTTTTCCTCCGGTTCTGAGGTACAGAGAGTTGGGATTATTATTACTTTATTGAGAGATGATCCCCTCATCTGGGCACATTCGTTACCAGCCGACTCAGCTTGCTTACTAACTGTAGAGGCGTTTTTCTCCACAATGGGGTTACTGTATGACGACCCAGACAGGGTACTCACGGCTGAGTATAACCTACGACGTGTGGTGCAAGGGGATCACGCTATAGAGAAATATTGCACAGAGTTTCGTAGGTGGGTAGCAGAAGTACACTGGAATGACCCCGCTCTACTTAGTCAGTTTGAGACAGGGCTCTCAGAACAGGTTAAAGACCATCTAGTTTCTCACCCTGTTCCGGGAGATCTAGATGAGGCCATGCAGCTGGCAATTAGAGTTGGACGGCGCCTCCGGGAGCGTGGAGACAAGAGTCCTGGGGGGCTTAGCCCTCCTCAATTCTCTGTTTTTAGAGAGGACCCGGGGGACCAACCCATGCAGATTGGGGCCACTGTGCGAAGTGCAAGACCCAAGAGTGAAGGGTCCCGCACAGTACGCTGTTTTGTGTGTGGAGGGATGGGGCATGTAGCAAGGGTATGCCCCTCCAGAGAATGGTTCGCCAAGGAGAGTAATAACCCCAGGTCTATTGAGGGTAAAGGGAGAAAACCTACTAAGGAGGGAGGTGTGCATATTTCCTGTACTCAGACTGCCGGGTTGACCCTTGAAGGATGGGTAAATGGGCAGAAGTGCCGGATTTTGGTTGATTGTGGTTCGGCAGTCAACCTTATTGACTCAGAGTTTTGTGAGCAATTAAGGGTGAGTCCTTTGGTCTTGGAGTCTCAGATACCGGTGTGGGCTATTGATAAGACCCCTCTACAGCAAGCTGTCATCTCCAAACAGGTGGAGGGTTTGGAGTTTATTGTGGGTGGCCACAGGGAAGAGATTGACTTGTTCTTGTTGTCTAACTTACCAGCACAAGTAGTTTTGGGGTGGCCCTGGCTGAAGCAGCATAACCCTATTATCAACTGGGAGACCGAGTCAGTAGTTTCTTGAGGGCAGGGGTGTAATGGTCGATGTCTGCCCTCAGGGAGGTCTTTGAGGAAAGGGCAGCCAAGACATTACCACCACATTGCACCTATGATTGCTCAATTAAATTTATACCAAATGCAGTGTTACCCAAGACAAGGTTGTACAATCTCACTATTCCGGAGAGGGAGGCGCTCAAAGAGTATATTGAGGGGAGTCTAGAGGTGGGGCATATTCGCCCATCTAAGTCCCCAGTAGCAGTGGGGTTTTTCTTTGTAAAGAAGAAAGATGGAGGGTTGCGCCCTTGTTTGGATTTTAGGGAGATTAACAAAATCACGGTGCGGAATCCCTATCCCATTCCGTTGATCTCGGATCTATTCAGCCAGATTATGGGAGCCCGCTGGTTTAGTAAAATAGATTTACGTGGGGCATATAACTTGCTGAGAATCAAGAAGGGGGATGAGTGGAAAACAGCGTTTAACACACCCCTAGGACACTTTGAGAATCTTGTGATGCCTTTCGGTCTAACCAATGCGCCTGCGTTTTTTCAGAATTTTATTAATGATGTACTAAGTGCCGTCATAGGGAGGGGGGTTGTGGTCTATCTGGACGATATACTCATTTACACCCCGGATTTGGAGACTCATTGGGAGAGAGTGAGAGAGGTTTTAGATCTCCTGAGGGTTAACCAATTAAGTGCTAAGCTGGAGAAATGTGTGTTCGCGGTCAATAAATTATGTTTCCTTGGCTATATCCTATCGGACAAGGGGTTCGAGATGGACCCTGAGAAGGTCAGGGCAGTCTTGGAGTGGCCGCGACCCGAGAACCTAAAGGCGGTCCAACGGTTCTTGGGGTTCTCCAACTATTATCGCCAGTTTATCAAGGGATTTTCTGAGGTTGTGAAACCTATCTCGGACTTGACTAAGAAGGGGGCTGACTGTGCTAAGTGGTCGCCAGAGGCGCTAGCTGCGTTTGAAGAACTGAAGAAGCGATTCTCGTCCGCTCCCATTTTGAGACAGCCGGATGAGAGGTTGGCCTTCCGAGTGGAGGTGGATGCCTCCTCGGTGGGGGTGGGAGCAGTACTTTCTCAGGAGTTCGAGGAGGGTACGCATCCCTGTGCCTTCTTTTCTAAGAAATTCTCTGCCTCTGAACGGAATTATGACATCGGAGATAGGGAACTACTAGCAATAAAACTGGCGTTCGAACATTGGCGTCATTTCCTGGAGGGGGCCAGAAGGCCAGTCCAGGTATTTACTGACCACAAGAATTTGATTTATCTTGGGTCGGCGAAGAGATTAAATGCACGGCAGGCCAGATGGGCTCTATTTTTTGCGCGGTTCCATTTTAATGTGACTTATGTGCCGGGTTCAAAGAATGTTAAGGCTGATGCTTTATCCCGGTATATGTCGACTGAGGAGGAACGAGAGACGCCTGCCACTATCCTTGGGGATGGAGTGGTGGTAGCAGTATTGGGCGCGAAATTGGAGAAGGCCTTGATCGAAGCGCAACACGCTGCACCTTCCAAGATACCTAGAAACAAGCTTTTTGTCCCAACTACTCTCCGACAAAGTCTCCTGAGGGAGTGTCACGAGTCGGTTCTTGCTGGTCACCCGGGGGTTTCAGAGACCATGAGATTGGTGTCTAGGAATTTTTGGTGGCCAGGGTGGAGTAAGGAGGTCTTGCAGTTTGTTCAAAATTGTTTGGTCTGTGCAAGAGCCAAGGCGTCGCATACCCGTCCCCACGGTCTTCTACATCTATTGGAACCTCCTAAGGCACCTTGGACTCATCTGTCTATGGATTTCATCATGGGCCTTCCGGTGTCTAAGGGTTTCACGGTCATTTGGGTAGTCGTTGACCGCTTCACGAAAATGTGCCATTTGATCCCGTTTTCCAGGCTGCCATGTGCCAAGACACTATCAGAAGCGTTTATTAAAGAAATTGTAAGGTTGCATGGTCTTCCTGAGGAGATCGTTTCGGACAGGGGACCGCAATTTGTGGCTAAATTCTGGCGGGCTTTTTGCAGCAGGTTGGGAGTTACACTGTCGTTTTCCTCCGGGTTTCACCCAGAGTCTAACGGACAAACAGAGAGGAAGAATCAGGATGTGGAACAGTTTTTGAGGTGTTTTGTTCGAGAGAACCAGAATAATTGGGCTGCCTTTCTCCCCCTGGCAGAATTTTCCCTAAACAACCATGATTCCAATGCCACAGGTACCACACCTTTTTTTTGCTCCGGTGGTAGACATCCTGTTTTCGGAGTATTTTCTTCCATTTCTTCCCCAGTTCCGGAGGAGGAGCTATTTTCTAAAAAGCTGCAAGGGGTATGGTCCCGTATCCGAGAGAATCTGGTGCGGGCGTCGCACCAGGCTAAGGTCCAGGCGGATCGGAAGAGAGGAGAGTTGCAGTTCTTCCCTGGTGAGATGGTTTGGTTGTCCACCAAGAATATCAGGTTGAAGGTTCCTAGCAAGAAGCTGGGTCCCAGGTTTGTGGGTCCTTTTAAGATCATCAAGATGGTAAATGAAGTGGCGGCGCAGCTGCAACTACCTAAAAGGTGGAAGATAAACTGGGTCTTCCATGTCTCCTTGTTAAAGAAGGCCAAGAAGGGAACGTCTCCAGTTAAGGTTCCACCAGTTTCTGAGTCCGGGGAGTATGAGATATCCCGAGTTCTGGATAGCAAATATGTTCGGGGGAAGCTACGGTATCTGGTGGCATGGAAGGGATACGGTCCTGAGGATAATTCTTAGGTCCTGGAGTCGGATATGTCAGCCCCCAGACTCGTGGAGAAATTCCACAAGGAGTTCCCGAAGAAGGATGCTCCTAGAGAATCCGGAGTCTTCTCCTTGAGGGGAGGATCCTGTTAGGAGTATTTAGGTTCTTTACTTTCTATTTTTCTTACCTGGGGAGTTTTTGGCTGCGCAGTGTCTGGGGTGGCATCCTGGCGCTGCGGGGTTGTCCTGTCGTGAGTATTGGTGCACACCTTCTGACTTGCACGTGCGCACTGATGGTAGGCAGCTTTATCTCCTGGTTGATTAGTCTGTCCTCCCATTTGCACCTGGGAGGAGTGGTCTCTACTCTGTATTTAAACCCATGCCTCCCATGGTTCTGTGCTGAGTGTCGCTTTTACAGAGCTAGGCCTTAGCAGGAGGAGTAGGTGGTGTTCTGGGATAGAGGAAGTTCCGTGGTTGGTTTTTTGGGAGGTTTGGGTGAACGAGTTGGTTTGTGTGTTTTCCCTTCTGTGTTCACCAATCCTCCATCTGTGTATAACTGACTGTGTGAGTGAATTGCCTTATCCTTTGATTTCTACTCAGTTTCCCTGTGTTTGTTTCCTAGTGTATGGTTCCTTCCCATATTGGTTTGGGGGAATCCTTTCCCACATTTTTCCTGTGTGCTGCTTGTGTTGTTAGTCAGCGCACACCCTTGTCAGTCCCTGTCGGTAGCAGCTTCACTTGTTCGTTAGGGGTGACCCCCTTTAGTCTCCAGTCCCTAGAGGTCTTATAGGGCATTCCTTCTCCCACTTCCCTCTAGGCCTACGGAATCAGTGAGAGAGGAGCTGTCGGGGTCAGGCTTAGCCTGAGTACAGCCGACCCACACCCGTGAGGCAGGGACCGGGATAGCTAGTGGGAGTAGTGCAGGGCGAGATTCCCTACTGCTATCCCTTAGCCCCGTTGCAGCTACCTGGACTGACATAACATTTCTGATCTGCTTTGTAAGTTTATTGTGGGATTTGGTTTGGTTTTGGGCTCCAAAGCATTTATTACTAGAGATGAGCGAGTAGTGTTCGATCGAGTAGGTCTTCGATCGAATACTACGGTATTCGAAATACTCGTACTCGATCGAACACTACTAGCTGTTCAAAGTTTAAGGTTCGATGCAGACCAGCGTTGATTGGCAGAATGCTATACATTCTGCCAATCAACGCTGGTTCTTCTCTTACCTTTAGAAGTCTTCTCCCTGCAGCGTCCCCGCGGCGTCTTCCGGCTGGAATTCACTCTGCCTAGGCATGCAGCCTAGGCAGAGCCGACTGCGCATGCATGGGCATGTCCTCGCATGCGCAGTCGGCTCTGCTCAGGCGTCGGGCCAGGTCGATGCCTAGGCACAGTGAATTCCAGCCGGAAGACGCCGCGGGGGCGCTGCGCTGGGAGAAGACTTCAAGGAGAATCCAACCCGACTGTCACTCGTGGACTTGGTAAGTATAATTTTATCGAATTTTGCGTACCCCTGAAACGAGCATTTCCCCCCATAGACTATAATGGGGTTCGAAATCCGTTCGAACAGTCAAACAATGTGCGGCTGTTCAAATCATATTTCGAACCTCGGACATTTTAGTGTTCACTCATCTCTATTTATTACCAGTACAGTTAATGTTTGGAGACAATTCAGACTCTCAGATTCTGCAAAGTCCATCTGGCCTTGCGGCTAGTGCTGGTGAAGGTGGCTGGGGGTCTGTCTCTGGCTCACAGTTCCGTGCTGATTTTAATTAGATTGTTCTACTGCTCGCTGTTATCAGCCACTTCCTGCTTCTACTTTTGATTGGACTTGTATCTCAAGCATAACAGGCTAACTTTCCTGTACTTATAACCTTAGAGTACTTGTCTTTTTCACTGAAGTTTCACCAGGGTGGGGACCCTTATTATAGTACTCAATGTCTACAGAGTTCCAATGAACCATACAGCCGTGCCTACAGCCAGTCAGAGGAAGTCCTCACTGCTGGAACAAGATGCTGCTATTTTCTTCTGTCTTCTCACTATCACAAACTCATCAAAAAATCTGTACAGTTGTGTTCTTCCTAACTTATTATCAGATAGTGTTGACTCAAGATGAGCAATTACTAGTTCTGGAAAATACATTTTGCCTTAAATGTTTTTGAAAGCTGTTTATTTTGCACCACTTATGTTGCATCTTAACTCGAGATGAAATCTAAGGACATTACTGTTTATGGAAAGCCGACCTTTCATAACAGCAAGGACAGCCGAATTATACAGACTATTCAACCACTGAGAAACTGAAGATTATCAAGAAACTGATTCACATATAGAGTGTTGCTAAGGGGAAGTGGGTATGATAAAGCAATGCTAGTCCAATAATTTAATGCAATGCAGCCCAGTGAACTAATATGATTAACCACAGTCCTAAACCTCACATGATTTCTGTATGGTTCCTATAAAGATGATGCCTTATGCAGTATATAAGAAGTGTGCCATATTTAAAATTAAAACTTTTGTTTTAAAAAAATTTGTACCGCAGCTTTTGCCAAAAAACTTGAGAGAGAAAACCTCTAAGGAAAAGAGAGAAAAAACAAATATTTCATAGTAAATAAACTTGAAATTTAATTCTCTAAAAATCATTCTATATTATTTATGTGTACCATTAGTATTATTTATAACATATCACTTCATAGTAATGAATACATGTAGGTTTGTAGGGGAATACAATGTAAAAATAAACGAGCAAAGAACAGCTAAAGTGCTTGTAATGTTCATACCAAATTAGTTTGTAGCCTGAATAATATGGCAAATATGAAACACCTTCTCAGTGTTCAGTTGTTGGACAATTACTTTGCTTTTATATTGTTTTTGTTATTGTGCTATTTTGATGAAATTTTAGATTTCATGAAAGTACAGAAACTTCTAAACATACAATACTTAAGTTCGGTAAATGTGTGTTGTTTTTTGTTATTTGCATATCAGAAATTTTAATTTCAAACTAGACTTTACTGAAAGCATAGATACGGATGAAAATGAACACATAATGAAACGGTACCACTATTACTCAGACTGCTGGTAACAGAAAATAGACTAAATGTCTTTTTTAAATTTTCTAAATATATACAAATAGTTTATAGTAAAACTAGGTAAATACAAACAAAAGTACAACTGTAAATGCAAAGGTAAATAAAATCATGAATATACTCTTTGAACAGATGCACAGGTGATGGATAACCTATGGGCTAAATAGATTATGAAGCAAATAGAACAAGTTTTTTTTTTCTTTTACACTTGCCTAGAGAGACTCTGATTTTGTCTCTGGTCTCTGATTTTGACTCTGGTTTTGTCTGAGATAAAATTGTATTTCTTCACTACGCTAAACATCCTCCCCCACCTACCTTCTAACTTACTATACAAAAAATGTATATTTACATAGATTGCTAGGGCTGCCCCGAGCACATTTTCAGATTTTTGCCAACGTTTCATTTCCCTGATCTAGAAATAGAACCTCACCTATACTAACCACTAGAGATCAGCGAGTAGTGAAATATTCTAGATTTGAGATTCAATATTCGTTTCGAGTAGAGTCTCAATATTCGACTACTTGATCGATTATCGAATCCCATTACAGTCTATGGGAAAAAATGCTCGTTTCAGGGGAAACCACTATTCGACTAAGGAGAGTCACCAAGTCCACAAATAGCAGGAGGAGAGTGTTTAGGCGGAGCAAAGTGCAGTTGAGGAGTGTTGAGGAGGAGCGCTGTGCAGTTAAAGAGCACGGACCCCATAGACTATAACAGGTCCGTGCGCTTTAACTGCACAGCGCTTGCAGTTGTGCTGATATTCTGTTCAGGGGGGTCCTCCTGCAGACTCCTTCTGGATGGGAGGCAAGCGCTAATGTGAACTTACTCGTCCTGCAGAACCAGCATTGAATGGCTGAATGCTATATGGTGTATAGCATTTGACAAATCAATGCTGGTTCTGCAGCAGGCTCTTCTTTGCTAGTCGGGAGAGCTGGCAGCTTGCGATATGTGGGAGCTGACTTTTTCTCATAGGAATGCATTGACCAGTGTTGATTGGCCGTATGCTATACAGTGTACAGCATTCGACCAGTCAACGCTGGTTCTGCTGAAGGCTCATCTGTGACGAGACAGAGTCTAAGATTGGACCACAATGGAGACTGGGATCCAGCTCCACTCCAAGAGATTCTTTAAAACATAACCTTTATTTGCACCGATTTAAAATTCAAAACATGTTGCAAGCACTACTGCTGTCATGATATTTCCATCCTACTGGGAAAAGCGACCAGCTAACGTGTTTCAAGGATAACAGGTCCTCTTAGTCGTAGCCTGGCTCTGTTCCCTGTTCTTCACTGTAGACTTTGGCACTGGCATTTTTTCGGGTACTATTTAATGAAGATGCCAGTAGAGGACCTGTGAGGCATTGATTTCTCAAACTACAGACTCTAATGCACTTGTCTTGTTGCTCAGTTGTGCAGCGGGGCCTCCCACTTCTCTTTCAAGTCTGGTTAGAGCCTGTTTGTGCTGTTGTTATTGTTCTGTGTGTTTATATAAAAATAATGTTTTTATTTACTACTACAGAACTGCTGGACTGCAGGGCACTGCAGGGAGGTCCACAGACCCAGATGGGCGGCCGTGTGCCAGTACCAGGCAGCAGTGTGTCTGAACAGGGAGTAAAGTAAATACACCAGTTCACTTCACTGGATGAATGCGTCAGGGCTGCAGCAGTGTGAACGGGCTGCGGCAAGGTTGTACCAGTTGTACCAGTTGACTGCACTGGGCAACCGTGTTACACAATGGAGATTTACTCCAGTTATCCTCACTGGGTAAATAGCTTTTTGCAGCTTCAGTATTTAACAGGCTGCAATCAAGTTTTACACCAGTTCACTGCACTGGGTAAATAGTTTTGTGCAGCTTCAGGTGGACCGGCTGCAACAAGAATGCCAGGGGTTAACGTCACCCCTGTCAGCAACACAAATGGCTCCGCACAGCTTGGAGCTATAACACACACAGACAGTGACAGATAGCCTAGCTAAAGAGACCAAGCCTTCTGCCAGTCCACCGGCTGGTACAGAGTCCACTGCACCGAGCCGTAGTGTGGAGCTGCCAGTACATTCAGGACTTATAGGTCTTGCTAACAGTACTAGATGGAAGCTAAGATAACCCCACACAGCGGCCTAGCCTAGCTAGCTGCCTAGCTACTGGAAGCAGCCTGGAGCTCCTGTCATACCCTCCTGTCTATAGTGTTTCTTAGATAAAGTGTGAGCACCGGGCAGGTGTCGCCTCACACCTTATAAAGGAAAGTCCCCGCCCATCAGGGGCGGTGGCCATGACCTCTTCGGTCATGCTCAGTAGGGCCACGATGGGACTTAGTTTCTGAGTGACTTTGAAATGCCTGAGCATGCTCAGTAGGGCAAGATCTGGACTTAAACTCCAGTCGTCTCACCGTTCGACGTCGAGGGCGAGAGTTGGGTTGGCCCGCAGGTGGCGCCCATCCTAACAGCTTTCCTCTGAAGGGAGTTGTACACACTGTTGTAAGAAATCTTCAGTTTCTTGGCAATTTCTTACATGGAATAGCCTTCATTTCTAAGAACAAGAATAGACTGTTGAGTCTCAAATGAAAGTTCTCTTTTTCTGGCCATTTTGAGAGTTTCAACGAACCAACAAATGTAATGCTGCAGATTCTCAAGTAGCTCAAAAGAAGGTCAGTTTTATAGCTTCTCTAACCAGCAAAACTGTTTTCAGCTGTGCTAACATACTTGCACAAGGGTTTTCTAAACATCCATTAGCCTTCTTACACAGTTAGCAAATACAATGTACCATTAGAAAACTGGAGTGATGGTTCCTGGAAATGGACCTCTATACACCTATGTAGATATTGCATTAAAAACCAGACGTTTGCAGCTAGAATAGTTATTTACCACATTACCAATGTACAGAGTGTATTTCTGATTCATTTAGCGTCATCTTCATTGAAAAAACTGTGCTTTTCTTTAAAAAATAAGTAAATTACTAAGTGACCCTATACTTTTGAACGGTATTGTAAATCTAGAAATCACTCAAAACACTTCTAAAGTTATTTGGTTGCAGTTATTAACCTATTAATAGCACTAATTGACCTTATTTAAAAAAAAAAAAAATTGTTCGGAAAACCCCTTTAAGGATGTACAATATTGTCAGGGGTTCTATCACTATATACAACTAGGCAGCATACTGTCTATTATACTACAGTGGCAATATATCGTAATCACCCCAGCTTTAAAAAATAAAAAATAAATATGTGGATGGCATAAAGGAGGAAGGAGGGAGTGTGAGGAGGGGGTCTGAGAAGACAATAAATCCAAAAACTGACAAATGTTTCAAGTTTTTATATTTTTGCTCAACTCGGGAAGTAATTCTTTGCACACTGAAGGCAGAAGTTTTAAGATGCCATTTAACTTATCCTGCAAAGCACCATTTGATAAATTGGAAATATTAAGTAACATTATATAGAACAGAAGTATGATTTTGTTTACTGAAATCACACAGATTTGTTCTACATACACGCGACTAAGATGTAAAATGGCCATGAAAAATTAGTGTATAAAGGGGTCCCTGAAAACAGACAGAAATAGCACTTGACTTAATAATAATAATAATAATAATAATAATAATAATAATAATGGTCATGTGAATAGCCCCTATTGACTTGAGTTGAATTTAATGCTGCCATGTGAAGGTGCAGGTGGTCATTTTGTGGAGAGGTATTAGAGAGAGGGCCTGTCTATCTGTGAGAGATAACAATAAAACATGGCCAATACACTGTTGGGATTCTGGGGAATTATTGTTTTGAAAAGGGCTTGAGGAGAAATGTTTCATATAATAGAATGATATAAGTCTATGTCTGTCATACTGTGTGTGTCAGTGAAGTAATGTGCTATTGTTACTGTGCCACAGCGATGCATTAATTTCAATCACAGACTCAGATTCAAAACATTCAAATGCCATATAGTAAATGCTGTGGCCTGAAAAAAGATCAAAATGGTCAAACTGCCCTTTTGATGTTTCGTCTACCCCAAAAAATTTAACAAAAAGATATCGAAACATCAGAAAATCCCCAATGTGGTATAAATAAAAAGTACAAGTTTCCTTGCAAAAAAGAAGCCTTATAGTCCCTATGTCCAAATATAAAAAAGTTATAGGTGTCAGGGTATGGCCACTCATAGAATTTATTTTTTTATTATTTTTAAGTTTTAGATTTTTGTTTTGCTAAGGTTTTAAAAAATAAGTAAAATTGTATAAATTGGTTATAGTCTCAATCTTACCAAACTACAGAATATAGCTAACAGTGAGAGCTGAATTTGTTTCCAGTTTCCCAGTTCATTGTACACAATATTAAACTGTAACATTATGAAGTACAAAAAAAATCCCTCATACAGCTCTCTGAATAGAACATTTTTAGAAAAGTTATCATTTTTGGAAGCTAAGGAATAAAAAACAAAAATGAAAACAAAAAAAGGCTGTGGCAGGAATCTGCCTGTGATCTCCTATGCAATTAAATATGCAATGTTTGTAATGCATAACATTAAGGCTTAATTCACATGAACCTTTTGCTTTGGCAGTGGGTTAGTTATGTTTTTTCAGGGCTGGCACACTTGCCCATTATTTTCTATGGCCCTATATACATGCCCATGTAATATCACAAGTTTGTGTGTAGGGATATGACCCTGGGGTAAAACTCAAGATAGATCCTATACACGTCTGCTTCGAGTTTCACATAAGTAAATCAATGGGTCTGTGGAAACACATATATCATCATTTTAGTAGAGATTAGAGATGAGCGAGTAGTACTCGATCGAGTAGGTATTCAATGGAATACTACGGTATTCGAAATACTCGTACTCGATCGAGTACCACTCGCTGTTTGAATGTAAAAGTTCGATGCAGAACCAGCATTGATTGGTCGAATGCTATACAGTCGGCCAATCAACGCTGTTTCTTCTCCTACCTTTAGAAGTCTTCTCCGTGCAGCTTCCTCGCAGCGTCTTCCGACTCTTCATTCACTCTGCCAGGCATCGGGCCTGGGCAGAGCCGACTGCGCATGTCCGTTTGTAGTGCGGGCATGCGCAGTCGGCTCTGCCCAGGCCCGATGCCTGGCAGAGTGAATTCAGAGCCGGAAGATGCAAGGAGAATACTGCACGGAGGATCCAGCCCGACCCTCACTCGTGGACTTGGTAAGTATAATTTGATCGAACGTTGCCTACCCCTGAAAATAGCATTTTCCCCCCATAGACTATAATAGGGTTCGATATTCGATTCGAGTAGTCGAATATTGAGGGACTCGAAACGAATATCGAACCTCAGACATTTTACTGTTCACTCATCTCTAGTAGAGATTTATAGATTAAAGGTAATGAATATTTAGTTAAGAGATGCAATGATATGTCAAAAAGTGATGGGTTTGGTTGTGGCTATCAGACTGTAATACACAAGCTAAAGTACAACTGTATTGCTGACACCCAAACATGTTTAATTCAGAAAACTGCAGCCACGAAGAGATCTCTAAGCACAATGCGTTGTAACAGTAAATCCAAATAAGATTTGGTATTTGGGAAAAAATTTAATATATTTCACAACAGTATTGTAATATTCTTCATAAAATGCAGTAGGTTGGTCAGTGTTATCTGGGCTTAAGCATGATTTAAGTTGAAACAAGCAAACGCAGATTTCATTTGCAATAATTACAATGTGTTCTTATGTTACTTTGATGAAACAGATTGAATTTTTACCTAACCTCATAAATTATTTCCGTGTTTATAATCTTTTTAGAAATATTTTACTGGACAGGAAATGAAAAACATTGCTTGCGCTCAGTCTATATACCTGGCATGATTCTCTATAAAGTGAAAATCCATTTCAAAATTAGACTTCATTTACCTGAGATTATTTTATATTTAAGAAGATTTATTCTTGTTTTTTAGCAAAAGGTGGACAGAGTAACCTCTGACCATTCTTACAACCTATATGTTCTTCAAAGCATCAAAGACTACTTTTGTAGTTATACTATTTTGTGTGGCACATTCAGAGAAAACAATTTGCCACCTTTATTTTAGGTTTAGGGAAATCTACAGATCGATCGGGTCTGATTTGGGATCGTCTCGCCTTATTCAGAACATATGAAAATTACATAAGGCAATTCCAACCCACTTGCAGTTTGGTGGAATAGAATATGGATTCATTCTGCAGTGTCACAGCGTGGTCAGAAAGGCCACTTTCACTTCCTCTATCAGGATCTTCATTGGTACCTGGATCACTTCTTTGTCTTTACCACCTTACCACCCTCAACATTCTGCTCGTGAAAATTTTTCCTGTCTTAGAGTCCATTCACATTAGGAGACAAAAATCCAAACATAGTAAACACAGACCTAAACAAAATCTATTCTTAAAAAAAAAAAAAAAATTGCTCAGTTATTGCCACATAAAGTGTTAATGTTAGTTATGAAAAATGGGATCATGTCATAATGTTGTTTTTCTGGCAATGTCCTTAAGGGATTAAAGACTAAGGACACTTAAGTTGTGTTAGTTGTACTTCAATTTTTATTCCTTTGTACATTTTCAGGCCCACTGATATTCGATTTACAACTTGTACCTACTTTCAGACTTTCCGAATGCAGTGATACATGCTTTATGTGAGCTTTATGTGTCAAAAATGGTGCTGCTTTCACTTGAAGCTTCTGGACCCATAATCTAATATGGAACCTCTACCTTTCTTGTAGCAGAGGGGCATTTAAGGCCCCTTCATTATTCAGGGCCTGGTAGCAACTGCTACTTTTGCACCCCCTATAGCTATGACCTGCTTTCACACTGATGCTACGGAATGTGCAGTGCGTACTCTCCTGTTTTTTAGGGGGTCTTTTGTTTTTTGTTTTTATTTTTAACTCTGATATGGGACTTGTGTGATAATACACCCCCCCCCCCGCCCGCCCCCGCCCCCGCCCCCGCCCCCGCCCGTGCCCGTCTGCTTCAGCCTACGTTGTGTACTATTCTCCCTATCTAGAATGTGACATATTATAGCCTGAATGACTGGTACTCCCTCTTTGATGGTGGCAACACTCTTTGATCAGTCATCTTCATCCTCTTTGCCCTCCCTATTTCAATCTCACACAATGCTATTTAACAAGATTTAATTTTCATTTAGGAACCAGACTACCAATAAACATATCTTTAATACAAAGGTGTCACTAATAATATCTATGAGATTACCCACAAGTCTTCACTATACTGGTTGCAAACGGTAAAATAGTTTTTGTTTAAGCTTGATTTGAGCAATTATATATAATAATATTTGTAATTGGTAATATAAAACACATATGTAAAATATTAAGCTAACAGCTACACTGTAACAATAGAATATTCTTTATCCTTGAATTAAACATCCATGCTTCTGTTAGGTTATGTGGTATTCTTCCTTCAGCACCTGCATGTGTATATTGCCAAGATGGGGAAATTCAAACAATGTTCTTGCCAATAAGCTGAGTATAATCATTTGGTCATGCCATTGTATCATCACCCAGTTTAATGTACTGTAAATAACTTTCTCTCTAAGGTCATAGTGATTGTAAAACCTCGATGATATATAAATGTTTCATTTTCTACAAAAATGAACAAATTGCAGTTTTGCATAAGATAAATAGATCCTAGAGTGATTCTAGCTCCAAGGTTAATAGCATGGGGGGATCCCAGCATTTAAAGGAAAACTTGTACAAATAAATGTAGAACTACAATAACTGAATAACAGTTCCAAAAGGCAAATTATCTCATCATGGCGGACTGAAGATTTAATTGCTAACATACAGTGTTTTGTATTGCCTGAAATATTGTAGAAGTAATAGTAATATTTGATATACTGTAAATATGTAGATGGTTAGTTCCTCATACATGGGAGAACAAAATGAAATGATGCAATTAATCCATAATGTACATTTAAATCATTCATTGGTTCCATTTCCTTTCTTTCTTGGCGTCTTTACTATAGTAGGTTAATCAATATCGAAGATCAGTGATCCTCTCAAGATTCGTTTTGGGTTTGGGTGTCTCTGGTCCAAAATTCATTTTGGGTCAAACAAGTTCAGTACACCCCACAACTTAAATTGGCTTAAAAGATAGTGTATAACACTGTTGGGGCTTCTACAAATCTATTTATCCAATTTGCAGCTCTACGGCAAAGGAAGCCAAAGTTCTATCAAAGTAAAAGTAACGTGTGTTTTTGGAAAAACGGAAAGTAAGCAGTGGATACAAAATCCAAGTTTAACCATACACTGCACTGCCACTCATTTTTAAACATTTAAAAGTCTCCAAAAATTAATAATTTTTTGGATGAAAAAGTGCTTTCCGATTATTATTAGTTATTTATTTTTAGTCACACGTGGTAGTTAGATTGCAAAACGCAATGATTTTGTGGAAACATTACCCTGTTTTGATGACTTGTGCTACAGGCTTGATATTATTTGGGAGACAAATTAAGCTCCATACAAGAACAATGTGTTACTCGATCCAACTGCAGTTCCTCAACAATATTGGTGCCATTGTTGCTGGTAACATTGCCCAGTTGTAATTGGTGAGGAAACATCCAACTGTGTACTTGCTGCAGGACACAGCAAAGCATCGCCTACATTGTGAGACTCCTCTGATCCAGGCTTATTAATTGTAAAACCACATGTGAAAGCCATGTATTGTTCTTGTCCATAATTGTTGCTCCATGTGTCGACAGTGGTAAGTATATTTCTCCAATCTGACATATCCAGGGAAAGTCCCACACTCTCCATGGCATGACAATATAAACCTGGAACAGCTTTCCTAGAGAACTAACGGCGGCAATTTATCTCCCATCAACGTTGAGTGCATGCCATCTGTTGGCAAAACACATTGGAATCCACTAAGTGCCCCACCTGTAACTTGGTCAGGTGTGAGTTAAGTTGCAGAAACACTGGATGACTGGGCATATACAGATTTTCTGTTTCCTTGACACTTATTTTCTTATGGATGATGTTGCCATGTAGATCTTGCACGTTGCCATGGAAATGTTCAAAATAATTCCCACATGGGAGATGACCGTGTATAGTTGCACCTGCCAACCCCAGCTCCAGTGAAAACATGCAAACTTACCCTAGGTTTGTTTGAGGTAGGCTTTTTGGATGTTGGGCCTGCGTAGTGGCTGGAATCGTTACTATCAGCACTGCCCCCACCCTTTTCATCTGTCACCTTGTCACCCTGACTTTGTTGCCAGATCCTACCCACAACAGAATTATCATCATTGACAATTTCATCTTCGCTTTTTTCAAATACATTATTGCCATGGAATTCTTACACATTGTCATAATTTCCACCTCCAGATTCCCCCCTTCCCTTACCATAAGGACTATTAGTAGTAGTACCACATACACATGCCACTGCTACCTCCACCAACTGCCATGTCTTCCTCCTCTTCTTGTAAACATCTAAAAGATGAGGAAGACTGCTCTGACTAGGACAAAGAGGTTTCTCAGCAGGTCCTGCATCACTACAATGGATCTGTATCAGTAAAAGAAGATGAAGGAGACAAGGTTGATGGACCAGAAAGTACTTGCAGTAAATTACGTATTATGGAGAAGAAGGAGTAATACACAGAATCCTGACTCAAGATTACATCACTTATGGATATAATATCCTCCTGTGACTGAAATGAGAAAGCTAAGTAATCAAAAACGTCATCTTCAAGTGTCAGACCCTGAAGCGTCGATGGCTAAAGCTGAACAATGACAAAAATGAAATTCTCATGGTTGCAGGCCATCACATAATGACAAAATGGTGACATGTACATTCACCACCTCTATCCTTAGGAAAAACACCCTTTAAAAACTCAGGCTATGTGCAAAACATGAACGTAGTTATTGATGGGAAACTGTCTCTCAGGAACCAGGTAACTTCAATTATCAAATCTTCATACTAATATTTGAGGAACATTGCAAAAATCAAACACCTTATTCCAACAGAAGATCTAACCAAACTGGTACATGCCTTCATAACCTTGTTTCTTGACTACTCTATTGCCCTATATTTAGATCTTTCTTATAAAGAAACACATTGCCTTCAGCTAATCCAAAATACTGCAGCCAGTTTAATAACCAAACAACCCTGATATGCTCCCATAATCTCTATTGCAAGCTGCAGACAAAAAGCGCTGTGGGAAAAACTCTATATTTCATTTATGTCACCCAACCACATGTTGCAGAAAAGCTGCTTGAGGCTGAGGCCCCACGGGACAACCCGCAGCTACAAAGCACCGTGGAAAAAACCGTGGCGGTGACACATCGCAGTTCTTCCCGCAGCGCTTTAAACAGAAAGTTCGCAGAGTTTTGCGCCACAGACTTTGTTTCAATTATATCTATAGCAAAATTGCCAGTGTTTCCCTAGATATAATTGACATGCTGCAATTTCCAAAAGTGTCCACACTGCGATTTTTACCACAAAGTGGGCATGGTATTCACAAGAATCCCATCCACTTTGCAATGACAGTAAAAAAGTCACAATTTTTCCGGCAGCGTTTATGCCATGGGCAAATTGCGGCGTTTCCGATCTGTGGGGCACCGGCCTTATTCTTGCTGATTTTGCTGCATTTTTCTTTTTTTGCCAAAGTCAAGTGTGGCTTGAAAAGGAATGGGGATTATAAAGGAAGCTCTTATACTTTTCTGTTAAATTCACACCGGGTTCAGTGTACATAGAATACTACAAAATACAGTTTAGTTAGGGAGCGTTCACACTACCGTCGGTGTCCGACAGGTAGTGTCCGCTCCTAGTGTTCGCCCTGCATGCAGGGTTCTTCTGTCCGCTTGAGAAGTCGTACATCTTCACTTGCGGACAGGGAAGGACAGGCACGGAGTGCAAAACAACGCACCCGATGCCCATTGAAATGAATGACAGGTGTCACGGACACAGCTAGTGTCCGCTCCTAATGTCCGTGACAGATTTTGAGCGGACACTACCTGTCGGACACTGACCGTAGTGTAAACACCCCCTTAAAGAGGACCTTTCATGGATTTGGGCACAGGCAGTTCTATATACTGCTGGAAAGCCGACAGTGCGCTGAATTCAGCGCACTGTCGGCTTTCCCGATCTGTCCCCCGGGTAAAGAGCTATTGGTGCTGGTACTGTAGCTCTTTACGGTCAGAAGGGTGTTCCTGACAGGCTGTCAGGAACGTCCTTCTCCACAGCAGCGCCTATCGCGCTGTACTGTGGAGCGGGGAGGAACGCCCCCTCCCTCTACTCACAGTGCTCGTCTATAGATGAGTATTAACAGGAGGGGAGGGAGGCGTTCCTCCCCGCTCACACTGTACAGCGTGATAGGCGCCACTGTGGAGAAGGATGTTCCTGACAGACTGTCAGGAATGCCCTTCTGACTGTAAAGAGCTACGGTACCTATAGCTCTTTACCCGGGGCACAGATCGGGAAAGCCGACAGTGCGCTGAATTCAGCGCACTGTCAGCTTTCCAGCAGTATATAGAACTGCCTGTGCCCAATCTAGTGAAAGGTCCTCTTTAATCACAAGGCTGCACTTTGAGTCTATTGTGAAAAAAGTGGATTACAAATGTTGGTTGTTATGTGACTGGCATTGTTCCATCAGGGTGGTGATCATATTCCATGCTCTTTTGTTTTCTGTTAAATAAATTGAAGAAAAATACTACAAAGTTTTTAGTTAAATAAAAAAAATCTAATATTTTTAAAACAAATATTTTTCATACAAAACTATTTTATAAATATATTGGGCTTTTAATGAAATGTACAGTGACCATGGAATAATTATAGATTATTACGTTTGATCTGATTCAGCAAATTCTCTACTTTTCCTGGTGTCTTATACTTTATATTATGTTTTGCTGCTGCCCTGTAACAAATCTGTTTTTCCTTCTCTTTTCTTGTACTGCAGAAGACGTTATAGAAATAAGAATTGTCAGGAAATCTAAGGCTGAAAAGCAGCCAGTACTAACATACCTGCAGACTGTGGATCCTGAACCTTTTAAAAGATGTAGTGTGTTTTTTTTTCACAATACACAATGGTTCTTTATTGAGCAAACAATGGTCCGCTGCCAAAACTACAGCAAGACATTTATTCTAGCCATTTCCCACATGGATTTGGTGTTTAGAAGGATCACATAATTTACTCCTAATCCATTATTTTAGGTTACAATATATTTGGTTGTTGGATTGCCAAAGATTACTGTCACACCTATATGTCACTGTCTTGTCAAATCAGGTGAATATTGCCTATGTAATACAGTTAATATAGAAGAGTGTAGGAAGGCAAGTCTGTAACTCAAGGGCTCACACTTTCTGGAGGATGTTAACTTGTGGGTGAAATAACTTTTAGTTTAACTATACGTTTCTAACCTTTGATTCTTCCTTGTATTAGTTTTTTGTGATCTTTATTGATATGCTATATACAGTATCTGTACTTGTTAAACTACTTTGTTTTTGTTACATTGGCTACAGTAAAGCAAATGAAAAGTATAAAAAAAATCCTTTAATCCATCTTTAATAAGGACATCAAAGATAAAATAGCCATTGTTACAAAAGATTAAATTACTAATCTGATTTTAATTATGTGTTTTCTAGGATTATTTTTTATGCAATCACCTTTTTGGATGTGACGTGACCTCTGCTTGATGTTCACTTTCTAGTAGTGAATGAACACCTTATAAATTCGATTAAACTCAACACCTAATAAGCACTGGCTTAACAGTCAGAAAACAACAAATTAACTATCTTTATAATATATTTTATATTTTTTTGCTGCTTTCACTTATTTTTAGTTTCTTCCTTGCTACTTTTTAATTTTTTTTAATATTCAGAAACTGTCAATAAGCAAGTTATGTTTTAAAGATATTATTTATATTCTTTGTCTCTGCTTAATACTTTGAGTTCAGAAGGGTTAACTGTTCTGAATGGGTTGCATGGATAATATTGCACCTCTGCTACACTTGAATAGTACTAACCTATAATACTTGACAGAACCCATGGAT
The DNA here is from genome assembly GCF_031893055.1 of Leptodactylus fuscus. NCBI lineage: Eukaryota > Metazoa > Chordata > Amphibia > Anura > Leptodactylidae > Leptodactylus > Leptodactylus fuscus. The sequence continues at coordinate 111,957,925 of NC_134269.1, read as the reverse complement.
AAGGGTCCATTCACATGGAGGAAAATGGTGAGTAATTCCTCACCATTTTCCTCTGTGTGAATGGACCCGTAGAGAGGTGCTCTTCCTGGAAAGAACCAAACAACTTGACTAGTTATAATGTTCCTTAAGAATATATTTAGAGAATTAGGCTCCAAGTTGAAGGGAAGGACCTCGAAGGTTATGTTCTCTGGAATACTGCCTGTTCTATGCGCTACCCAGAGAAGGCAGCGGGAGCTTCAGGACTTAAATGCATAGCTCCACTTTTGATACAGGAAAGAGCAGTTTTGGTCCTTAGAGCACTGGGTTTACTTTTCACTAGGATACAAGCTGTTTTCCACAAATAACTTGCAAGGGGTCTGCTGTACTGAGGGAGAGAATTCTGGCCTAGGTGGCTTTTAAACTAGGAATGAGGAGGAGGGACAGGCAGTGGTAAGAGATGGAGAAGAACAGTTGATAGGGAGATCCATTTACTACAATTGAACACTATAGATAAATCTGGACATAAAATGTCAAGAATTCTGGATGTGTGAACATAAAGTGTGTGTTCACGAATGACAGAAGCTGATCAGTCAGACTGGGGGATCTTGAGGTCCTGGTTCAGGAGGAACACTTTGATGCAAGTTGGTGTGATTGAAATGTGGTTGGATTCCTCACATGACTGGGCTGTTGACATTCAGGGTTTTACACTCTTTTTCAAAGACAGGGCTAAAAGTAAAGTAGGTGTAGTGTGTATGTATGTAAGAAGTGGCATGAAAGTGAGTATTAAAGAAGCAAACGTGGGTGAAGAATGTGAGGATGTGGAATCCTAGTGGAATTCCAAAAAAGATGTAACCACTGATAAAATACTTTTTGGCATAATTTATAACCCCCTCACCCAACATCACCAAAGAGATAGTGGGTCAGTTTTATAGTCAAATTGAGTGGGTGGCATAGTTGGGCACAGTGGTCTTGGTGGGTGATTTTAACTATTTGGATACTGACTGGAGTTATGGTTTTTCATCATCCGCAAGGAGACAAAATTCTTCAACTTATTTCAGGACAATTTTATGATCCAGCTTGTAGATTCAAGTAGAGGGGATGCTCTGCTGGATCTGATAATGTCTTATAATAAGGGGCATATTGGAAATGTAACTTTTTATCTGCATAGTGTTTGTTTTCTAATAGGACAGAGAATGGATATGGTTCAATGTAATTGTGTATAATAAATTTGTGTTTTTAATTTAGTCCTCGATGACTGACATTAGATATCACAAATCCGGCAAATAATCAGGCTTTGTTGGCTTTTTTAATTACAAAAAGGCTGATTTTTATATTTAACATGCTACTATGACAATGTAGTTTCTATTATATAAACCAGATATATGTCAATAAAGACTGGATGAAGCCTTTCCTATCACATACATGTGCCCCATTACGTATCTTATAAAGATATTTAGACAAATGTGGCTGTCATGGTTTTCTCTACTGTAACAGTCCATTAGATGCATCACATGGGCCCTAGTAATAATATGGATGTTGTGCTTATAGACGATTTCACTTTAGCCTTTTATACAGTATGTCTTGAAGTTGGCATATACTGAATTGCAAGGTAGGCATTAACAATAAGTTAAACAGATGTTAAATGTGCAACAAAGTGACTTATTAAGTAAGTGATTTTAACATATGGAATCATATCTGGTTTCTTCAGGACTTTTTGCACAAAGAACCATTGTTCTTTTGAGTGTCTGTAAACTCAAAAACCCAAAAGACTTTTTTCTATGCCAAAAAGGAATCTAACTATAAACATACATCTTGAGGATGAAGATTCTTGTACAAATACATTTTATTGTACTATATACAGGGAACTACTGCAGAAGTAGTCAACCAAAAAAGATATTTTATTACCAAACAAGAAATAGAGGCAATGATTACAATAAAACCATATAATTTACTTCCCATTTATACCGTTCATATGCATCAATTATTTGTTATTAATTAAGTTGCTTACATTACATGAAGTAAATTGGTAACTTGTTAAGTCTAAAAAAGATAGTCACACAGAAATGACCATATTTGGCTAACATCAAACTAATGTGTATTGCTAGCTTTAGTCAATAAGACTGAGTATATTACTGTTTGTAATTACTAGAGATGAGCGAGTACTGTTCGGATCAGCCGATCCGAACAGCACACACGCATTGAAATGAATGGATGCACCCGGTACTTCCGCTTTGACGCCGGCCGGCCGCTTAACCCCCCACGTGCCGGCTACGTCCATTCATTTCAATGCTTGCGTGCTGTCGGATCAGCTGATCCAAACAGTTCTCGCTCATCTCTAGTAATTACCTTAAGTCAAGATACAGTTTAATGACAAAATCTTGTCTATGATATACCTTGTTAGGCCGGGTTCACACAATGTATTTTGGCACGTAATGTGGCACGTAGATGCCACAGGAGGTTTTGCGGCCCATATACGCTCCCATTGAAAACAATGGGAGCCGGTACCGTGTACCGTAATATTCAATCGAATACCTACTCGATCGAATACTACTCGCTCATCTCTAATAATGGCCTATATGACTCTTGTTCATCTTCAGATTTTAATACACTGGATCTTGGTGCTGTCCATCTTCCAGGTAAAGTACAGCGCTGCATGGAGAGTAGTAAAGAGAGAACAAGATTCAGCAGTGGCTATCTCCTATATCTACAGTATCAACATGGCTGTTGAATGGAAAGTCACTGCAGCTGTAGAGCATAAAACAGGTGGTCTGAGCTAGGGGTTTATTATTAATATAGGTCATCTGAATATGTCTAGGGGTCTGAAATTAAAATAAGGATCTGGCCTGGGGTTCAATGTGAGGAGGAATATATTTAGCCATGTCTTTTTATATAAGTCGTCGTGTGAAGGTCTCCTCCAGATTTACATCTCTGTTCCAGTGGCGATACTGACTTGAAGACTAGATTAGATTACGCAATTACCTTACCATAGTAATATCAAATATTAGTATACCTATACAGCTATGCTATACTACAGGCTAGAATGTAGTTAATATCATGGAAAAAGAAGATTATTGCTGTTACTTTATCAGACTAAGAAAGAGAAAAGTCACCACACTTAACAGTAGTCATGGTAAACGCTTTATAAGTTGAAGAATGTCTAGAAAAAAAATAAATAAGTGTATGTGTTTTCCGGGAAGAAAACAAACATCTTGTACAAACCAGATGCTGACCCCATCACATTCTGTAGGTTTATGTTCCCTGTTTCATGAAGTGCTGACAGGGAATAGGAAATGTTCAAACCCAGACAGCCTGGCTGAAACTCCTCATTTCGATATTCTGCCATACAGACATGTGGATGTAAATAAGTCACATGCAATATTTCAGATCACAGTGGAATACCAATTCTCTAGATACAATATATAGTTAAACTAATAATGGCAAAAAAATATTATAATGTGTTTGGATTTGGAGTTCTCTGCCTTGGACTGTCCTTTCTTATATGAAAGGTCACTGTTTGGTGTTGAATATTGTATTAGCTTGTCTGTGTATCTTCTTCTCCTGTTGGCCAGCAGGCCTTTTTTTTCTTTCCAATTAAATGGCACAGGCAGGAAAAAGTTAATTATCTCCAGAAAGCTGACCACTTCACATGTCTAGATGTATTGACAGTGCTGCACACCCATGGGGGGTTTTGCGTACCTGCGGTAAGATTCTTCAGTCCAAATTACAGTAAAGAAAAAGGTGGCCCTCTAATTATATGTGTGAAACTCAACAATTTATTCAGCTTGATCACCGTAATAGGTAAGGTATGAATTATACAGTCCTATGAAAAAGTTTGGGCACCCCTATTAATCTTAATCATTTTTAGTTCTAAATATTTTGGTGTTTGCAACAGCCATTTCAGTTTGATATATCTAATAACTGATGGACACAGTAATATTTCAGGATTGAAATGAGGTTTATTGTACTAACAGAAAATGCGCAATATGCATTAAACCAAAATTTGACCGGTGCAAAAATATGGGCACCTCAACAGAAAAGTGACATTAATATTTAGTACATCCTCCTTTTGCAAAGATAACAGCCTCTAGTCGCTTCCTGTAGCTTTTAATCAGTTCTTGGATCCTGGATGAAGGTATTTTGGACCATTTCTTTCTACAAAACAATTCAAGTTCAGTTAAGTTTGATGGTCGCCGAACATGGACAGCCCGCTCTCAAATGATCTGAAAACAAAGATTGTTCAACATAGTTGTTCAGGGGAAGGATACAAAACTTTGTCTCAGAGATTTAACCTGTCAGTTTCCACTGTGAGGAACATAGTAAGGAAATGGAAGACCACAGGGACAGTTCTTGTTAAGCCCAGAAGTGGCAGGCCAAGAAAAATATCAGAAAGGCAGAGAAAAAGAATGGTGAGAACAGTCAAGGACAATCCACAGACCACCTCCAAAGAGCTGCAGCATCATCTTGCTGCAGATGGTGTCACTGTGCATCGGTAACAATACAGCGCACTTTGCACAAGGAGAAGCTGTCAGGGAGAGTGATGAGAAAGAAGCCGTTTCTGCACGTACGCCACAAATAGAGTTGCCTGAGGTATGCAAAAGCACATTTGGAGAAGCCAACTTCATTTTGGAAACAAAGATTGAGTTGTTTGGTTATAAAAAAAGGCATTATGCATGGCGTCCAAAAAGAAACAGCATTCCAAGAAAAACACTTGCTACCCACTGTAAAATTTGGTGGAGGTTCCATCATGCTTTGGGGCTGTGTGGCCAATGCTGGCACCGGGAATCTTGTTAAAGTTGAGGGTCGCATGGATTCCACTCAGTATCAGCAGATTCTTGAGAATAATGTTCAAGAATCAGTGACGAAGTTGAAGTTACGCCGGGGATGGATATTTCAGCAAGACAATGATCCAAAACACTGCTCCAAATCAACTCAGGCATTCATGCAGAGGAACAATTACAATGTTCTGGAATGGCCATCCCAGTCCCCAGACCTGAATATCATTGAACATCTGTGGGATGATTTGAAGCGGGCTGTCCATGCTCGGCGACCATCTAACTTAACTGAACTTGAATTGTTTGTCCAAAATACCTTTATCCAGGATCCAGGAACTGATTAAAAGCTACAGGAAGCGACTAGAGGCTGTTATCTTTGCAAAAGAAGGATCTACTAAATATTAATGTCACTTTTCTGTTGAGGTGCCCATACTTTTGCACCGGTCAAATTTTGGTTTAATGCATATTGCACATTTTCTGTTAGTACAATAAACCTCATTTCAATCCTGAAATATTACTGTGTCCATCAGTTATTAGCTATATCAAACTGAAATGGCTGTTGCAAATACCAAAATATTTAGAACTAAAAATGATTAAGATTAATAGGGGTGCCCAAACTTTTTCATAGGACTGTATATCCAGATTAAGTATACAGTGATATTTCAGGTCATATCAAGTCAACTATGGTGTAGGAGATAGCTAGTGTGTGGAAAGCTGGATGCTACTACTTCCCTTCGCAAGTCTGTCATATAGCCATTAGCCACGACCACCAGCCTCAAGGATACCAGATGTGAAAGTAAGAATAGGCATTCAAGGTATGTATCCAGTTTGGCTTGAAAGCTGTTTTTTATCTAGAAGGGATAAAATAGGGAATGAAGAGAACTCACTAACATATAGCGTATTGCACATTTACTGGTCCCACCACACAGTATACCCACCATTTATTGATGCCCATGCAGTAAGTGCTCTTTTTAGTGGCCACCATTCAGTATATTCCCTCTTTACAGGCCCTCATACTTTAAGTGCTCCCCATACAGTGGCTTTAGGACTCTACTTGCTGGGTTCCTAACTGGTATAGATCCCCATTCAGGCAGAGGGGCATTGGAGGCCTCTTTATAAATCAATCATGTCCTGTGCCAGTCGGGCCTTTGTTAAAGGGATCCTATCAATGGAATACCATTTTTTCTCTAGGGGAACTAGGGGCAGTCCCCAGTGCTCAAACAGCGCAAAAAAAACAGCTACGAGCTTGTGCAGTCAGCTCTGCCCGAGGCCCTATGGCAGAGCCAACTGCACATGCCTAGAAGGTTGAAGCCAATGCTGGAAGAAGAAGTGGAGAGAGGCGTTCCATACAAAGATAGAGGCGTCACTGGACAGTTCTCTCGCAGCATTGGGGACGCCCCTAGTGCTGTTTGAGTGCTGGGGCCCGACCTCAGTGCTGCAAGAAGACGAATTTGCATACAGAAAAAAATGGGATTTCTACTGAACAGCGGCACAGAGAATACATCTAAAGGTATGAGAAGAATTGCCTTTCTTAAGACTATTCCTACATGTTAGGAAGAAAAAATGGGATTACAATGATTGGATCCCTTTAAGACATTGAAATGGTCAAACTTCACAAGATTTGTTTCTCAATCATACACAGGTTTTGCCCACCAATTTCACAGTTCAAGCTGAACTTAATTTTTTTTTTTTTTGTTATAGTCTGGTGTCTCTTCAGACCCCTGAATATAAGCAGAGCCCCAGGGAAGGTGCATTAAAATAATAAACACTAATTCTCTACTTCCCTCACCTCTCCTGTGCTCCTTCTTGATATCTGTATGTCTTTGACACAAGTAAGGACTGTATTACTGTTCTTCACTTCTCTATTATTTCCTATTCTAGAAATAAATTTGGTGCTGAAATGTTTTAGCAGATTTGTATAGTCAAGTGATAACAGAAAACTCAATATCAACAGGAAACTTAATATTACACCAGCCACAGCGCAGGAAAGATTATGCTAAGCACCATCATAGCTTAAAATAGTCCAATTTCCTTGAAAAAGTCATTTGTGGAAATATGTAAATGAGTGTGTGGAATGGGGCGTGTCAGAGTCTCCAATGGCTATGTATTCAGGATTGAAAAGCTAAGACACTGGCATATCTTTTTGCACTTGAACATCATTTACATATTTCAGAAACATCGTTTTCAAGGAAATGGTTCATCTTGTGGACTAATAAAAGATATGATGGTGCTCAGCATAATGTCCCCTACAATTCACTCTGGTTGGTTTGATATCAAGTTTCCTGGTGACAGATTCCCTTAAGATGATATTCAATGTTACATATATTACAAAATGTATGAGCCTATTATGTGTTCCTTTTTGTGAGTGTGTATCTGTGGCAATGTACAATCCTATTTAATTAGGATTTTTGTGAATGTGATTAATAATTATACTTTATCTTTTTGTGAGGTCAAAATTCTGCTGATTCTTATTGGTACAAGGGGTAAAGCAGAGAAAAGGGAAAAACGTAATCTGAAAAGGAAACCACAGTTCTAAGACAGTAAAATGAATCTAAGACAAAATTAGAATTGAACTTTAGTTGTCCTTCCTTTTTGCTTGAATAACCACATTCCGTCTTGTGCTACAATAAATCTAACAAGCTATCGACGTATACCTAATTGCATCTTCCAAACTAATTGGCAATAACAGAGAGTCACAACTGTTCTAAGTCTTTACATTTTTCCATTGAACTGCAGAATCCATATATCAAATATATAACCCTGAACTTGCTGAAAATGTCAGTTCAATTATGTGTTGAGTACATTGTCCATTTGGATATGAAATAGACTAACAGCAATATTACTGTATTTACAGACAGATCCAATTCCATAGATTGTCTTAGAATACAACCTGGAGTTGGCTAGATGCCGGAGGCTTCTAGTATATTCTCTGATGATTTTATCAGGGGTTACAGACCTAAAAAAGGAAAAGAAAAAAAAAGTGGAATAAAAGTATATTATTTATTTAGGTTTTAAATAAATATACACATTTTTACAATACATGCACAGTAGCCTGTCTATTTATCTACTTTATTTAAGCCAGAAGAGCTTAGGAGGATTATATTACTGTACTTCACTGATAGAATTAAAGTGGTATTAAGATATCTATTATTGCTAGGATATGCCATCACTTACTGAGTGTTGGGGATTCAATTGTTCCAGAGGTCCTCCAGTTACAATGTTAAGATATAACCTAGTGAAATGCCTTAACATTATTATACAGGAAAACCTATTTCATGGGAATGGTGGTTTATTTACTGGGGGGGGGGGGGGTTGTTGTTTTTATTTTTACACATTGTGTTCCCCATAAGTTCATAATAGTCCTATGGAGGCATTTTAAAATTACATTTTTTTCTTTTTTTTGCTGATTACTCTTGTACCTAGATCTGGTAATCAGCCCCAGTTACAGTAGGAAAGCATCCTCCTGGTATACACTATAGAGCTGATCTGTGTCTCTGTGCCACTGCATCTCCTGTGGTGAATCAGATGATTACATGATCAGCCATTTATCATGTCCCATCTTTGGCTCATATAGAGTAATTTGGATGGTACTGTTGCTCCACTGCTTTGGTATGCACTTTTAGCCTTGTTTACTTTTGTGAATGTCACCAGGCAGCTGAGGATGCTAACCCAGTGTTCCTGTATTGCTGGGGTGACTGCAGCCCACTTACATCAGCTGTTCTCCATGATGTGTCCAACTCTGGCTGCCCAGTGGATGTTTCTGGGCAAGACATGAAGGCATCATGAGCGTCTCAACCCTGATTGTTCCACATCCTGGCCACATCTCAGAGAGGGTGGGGCAGTCTCCAAATATTGATGAGGGTCAGGCTGGAGTAGTTGATAGCAGACAGTTATAATTCAAGCCTATACAGCTGTGTTATATATCACTGCACTTAGATCTCTACTCATTTAGAATGTAAGAATATTGACTATCACCTGATGAGTTCTCAATACAGAAATGCATAGGAACAGAACTGGTAGAAAGGGAAAGAATGCAGGGCTATTGAATATATTCCCTTTTAGGGCAACTGATCAATGTCTCAAATCAAGTCCTTCATTAGAAAGCATTAAGGGAGTGTCCCTATACCTTTGGGAGGATGGATATTGGTCCCCCGACAGGGGAACATTCATCCAGTCACCTTACCGATAAGTTTGTTTTCATAGTCTTTCTATATGTAGCTATTTTAATATTTCTAGTAAAAAGTTATGTTTTAATAGCTATCCCTATTTTTTCAGTTATACTGTTATTATTCAATATGGATGCTGACCCTTAAAGGGGTTGGCCACTTTCAGACCAATATTGAGATACAAATGTTATGGTTTGTATAATAAAACGTTGTACAATTTTCCAATATACTTTCTGTATCTGTTCCTCACAGTTTTCTAGATCTCTGCTTGTTGTCATTCATTCTGTTACTTCTAGTGGATAAAAGCCTGTCCATGGTCATGTGACTTACGGTCCATGGTCATGTGATGAGCACACAGGTGCCGCTCGTTATAGTCACAGCACAGTAATCAGACAGTTGCCTGGTAACGAGCTGTGCACCTGTGCTCATCACATGACCATGGACCGTAAATCACATGACCATGGTCAGACTCTTATCCACTAGAAGTAACAGAATGAAAGACAGAAAGCGGAGATCTAGAAATACAAGAAAAGCAACTAGAAAACTGTGAGTAATTGATACAGAAAGTACATAGGAAAATTCCATATCTTTTTATTGTACATTTATATAAATAACATTTGTTTCTCAATATTGGTATGAAAGTGGCCAACCCCTTTAAGTAGGGGGGGGGGGTCTTACTCGTATATCCCCTAACTTCTGTGATAGGTCCAAAATAACATGACATTTTAAAATAAAGAGCAACACCACCTTCCCCACATCGCAGGTTATACCTCTACCTTCAGGGGAACAAAATTATGTTTCACCTACATGAAATGCACTAATAACAGAGAGGGAAAAGTATTTAAAACAAATTTTAGTTTTACAATAGCTAAATAATGCTAAAAGCTAAACACATTTTGCAAAGCTGCTTCCAGGTCATAGTCCACCCAGACGTCATTCTGTGAGAGCTGTTAAATAATCATATAGGATGGCATAATAAAACTTATTTCTGTACCCTGTCACTTAAACTCTTAAAGGAAATGGTACATGGCAGAGTAAGGATTATCAAACTATAAACTATAGAATCTTAGCAAAATAATGGTGATCCGTAATATCCACAGACAATGATCTCACTATAGACCTCTGCTCGGAACATACTTTCTAAGAAAAACATCACACTTAAAATTTGTTGCACCGAGTCATGAAAGCACTTGTTCTTTGTTCAGGTGGGGATGACAGGGAGGACGCTTCAGAGGGTGGGACCCAGGCAAATCTTACTGACGCAATACTGGGCTATTTCAAAGTTTATCTTGTAGTGTTTCCAGCCTGGAGATCAAATCTAAAGATTCCAGGTAACCTGAGGCTTCCTGGGGAGTTATGAATGAATGACTTAGGGGTTTATCCTAGCTGAATATCCTTAATATGGCCAGATACTGTAGAGCAAACTTGATTTTCTTGAGGAAAAACTGCATACAGAGTTCTGATAATACTTTACATCTCTTAGTCACTTCAACCTAGTAATCACTGAAAATTACTATGTGGTCATTGTATAGCTCCAATGGTTGGAATCATGATTTGAAGGCACTTTTTCAGTAATCTCAAAATATTGGACTATCACCTGATGGGACACTGCTGTTATCTAGAGATAGAATGTGCTGGTGACACTTGGGGGTTTCTCAGGGATCCTACTCTATATACTTTTTCCATGTGTGTATCCTCAAAGCCAAATAATAAATTAGTTTCTTATAGGAGCATAAATCATATCCAACACAGTCCATACACCCCAAATACATGCAGCCACTGTCTACTGTATTCAGAATCACGCTCAATAGGTATCCCACACACACACACACACACACACACACACACACACACACACACACACACACACACACACACACACACACACACACGCTACTCCTCCCAGCTGTCAGATGCCAACACACTTCAAAAAGTTAATGAGATCATAAAGCATAAACAATATATCATTAAAATTAACAATTTAATATCCAGGATTTCAGTGCTTTATGTGAGACCTATAAGATGTGATGGCCAACAATCAGCTTGTTTGCTGGCTTCCAAAGGTGTGACACAGTTCCAAGGAATTCATAGTTTTGTGAAAACACATTCACTGCCAGGGTATACCCCTCCCTCCTCCCCATTACTCTATCCTGGAAATGCTGGGAAATGAACTTGCTCCATCCGTGCCTTAGAAAGTTGTGTAGCCTACAGATAGCTGAAGTCACTTTCCAGTACAACTCCCTTTCTCTTATGCCAGACTGCTTTATGATGAGCCCAAGAAGTTGTAAAATATATTAATAAAACAGAATGTTTTGATTCCAGGAGGAGTTTCACCCCTGACATTACTTGTATATACACAAGGTAATGTACTGATGACACATGCATCAACACTATACTCACTAATGATATACAGAAGAACAATATAATTCAGTAATGATACATGAATAAGTGGAGCTTCTTTTATCACAGGGCTAAACATTCTTAGTTTCTTTGAAAAATAACATGCAAAGTCAAATATGTTATATCATTATCTATGTCTATTGTACACTATAGCACATAATATATAAAAATAGACTTAAATGTATGTGAAAACAATAATATATATTCACAGTGTAGTGTGTCTGAATTTACACACAGTTATCTTATTCTACCCGAAGGCATCTGTGTAGAGCATGCCAGACCAGAATAAAGCTATCAACAGCAAGTTGGCACCACAAAATATAACTTTCCCCTGTGAACTCTACTCATCTGTTAAATGTTTAGCACCTGGAGCCAAGAATCATGTTCTGTGCTGCCAAATCAGACTACGTGGCTTAAGTTTGCCCAGATCAATGACATATAATTCCCCTGCTTTTGTTTCAGTCATCTCAATGGCAATGCGCTGTATTTTGTAAGTACAAAGAGTGCAATTGTTACCCTATAATAAACTAACAGTTACTGTGGATCTTCAATCAGATAAGACAAGTGTATAAATCCAGTTAAGCTGGTCAATATTACATCTAAATTAAAGAGTAAAAATTAGTAATACAGTAGTGTATATATTATATAGTTATATAGTAGTTTATAAATTGTAAATAAATAAATCTAATTTTGGAGGACTTAAACTATAAATAATATATAGAGCGAAAATGAAAACACAGAGAGAATAGATAGATAGATAGATAGATAGATAGATAGATAGATAGATGGGTAGGTTGGTGTATGGGTGACACTTAACTGAACCTACATATATACGATGTCCTACTGTAACACCTGGTCACTTCACTGTACATGTTTGCATCTTGCTCTCCCCCCCCCCTTTTATTATTCTCCATCTCCTCTTTTCAACATAAGCTATTTATTAAAATTCTCAGGAAGTCACACTTTGCCTCATACTACACTATAGGCTATAGTCCTGTTAGGACTGTACATTTCTGTGGATATATGATATTTGTGATATTCACAAATATGAATAGACCCCAGAGTATAATAATTTCCCTTTTGGTTTGTGGGTGATGAACTTCAAATGAACATAAAACTTTTAGAAAATTCAGTTAGAATGTGCTTTATTCTCAACCGGTTTCCTCATTTCTACACACAACCCGTTTATTTTTCGTTATAATGGGATATTATGGATGGATAAAGAATGAATATTATAGTATGTATAAAGTATTCTATGTCTTTGGGTCTGTGAAAAAAAAAACATAGTACACTGATATCTTACCATGTGCTGTCTGAAATTTTTTGGGAACTGTATAGAATGTCTCTATTTTTGTTCTATCAACCGTTGTTCAGTGGTAAATAAATGAATTTCTGCATGTGCCCATTAAAATCGATCTGTGCACGTAGTCTGTGATTTACATGAACATCACACATCTGAAAAATGCAAACGTGAAGAACCCCATACTAACATTCCTTTTATCTCTCATGACAGTTTCACTTATGATTCTTTTTCAGATGGTTTATGTGTCTTTCATTTTGCTAAATTCCCTCACTAAAGTTTCAAATTATCTCCTAATTTCCATTAGAAATACACCCCACATTACCCTTAGCCCTTCAGGACATGTCTAGGGATTTAGAAATTGAATAATAATCCCTTTTTAATAATTGCCTTGCTTGTATCCGGGATTTCATCCTATTACCATTCAGTTTTTAGTATAAGTGTTTCACTTTATTTCTACTATTGTATACAGGGGTAATTTGTAAATGTTTTTCTAATAAGTTTTCCCTGAAAACATGTAACTAAGCTGTTGCCAGGGAAAATCCAGAGATATCTCTAGGCAAAGGGGTTTTCCCATTTCCCAGTCCTAGCAGTTTGCCTGCTCTTTCTTCTTTTCACTTTCTATATTATTCAACAAGATGAGGGGCGGGCTTTGACTGGTTGATGGACTAGACACTATAAAGTATCTCAGTCAACATAGACATTGCCTTTACCATGAAACATTATTTACTAGAAATCTATAATAATTCACTGTCATAGCTTTCATCAGCAAACTACAATTAGTGAAAGGGGTTGTTCCGGATAAAATAAAAAATTAGCTCTAACTTTTATTTTACTTATTATAAAAAAAAAACTGTATAATTACCCAGATCACAGGGGCGGCCATGTGACCGCGCCAAGCACACATTCAGATTCTGGTGATGTTCTGTTTCCCTTCTTACCTGTCTTCATCAAACATCAATTCCTCCCTTTCTGCTGACGCCTGTGCAATAGATTACAGCTCTGTTGTGTAATCGCAGGGAGAAGTGAAAAGCAGAAAGATCCTGCCTCCCAGGCATGCACAAGAAGTTCACAGAGGAAACTGATCTCCAGGACACAGAAGACAGGTAATTTTGAAGGTAGGGGGCTGAGTTATTTAGCTAGGTAGGTAGGGCTACGTAGAGAAACAGGGAGGGAGTGTAGGAGTGGGAGGGGGAGGAAGTGAGAGGGGATCTTATTGAAGTGCAATGCATCATGACAGTTATAGGCTAAGACAGCAGGAAGCTAACGTTGTAAACAAATGCAGAGGATGCCAGAAGTTCCCAGAGAAACTTAGAAATCACTCAAAACACTGTTAAAAGTATTGATGCACTTATTATCTAATTAATAACACTAAAATAACTTAAAGAAAAGGTATTTTTGCCCATAAAATGCCTTTAACCTGACTGATGGGACCTAATAGCAGAAGATAATGGCTCTGAGAGCAAAAATGATGCTGAGAGCTCTTCTGCCCCTCCCCTACAGACAGCAGTGAATCGTGTCACCTGCCCTAAGATGCCAGCTAAAGAAGAATACCAGGAGACAACTATATATTTAATCCTGCTATATCAAGTGTCTTATCTTTCCTGATCTCTACATTAGTCACTTACTTTTCAGACAACCTAGTCTCATTTAATAGGGCATGTGATGCTGGACCAAAATGTAATACACTTTATTTAAAAATGTTGATGTTTTCTGCCTGGAAATCCTCTCTAAAGTTGTTGCCACTGGGAGTCTAAGTTCTAGGTAATTTGCTGTCTACTCCATGTTACTAAGGAAGTCCTGTCCATAGATACATTAGGCTTAATACATGTTTATAGTGAGTGGAAAAAGAATGGACTGTTCTGTCTTCACACAATTAATGAAAAGGGAGGGGTTGCTTTTCCTCACAGCACATTGCTTTCTCTGTGTCCTAGAAAAAAAGTATTTCATGTACTTGTGTTGAGGGAGAATCCCCGCCAGAGTACGGGTCACTTACAGTGGTCAGTCACCTGCTCCAAATCAATCATGCATGTGCGCGCTGACTAGAATGAATTCTGACACATATGTCAGGGTTAATCCCAGTCCATGCAACGAGCGTGATGCCTGTTCACACAGAACTGAGGTTTATTGAGGAAGTTACAGTTTTTATACAGGAATGCAAGAAAGATAAGATAACGGCAGGCTGTAAGCATATACGTCTTGTATCCGAATACACTGGCGATCAGTCATTGGCTCTTAAATTTCAACATCTTTTAGCTTTCGAGTTCCCAGGAAATGATACTGTCTTTCTTGTAAACCACATGACGATCATGTGCGTCAGCATCTGGGTGTGGTACTGGATACAGGCGCCATCTTAATGTATAAACGTTGCACAAAGAAAAATATAATTTCTTAAGCAGTATAAAGCATGTATAAAAATAAGAATAGACATGGTCTACCTTCACATTCCCCCCTAAATTATATTTTTCTTTCCCTGAAATTTCTACACAGTTATCTGGAATGTGAGTACAACATTCTTCACCAATCATGGAGCAGACTCCACCTCTTTCTGCTGTGATCATATCTATAGCTAATCGGTTTTGGAGAGAGGAGGAGGGTGTGGTTGAGTTTTCCATGCAGAAGTCAGAGCCAAATATGCCTAGTTTGACTCCAGATGTTTCATTGGCAGTAAAACAGGTATGGTTACCAGCATGTATATACACATGACCTTAATAGTCCCCCCTTGAAACAGCTCCAGACAAAGGGAATGCAGGGTGGGATGTCTGTCCCTATCTCTCACTACCGGACTGTAAGAAAATACCCTTCAGATCTTATATAAAGCATATACATTGACTATTGTCAGACCTATAAACAATATGAATATAATAACTATAGAAACATAACAGAAGTATAAGTTCAGATATATCCAACAGTCTTCAAATTTCCTCTTCTCAAGGTCCATATCCTCTAACAGTTTATTGTCCCATTTATTTTTAAGAACATCATCAAGTGGGCAAAGGTTTAAGGTTTTCCTTATACTCTCACAGCTGTACTGGCGATCAACAGGAACCGGAAGTGACCAGTGAATCTCCTATATCTCCTTATCACCATCCAATCTTTGGGTTTTAGTTTATAGGTTTCTTCCACTGACTTAGAATCTGGAGGAAAAAGGGAAAAACTCGAGAATATACATTAATCATATGTCTTTGATGATTCGTCACATAGTCAGTCAGCACAACATATTACATCTGGAACGTTTATAAAAATACAATCCAAAAACAGGGCTAAATATCAATTTTCCTCTTTTCAATTTAGTGTGAAACACACCGCATACTTATGGACAATAGATTCAGGTAACCAATAATGACACGCGTAGACACGTCTGCCCCAGAACTATTGGACTTTGTACACGGACTGTTTGTGATGGTTTTTCCTCACCAGATATGCCCCAAGCCATCCTGAAGGGAGACAACTACACACAAGCACGTACTCAAACCGTCTCACTGTATATACTCAACCTGCAATCTCTGGAACAGGTACAAGGGCTTCAGGCCTGGCTCTCCGGCCTAGCACATGCCATGCGGGCTCACATATATATCTGACTATAGTGATGCTAAATCCTGCAGCTGCCCATCCTCCGCTCACCAGGTCACACATGGCTACTACTAAACAGTACACTTAGTAAGAAGCTGCTTATGCCATAAGTGGGAACAATGTTCTCAGTACATACTCTCTTACCACCAGACACCAGGACTTGTACCTCCTCTTTCCAAGTCTCCTCTCCTCCTGGACCATCTTCGGTGCATCAGTGTCATAAAACCTGAAAAGAGAGCTAAAAGGTTTGGGTCTTATCAGTAAAACATGTCCCCTAGGCTTCCGCAGCTGGGCTAATGGCAGTGTCTGCCCACATGCTACCTCTACTTTCTTTCGTATCAGCCTTGGTGTGTGCCATGACTTCTGACTATACCCACCTATGAGCAGCGGCAGAATCTCCATCACACAAAAGTTCTTGCCCTCCAGATCGGACCATAATTCTACTATATCCAACACCTACCCTCAGACGTTGTACCATGTTCAAGCGATGGCTTCAAGTTCACCTGAGACCCGTGGAGTCCCATAATAGGTCTCCTTACGCTTGGTTTACCTCATATACAGTGACTGTGGCATATCTGATGCAGGATTCACCATCTTTCCCAAATATAAGACCATCTATAATAGAGCTCAATCAAAAAGTTATCAATAGATTCATATCAGCAAAATTTCCTTAAGTTATCAGTTATCTTAGGCTTCTTCACACCCCCCCCCCCCCTTGAAGATATTGACAACATCACGGTTCGGTTGTGTCAATACCCAAACAACCATATACTGAATGCTGCATGCACCTCTATGGGAATGGGGTAGGAAAACTCTCCCTGGCGCTACTGGCTGACTAGGCCCTGCCTGCGGGTGTTGGTCAGCTGTTCCCAAGCTAAACTTGGCCCCGACAACTTCTGGCTCTCTAAACACGAAGACCTAACAGACAGGTGGGGTGAGAGCTGAAAGAGGCTAGGGACTGGGATACTAAAGATGGTCACCCCTATTGAAAGAATAGGTGCAGCTGCCAACGGTAACAAATAGGATGGGGCGTGTTGAAAAACAAACAACAATGGCTGTGCTGTCTTTCCCCCCTGGGAAAAAAAAAAAAAAAAAAAAAAAACCCTCCAATGCAGCAAGCAAATGTGACTTGTCAGAGAAATGAACTTTAACACAATCTTAATGTTACGTGGACTGACTGGACCTGAGGAAAAATAACATTTAATTTCAATATTCATTAGCAATGGCTTTTGGTCTTCCGTTTTTTTTTTGTTTTTTTTTCCAGAAGTACAAGTACTTCATGTTCTGTGAGAGAGATATACAGCAAGGTCAAAGCTAGACAATACAAGAAGAGCCAATATTATCTTATCATGCTGCAGCTCACATAGCTGCCTATCCCACTCATAGCTGCGGCTGGGTATCCCCCCCCCTGTATCTCATAGCTGTGTCTTGTGTAGGACTACAGACTTCAGCAATCTCTCTTAAAGAAACAGAAACAGGAGCAGGTGACTGACCACTGTAAGTGACCCGTACTCTGGCGGGGATTCTCCCTCAACACTTGTATCTACTTTTGGCTGCTTGTGTGATTACAGGTATTATAACATTCACACACAGCAAGCAGTTTTCCTGAATGTGCTCATAGATTTCTTTTTACCTGTGTCGGGAATCTTTTTAGCTGAATTGTGCCTAAATGTATTTGCAGTCCAGTATTCTTGGATCCTCCTATTATGTTCAATTTGGGTAAATCATGGCAGAATTACATGTAAAACCAGTAATAGAGCAATGGATAGGGAGGGGACAAACTGCTACATATACATGCCCCCAGTCTGAGAGAAAAATGTAAAATGTGCTGCTGCAGTAAGGTGAATATTAGAAGCAGAAAATGTCATAGGACACCATGTATGAAGATTTATACAGCCGGACCAAGACCCTGTACATATTTCAACCCATAAGTGGTTATATTCTTCCTTTCAACAATCTTCTAATACTTGAAGTCTCTATGAAAAGGTGTAATTCTACCAGTGCTCCTAAATCAAAAGTGTGCTTTCTGACTCGTAAGAATAGAAGTAGTAGAAAAAAATGTCAACAAATAAATAATAGTAAATCACATACATTCTAATTCCAATTTTGATTGTCATATAAACAACATTTAACATTCATTAGGGAGAACTAGTACTGTAGAATTACATTTTATTACTCATTTATATTACACATTTTATCTTTTAGTAAATAATATTTGTTGGTAATATAAGTAAAATGATAAAATAATTATTTGGAAATCAGTGTGTGCTGTATAACTATAAAACTACTGCAACAAGCTACATGACACTTAAGTATCTCACGTATTTTCTGGCTTTCTTGATGAAACATCCTGACATTCCTGGATCACTGTCAGGGTCCTTAGCCGTTAACAGGTGGCTTGCATTGCTAAATGTTTTTAAAACATGAACTCATTTCCAACATCAAGTATAAATGCGTGCCTATCCTAAGTATGTTGGCTGTAAATGAAAATTAACACCAGAGAGTATTAGAAAAATCTTATAAAACTGTCTGTACTATGTTGTTTACTCAGCTTTTAATTTTTCTGTAGTCATTTAATCTGACATCTCATGTTCTGACCTCTGGGTCCTCTGTCCTAACAAATATTCCCCTCTTTTCTATTTATTAAGTGATTATATTTACATTAAGTAGAATTATCATCTTGCTATTATTTTTACCTACATAAGTCAAAAATGTTGTGTTCATTTATTTCATAATATACAGAATCTTGGAAGACATCAGCTTCGCCTTCTTCCCCAGAGGTATAATGTGGGGAAGGCAGCAATGCTTTAGCCTAAGGCCCCATGTTATAGAAAAGCTGCTTTTTTGTTTCAGATTTTAAAGCATTTTTTTGAGCTAAAGCCAGGAGTAGATTGAGCATAAGGGAGACGTGTAAGTGCATCCTTTATAGTTTTCATTTCTTCTGGGTTTGATTAAAAAAATGTATCAAGATCAGCAACAATGTAGAGCTCAACCTAAAAGAAACTTTGCTATTTGATTTTTCACTTTCCATTGTCAAAACAGCTCAGTAAACAAAGCAACTTACTGTATACATTGTGACTGTAAACCAAGGCTGTACAAGTGCCTGTAAATTGGGGGAGACTATCACCTTTCTCAAGTATAGCTTTAGGTGGGAGTCTTAGAATGGGTCCTCCCCTATGATGAGCCAGATGTATCTTGTGTAGCATTTATATGCTGTGTATGTGCATTTGATTTGTTTATACACTACAACTGTAATGTTTAATAACTGTGTATACTTTATATTAAATTTGGTGCTCTGACTGTGGTTTCCCTAAATACACAGTGGCACTGCCCTTTTTGTCCAACTTATGTTACAGCCTTCTCACACTGCAGCCTGATGATGCTTTCTAGTCAAAGTGGATAGAAATGTCTTCTAAAAAGAGACTTTTTGGTCTTCAGAACTCTGCTGCGAAAGTTGCGACAGCTTGTCAATGTGGTGTATTTTTAGGTCTATGAAATGGTGGGAACCTGGTACTTCTAGTAGCAGGTCCTCTGTGAAGCGCATGGGAGTTACAGAAAGTTCATAGTGCTTATACAATTTATGGCTATTTTTTAAAGAAGCCAACTAGCACATCAGAAGAAGTCTGAGTATGCACAGGGTAATCTTAAAATTTCCATGTAAAAACTGCCCTTGGTCTGATTCAGCCTTAGGATTTTAGCGTTGCAAGGTCAAGGTTACAGTGTTAACATTGCCAACCACCAATCAATCAATCAATCAATCAATCAATCAACCATGTTGCCAAATAGCCAACTATCAGCCTCAACAGTTTTATTCTTATGACAGGCCTGGAAGACTTCAGAAGGATCCCAGCTATCATAGAAACAAGATGGAGAGGTGGAGGCCAGCACCAGGAATGAAGCAAAGGGGGCGGGGGGTCAAGGGCTACAGACTACTTAATGCCTGTGATCAGAGAAGACTCTGATCATGGACATTACTGCTAGGTCTTCCCTATGTAAAACAGTGGAGTGCTGGTGATTATGTCTGCTCTGCTTCTCAGCAGGCACCATATTTACAGTGTCGACATCACCATACTATTACAACAGATCTTGATAATGGGTTAGTAATTGAATATCCCTTTAATCCTAAACATGTAATATTTTTTTAAAAAAGAACTCTAGGAATTTTATTTCACATATTCTAAATCACCAACAACATTTTTCGAGTGTAATATGTTTCTTCTCAGGTCAGTTGTATCCGTACATTTTTGTCCCTTGTATTATGAGTAGCTATGTTACTGTGTGATCACTTGTCTGACCATTAGTCCCAAGCTTCATTTCCTGTGTAGACAGGAGTTCTGTCTCAACTGTGTAATTTATTTAATGTAAATTACAGGATTAAGACATCAACTATCTAATCTCTTCAGACAATTCTCAGACCTTTCTACCGAGCTACACCCCCATGTACTATAATGTGATACATATGCTCTTCTGTGGGGTATTAGCTGCATAGTGATGCTGTACTTTTAGTAGGAAGCAAAGTACATGATCATTATCACTAGTTTATTAAATGTATCGTAATGTATAAAGTAACTTTTTATACAAAAAATAGCTTGTGGAGTGGAATGAAAAAATGCAGTTCTGCTTTTGGTATTTGGGCTTCATTTTTATAGTGTTCAATGTGTGTAAAAATGACATTCCAACTGCATTAGGTTGGTCAGTACAATTATGGCAATGCCAAGTATAGAAATTTTTAGATACTACCATTTCAAGATGAATATAACATTTCAATTATTTTTCCTTTAGTGTTACATATCATGTGCTATGATTTGACTTTACTATGTAATGTGATGGCTTAAATGACCAGGATCACAGTTATTTCCAAACAATGTAATTCCTGGCCAGTGTCAGCTGTATAACACATCTTGTACCTATTGTTGGAGCAAACTAAACTTTGACAGCAACTTCAAAAACCCCCTACTAAGACTACTTGGTTTTATGATGAGTTATCAGAAAGTGATATGTTATCTATCCTATAAGTATCAATTCATGGTCCTGCAGTGTGTGTGAGGGTAGACATACCATTGGTGCAGCCTATGCTGTTGTACAGGGGCCCAGGAGCTTAGGGGGCCGCTGCCACTCTAAATCAGGTTCCTACTGTCTACTAGACTGCATATAAATGCCTGAGCTATTTAAATACATTGCTCATAATTCATTGTTAGAGACACCTAAGGTTAATGCTCTGTGATAAGGAGCCCATCTACTGCTCCAGTACAAAGACCCTCTAGTGTCTATGTCCTATGCTGGGGGGTGTACTGACCCCTATTGTTAGCATGTAATGAATTTTGTTGTATTGGTTCAATGAGAAATTGGAGTTATTCACCAAAGTGGAGATCAATTAAGTGTGAACACATCTGAGACTATCAAGTTCGATGTTACTAATCTATCACTTGCTACCCAACTCAGAGCTCAAGTGCAATATAATGGCACTCTACCCCCTTTCTATGGCAAGCTAGAAACATACTGGGAATTGTAGGCTGCTTTAGGTGAACCATATCAAAATCAAGGAAGAAGCCAAATAGAACATACAAATAAAACAGATAGAAAAGATATATACAAGGGCCTATACACTATTCTTTAGTAATGGTCTGCACATAAGAATACAGGTAAAACCAATCACTGAAATGCTTATTTAGACAGTAATTGTATTTTTAATATTCTAAAATTCTAAATATCATATGCAACATCGAATGGTTGTATGCAAAAAATACACTGTCATAACTATAGTGTTTGGCTATTAATGAGGTCAAGATGAATGAAGTATATTCTCATGCATAAGAGAAATTGTCCCTGCTGCCAAACATCACTGTATTAATTAGGAACACTGACAGCCTAAAATCAATGTAAGTAACTTCTTCATTATTACAGATTTCCTGCCTGAATTGTGAAGACTTCCTTAGACATATGGTTGGTGTTGTATTATCAGAGATTTCGGGAGTAACCAGTATCAGCTTCCTCTTCTTCCATGACCTGAACACCTGCATCCTGCACGGAAAAGAGCCAGCTTTATGGGAATGATAATTTCGTCAGAAACATGAGTCATATCAGCATAACATGAAATGGCGATTACGTACATGAATGATTGACTTTTTGTCCTCAGTTTCCAGACCTTTCTAAAATACTGATACTGACAATAAGCAAATAGAATAGAAGTGACTTGTTTGAAATACAGGATATTCTCCAAAAAGTGATGTGAGAAATAAAACAGAGCTTGGAAATACTGTATATCATGACCATATAACACCAATTATTCCAAAGTAATTATTTTATTAAAACGTACCTAACACACATATCTGATAATATCGTATGGATAAAAAAATAGCTAAACAAATAAATGCATTTTAATTTTTTCCACCAGAAATTACTTATGTTCAAATTGAAGTCTCTTGAAATATGTTTCAAAAATTTGGTATTAAGTGTCACCTATTCAGATGAATGTCAATTAAAATAATCCAAGGGAAAGCTGGGTCTCACAGAGTGAAATCAGTATACTGTATATTACAGGCTATCTGCTCAAGGTAGTAGTTAGGGTCCGCACCTAAGAAATCCATTCTATTATGTCCATATAATCAGGACACTGACAACAAAGGATCCCTGTACAAGGAGTTTGTTTCAACAACATCCAAGCTGCTCAAATGTACAATATATTCCATACTGGACACGCAATGCACACATACCACTACCATGAAGGAAGCATAATGTATATACAACACTAGCACCTAATTCACATCCCACATACACTCATATATTTGACACATTATGCACAAACTGTTGTACAAAGTGAGGGTAATTCACTATACAATATACATGGCAGAAAGCTAGTACAGAAATGGTGCATGTGTGACACATAGAACCTGACTTGCACCAAAGGAAGCATCACTTTCTGCCATGCTCAACACTTTATAACACTTTCGGCAGAGCAAGCCAGGGATCAAGGGGGACCGGGGCAGGGATGCCTCTTGTCATTAGCTTTCCTATTACAGACAACAGAAAAACAGCATGAATTGTGACAGGCTCAAGTCTCTTAATAATTCTGTCACATCTTACGTCACTGGAGGAATACAGACTGGTGGGGAAATACAGACGGGTGGCGGAAACAGAAGACTTGATAAAGTTCTTGTGTTTTTAATATATATAGATATAATATGTGATCAAAAGTATCCAGACACCTGGCTGAAAATGGCATACAAGTTTGTGGCGCCCTCCATCGGTAATGCTGGAATTCAATATGGTGCTGGCCCACCCTTAGCCTTGATGACAGATTCCACTGTTGCAGGCATACGTTCAATCAGGTGCTGGAAGGTTTCTTGGGGAATGGCAGCCCATTCTTCATGGAGTGCTGCACTGAGGAGAGGTATCGATGTGGGTCGGTGAGGCCTGGCATGAAGTCGGCGCTCCAAAACATCCCAAAGCTGTTCTATAGGATTCAAGTCAGGACTCTGTGCAGGTGTTAGGATTGGGTCCCGCAGGATGCTATCACAGCACACAACGCCACCTGCGGGTCAGTCTAACCATCCAGCTTTCACCTTACTGAGCATGCTTAGACGTATTGGAGCTGCTCACAAGCTAAGTGCCATTTTCCCCCTACTGAGCATGAGCGGTGAGGTCATGGCCACCGCCCCTATTGGGCGGGGACTTCCCTTTAAATAGTGTGAGCCGACGCCCACCGGGTGCTCACACTTTGTCTAAAATTTCCTCAAAGTCCACGGAGTGAATGACAGTAGTCAGGGATAGGCTCCAGTATTCAGGCAGGTTGCCAGACTAGGCCTCTGTGTGGGGTTTCTCTGCTTCAATCTGGGTGCTGTTAGTTAGGACTTGTAAGCCCTGAATTGTCAGCTCTACACCAGGGCTAGGAGCGGTAGACGCCATTCCAGCTTGTGGAGCTGCAGCAGGCTTGGTCTCTGAGATAGCCTATGTGTTACTGTCTGACTTCATGTATGACTCCTAGCTGTGTGCGGGAGCATGGGTGTTTGATGGCTCCAAGCTGTGTGCAGGACCATGCGAACTCCCCTGGTAACTCCAAGCTGTGTGCAGGAGAATGTTCTAAACTTCTGTGGTGGCCCCTAGCTGTCGCAGGGGTAAGTGTGTGTGTTTGCTGGCCTGGGGTGAGTGTTAACCCTTGGCAGCCGTGTGTGTTTCACTTGTACTGGTGCACCTGGCCAGTGAGCTAAACTGGCAGGGTTTTAGTTTCACCTTGTTCACATGAAGTGTTCACATTGAGTCCAGGCTGCAGTGTCTTGCAGTAGTTCATATTGACTTTCAGGCTGCAGTGCCTTTGCAGTAGCTCACATTGAGTTCAGACATACAGCCGCCCACCATTGGGCCTGTGGACCTCGCTGTAGTGTTCTACAGCTAAGAAGTTCTGTTGTTAAAAAAATATATATATTTATATATATTCACAGAACCGTAACAGCAGGCTAGTCCATTACAGAGATGTTATTGTCATGTAACCTCTCCGCCACAGGCCGTGCAGTATGAACAGGTGCTCGATCGTGTTGAAAGATGTAATCGCCATCCCCGAATTGCTCTACAACAGTGGGAAGCAAGAAGGTATTTAAAACAACAATGTAGGCCTGTGCTGTGATAGTGCCATGCAAAACAACAAGGGGTGTAAGCCCCCTTCATGAAAAACATGACCACACCATAACACCACTGCCTCCGAGTTTTACTATTGGCACTACACATGCTGGCAGATGACGTTCACCGAGCATTCGCCATACCCACACCCTGCCGTCGGATCGCCACATTGTGCACCGTGATTCATTACTCCACACAACATTTTTCCACTGTTCAATTGTCCAATGTTTATGCTCCTTATACCAAGCGAGGCGTCGTTTGGCATTGACCTGTGTGATGTGTGGCACCCAATTACCTGACCACGTTCGAAGTCTGTGAGTTCCATGGAGCTCCCCATTCTTCTCTCTCACGATGTCTGTCTACTGAGGTCGCTATTATGGAGTACCTGGCAGTAGGTGGCAGCACAATGCACCTAATATGAAAAACGTATGTTTTTTGGGGGTGTCTGGATACTTTTGATCACATAGTGTATATGCATGACACACCACTCGCATATTAGTCATATACATCAGACATATCCCTTAAAGGGGTTGTCCACTTTCAGACCAATATTGAGAAACAAATGTTATTGTTTGTACAATAAAAGGATATACAATTTTGCAATATACTTTCTGTATCAATTCCTCACAGTTTTCTAGATCTCTGCTTGCTGTCATTCATTCTGTTACTTCTAGTGGATAAAAGTCTGACCATGGTCATGTGATTTACGGTCCATGGTCATGTGATGAGCACACAGGTGCACAGCTGATTACCAGGCAGCTGTCTGATTATTGTGCTGTGACTATAACGACCTGTGCACCTGTGTGCCCATCACATGACCATGCACCGTAAATCACATGACCATGGTGAGAGTTTTATCCACTAGAAATAACAATGAATGACAACAAGCAGAGATCTAGAAAACTGTGAGGAATTGATACAGAAAGTATAATGGAAAATTGTACAACTTTTTATTACACAAACAGTAACAGTTGTCTCTCAATATTGGTCTAAAAGTGGCCAACCCCTTTAAGTCACTCACATACAGTATTACACATACAGCACACATAACTCATATTACATGCATGCAGCACATGTCACTCATATTACATACGAGCAGCACACATCATGCATATATGCATACCGCACTGCCACATATATTACATACATACATCACACACATCACTCATATATTACATATAGCAAACATCACTCTCATTACATGCATACTGCACATGCCACTCACATATTACACACCAGAGCATATATCATTCACATATTTCACACCATAGCATATTTCACTTGCATTTTACATGCATACATGTCACTCATTTATGAAATACATAGAGCATATAACACACATTTTACATGTATACAGCACATGCCGGAGAGACAAAGCAGTCCCAAATTGTAATCCAAAAGAGTAACAAGAAAAAATAAAGGTCAGAAGACAGTAAATACAATCGCAAAGAGCCCAACATCACAGGGACAGAATCACAATAGCCAGCAAATATGATTCAGCTGATGGCCTGTTTATAGGAAGTTCAGAACCCGCCCCAGACGTCATTGGCAGATAGGGTGTCAATCACAAAGGTAAGGCTAAGATTAACTATTTGAGGAGCAGAGGGAAACCAAGGAGAAGGAAATGGGTGTGATGAAAAATCAATTCCAAGGGAATAGAGGTAAGTTCAGACAGAGCAAAAAGAAGTTACAGCAAGGAATCGTAACTGAACATGCCTTGTGCGCCGCAGCGTGAGAACGGAGAGTGGTGCAGAGACTCGAATAGGCAAAGATGTCACGTAGAAACATCCATTTACACACTATACATTCACCTGCTCTTCATTTTAGTAGAAAGGGTGATAAGAACCTCCAACCCTTGTTGGTTAAAAGTCCCAATTTTTTTTGCAAATTGGGTTTTGTGCAAAAATATTTGACCTTTTCATGTTTGTCACCACCCAAATGGCTTTTATGGATGGGGGTGGGATGTGAGAGGTCTACTATTTTTATTATCATTTTTGTCAGTTTTTAATGGTGCAAGTGATCCTGAGAGTTTGCATAGCTTTCAATGCAGGTGAACAGTCCTGCCGAGGATGTGCCTGATTTATGAGGAGGCGTGCACCTTGTTATAATTAAGGTACATCCTCTGCTGTCACAGAAGATATGAAGACTTTCCCTTTAATATCAGATTGATCAGACACTCCTTCCCATCTCCACTACTAAGGACAGGCCATCAATAAGTCTTCTTTTCAGAAAACCTTTTTAGGCCGGGACCGGAAACGCAGCGGGAAAAATTGAGGTATTATACAGTACTTGCAAAGTGGGAGTGGGATTCATGCGAATCCCATCCCCACTTTGCGGAAAAAATCGCAGCACGGACACGCTGTGATTTCCAAAACCATTGCGGTTTTGAAAATCGCAGCATGTCAATTATATCTACGGAAACGCCAGCAGCTATCCCGTAGATATAATAGCAAGAGAAAGTCCGTGGAGGAAAACTCTGTGAACTTTCTCTTGAAAGCACTGCAGGAAGAACTGCAATGTGTTCACGCCGCAGTTCTTCCCACACCTCTTTAGTGCTGCATTTCCGGCCCGTGGGGCCTTAGCCTTAAACTAAGGCATCTCATAGTAGGCCACAGCAAAAAATTTCCGCAGCACTTTTCTGCTTCAAATATACCTGTAGAAAAACCTCCGGCTTTGACATAGTATAATTCAAATACAGCAATGCAACAGTTTTGGAAATCATAGTGTGTCTGCTGCGAGAATTTTTTCTGCAATTTTTGGATGGGATTCGCTGTAAAACCTGTAAAAAATGCTTTTTCTACTAGGTTTCCACCATGGCCAAACTGCAGAATTTATACCACGTGGGACCCTGGTTTTGTGGAAATGCATCACAGTTTTTCTGCAGCCTAGTTCATTGCAGTCTTGGTAAGTTTTCCTATGCGGACTTTCTGCACCTAATATATATATATATATATATATATATATTTATATATGGAAAGCACCAGCGTATCTGTAGGTACAATTGACATGTTATGATTTTTGAAAATGCAACTTATCCCCTGCAGATTATTTTTCTGCAATGTGTGAATAGGATTACCCAGAATCCCAGCCAATTTGCAGATACAGTAAAACCCAGAATTTTTTGCTATGGCGTTTCTGCCACAGCCAAAGCACAGCGTTTTCACAATTTTGGTCCCTGGACTAATATAGACCACTATACTAAAATCCTACAATATTTTTGTGTAAAGTGTTTTTTTTAAAAAAAAAAAAAGAAACATAATATGCAAAAAAAAAAAAAAAAAAAAAAAAAAAAGAAAGAAATTAATTGATTTTAGTGTCCAGTATGGTCAGGGACCAATAAATCTAAGCTGAAGCACATATGTCATAGAATAATTCTGTAAGTTTGTTTGTCGTTTTCTGACACATACTGTACAAAAACCCTGTCCCCTCCCCCACCCTCTCAGCATTTAGTTACATGCAATACTGATCAGTGTTCATTTCCCAGTAGCTGCTCTTAGATTGCCAAGCACACTTGATACAAGACTTTCTGAGAAGGAGGCCATGTATCATCTTGGGAGAGTAACCACTTACTGATTTTACATGAATCTAATAGATTTAGTTGTATTTGCTTTTTTTTTTTTTTTTTAATATAATGTTTACATATATAAATCAAGTTAATCAGTTACTACATATAGTGAATAAAGTCCTCTTTTCTATTTCTTATTTTAAACATTTGCTTTGGGGTGACATTGTATAACCTGAACTCATTGTGAGCTAGTAGCGTCACCTAGACAGACACAAAGGCGATCGGCCCAATATGGCGGCATCCAATACGGTGGCTGCTATTTTGGTGCATTGCTGCCAATTGACCAAAGTACCTTAGTAACAGCATAAACATAAAGGAACATCATGTGTCTCCAAATTGGATAAGCAGAGCGCTGAGAGATTTCCCTGATGAATATTCTGGAAATGTTTTGTTGCATGGATTCCTATATAGGGAATGTTTGGACCTTTAGGCCGAATACCCACGTGGTGTAGATCACGACAGTTTACAGTTCCTGCAAAGTGGATGAGTTTCTTGTGAATGTGAATTATACCTATGGAAATGCTGGTGGTTTAAATATAAGTATAACTGAAGCAGAACGTCCACAGTGAAACACTCTGCAGACTTTTGTGAAAAGCTCTGGAGGAAAAATCTTGGGAACTTTACTTGGGAACTTAGCCTTAATATGTTTCCCTATTCTTTACAAATTATATTGTACAGCCAATATACATTCAATTGCATGCATTACACTCACCATAATAAACAAGTTAGGGACAATTTTCACATTTAGTTTCTTTGTCAGTTATATAGATATATATGATATTCTTGGACAAAAATGCAAACAATGGACACTGTATACGTAGCAACAACTTTCTTGTGCAAAATCTATTATATGCTGAGCTTTTCTGTCATTATAATTTATTGCAGTATTAATCCTTAACGTGTTTGTACCAGGTCAGGCCACTGAAGAAAACCTGTGCCTTATAGAAATCAGACTGAGAAGTACAAATCATGAATCCCAAATGGAGGTCTAAGAACACATCAAACAGCTGCCCATATGGACTGTGTTATGGAATACGAATGATCTTTCTTATGTAATAAAGTTTGGGAAGTGATCCTGCCTAACTCTGCATTTAATGTTCGTATGGAAAAATGACACGTAAAAGAAAAAAAGACTAGAAGATTAAAGTGTAGTGACCCCTTCCCTTTCTATGGCCCTTATTATGAGTAGCATGAATATGATCTGAAACTTTTAGCCAGCACTTTGTAAGTTTAATAAAGTCACATGGGACGCTAATGAAAAATGGGAGGCCAAATTATTACTGATAATCAGTTCTCTGAGAGCAAAACATCTTAAGGAGTTGATTTCAGCCTTAGAGATCTAAGAGGAACAAGATCATATTAGAATTCTAAGTCTACGGAAAATAACCAATTACCAAACAGTAAAACTATACTAAAACTATTTAACCCCCCACAGAAAGGTTGAATTTAGAAGTTCGTTTGGTAAATGATATTAAATTAGGAATATATTTATCAGGAATATATTTTTCTTTACTTTACAGTGTACAATATTAATATAATATACTATATTTTAGTATACTATAAAACCACAATAGTGTATCATCATGCCTCTAAATCTATATATAAATATATATATATATATATATATATATATATATATATATATATATATATATATATTTTAAATGTAGATTGTGAGCCCCATATAGGAATCACAATGTACTTTTTTTTTTTTCTTATCAGTATGTCTTTTATAGAATGGGAGGAAATCCATGCAAACATAGGGAGAACATACAAACTCCTTGCAGATGTTGTTCCTGATGGGATTCGAGCCCAGGACTCCAGCACTGTAAGGCTGCAGTGCTGACCACTGAGCCACCGTGTTGCCCCAATACCTCCAAATTTATGTTTCATTACTTATCAAATCAACGCTGGTTCTGCAGCAGGCTCATCCTTGCTAATCAGCAGAGAGCTGGTAGCTTTCTGTTACGAGGGAGCGGACTTTTTCTCATAGGTCTGAATTGACTAGGGTTGATTGGCCAGTGTACAGCATTCGGCCAATCAATGCTGGTTCTGCCGGAGGCTCGTCTGTGAGGAGGCGGAGTCTAAGATTGGACCACAATGGAGACTGCTCTGGTCTGATCTTAGACTCAGCCTCCTCACAGATGAGCCTCCGGCAGAACCAGAGTTGATTGCCCAATCAGCGCTGGATCTGAATCGAATATTTACTGCGAATAGCTAGTAGTATTTGATCGAGTATGAGTATTTTGAATACCATAGTATTCGATCGAATCGTGAGAAACAAAAAATGATCCAGTCCGCACTCCTGAGATGGCCTTTTTCTAAAATTTAACTTTTAATGTTCCATGCGTAAAAATGGGTAAATATAATACAAACAAAACAAAGTGAAAGTGAAGACACAAAAAGTGTTTTAAAATCCCATAATTAGAGAATTGGCTGACGCGTTTCTGGGTATGCTTTACCCCTTAGTCATAGCCTTCCGTCCTACTAACCTGCTAGGTTTTAAATACACAGCTAAATCCTTGTATACACCTGAACCATATCTATATACTAATCAGTCATTATCATATACTACACCAAACATCTATCTAAACCGAAATGCCCAAAGTTGATTCATCCGTAACAATTTTTATATGGTATTCTTACCTAAGCATATGCAACCGGTATTCAACTATAGATCTTCTACCTTTATGAACTTTTACACACGGGTACAACTTCTCCGTCATGTTCCCGTACTCCTCTATAATTTCTTTGTCATGAATGGAGCGGTCACGTGGTGCCCACGAGCCAATGGAAAGACATCTCCATTCATTGGCTGTCTGGGTCACATGATCCAGATTGACCAATGAAATATATCCTTTACCGATCTCATGTACTTATATTAGGACATAACCTAAGCTGGATATAACGGCATCCAATAATTGAACTTAATACTCATGGTGCCTTGTTATTGCTGCACAAATCCTTAGATTACATAAGGATAATAGAATATGAAATTACGGTACATAAACATACCAGTCCTTAAGTTCAATAAAGGTAATAGAATATAGCAATTGCAATGCATTCAATGAATAAACATTAGATCTGATCTTAAATTCAATCCATGAGGATTCCGACTATTAAATTTGAAAATATAGAAAGCCTCCTTCTCCAATAGAACTTTTTTGTTATTGCCTCCCCTAACTAGTTCTATGACCTTATCCAATGCGAAAAAACGCAAAGAATCTAAACTGCCCTTGTGAATTGACGCAAAATGCTGAGCTGCTCCTGATGCATTTTCAACCCCTAGTTTAGTGCTATCTCTCAGATGTTCAGCTATACGAATCTTCAACTTACGGGTGGTACATCCGATGTAATCTTTTGTACATGTAAAAAGATTACATCGGATGTACTACCCGTAAGTTGAAGATTCGTATAGCTGAACATCTGAGAGATAGCACTAAACTAGGGGTTGAAAATGCATCAGGAGCAGCTCAGCATTTTGCGTCAATTCACAAGGGCAGTTTAGATTCTTTGCGTTTTTTCGCATTGGATAAGGTCATAGAACTAGTTAGGGGAGGCAATAACAAAAAAGTTCTATTGGAGAAGGAGGCTTTCTATATTTTCAAATTTAATAGTCGGAATCCTCATGGATTGAATTTAAGATCAGATCTAATGTTTATTCATTGAATGCATTGCAATTGCTATATTCTATTACCTTTATTGAACTTAAGGACTGGTATGTTTATGTACCGTAATTTCATATTCTATTATCCTTATGTAATCTAAGGATTTGTGCAGCAATAACAAGGCACCATGAGTATTAAGTTCAATTATTGGATGCCGTTATATCCAGCTTAGGTTATGTCCTAATATAAGTACATGAGATCGGTAAAGGATATATTTCATTGGTCAATCTGGATCATGTGACCCAGACAGCCAATGAATGGAGATGTCTTTCCATTGGCTCGTGGGCACCACGTGACCGCTCCATTCATGAAAAAGAAACTATAGAGGAGTACGGGAACATGACGGAGAAGTTGTACCCGTGTGTAAAAGTTCATAAAGGTAGAAGATCTATAGTTGAATACCGGTTGCATATGCTTAGGTAAGAATACCATATAAAAATTGTTACGGATGAATCAACTTTGGGCATTTCGGTTTAGATAGATGTTTGGTGTAGTATATGATAATGACTGATTAGTATATAGATATGGTTCAGGTGTATACAAGGATTTAGCTGTATATTTAAAACCTAGCAGGTTAGTAGGACGGAAGGCTATGACTAAGGGGTAAAGCATACCCAGAAACGCGTCAGCCAATTCTCTAATTATGGGATTTTAAAACACTTTTTGTGTCTTCACTTTCACTTTGTTTTGTTTGTATTATATTTACCCATTTTTACGCATGGAACATTAAAAGTTACATTTTAGAAAAAGGCCATCTCAGGAGTGCGGACTGGATCATTTTTTGTTTCTCACGCATTGTCGATTGCCCCAGTAGTCCGGGATCCTTCTGGCCGTGCACCCTGAAGATTGGACGAACATATGAAAATTTGGTGAGCCACTACTTTATCTTCATTTTTTACTCTAGTATTCGATCGAATGCCTACTCGATCAAATACTACTCGCTCATCTCTACTTATTATCCAATATACTTAAAGTACTCCCGACCTTTAAACAAACTTAAACATAACAACACAAATCAGTAGTACGGTGTGCACATAGAAAATAACACTATTTCTGAACTTTTTATTACCTGTATTCTGCAATTTTAGGACTTTTCCACTCTGCAGGATCTATCTGTAGTTTTGATTTCTCTCAGAACAAGAGGGTGCCATACACTGCACACAATAAGTATGGCTAAAGCCCCACGTTGTGGAAAAACAGCTTCTTAGGTTGCAGATTTTGTTGCATTATCTTGAGCCAAAGCCAATAATGGAAAAGGAATACAAAATACAAAAGGAATGGAAATTATATTGAAAGCTCTTATGCTTCTACCTTCTGCTCAATCCACTTGTGACTTTGGCTCAAAAAAAAAAAAAAAAAGCAACAAAATCTACAACATAAAAATATGCGTTTCTGTTATATACACATTGTCAGGGTCTGGGGTTGCTAGGTGGGTTGGCATAGACACACAAGTCCAGTTTCTTTAGTCCAAAATAAAGGTAGAGTTTATTTTCACTCAAAAATACAGTGCAGCAACAAAAGGAAACAATACAAAAATAAATACTTGCCCGGCTAGGCTCTAACAAAATATAGAATAGGTTACGTCACCTAGAGTAACAGAAATCCAAAAGCCAGTAGAATCATTCAGGACACAGCTCCAAAAATATGAACTCTCTTTGGCTCTCCAGCCAAACTCTGCCAAAGTGTTGCTGCTGGAGCAACTTCTTAAGCCTCCTTGATGAGGAGACTCTCAACAGCTGAGTCGCTGCTGAAACATCCCCAAAGTGTGGACTGGAGGGGGGTGGAATGACAGGTCCCATTACCAACCTACCTGCCATTCCTAAAAATCCAGCCCAGTAACTGGAACTTTGAAATAACCCTCAGCAGACAATAGTTATCTTCTGAGAAACATTCTTTCTGGAGTTTTCTCATCTCACCCACCTTAGTAGTCTGGGTGAGATGTACACCCCCTCCATTACCTGACCAGCCATCGGCTTACAACATACAAATTTGAAATTATTAGTTACTATCTATACATATAAATTTGAGATTCTTCGTATACATTTGTATTACTACCATGGCAGCTTGCACCTGTTCACATTGGTATCTACTGTCTAAATTTTATGTTTTGTATAGTATATGGGGAATGTAGCTCCCTCTAAATTGAACTTGCACTCCTTCCATTTGCACAAGAAAAACCACAGCAGAAACGCATTGTGGTTCTTCCCACAGTGCTTTAAGCAGAAAGTTTGCAGAGTTTTCCTCTGCGTACTTTCTGTTACAATTATATCTACAGGAAAGCCATCAGCGTTTCTGTAGATATAATTGACATGCTGCGATTTCTAAAACTGTAAAAGTAGGCATGGGATTCGCTAGAATCCCATCTACTTTCAATTACTGTAAAACGCCATGATTTTTCTTGCAGTGTTTCCGGCACAGGCAAATCGTGGTGTTTCTGACCTGTGGGGACCCGGCCTAACTCTCACCACTATTAAGCAATCAGGGCACCTATTTTTATTGTCTGACATGCTATTTAGAGTCTATATTGTAAATTGGGTAGTCTCATGCAGAAGCGTGCATGGGGGAATACAAAGCTCTGACACTGTCGAATCAGAGCTAGATAATGTCAGAGAGCTTAGAATCAGGCCCCATATCTGTTGTGGTTGCTCAGGACTTGGGTTGGAGGGGGGCTATAAAAATAAATTCCAATTGTCCAGGAATCATTGCCTATATAATAATGCAGAGGATTAGAGTTAATGGCAGTAAAGGTACTTTTTAAACTTTTGAAATATTCAGAACCATACTGGATAAATATGTTTTCTCATATAGGAATGCACTAGACACAGATGGCAGCAGAATGTCAAGCTTTATGGGAAGAAGAAAGGAATCAGTATCTTAAATTTTGCAATGGTTTGGATTCCATATACAAACGCTTGTCTGCATGTACATATATTTTTTATTTATTTGAATAAGCATCATCTAAGGATTGCAACAAATGGTGGGTGAACTCTGAGCCCCAGAGTGGAGGTCGCAGTTGGTGAGCAAAGTTCTATGTTGACGCATTACATTCCTTGCCCTATGTAGGCTGGCTCATGTGTAATACCGGCATGTGTGTGTAACTTCACATTGATTCTGTTAGCTTATATGCTCTAACTATACAACGGTGATGTGGGTATGAATTTTGCAATGCCACAAACATTTTTTTCAATTAGGTGCCCTGATTTTGTGATACTGTGGGCAATAGGAGCCTCTTTATATTTACATATACAGAATACAGGGCCTTTCTATAGACATATTAATTGTGGCTGTTTTCATCCCCTACCCCACTATTGAGATTTCTTGATTCCAGCAGATTATACACCTGCTGAGGTTGCTCATTCCAATGCGACCTCCACTCTTGTTGTTTGACGTGTTGTTTTTAAATGTTTTTATGTATTTGTGTTTTCATGATACCATTATGCATAACAATTTAAAATTTTGTAACAATAAATTATTTACATTTAAAAATGATTTTTTGTGTGTGTTATTAATACATTAATACTTGGTGCTTTTAGTTTGTGTTGGGTATCTATTAGAGATGAGTGAACACTAAAACGATTCGAATAGCCGCACACTGTTCGACTGTTTGAACGGGTTTCGAACCCCATTATAGTCTATGGGGGGAAATGCTCGTTTCAGGGATATGCAACATTCAATCAAATTCTACTTACCAAGTCCATGAATGAGGATCTGTCTGGATTCTTCTCCCTGCGCAGCGTCCCCGCGTCCTCTTCCGGCCTTGAATTCACTCTGCTAGGCATCGGGCCTGGGCAGAGCCGACTGCGCATGCCCACACTACAAGCGGACATGTGCAGTCGGCTCTGCCCAGGCCCGATGCCTGGCATAGTGAATTTAGAGCCGGAAGAGGATGCGGGGACGCTGCGCAGGGAGAAGACTTCTAAAGGTAAGAGAAGAACCAGCGTTGATTGGCAATGTATAGCATTCAGCCAATCAACGCTGGTTCTGCATCGAATCTTAACTTCAAACAGCTAGTAGTACTCGATCGAGTACGAGTATTTCGAATACTGTAGTATTCGATCGAATACCTACTCGATCGAGTACTACTCGCTCATCTCTAGTATCTATGTGTTTTATCTAGTATTGAGATTGTTTTGGGTTTGATTTTGAGGCGAATATGGCCTCAAAATCCTGACCAAAAAACTCTGTGTGTACTTACCTTCAACCATTCAGTGCCCGAGTGATGGCCTGAACAGTCATTCTGGGTTTGTTTATAGGGAGCAGGAAGCATAGACCACTGCTGGACCTAGTAAGGCCAGGTTCAGATGTGGTTTTTTGGGACATATTTTGATGCGGAATTCGCGTCAGAATCTGGTTCAAAAAACCGCCTCCCATTGAAATCAATTGGAGCTAGTCATTTCCTTTTTCTGCAAGTGGTTTGTTCTCGCTCGCGGAAAAAAGAAGCTACCTACTCTTTCTTCAGGCAGATTCCATGGCTGATTCAGTCGTGAACGTCCACCTCGCAACACCTCCCTCCAGATTAGGCCCATTTGTTTGGGCTTAATCTGGAGCAGAATGCCGTGACTGGATGCCAGTTCAGTGCACCAGCATCCAGTCGTGGCTAGCCATTTTTTGGACTGGAATCTGAGGCAGCCTTGGCGTCAAATTCCAGTCCAAAAAACTCATGTATGAACTTACCCTTAGTGCTGGAATGGAAGCAGTGGGGTATCATTCAGATAACCCCTATGTCAACCATGTTAAGTATCCTATAAATATCTAATACAGAGCTGTTCTCTATGCCATTATCATTTTAGATAGTTCAGAAAATAGTTGCAACCATCTAAATATTCCTCATCCTAAAAATGAGTGAATGCCGTTAGGACTATATCAAAAATTCTGCAGTCCCCGGTTGCTTTATTCAATGTAATTTTCATGCTCTATTTTTAATCTCATGCTGCAAATAACAAGTGTTACTATAAATATAATATCTTGCATCATTATTGCCTTTATTAGATTTTCCTCTTCAGTTTGATAGAACTTGTAGATTTGAACTAGAAGGTGAAAATGAAATAGTGCATCTGTGGAACATTCCTTCCTAGCGCCAGGCTACACTCTTTTCTAATCCTTTAAGCACCAATGTTCTCTGTGTTGTGGTTTAAATATAGTTGCACCCATCTCCTGTTATTAACAAGCTGTGATATGAAGCTCTACAGCACATAATGTAAGTGTTTTAACAGAATGCCTAACTAGATGTCTGTCACCTCCAGGATGAAAAT
This sequence comes from Leptodactylus fuscus, assembly GCF_031893055.1. Classification (NCBI taxonomy): domain Eukaryota; kingdom Metazoa; phylum Chordata; class Amphibia; order Anura; family Leptodactylidae; genus Leptodactylus; species Leptodactylus fuscus. The sequence continues at coordinate 111,920,637 of NC_134269.1, read as the reverse complement.
GAACACCACCGTTAAGGTTTCTACAAACTGCTGAACAATTGGCCCTGACAGTGTTTGCATAGGAATCAGATAAATGCCGCAATGAAAAAAATGGATAAAGCCCCACTTGTAATGTTTATATTCTTTAGATTTAAAGAGGAACTTTCGTCACATCCACAACTCAAGTTGTTAGCATCTGCTAATAGGTGCCATTCCACTGACTCTGGCACAGTTGGAATTTTTTCTCTAATTCCCGCCGTTCCTGAGGAATCCGTTCAGTTAGCTGATCAAGGCGCTATTATCCAGGCAGTGCACTGGTGCTGCTATTACTGGGTATTGAAGACTCCGAGGTTTGCCTAGCATGTACGTGTATTATAAGTTGCTCTATACAGCCTGTAATAGAAGTTCTGCAGTTTTACAATAGAGTAAATAAAAATTTGGATAAAACAATGAAAGCAATAGACATTCCACAAATTGGTATAAATAATAAGTACTGTACATCTGACCCTTCAAGAAAAGACTAGAGATGAGCGAAGAGTGAAATATGCAATATTCGTTATTTGTTTTGAATAGCCCCTCAATTTTTGACTATTCGAACGAATATCGAACCCCATTATAGTCTATGGGGAAAAACCCATAGACTCAGGAGGGTCACCAAGTCCACTATGACACCTCAGCAAATGATGACAACACCTCTGCAATGCAACTGGGACAGCAGGGGAAGCATGCCTGGGGGCATCTAACAAGCCCAAGTCACAATTTTACCCCACCATCACAGCCTATCAACTACACACTTTCCACACTGAAAAAACCTCTATGACGGTGGGAAAATACCTGGAAACCTTCTTTCTTCCCCAATTGGATGGACAGAAACCCAAATTTTAAGCTAAAGAAACATCACCAAGCACCACTTTAAATCACGTTGCCCATGACAACCACAGATGGAATAGGCAATGGGAAATCCAACAGCCCCCACCCTTAACTGTCATTGTGTGTGTGTGTGTGTGTGTGTGTAACGTGAGCCCTTCAAAATTAAGTTACAGGCCCTTAAGCTGAGCTACCTGCAGAGATTGAGGCCCTTGAGGTAACTTCAGCCTTTTACCAACAGAGTTTTTGGCCCTTTAACTTAGTTCAGCCTTGCACCAGCAGTGTTTTTGGCCCTTGGGGTGAGTTGAGCCTTTCACCAGCAGTGTTTTTTGATCTACAGGTGAGTTGAGCTATGCATCAGCAGTGTTTAATTTTTTTGGCCCTTGGGGTGACTAGAGCCTTGTAGCAGCAGTGTTTTATTTTTTGGCACTTTGGGTGCCTAGAGCCTTGTAGCAGCAGTGTTTTATTTTTTGGCCCTTGGGGTGACTAGAGCCTTGTAGCAGCAGTGTTTTATTTTTTGGCCCTTTGGGTGCCTAGAGCCTTGTAGCAGCAGTGTTTTATTTTTTGGCCCTTGGGGTGACTAGAGCCATGCAGCAGCAATGTTTTATTTTTTGGCCCTTGGGGTAACTAGAGCCATGCAGCAGCAGTGTTTTATTTTTTAGCCCTTTGGGTGACTAGATCCTTGCACCAGCAGTATTTTAGGCCCTTTGGGTAGATTAAGCCTTTAACCAGCAGAGTTTTAGTTTTTGGCCCTTGGGGTGACCCCTAAAAAAATTTGATTTCAGGCTCTTGGGTGTGAGCCCTAAAACATTAATTTTCAGGCCCTTGGGGGGAGCCCTAAAAAATTATTTTGCAGGCCCTTGGGGTGGAGCCCTAAAAAATTGCATTGCAGGCCCTTGGGGGGGGGGGGTTATCAATGAAAAATATTATATAATTTTGTATACTGTCAGAAGCTTGTAGTCCTATTTACGCAAAATAAAAACATTTATTCAACAATATATTAAGAATTTGACCTGCTAGAGCAAAACGGTTTTCAGATTTGAAATCAGCATAAAAAACTGATTAAGGCTAAGGCCCCACTGGGCAGAAACGCAGCAAAAAACCGCAGCGTAAAAAACGCAGCGAAAACACTGCATTTTATGTTGCGGGAAAAAAAAGCACATGTACGTGCGGTTTTCATCGCGTTTTTCAGTTTTGTGCTGCAGAAATTCATATGAGTATTCTGTTGAGTTTTTCATTGTGTTTTTGCTCGAGTTAGCCTTAGCCTCTAGCAAGCAAAACAGTGAGTTTTTGTCTGCGAATTTTGATGCTTTTCCGCAGCGATTCTGCGGAGTTTCCACAACACATTTATCATGCTGCGTTTTTGCTGCTGTTTTCACACTCTCCATAGAAATCTATGCAGGAAAGACTCAGCGTTTCCGCAACTATAATTGCATAATTGACATGCTGCGTTTTTGAAAAACCAGTGTTACGAGCGCACCCATTGAAGTGAATGGGAAGTGTTCGGGAGCCGTCCACAGTGCTCGCGTGTATGGCTGTCAATGAGTATTTTTACAAGCCCGGCGTAACTCCGTGTGCATGCAGCTTAAGGCCCCAGATGGTGTTTTCCCGTATAGTTATTATAGAGGCAGAAAGTTCGCATAGAAAAACTCAGTGAAATTTTGTTGAGAAACACTGAAGAAAAAACCTTGAAGCACTTCTCATGCACTTAACAAAAAAGTGCTGCAGGAAAAACCAAGGTGGCAATGCATCATGGTTTTTACTGCAGCACTTTTCACAGGAAATCTCTGCGGACTTTTTACTTCAATTATACCTATAGGTATAAATATATGGAAACCGCCGACATATAATTGACATGCTGTGATTTCCATAACCGTGACATTTTAGGAAATCGCAACATTTTCGTCGCTGGTATTTTTCTGCAAAATATGGAAGGGAATTGCTAGATCCCATCCACCTTGCACAGACTGTAAAACACAGTGTTTTTTTTTTTTTATACATTGTTTCCGCTGTGGCCAAACTCCAGCTTTTATACCACGTGGGGCCCCGGCCTTAAATCATTTTTGCAGTTGAATAGGCCCTTAACTAAAGTGAAATCTGGCTTGGTAATGAAGCAGTTAAGGAAGAAAGTGATGATATTCTTGGAAATTTGAAGTAACTGTAGTTTATTATAGCAAGTCTAGAAAGCATTAATAAATATATCATATATATAGCATGCACATGGATGTGATAACATCAGAGAACTTGGTTTCAATTAATGATGTGCTACAAAAAAGAAAAGAAAGAGAAAAATATGCTGACAAAATAATAAAGAGCGAATACTGCTGTGTTATCTTTTGGTTCATGTAGAAGACAAATCTGTCAAGACAATAGTATAAGTGCATTTGTAGATTAGACAAATATATGTTTAGGACCTTTTGTTGACTTTCCTATTATTTTTTTGAAGATACTTTAATTCTTTATTATCACAGATTTTTTTTTTGTTCTACATTTTATTGCATACAGAAATTCCATTTCAAAATACATAATTTAAGGAAACATTTTCAATCTGTACTTATTTTCCAGCCACAATGACTCATCCAATTATTTCTGCCGAAATTATCTGATGAAGAAATGAAAAATAACTTGAAAGAATTGAAAGTGTATATTTTTTTCAGCATAGTGCAGTCTGAATCCATTAGATTCACCCCAGTAACTTCTGAATGAACTAGTGAAGGGACACCTAAGCTACATAAGAGTCCCTGCACTAGCTATGTGACCGGTTTAAGATATAGGATGTAAATAAAGTGAAACCACATTCAGTGATATGACTTCATTCATGTGCAACCCATTTTCAGTGGCTACATGTGTGTTGCACCCACATTCATTCCTTATGCACAAGAATCCCATGCTGCCATATACAGTGAAACCAGTGATTTTAACCATCAATGCTTTTTTAAACAGATACTGAAACAATAGAACAGAGTGCAATAATAAATGTTGCTAGTGCTAGGAAACACCTTCATTTTTGCTGGCTCTATGTCCGTGAGTATCTTTATGGGTTTTTCTAACATGTATTTGCATTATTGAATCCTGCATTATTGATGTGGATTCAGTTGTATTTATTGCACAATTTATTATATTGCACTGGGCATTCATTTTTGCATCATTTAATTAATATTTATTATCAGGCAAATATTATATATTTTTATTTTTGTATTTGGTTGTATATTTATATATTGACTAGCTGGTACCCGTGACTTCGTCTGCGGTGATTGTAGCAGTGGGTATATACAGGTGTGGGTAAGGTTTTCGTACTGTGTATAAGGGATGGGATATGTCTTAATTTTTCCTGGGACAAATTTTTCTTCATGATGCCGCCATTATTTATTCTATATAATGTACTGGGAAGCAGGGAAAAAATTCAGAATGGGGTGGATTTGAAGAAAAAATGCATTTCTGCGACTTTCTTACGGGCTTTGGTTTTACAGCGTTCACTGTGCAACCAAAATGACATGTCCCCTGTATTCTGTGTTTTGTTACGATTCCGGGGATACCAAATTTATATGGTTTTATTTACATTTTGACCCCTTAAAAAAAATCCAAAACTGTGTTAAAAAATTATTTTTTGAAAAGTCGCCATGTTCCGACAGCCGTAACTTTTTTATACATGCCTGTAGTGGGATGTATAGGGCGTCTTTTTTTGCGGGAACGGGTGTACTTTTTAGTTCTACCATTTTCAGGAAATGTTATTGCTTTGATCACTTTTTATTCAAATTTTTAGCAGAATCAAAACAGTGAAAAAACGGCGGTTTGGCACTTTTGACCATTTTTCCCGCTACGGCGTTTACCGAACAGGAAAAATATTTGTATAGCTTTGTAGAGCGGGCGATTTCGGATGCGGGGATACCTATTATGTATGTGTTGTACAGTTTTTAACTACTTTGATATGTGTTCTAGGGAAAGGGGGGTGATTTGAATTTTTTATCCTTTTTATTTATTTTTTTTATATTTTTTTTACTTTTTTTATACTTTTTTTTTTTGCATTTATTAGACCGCCTAGGGGTATTGACATGGGTGGGCGGTGTTGCGGATTGTCAGAGTGGTGGGGGTCGGTAAACATGGCTGCTCCGGAGCGTTAAAGAGCGCCTCCTGGAGTATCGTTAAGATGAGGGGCAAAGTGGTAAAGTATATGTATATGAGATTGTGTGGGGTTAGGGGCGAGGCTGTAGAGGGCAATATGGATTTTGTGGCTTCATATGGTCCAAAGTGTGTGAGATTGCAGAGATAGTGGTGTGAGTTTGGGTTTTGTGGGGGTCCTAGCACAAACGTATGTGCGCTATTGTAACGAAAAGTAGCCTATTGTTTAATCGAGTGTAATGACTATGTTTGTGGAAAATTTCAGCCAAATCGGTGGAGCGGTTTTTCCGTGATTGAGGAACAAACATCCGAACATGCAAACATCCAAACACACAAACCCACAAACCCACAAACTCACAAACTTTCACATTTATAATATTAATAGGATTGTGGCAATATGTATTAGATTATATTAGTTCTGATACATTATTTACTACTAGGTATGACTTATTTTATTATCTATTATTTATAATATAGTGTGGGCATGTGATAACTGATATTATCTTCATATATTTATTGGTTCAGTGTTTAAGCTAATGTCCCATATATAGCGAAATGCAGGAAAAAAAAACTCAAATTTTTTCCACTGCATTTTTCATTGTGTTTTTGCAGAAAGATATTAAACTGGGGGAAAAGGCAGATAAAGAATGATATTAAACCATGGAAGTAGCTGAAGGGTGACATTAAACTGGGAGTAGCGGGAGGAGGCCATTAAACTAGGGGCAGCTGGAGGGAGACATTAATGTCCATCTCTAGTTGCCCCCAGTTTAATGTCCCCCTTGAGCTGCTCCAGTTTCATGTCTCCTTCGAGTTTTCCAGAGTTCAAACTGGGGCACCAGGAAAGGGACTTTATACTGTAGGGGCAATTGGAGGGAAACATTATAATGTGGGGATATACACTCACCGGCCACTTTATTAGGTACACCATGCTAGTAACGGGTTGGACCCCCTTTTGCCTTCAGAACTGCCTCAATTCTTCGTGGCATAGATTCAACAAGGTGCTGGAAGCATTCCTCAGAGATTTTGGTCCATATTGACATGATGGCATCACACAGTTGCCGCATATTTGTCGACTGCACATCCATGATGCGAATCTCCCGTTCCACCACATCCCAAAGATGCTCTATTGGATTGAGATCTGGTGACTTTGGAGGCCATTGGAGTACAGTGAACTCATTGTCATGTTCAAGAAACCAGTCTGAGATGATTCCAGCTTTATGACATGGCGCATTATCCTGCTGAAAGTAGCCATCAGATGTTGGGTACATTGTGGTCATAAAGGGATGGACATGGTCAGCAACAATACTCAGGTAGGCTTTGGCGTTGCAACGATGCTCAATTGGTACCAAGGGGCCCAAAGAGTGCCAAGAAAATATTCCCCACACCATGACACCACCACCACCAGCCTGAACCGTTGATACAAGGCAGGATGGATCCATGCTTTCATGTTGTTGACGCCAAATTCTGACCCTACCATCCGAATGTCGCAGCAGAAATCGAGACTCATCAGACCAGGCAACGTTTTTCCAATCTTCAATTGTCCAATTTCGATGAGCTTGTGCAAATTGTAGCCTCAGTTTCCTGTTCTTAGCTGAAAGGAGTGGCACCCGGTGTGGTCTTCTGCTGCTGTAGCCCATCTGCCTCAAAGTTCGACATACTGTGCGTTCAGAGATGCTCTTCTGGCTACCTTGGTTGTAACGGGTGGCTATTTGAGTCACTGTTGCCTTTCTATCAGCTCGAACCAGTCTGGCCATTCTCCTCTGACCTCTGGCATCAACAACGCATTTCCGCCCACAGAACTGCCGCTCACTGGATGTTTTTTCTTTTTCGGACCATTCTCTGTAAACCCTAGAGATGGTTGTGCGTGAAAATCCCAGTAGATCAGCAGTTTCTGAAATACTCAGACCAGCCCTTCTGGCACCAACAACCATGCCACGTTCAAAGGCACTCAAATCACCTTTCTTCCCCATACTGATGCTTGGTTTGAACTGCAGGTGATTGTCTTGACCATGTCTACATGCCTAAATGCACTGAGTTGCCGCCATGTGATTGGCTGATTAGAAATTAAGTGTTAACAAGCAGTTGGACAGGTGTACCTAATAAAGTGAGTGTATAATGCTTGGGTGACTGTAAGAACATTATACTATGTGGAGGCAGAAAGAGAAATGGGTGGGAATGGGTGGCGTCCACATAGAAGTGGATGGAATTAAATTTGCCATGCATACTGTCCCTCTTTTCTGTCCTTTGAAAATTGGGAGATATGAATATATGTGTAATATACAGTATATTGTAATGTATTGTAATGTAATATGATTCACATGACCCCAGCACAGTATAATATGGATTGCACATGCACAGTCCATATTATACTGAACTATATGCTGCCTGCATACTCTACTGCACATGCGTGGAGGTGCGATCCAGCATTACCTTGTATTTCACCAGCTGGTACAAGTCACAAAGAGGAGGTACTGGTCATCTACAAGAAGTGACACCCCTTCATCCAGACAGGATGAAAGGTAAGTATGATGGCATGTGGGGGTATATTTAGTGCAGCTGATGTCCCATGACCACAAGGGGAAAATAAAGTCCCTGCAATGTCATGGAAGAAAGAAAAATGTGCTTGGGGTGGTCACATTACCGCTATGGCGATAGAGAGAAAAACATTTTTCCTAAAGTGTTTTACAAAGTAGGAAGGGGGTTGTGAACTGTTAGTTAAAATATTGATTTCTGTTGTAACAGTTGATACCCTGCTATTGCAGCTGTATGCCATAGACCCCACAAGAGTATGCTTTGTTTAGCATCAATCATATAATTGGTTAATAAAGTATTATTATTTTTAGATGTTTTTATTGTAAGCTCCAGCGTGGAATAAAGCCTATATAAAACAGATAGAACTAAAAGTATTTCTGGATATGTTTTTAATTCATTTACAAAGTCTTAGTGCCACCCTCAAAAGTGCATACAAGTCATAAAACAGATGGAAAGGGCATAGAAATACAATGGAAGGCAAAAATCTGATCTTGCTGTTCAGCAATTTTGCCTTCCATTAGTCTGGATATTGTACATTGAATAGTACAAATCAGCAATTTCTTAAGCTTAATGAGGCATAGCAAATAGCAAGACTGCATATAGTGATGGTTTAAACTTTCATTACTCCAGCTAGACAGATCATTACTTTTTGACATGGTCTGATGAGCATATTGCTTATCCAATATGCTTCTTTCTTTGAACCCAATCAAAAGGAGAGGACGAAGCAACTAAACAGGCTTGCAGTACTAGAGCTTAGGCATTTCTGAACTATATTGGTTAACTATGCATGTTTGTACAATATGGGAGAACAAGAAAAACTGTTCAGTGGCTTTAAAAGAAAATTGTTTATTCTTACGTTATCCAAATTTCTGTTCTCGATGTATTTTATCATAAATTAATTATTTAAATGTTATACTAATATCATTATATGCCAGAGCACAGCTTCTAGGGACAGATGTCTCAGGGTAGCTAACACATTTGATAAGGCGGTAAGGTCGCATAGAACTGGAAAGAATCCCCAGGGGAGCCATTGCACTGATCAGAATGGCATGATGCCTCAAATATTAACAAGTCATTTCTACAAATTAGGACACATATTGTAACAAATAAAACCCCACCATGCCTTTTATTTTATTTAAGTGGTTGCAATAACCTTCTTCTAATTGAATTCAGATGCAAATTACTCATCCCAGACTCTGGCAATAAGCATTGAGCTTATAACATATTATGTGTGGACAGCTGAGTAATTGGATTTATTTTCTTTTTATAGAGACACATGTGACATCTAATCTAACTCAGGAAAATGTTTCTTTTTATTTAGCTCCCCTTGTTTTATTATCACTCCATAAATTCATCTATAGATATAAAGCTTAACATGTTGGTGCAAAATCAAATAATGTGTGAGTTTGATATACACATTAACACCAGCTAATAACTGTTAAAAAGGAAACTTCCAGCTGTTAAATACACGAACAGCTACCAAAATGCTAATTGAACTTCATTTGTTCTTTTTTTCCCATAGTCTGTGTTTAATTAGACATTTAAAGTGAATGAGCTGCAAAATAAAAGTAAGGTATTACATTTGTATTTTGTAAATATAGTATAGATGATTATACATGAGAACTGAATCTATAATATTCTTACATGAAAAACAGCACATTGTCTTTATTTTTTTATTGATTTACAGGTATTTAGAATTACCCGACACTAGAACTCTAAAACTAATAAATTTTATTTATTATTAGTTAAAACATTCCGAGAAAGGGCTCAAGCCATAATCAAGTCAGGCACACTAGAGAGAGAACATTGAGACAGTAAGCGCAGGAAGTCACCAGGGCTATTGGATTTGTACATATATTGCCACTCTTGTTCCAATAGAATCACTCCTATCAGATCTAACAGTCGCACAATATTTTTTCTGGACTGACAAATTTGAATACAGTGAGTAACCATCAGCTAACCCAATCTGTTGCACACTCACATCAATACTGTTAAAAAGACTATGTTTGTCTCTTCCATCCGCTACTTGGGGGTCCAGATTACCACCTCGTATTCCACCCTCTATTCGGCAAATTATCCGCGCTTGTTCCGTGACCTCAGAGTCCTTCTTGATAAATGGCAACCTCTCCCCATCTCTCTGTTGGGCAGAATCAATGCGGCCAAGATGACCCTTCTCCCTAAACTTTTGTACTATTTTGAGATGCTTCCTGTTGTGGTCCCGCAAGTTAAGCTCTGCGGTCTTCAGAAAGCTATCTTTCGGTTCATCTGGCAGGCTAGGCATCACCGCATCCCTCGTTTGGTTCTAATGGTGGACAGGGAGTGTGGGGGTCTGGCTGCTCTGAACTTGTTACACTACTATTGGGCTTCCCACCTGCGTTGTATTCCATTTTGGGCGGCCGCCCCGGCCTATACCAGGTGAGTGGAGATTGAAAAGCTCTGGTTGGCCGCCATGCATCCTAATGCGTTTTTGTGGGTAGCTTCCCCCCTGCATCCCCCCCCCCTCATTTACTGGGCCCCATCCACTTCACCTGCTCCATCTGGTCAGTCTGTAAGGCTCGGTTCTCCCTGGTGTCCCCGAGATCATCAATGGTATCCGTACTTTATAATCCTCTGTTCTCCCCTGGTCTATCCCCCAATGTGGTCAAGGTGTGGTCCAAGGCTGGTATATTCCACATAGCTGACATGATGGATCCTGTGTTGTTGGAGCTCAGGCCCTTTGATTACCTTGTGGCCAATGTAAGCCTTCCTAAGGCTGAGTGGTCCCACTACTCGCAAGTTGCGCACTTCGTCCAATCTCTCCATGGCTTATCCAAGGTATCCATCCCTATGGCCTTCGAGAGGATCTGCCATGCAGGTACCTCCACCAAAGACTTTATCTCCTCAGTTTACCAGCTCCTCTCTTGTCAAGCCCTTGGCTCTCCCATCCGGCATCGTTATATGTCCAAATGGGATGAGGCTTTGGGTGCTCCCCTTTCCTCGGGTTAGTGGCAGATTGTTTGGTCTCGAGCTCAAAAATCCTCTCAGTGCATTACTTTTAGGGAAACGCAGTACAAATTACTAATGCATTGGAACCATACCCGGGCCCTTCTCCATGCTTTCAATTCTGCACTTCCTATGGTGTGTTGGCATTGAAATGCTGCTGTGGGCACTCTGTACCACATTGTTTGGACCTGTCCCCTTATTCTGGGCTTTTGACAGGAGGTTAGAGCGTTGACGGGTTCGCTTTTCCTAAAAGGGGTCCCTCTAGATCCCCTTATATTTTGCACCTCCCTCCTAGGCATTTGGGTTGTAAGACCACCAGGCTATTTCTCTACCTCTTCAGTGCGGCAAAGACCCTCATTGCCAGGCATTGGAAGAGCCCGAATCATCCCTCTGGTACGGAGCTTCTGACCCGCATTAAGGATGTACAGAGACTCTAATTCCTTACTGCCAGCCTTAACAACACCCTAGATGACTTCCTCTCCATCTGGTTTTCCTGGGACACCTACTGCGCCCGGCGGGGCCTGTGACCTGGTACTCCCCTTCCTTCCCTCCCCTCCCCTCTTTTCTTTCCCTTTGTATTTGTCTTTTTTCTCTATTTCCAGCCCTTATTCACTCACAAGGTGTGTTATAGTCTAGTAATGGAAAGTTGCCATGATGAGCAGATACATATGCAGCAGCAGAAATATGCGGTTATATCCCTTCTAGAAAATTTGTACATAACCAAAATACAAATATATGACTAGATGCAAACAGAATATTAGCCTTGGCAGTATAGACCCAAATGTAGGAACTCGGCCTCTCCACACTGATATGAAATAGCGTCACCAGCTAATTTAACAAAACAGAATTGTCAGTGACAATGGAAGGCAAAGTGAGCAAGACTATTCTACTCCTTCTCCTCATGATTTTCTTTGTAGGCAGGCTATAATCACACCTTGCACATGGTCATCATTGTTATTATTGTTGTTGTTGTTTATTTATATAGCACCATTAATTCCATGGTGCTTTACATTTGGGATTATTATTGTATCCGTCTGCTTCTCCTTCTCCCTACTATTGTCAGTAATGCATAAGATTGTCCAGTAAACAGCAGTATGTGCCTCGTCATCCAGCTTGTCTAAAACTCGGAGCTGGCCAAGTTAGTGCCATGCTACTTACTAGATTCATTGTTTTTTACCAACTGATGGCACGTTGTTATGAATAGCAGGTTATCTTTAAAAAAATAAATAAATAAAATTAATAAATAATAACCTGCAGAGCCCAACTAGGCTCTGAACTGCAGGGTACACTGGTGTGGACAAGGCCCGACAGTTAGCCTCAGTAGACCACCAACTGAATGCTCTCTGTTACTACACAGGGATCTGGCCACTGCAGAATTAAGCAGCCACAAATGAATACAAAAGTCTTGCAGGTACTCCACTGTAAGAGAAACAGAACTATGACCGTGTTTTCCCAGTTACTATACTGGGCAGCACCCACTACAGCAACCTGCTGTTGCTTAGTTAGCCTGATAACTGACAGCTGTGTGACAAAGTCCTAACTAGTATATAGATTGGGGAAGGTAGGCTCACTTCCACAAACATAAAAGACAGCACAACACAAACTTGCTGCAAAGTCCAACACACAGGACTCAATAGCAGCTAACACACATAAGCTGAGGGATAACATTGTATTTTTTCATAGTGTTTAAATCAGTTTGATTATAAGGGTGTTAAATTAGTTGTGGCTTCACTTGACAGAGGAATAGTAAGGTGAATGCCTAAATATGGAACAGAAGCTGCTTTCAGTGAATGGGAATTCCTGAGAGGTAAGTTTTAAATTAAGTACGAACATTTGGAATTTAATATAATTTATTTATTGATCTTGTAATCAGAAATAGCTCTGAAATTGAGGATAACTTGTGTTAGCTCTCTCAGAGATAGAAGGGAATCAGTTATTGTCAGAATGCATAGTCTGCAAATTGTTCAAGTTTATGTTGTCGGGTTGCCAATGGACACATCAACAGGTTAACTCAGCCTCCACCAGAGATTCCACTCACTAACAAGGCAATTAACAAATGTTGCAGCCTTTCATCAATGTTTCTCTTCCATCCAAATCCAGGGAGATTAGCTACAGTGCCATGGGTTGTAAACTTCTTGATTATGTTGCACACTGTGGACAAAGGAACATCAAGATCTCTAGAGATGGACATGCACTCTTGAGATTATTTATATTTTTCCACAACTTTGGTTCTCAAGTCCTCAGACAGTTCTCTTCTCCTCTTTCTGTTCTCCATGCTTAGTGTGCACAAACAGACAATGCAAATATTTTAGTCCACGTCTCTCCTTTTCATCTGGTTTCAGGTATGATTTTTATATTTCCCACACCTGTTACTTGCCACAGGTGTCATTGAACAAGCATCACATGCTTGAAACAAAGTTATTTACCAACGATTCTGAAAAGGTGCCAACAATTTTGTCCAGACCATTTTTTAAGTTGTGTGAAGTTATGTCCAATTTTCCTTTTTTTTCTGTTCTTTTTGTATGTTGATCCAATACACACAAAGCAAACAAACGTGCTTATTTAAACATGTTTAATTGCATTAATTTCTGGGAGATATTCTTCACTTTCTGGAAAAATTATAGGGATGCCAACACTTATGGCCATGACTGTATTTCCGAATTTATCAAACTTTTGGGAAATTTTAACAAATTTGATATGTGCTGAATTAATTTGCTCCTCTCTGTTAGAAATTTTGTTTGGTAAGGCCCATTGCTTGCTGTCAGGGACATACAAACATTGCTTTTGATGTAGATATGTCAAAGACTTTTATTCTGTTATCCATTCTATGTCATGTAAAAATGGACCAGTGGGTTGGGCCAAAAAATAGACCAATGAAATTCATCCATTCTTTTCACCAACAGTTGTAAACTGTTTAAATAACAGTTTCTGTCTTTTGTGTTTGATCTCAATATACAAAATGTATGTCCATTACATTGTAGTAACCACAAGCTTATTGTAACTCTTATATATTAATTTACAGACATCCTTTATTTGTAAGACTCATCCATATATTGTAAGTAAACCATTTCAAATCATTCACTACTTCTTCATTTTCTAGAAATATATTAGGTATTGCTTTTTGTCTTTCTCAGTAATAATAATTGTGAATACAATTTTAAGTAAACTTAAGGGTTTTCTGTATAAATAGCGGAAGTAATTGAGCAATGTCATTCTGCATCTCTGACTAATTGTGCAACGCTGCAAGAAATTATGCAAACAGAAGATGAAAAAGTCAAATAATATTCCATAAAAGAAGTTCTGTCATTTGCACTAATTAATAAGTATGTATCAAAGTAGCTAAATAGCTTCCATGTATCGTGGGTATAAATTCAAGTTTCTAATGTAGAATTACAAGAGGCAGCGCTGTATGATGTTTCCTATCTTCATTTACATGCAGGCTTTGTACTTGATTCATTTAATTATGGAGCAGTGGAGGAGGAGATTTATAATATTGCTGCCATTTACTTCCTTCTGTCAGAGAGAGAGCTATGTAAGTGAAAAATGAGAGATACCATATGACGCTGACATAACCTAAATATATTGCTTAAACAGGGAATTACAATCTGTGTACTATATGTGTATGCTGAGAAAACTCAGTTAATGGGTTAGCGCGTTAATAAAATCCTTTGTTCACTGCGGCAATAACACTGGGTAAAACACACTGTAAAACACACTCGAAGTGTGTCAGAGTGATGGGAAAATACAGAAGTCTAATGTGAGATAACATTTTTATAGAAATAGTGGCTGTGGCCACAATTGTAACTCTACTCTAGAGAATTAGGAAAATGGTTCCGCAGCATAAATGGGTGATATTTGAGGGGAAAGTCTAGATAAAGGTACTACACATGAGTATTCAAAGGCATTTAGAGACTTTGCTTTTTTCATTGGATTTACACTCTTAACCTTAAACACTGCGCTGGTTTTGTGGCCAAACTATGACTTGTACTGCACATGGGGCCCTGGCCTTATACTCACTTGGAACAACAACTGGCAGATTTGTGGCCATTTACATTGCATCACACTATGTACTTCTCTTTTCCAGGCTCTGCTAACACCTCCCTGATGCTACGTGACACTATTGTGATGTGGAAAAAGGTTTGGAAAATCTATGAATTGTCACATCTTATCTCTAAATATATGTCCCCATGGCACCATCCTGACTTCCCACTGGGTTACTCAGATGGAGGTTTTCTCAGTTGGAGACAAAAGGGAATATTCATGTATAAGCTTTTAGAAGAGATGACGCTACTCAACTTTAAGGAATTGCAAAATATTCATGGTATCTCTCGTCCTGCTTCCTCCAGCTTTACCAGCTTAGAAGCTTATGTTAACACCGACCGCCCTCATCTTGAGAAGCAATGTAGAAGCTGATTCAGGTTTCTCCCGAGCAATGACCTGCCTGATAGATTGCTGGAGGAGTGGACAAAGGTCAAGAGAGCTTTTTCTTGTTAGTATTCGAGAGAATCTCATTTTCGACTGCTGTACCAGACAATCGATGCTTTTAATCTCCCTACTCTACCCTGCCTGCCACACCAGTTGGTACAATGTCCTAAGTATTCCCTTGTAGGGGCAGATCTGTTGCATTGCTTTTGGGTGGAGATGATGCAATGGATCAAGGGCATAGGAAAGGTAACCATCCCAAATGACCCCCTATCAGTGACGTTTCATCCTTACCCTGCAGGCTTGTCAGTGGATGGAGCATTACTGTTAGCCTTAAGCTTCTTGATAGCGAATTGGCTGCTGCCTTGAACATCAAATAGGGAGAAGGTAAATGGCCAGATATGATGTTTCCTACATTTGGATTGTGAAGGTAAACCATGTCCATTCTTATTTTTATACATGCTTTATACTGCTTAAGAAATTATATTTTTCTTTGTGCAACGTTTATACATTAAGATGGCGCCTGTATCCAGTACCGCACCCAGAGGCTGACGCACACAATCGTCATGTGGTTTACAAGAAAGACAGTATCATTTCTCGGGAAATCAAAATCTAAGAGATGTTGGAACTTAAGAGCCAATGACTGATCGCCAGTGTATTCGGATACAAGACGTATATGCTTACAGCCTGCCGTTATCTTATCTTTCTTGCATTCCTGTATAAAAACTGTAACTTCCTCAATAAACTTCAGTTCTGTGTGAACAGGCATCACGCTCATTGCATGGACTGAGATTGAAACTGCATCAATGTCAGTGTTTATCTTTGTCAGCGCGCACATGCATGATTGATTTGGAGCAGGTGTCTGACCACTGGAAGTGACCCGTATTCTGGCGGAGGTCACTACCTCAACAAATGGCGCCCGAACAGGGACTACGGCCATAGGACCACCGCGGATGACCGACCCGCGCCGGACCCTGGACGCCGGACGACGTCTAACCGACCCGAGGCCTGATCACCCTCATTAGAGTCACGGTAAGTGTATGCATATTCATATGAATATGTGTCATTTGCCTGTGACTGTCGGTGTGACGTTGTCTGGCTGACAGGTGATCCAGTTGGATCGATTGTCCAGTCCGAGTGATACGGATAGGTGGGTCCTGGAGCCGTAGTCTGAACTTGTTTTTCCTCACCGGTATATATATATCACCGAGTGTTCAGTCACCTGTGGTGCTGCAGATTCCAGGAAGTGAATTTCTTGCCCTCTTTGATGTAGAGTAGTGCATGTGATCTTTTGGATGATTGCAACATTTCGTCTGGGCATGAGAGGCCGTCAGGAAACAGGGCGGGTGCTGTAATTTATTTATTGATCCATAGCATGAGGCCGTCAGGGAGTAGACGGGTGCTGTTGGATTGGTTGATTTGATATTGCCCAGTGACTGCAACCTGTGGTCGGCGGAGGACCTGTCAGCAAGAGTCTGAGACCGGTAAAGGTGACTTTGTTGATGGTTGTGGGGTCACATATCTGCTGAGTGCGCACGCAGATAAGCAATATTGGGACCGTGAGAATGTTGCGGTTGTTCAAAAGGGAACATGTTCTGCCTGACGGGGCACAGACTGCTGTTGATTTAGTTCGAGTCAGGGAGGGCAAGAAATATGTAAAAGAAGCTTTGAGAATGTATAAACTGGCTGAGGTGCCTCCTACGGGCCGATTGCAACCTAGTATGTGGAAAAAAAAATGTTAGAAGATAAAGGTTTGCTGGAAGCCGCCCAAGCTCATTACAGGGTCGCAAGGATTCTAGAGCATGAGGGATATGCAGAACTGACAGGCAAGGGAGGACATGAAAATGCTGAACCTTTGTTTCTTTGTTTGGTTATCTGAAACTTGATGATAAAAAGAATATATCGAGTATAATTGGTCGTGCGCCACTGCCCTAAAATGGCGCCGAGAGTAGTGGAGATGGGTGGATCTGTGACGTCTGTAGACAGCAGAATCCTGATTGGCAAGATGTCTGTGTAGCCTGTGGAGCTCCCCGCCCATGCCCCTGTTGTCTCATCTTCCGAACTAACGCCCAGGGATGGCGGAAGTGAGGTTATGGCTGTTTCTTCTGGCAGCCATGTTAGTACACCCAGACCAACACCTCCGGCCCCCACCGCCCCTCAGATCATGCCCCCTTTATCCAGTGATAGCCACATCCGGTTCCTATCACAAACCCTCAAGCCCAGAAGAGGTCAAACCCCCGGTAGCCCCCTTTCCGAGTGTCTATGCCCAGTTCAGCTATAAAAGACCTCACTGTATACCACTATTATGATGTTTAGAGGATTATACGTTCAAAACTTTGGTTGGGATCTAGTAAAGAAAAGGAAAATTGGGAAGGAAGGAAATTTCCCTTAACTTCAAGTATAGTTTAAGAGATTCTGAACACTTGTGGTAATTACTAGAGTGAGGTTTGCTATGACAATAAAAAATTGCGCAAAAATATTAATGTGTAATTTTTGTGTCAGTATATTAACTGCTGTTTGAGTTTTATTCCTATTTTTATTTCTGTAGAGAGCAGTCAAAGCATTTTAATTGACTGCCAAGAGCTTCAAGGTCGTTTTATCTCATAGACTGCCAGATGCTGGAGGAAGCGCAGAGAAGACGAAACTTGGCGTTGTGCCAGCACCAGAGTGCACAGTCTATGTAAAAAAAAAAAAAAAAAAAAGGTTAACCTGAGTAACGTATAATGACAATGTGTATACAGGGATATCCAAGCATATGATGTAAGGGTTATGTTTTGAATTATTGTTTGTCTGTTATTATCTTTTAAACTGTTATATCCACAAAAGAGCGAAAAGGTGATAGTAAAAAGTTTTGAATCTTCACAGCGTGGGTATGGGAGGTCACGGAGGGGGAGACGGCCACTCACCCTCTGTCACCTCGGGAACCTACAAGTTGGGGTTTTACCCCAAGTTGAAATCTTTGTGCAAGAGTTCAAGACACACAGAGATTGGATTACTGGTATCATCTATGTATTACAGAGAATATTCTGATTTTTACTTGTTTGTTTATGTGTTTATGTTTTATTTATGGGAGTGGGGAATAATGAGATGAAACTTCTTCTTTGTGTCTTATCCCATAGTTATGTGTTGAAACTTATGTTGGAATTTTATATCCCGTTATGCTAATTATTCTAACGTGTCTTCTTCTTGTCTAAAAATTTACCATAAGAGACCAGAATCCTTTTCCTGAGCTGACTCAGATCACGGTTATGAGGGAAGGTAACTCATCTGGTCTGTGCCGTATTTTAATCTTTGTATATTATTCTTTATAATTTGTATCATACAGAAGTGTGCACAATATCACACTAGCTTCCGTTCTCTTTTTATGTAGTCACTGATCCGACATAGAATTGTCTTAGTAAAGCATTTGGTGTTGCCTTCTTTAAAGCCGTACCCGACCCCTTAAGATAGTTGAGAAAACATAGTGCTATAAGAGGGGTACGGTAGAAGGTTTCTCTTGTTAGGACTGTGTTGTTAGCAACATTTTGATCTTAAAAGTAAAATTTTAGGAAAATTCTGATAATCTGGAACTTTGAGACGTCCATCCAATAATCCGGAATATAGTGTGAAATTGTGTTAAACATGTATTTTAGTCAATGAGTGGTCACAATGTGTTAGATTATGTGAATCGTGAAATGAATGGTTGAGAAATGTTAATGTAATGAAGAGGTGCCAGAAAGTGGCATGAAACAGGAGGTTTAAGTATGTTGCCTAAGTTTAGGATGTCAAAAAGATGGAACTTGGAATGTTGAAACAGAAAGTGATGTGATAATATGCACATAATAGGATGGGTATCAGATTTTGAGTCAAAGCAAGAGAAAGGATTGCTCCAGCAAGTGATAGTTTGTCCCAGCAAGTGAAAGGATTGTGCAAGAAAGTGAACATAGGTTGAGATAAGCTGATTGAAACCAGGATTGTCCCCATTGTAGGAAAACCGTTATTAAAACTTAGAAACTCAGTAAGGTGTCCGAATTTGAAAATGTGTGTGTGTATGTTGATTGATGAAAAAACATAGAACAGATTATCTTTGTAATGATGTTTTGGTTTTAGGAAAAAGGAAAAAGAGAGAGAAAAATGCCTTTGTGTCTATACTAAGTGAATTAGAAGTCACTCCCATACCTGTTGTGTAATGTCCTGTGGTATGATTTTGTTGTGTGACCAGGAGATTGATTTGATCCCTCAGTTAATGTTTCTGCTTTCTCTGCTGATATATATATATATATATATATATATATATATATATATATATATATATATATGTTCTGAATATGTACCTAACCTTATTGTATTGATATTATGAGACTGTACAAGTGTGTTTCTGTTTCTTTAAGAGAGATTGCTGAGGTCTGTAGTCCTACACAAGACACAGCTATGAGATACAGGGGGGGGGGGGGATACCCAGCCGCAGCTATGAGTGGGATAGGCAGCTATGTGAGCTGCAGCATGATAAGATAATATTGGCTCTTCTTGTATTGTCTAGCTTTGACCTTGCAGAGACTGTGTATATCTCTCCCACAGAACATGAAGTACTTTTTGACAAAAAAAAAAAAAAAAAAGGTCCAGTCCACGTAACATTAAGATTGTGTTAAAGTTCATTTCTCTGACAAGTCACATTTGCTTGCTGCATTAGAAGGTTTTGGTTTTGTTTTTGTTTTGTTTTTTTTTTGTTTTTTTTTCCAGGGGGGAAAGACAGCACAGCCATTGTTGTTTGTTTTCCTGCACGCCCCATCCTATTTGTTACCGTTGGTAGCTGCACCTATTCTTTCATTAGGGGTGACCATCTTTAGTATCCCAGTCCCTAGCCTCTTTCAGCTCTCACCCCACCTGTCTGTTAGGTCTTCGTGTTTAGAGAGCCAGAAGTTGTCGGGGCCAAGTTTAGCTTGGGAACAGCTGACCAACACCCGCAGGCAGGGCCTAGTCAGCCAGTAGCGCCAGGGAGAGTTTTCCTACCCCATTCCCATAGAGGTGCATGCAGCATTCATTATATGGTTGTTTGGGCATTGACACAACCGAACCGTGATGTTATCAATATCTTCAGGGGGGGGGGGTGAAGAAGACTAAGATAACTTAAGAAACTTTTGCTGATATGAATCTGTTGATAACTTTTTTTGATTGAGCTCTATTATAGATGGTCTTATATTTGGGAAGGATGGTGAATCCTGCATCAGATATGCCACAGTCACCGTATATGAGGTAAACCAAGCGTAAGGAGACCTATTATGGGACTCCATGGGTCTCAGCTGAACTTGAAGCCATCGCTTGAACATGGTGCAATGTCTGAGGGTAGGTGTTGGATATAGTAGAATTATGGTCCGATCTGGAGGGCAAGAACTTTTGTGTGATGGAGACCCTGCGGCTGCTCATAGGTTGGTATAGTCAGAAGTCATGGCACACACCAAGGCTGATACGAAAGAAAGTAGAGGTAGCATGTGGGCAGACACTGCCATTAGCCCAGCTGCGGAAGCCTAGGGGACATGTTTTACTGATAAGACCCAAACCTTTTAGCTCTCTTTTCAGGTTTTATGACACTGATCTGATGCACCGAAGATGGTCCAGGAGGAAAGGAGACTTGGAAAGAGGATGTACAAGTCCTGGTGTCCGGTGGTAAGAGAGTATGTACTGAGAACATTGTCCCCACTTATGGCATAAGCAGCTTCTTACTAAGTGTACTGTTTAGAAGTAGCCATGTGTGACCTGGTGAGCGGAGGATGGGCAGCTGCAGGATTTAGCATCACTATAGTCAGATATATATGTGAGCCCGCATGGCATGTGCTAGGCCAGTGAGCCAGGCCTGAAGCCCTTGTACCTGTTCCAGAGATTGCAGGTTGAGTATATACAGTGAGACGGTATGAGTACGTGCTTGTGTGTAGTTGTCTCCCTTCAGGATGGCTTGGGGCATATCTGGTGAGGAAAAACCATCACAAACAGTCCGTGTACAGAGTCCACTAGTTCTGGGGCAGACGTGTCTACGCGTGTCATTATTGGTTACCTGAATCTATTGTCCATAAGTATGCGGTGTGTTTCACACTAAGTTGAAAAGAGGAAAATTGATATTTAGCCCTGTTTTTGGATTGTATTTTTTATAGATGTTCCAGATGTAATATGTTGTGCTGACTGACTATGTGACGAATCATCAAAGACATATGATTAATGTATATTCTCGAGTTTTTCCCTTTTTCCCTCCAGATTCTAAGTCAGTGGAAGAAACCTATAAACTAAAACCCAAAGATTGGATGGTGATAAGGAGATATATGAGATTCAATGGTCACTTCCGGTTCCTGTTGATCGCCAGTACAGCTGTGAGAGTATAAGGAAAACCTTAAACCTTCGCCCACTTGATGATGTTCTTGAAAATAAATGGGACAATAAACTGTTAGAGGATATGGACCTTGAGAAGAGAAAATTTGAAGACTGTTGGATCTATCTGAACTTATATTCCTGTTATGTTTCTATAGTTATGATATCCATATTGTTTATAGGTCTGACAATAGTCAATGTCTATGCTTTATATAAGATCTGAAGGGTATTTCCTTACAGTCCGGTAGTGAGAGATAGGGACAGACATCCCACCCTGCATTCCCTTTGTCTGGAGCTGTTTCAAGGGGGGACTATTAAGGTCATGTGTATATACATGCTGGTAACTGTACCTGTTCTACTGCCAATGAAACATCTGGAGTCAAACTAGGCATATTTGGCTCTGACTTCTGCATGGAAAACTCAACCACACCCTCCTCCTCTCTCCAAAACCGATTAGCTATAGATATGATCACAGCAGAAAGAGGTGGAGTCTGCTCCATGATTGGTGAAGAATGTTGTACTCACATTACAGATAACACTGTGTAGAAATTTCAGGGAAAGAAAAATATAATTTAGGGGGGAATGTGAAGGTAAACATGTCCATTCTTATTTTTATACATGCTTTATACTGCTTAAGAAATTATATTTTTCTTTGTGCAACGTTTATACATTAAGATGGCGCCTGTATCCAGTACCACACCCAGATGCTGACGCACACGATCGTCATGTGGTTTACAAGAAAGACAGTATCATTTCTCGGGAAGTCGAAATCTAAGAGATGTTGGAACTTAAGAGCCAATGACTGATCGCCAGTGTATTCGGATACAAGACGTATATGCTTACAGCCTGCCGTTATCTTATCTTTCTTGCATTCCTGTATAAAAACTGTAACTTCCTCAATAAACCTCAGTACTGTGTGAGCAGCCAGAGCATCCAGCATGGTCTGAGATTAAAACTGACCCACCTTGTGTCAGAGTCTCTCTTAGCAAGCGCACACATGCATGATTGATTTGGAGCAGGTGACTGACCACTGGAAGTGACCCGTATTCTGGCGGAGGTCACTACCTCAACAGGACAAGATAGGCAATTGAATGCTCTAGGGATAGGCAAACCAAAACTTTCTTTAAAAAATGTAAAATGTATACCGTGTTTGAGTGTGGCAAGCTCCAGATCTGCTACCAGGTTCCGGCCATTATCACATACGCAAACTTGCCTGGGCCCAGGTGCAGCGGGGAAAACCATATTGCCATATCATCCTGGATGGCATCCCTGACCTCGGAGGCAGTGTGCTGTTTGTCCCCCAAGCTGATGAGCTTCAGCACAGCCTGCTGACATCTCCCCACACCAGTGGCACCGCGTTTTCAGCTCGTAGTTGGGGTAGAGGTTGCAGTGCAGGAGAAGGCTTTCAGAGAACCCCTGCCATGAACTTTGGGCTGGGTGTGGAGATAGGCCACCCCAGTTTGCACCCCGGGTCCAGACTCCACTACATTCACCCGGTCTGTCATTAAAGATAAACAGCATCCCTGACCATAGGTGCTTGTCGATGCGTTGGTGGTCAAGTGGATCTTGCAGCAAAGAGCGGAACTCTGGGCCTGACTGATGTTATGGGACACGTGCAGGCGCAAGGTGGGTACAGCACACCAAGGGACTTAACTTCTGAGTGGCTCCGAAAAGTCCGAGCATGCTCAGTAGAGGAGAAATAGGACTTAGTCTCTAGATGCTTCACTGCATGAGGTCAAGGGTGAGAATCGGATTGACCCGCAGGTGGTGCTGTGTGCCGGAAAGGAAGCCTGCGGGACCCCATTCTAACACACGGAGAGATCTCGCATAAGTCTGGCAACATGGGCGAGTTTTGCATGAGTGGCTAGTACATGGAAAATCTTTGGCCTTGCTGCCTCTGGACATGCCTCTGCCTCTAGCCACCTTTTTTCCTGCTTAGCTTGCCTCCACATCTACACTGCTTTCACACCTAGACATTACCCCTGTCCATTTAGGGTCGGTGGCCTTGTGTTAGGATTGGGTCCCGCAGGGTTCTCTCCCAGCACACAGCACCACCTGTGGGTCAATCTAACTTTCGGCCTGGGGCAGTGAGGTGTCTGGAGTGTAAGTCCAGCTTTCGGCCTACTGAGCATGCTCAGACTTTTTGGAAGCTAAGAAGCTAAGTCCCATTTTGCCCATACTGAGCATGATCGGTGAGGTCATGGCCACCGCCCTGTTGGGCGGGGACTAGCCTTTATATAGTGTGTGCTGACGCCCGTACGGTGCTCACACTTTGACTACTAATACTTGAGACAGGAGGTCAGGGCTAGGTTCCTGTTAATGGCAGGTTGTCAGTGCTAGGGATCTAGTTAGGACTCCTTGGCTCTGCCAGTGGGAATCTGTAGAGCCTATTGTACTGTCCATTTGTATTGTGGCTCCATGCTGTTATGGAGTCCTTTGTGTTGCTGACAGGGGTCACGTTTAACCCCTGGCAGACTTTCCTGTGAAGCAGGGTGAAGCAGGTGCTTGAGTCTAGCTCTCTGCTGAAGGATCTCTACTGCTAGGCCTCAATTGGCTTCATCCAGCAGGTATACACAGGTCTACTTACCCAGTGAAGTTAACTGGTGAGAATTTGTTTCAGTCAGTTCACACCAGAACCGCACAAACACCACTACCAGTGCAATTAACTGGTAGTGCGCATTCAGACATACGGCTGCCGATCTGGGCTTGTGGACCTCGCTGCAGTGCTCTGCAGTTTAGCGGTTCTGTTTGTGTTAATTATTATTTATATATATATATATATATATATATATATATATATATATATATATATATACAGAACCGTAACACCTCGTCGTCCACCAACTGCTCTTCCAATTGCTCACTCTCCTCTTACTGCAAACCGCACATGACAACAGCATGCCCTGATGGCAACTGTGTCTCATCATCATCACTGAGGATGGAAAATTCTGGTTGCGGGTCCACAACCACAAAATCACCAGGTGATGGCGGATGCTCCAGTATTTGGGTATCAGGACACACAAAGTCGTCTGGTAGTTCTTGGGATTCGGGAAGTGGTTCAACAGAAGAAGAGACAGTAAAAGGACCCGAAAAGAGATCCTGGGAGGGGACAAGGTTGGGATGACTCTGTTGGTAAGATTGGGCATGTTGGTAGTTAGGAGGGGCTATGGGTGGGTATGAACACGACTGCAGGTAGTGGCTGACTGGCTGCTGGAAAAGCAGCTGGAAGCATTATCTGCTAGCCATTGTAACACCTGTTCCTGGTGCTCGGTCCTGGTCTGGGTTGTACCCTGCACCCTGCTTAACCCAGCTGTCATATTAGGAATTGTAATGTAATCAGAAGGAGCAGAGCTAGCCGTACACGCGGGCACTTCCCATTCACTTCAATGGGAGAGCTCGTAGTGAAAAAAGCAGCCCATTCATTTCTATGGGGAGCGCTCGTATGCCGGCTCCCATAGAAATGAATGGAACTGCTTTATACGCCGCTGATTCTGAACGTGTTTTATGTTCAGAATAAGTTGGCGTTTACGTAGTGTGAATGAGCCCTGAGTCTGGTAAGCTCCAGATCTGCTACCAGGTTTTGGCCATTATCACATATGCCAACCTGCATCTGGGCCCAGGTGCAGCGGGGCAAAAAACATTGCCATCTCATCCAGGATGGCATACCTGACCTCGGAGGCAGTGTGCTGCCTGTCCCCCAAGCTGATGAGCTTCAGCACGGCCTGCTGATATCTCCCCACGCCAGTGTTGCAGCGTTTCCAGCTCATAGCTGGGGTCGATTTAACGGTGGTGGAGGAGGAGGGTGGTATTTAAGCACTCCTGCCAGGAATATTGGGCAGGGAGACAAGGCAGGCCATCATAGTTTGCGACCTGGTCCCAGCCTCAACTACATTCAGCCAGTGTGCCTCGATTGAGATGCAGCATCCCTGGCTGCGTGCACTTGTCCACGCGTCGGTGGTCAAGTGGAACTTTGTGCAAAGTGCAGAACTTAGGGCCCACCTGATGTTACGGAATACATGCTAGTGCAAGGCTCAACTCACTCTAAGGGCCAAAAACACTGCTGGTGAATTTTGTTCAGTTCCAAAGGACTCTGTTGTTAGATTTGGCTCAGTCGCAGCTCCAGAACATGCCTTTGAAGGAAATGTTTCCTTTAGTGGCTCCATCTCAGCAGGATGATGATGGTGAAGCTTGGTTAAATCTGGTGTCGGAAGGGAAAGTGGTTTCTGATCTACATCTAAAGTACTGGAGAATGTTATTTATGTTAGTGTTATTAACACCTGATCAGAACCCTGTAGAGGTAATGTAGAGTCCGATATTAGAGGACCATTACCGGTAGTTGTGGTTGCAGCCAATTCTCCACCTTTGCGGTCCTCTAAATAAAAGTTACCCCCAGGACTTGATGCCAAAATGTTATCAATTTCCCAATCAAGGTCAATGTCTGGGTCCTCAATCAAATCCACTGCATGAATCCAACACAATGAGAGTGATGGTTCTGGAACCACCGTTTTAGGGGCTAAGCATATTAAAGCGTCTAACACCCTGCTGGTGCAAGGCTCAACTCACCCAAAAGGCAAAAACTCTGCTGGTGCAAGGCTGAACTAAGTTAAAGGGCCTAAAACTCTGCTGGTAAGAGGCTGAAGTCACCTAAAGGGCCTCAATCTCTGCTGGTAGCTCAGCTTAAGGGCCTCTAACTTAATTTGGAAGGACTCACGTTAAGGGCCAGAAAAGTGAATTTTGGAAGGTCTTACCACATCAAACACACACACACATTCACAATGACAGTTCAGGGTGGGTACTGTTGGATTTCCCATTGCCTTTTCCATCTGTGGTTGTCACGGGCAACGTGATTTAAAGGGGTGTTTGTTAATGTTTCTTTAGCTTAAATGTGGGTTTCTGTCCATCCATTTGGGGAATAAAGAAGGTTTCCAGGTATTGTCCCACTTTGATAGAGGTTTTTTGAGTGTGGAAAGTGTGTTGTTGATAGGCTGTGATGGTGGGGTAAAACTGTGACTTGGGCTTGTTAGATGCCCCCAGGCATGCTTCCCCTGCTTTCCCAGTTGCATTCCAGAGGTGTTGTCATCATTTCCTGGGGTGTCATAGTGGACTTGGTGACCCTCCTGAGTCGAGTGGTGGGTTCCCCTGAAACAAAGCATTTTTCCCCATAGACTATAATGGGGTTTGATATTCGTTCAAATAGTCGAATATTGAGCAGTTATTCGAAACAAATAATGAATATCGAATATTTTACTGTTTGCTCATCTCTAGTACTGACTTAATAAGCTGGTTACATCAATTATTTTAAGTTCGGCCTAGATGCACATGATGGAGGTGTAAAACAGCCATCAAAAATATCCATTTTTCATAGTCGTCTGGCACCAAAGGGAAGCTATTTTCACTGATCCCACCCCATACATTTCAGTGAATGGAGGGATCCGTAAAAATGGAAGAAAATACCACATTTTCGCGATCTGTGACCATGGACCATCAAAATAGTAGTCATGAGAATAGTTTCTATTTAGTGGATAAAAAAAAAATCTAATGTTATGCGGCCAGTTTTCAGTGCCATTTGAATCTAACCTAAGCCTTGCATTTCTTGAAGCACTTCCCATATGGAGTTATCTACCATATATTTAGTGACTATCATTTTAGTTAAACAAGCTCCTTACAGATGTTTCTAAATATGAACATCTAATGGCTTTCTGCCACAATTGTGATCAGTTAGGTTAAGTAGTTTTATGCTTAGCAAAATCTAATATTTTAATTTGTAAAAGCATGTTTATAAGCTTTTCACCAGTTCCTTTTAACAAATATGTGATCCCAACAGATTAACCCGGTTCCTCTCTCTGCCGTGGAGATTGTGAAATGCCGTCACTTCCCACAACTCCCATTGTTTGCTTTGGTTCTTCTATATATAAATTTCTTTTCCTGGTTTTATACTGATGTAAAATGAAAACTATATTAATATTTTTGAAATATACAAAAAATTTTGTTCTGATATTATTATTACATATAATAATTTAAAATATTTTTTTAAGAATTTCCTTTTAGCATTTGGCATAGCTTTATTGTTATATTGTACTCTTGCAGTAGCCAACCACTTAAAGTTTTTTGTTTTTTTTTTGTTTAAAATAAATTGATGCCAGATTAATTTATTTTATTATTCACTTGCATAACAATAAGAACAGCATTTCTTGCATGAGTAATCATACATACAATTTTTTTTTACCTCTTTCCTCAGAGACAGGAGACTTTGTAAATTACTCAATGCCAAATTAAAGACTTATTCTTTGGAGAATAAGGTGCAGCTTCAATGGCAAAAATAAAGGCTATTAAAATGAGATTTCACGGGCTTCAATTCCCACAGTGTTTTCTGGGCATCAAATTTGATGACCATTAACAGCCATTAAAAACACCCAATGTAAAAATATCCTTTGAGTTCTAAAAGCAGAAAGAATCAATTTTCTAGAGGACAGTTTGATGTGAGTTGGAGTTGTTTCAAATCAATTTTCCACCAAGCAATGAAACTCATTTCGCTTAATTTGCATATTCTGAATTTCTCTTTTTTCCAAACCCTTCAATTGTGACATTTTCAACATTAACATAAAAGAAATTAAGCTGCCACTTGAATAGTTTTTCCTTAATAAAATGAAAGACCTATAGAAATACAGGAAGAGGATGGTTGAGCTACAAATTAGCCTGAAAAGAAAGTGTCTTACAACAAAACCTTCAAAATCTCCTTAAAAAGTCTGAAACATTGCTCACAGTTTTATTCTAGTGTAATCTATGTCCACTATAAAACGCATGAACACAAGTTTGCAAAAACAAATATAAACAGTTAATACTGGTGTTACACAGTGTCCTGGAAATATAAGAAAGTTTGTGAAAAGGAATAGAAATAATTGCAACAAACATGTACAGACAGTCTGAAAATGGTCCAGATTTATCACAGTGGCTGATTCTGGATGATAAATCTGGTGTATATTTAGACTGTCTAGCCAAAGTTTATATCTCTGTTTAGTTGACTTATGTTGAGACTAAATTTTACTACACTATTTTGGTGCATTTAGGGCACGCCATCTTTTTCTGAGAATCCACACCTACTTGTCTATGAAGTTGAAAAAATGTATCTTAAGGCAGAAACGCAATTTTTTTTTGTTGCAGATCTTGTTGCAGTTTTTTGAGCCAAAGCCAAGAATGGCTACAAAAGGAATTTGAAATATATAGGAAGTTCTTATAATTCTCCCTTCTGCTCCATCCACTCCTGAAAAAAAAAAAAACGCTGCAAAATCTGCAACAAAAAGTGGACAACACATCTGCTGTTTGAAAAGTAAGTAAACAATGATTTTTGTTTGTGGGTTGTTTTTTTTTAAGTCTTTTTATTATGTCAATAAAAGCAGTATGGTTGACATGATGGACATGGCTGCTGGAAATATGTGGTGCTAGTTAGTAGTGAATGCTCTGACTAAGATGATGAGTAAGCCATATACCACTACCAACTCTTAACATATCGAGCATTCATGTTTATGTAGCCCTGATGTAATAAGCTATGGAAAAGTTAAAGACAAATTAAGCATGCTCATCCTAAATGAGGTTGGAGTACAGGTCGTAACCATTGGATAACAGTGGCTTTTTTCCTAAGTATTCTTATATGAAATATGATTGTTGTTGTTTGAATACCTCTTTAATTGAATGTGACTTCATTGGGTTATGGCATTTGGCAAAGAGAAACAAAATAGCCAAATTGCACCAGATAAGTACAAAAGGAACACCTAAAGTGTATTTCTATTTCTCTCAATATATGTCAGTAGTTCATATCTGTCCAAACTCTCCCCACAACACTGGGGACATGGACACTTCTCTTACTGCATAGGTATTTTATAATGCCTATTAGGTTATGTTTACTTATCACTAATTCATCATTGACCTCAGATCTATAGTTACTCATTGCTAGCTGTTCCTGTCATAACTGAGAGAAGTATAAAAATGGTGACCTGGCACCCGTCTGGTGGAAATAGTGGACTCCAGTCAGGAGCCCACCAGGCCAATTGCAGGTCTTACCTGGGCACTGTCCCACACAGTGGGTGGTGAGGCAAATAGGAAAGGAAATATAAGTCTATATTTCCTTTGCTGTCATGACGACAGAATGGACGTCTTTATGGAAAAGTCTACGTGATCCCCAAGGGCTTCTTTTTTTGCCTTTTCCAATCCAAAGTTTTTGAAAGCTTCAGGTTGAATCTGGTTGAAACAGTTTGTCACTAAACAAGACCTGTGTGAAGTGTGGTGGCCGATTATAACTCTGTGTAGCCCCATTTTAAGAATCTATTAAGTCACTTAACTGATAATTTTGGTCTATGAAATCAGGTTTTCAAAAAGTTTAAGATATACGTTACAAAGAGTTGTACTGAAATACTGACATATACAGCCTTTTAGGTTTAATTAAAAAAAAAGTTTGAGTAGTAGTACCATTAATAGGGGTGTTGTTATATATGTCCTGATGTTTTTCTATTTGTTATCATGTCTGTTTTTGCTATCAGAGCATCATTTTTAGACATGTTCTTTAATACAGTATGTAATTCGTATGTCTATACTACACCCTCTGGGCTTTTTTCAAATAAATCTATAGTTTCCTGTGTATCTGGTTTGGCCTCTATTTTATGTCTATAGTCAGCTTAAGTCACTACTTTATTAACTGGTTACAAAAGGCTGCCAATGGAATCCAACAAGAAAAGTATGTAGCTGGACTCCATAGAAAACAAAGTACCGAGGCTATATCAGGTACACACTGAGCTTTTCCATCTTTCACATTACTACAATAACTAGTGACCTGTACATCAGTCCTTTATGTTGCCATGTGAATAGATTATTTAATGAGCAGTAAAGAAATCTCAATACAATAGCTATATATATATATATATATATATATATATATATATATATATATGTGTGTATATATATATATATATATATATATATATATGTGTGTGTGTGTGTGTGTGTGTATACACAGATAGCTTACCTTAATTTGGTTGTACATAAAATGGCATTGACTTTGAATTGATCTCACTGGTCTGAGTGTATGAGCCTCCTATGTAGCTAGTCTTAAGGTGTTTTTGTTATTTAGCATGTACAGCATTTATTATATTGGGTCTAACTTAGAAATCTATACATCATACTTTCTTATAGCATTTATTCTAATAATATATATCTTACTATTAGAGATAAGCGAACTGTGAAACATTCGAGATTTGATATTCGTTTCGAGTAGAGCCTCAATATTCGACTACTCGATCGAATATCAAATCCCATTATAGTCTATGGGAAAAAATGTTCATTTCAGGGGAAACTACTACAGGATTTGACTAAAGGAGAGTCATCAAGTCCACGAGTAGCAGGAGGAGAGTGTTTAGGAGGAGCGCAGTGCAAAAGCGCACGTTCCCCATTATAGTCTATGGGGTCCGTGCACTTTAACTGCACAGCGCTCCTCCTAAACACTCTTCTCCTGCTACTCGTGGACTTGGTGACTCTCCTTTAGTCGAATAGTGGTTTCCCCGGAAATGAGCATTTTTTCCCATAGACTATAATGGAATTCGATATTCGATCGAGTAGTTGAATATTGAGCTCCCTCTTAACCGCAAGCTGCCAGGTCTCCCGACTAGCAAAGACGAGCCTGCGGCAAATCAACGCTGTTTCTATAGCAGGCTCATTCCTTACTAGTTGGGAGAGCTGGCAGCTTGCTGTTACGAGGGAGCTGACTTTTTTGTCATAGGAATGCATTGACCAGCGTTGATTGGCCAGTGTACAGCATTCGGCCAATCAACGCTGGTTCTGCCGGAGGCTCATCTGTGAGGAGGCAGAGTCTAAGATCAGACCACAGCAGTCTCCTTTGTGGTCCGATCTTAGACTCCGCCTCCTCACAGACGAGCCTCCGGCAGAACCAGCGTTGATTGGCCGAATGCTATACACTGTATAGCATTCGGCCAATCAACGCTGGTTCTGAATTGAATATTTACTAGTAGTATTACTAGTAATATTTAGCTAGTAGTATTTGATCGAGTACGAATATTTCAAATACCATAGTATTCGATCGAATACCTACTCGATCGAATACTACTCGCTCATCTGTACTTACTATTACAATTAGAATTCTAAAAAGTAAAGTAGATAAAGGCAAGCAGTGTAACTACATTCAGTATAATCAGGTGTAATTCTATGATCCAATCTATCAAATCCTGCATATTTCTTGTAAGGATTTTTGTTGCCTTGAAAGCTGCATTTGTAATACTGATAAATTGTTCTATTAAAATATGCTGCATGCTACCCAACTACCATCTAAGTTTGTCACTCAGGTTCTCAAAGACATTTTAGCACATTACTAAAGAACTGTACTACACAAAAGCAGCAGATAAACAAGGCATTGGAATATGGTATGTAGTAAATCATACTAATAGACTGCCATAATATGCCATAGAATAGACATACTGTAAATTACCTCTGCAACACATTCTACCATAACAACATTTCAAGGTCATCAATAGGTACAATAAATTTTTCTTTAATAAAGATGCTGCTGCTAGACGACTAAGTTATTTTCCTAGATAAGCTCAACGTGACAAAATAATAATTCATTTTTCTGATATGTTTCTGAATATAGGAATGTATAATATATTATAAAATATTCCCCTAATGTAATATACAGATACATATTGAAAATAGTTTAATTTTAAATGAACATAATAATAATTTTATTTATATAGCCTCAACAACCTCCACTGCACTTTACAAATCAGAGGATACATGAACAGATATTAGACATTACAATTTAGCAAAGTAATTTACATATCAAAGAATAGGAGTAATGAAATAGGAGATATGAGAGTATTATTTATGTGAAAATTCAATATGAAAAAGAGGAATATTTTATAAATGGCTTATTAATCTACAAGATAGGTCTATTATTAATAGTAGTAGTATATTTTTTTATTTGTTGTCTATTTGTTTATTTGTTGTTTCCTACAACAGTCTATTGCTATTGGAGAAAGAGGTTCCTGCATTATTAAGAGGCTCCAGCCTTCACGTATTTCATGTATAGCTCATGGCCATTTTCTAGCGTGAGTTATAATAAATTTGTCTGACCAAGGCATTCTTGCTCCAGCATGCCTTGCTCTCAATCCTCCTTTACAAAAAGTGGCAAGCGAGACACATGTGTGGTGCCAGGGGCGGATCCAGGGCCAGGCAAGTTGGGCAACCGCTCGGGGCCCCGCAGCCCGGACTTAACAAAACGCAGGTCGGGTCAGTCGGTTAGAAGTGCAAAGCCTTTAAAGGGGCTCTATCAGCAAAATCATGCTGATAGAGCCCCACATATGCGTGAATAGCCTATAAAAAGGCTATTCAGGCACCGGTAAAGTTATATGAAACTACACCCCCCCCCCCCCCGCGCGCTCGTTTTAAAATAAAACCCTAAAACGGAATATGTTCAACTTAACGAATGTGCACGGGTGCGGACATTCAGGGTCCGACGTCATCTTCAGCCACACTTCCTCTTCCAGCGATGTCCTCGGGTCCCATCTAACTCGCGAACTGACATTGATAAAAAATGGCGTGGGTGCATGCAGAGTAGCAGTAGTCGAAGCAGCATGCTACTGTGCATGCATCCGCACCATTTTTTATCAATGTCAGTTTGCTAGTTAGACGGGACCCGAGGACATCGCGGTCCGGACCTAACCAAAAAACGCAGGTCGGCCAAAAACGCAACCCCTTAACCAGCCCCATAAGCAAGCAAAGAGTGAATCAATGTGAAATACTTAAATAAAACCACAATCCGGTATTTGTTATTATTTTTTTGTAGAGCCCTCCTGGGCCTAAAGCGGCTCGAATTGAATATAGAATGCATTTTTAGGGCTAATTTTTTCAAAAAAATCATGGCAGGGACCTCCAGATCCCCCGTTCCCCTGGGAGGTATTCCATACCCCCCGGTAAATAGAGCCCCACCAAAGTCAATTGCCCAGGGCCCTGCAAAGCCTGGATCCACCACTGTGTGGTGCAAGAAAGGGACTTGCACCAGAGATGTGCCATATCAATGCCTACCTACACCAGAATGGCATAGGTGAGGTACTAAATATCCCCCATTGTGTGTATAAATACAATTAACCTTGGATATATAATCAATTTCTAACTACTAACTTTCTTTTTTCCTTATAAGATTTTGTTGCAGTATTGACTCCATTGCAGGAAACACATTTTGAGCCTGGAGGAAGCTTAGTTTACAAAAATAACCATAGTTACGGTTAAAGCGAAGTATATGTGTTTCCAGACTGAGAAATGACAAAACAATAAGGGTAATCTGCTAAACAACATAAATCAGGAATGTAATATGCATACAAAAACTGTTTTATGCACATTTTTTGTGTTCAATCATTTTTTACTGTAAAGTTTTTAAAATGACAAGAAATAACAATAAGGAAATTACAAAAATTTACAATGCTACAAGAAAAGGAAGGGTCAGTGGGCCACCGGGTCTTACCCAGTCTACTAGGAGGCACAGTTTTGTCAATCTACTGTCTAGGATTTACCCATAGCATAAGCCATGGGGTAGGGGCCCAAGTGGGCCCAAGCTCAGACTAGCCCATAGGGCCACAGCCTTCCTGCTCTCCTACTCCTTGATTTGAAGCGCACAGGCCACATTGAACCTATGGTCTACAAGCTGCGTAGGATAAGGGGTAAGTATCAATACTTACCTCTCTAATCTCTGACTCCTCCCGCTACAGGCGCACATGACATCACAGTAGTCCACCCAGAGCAAGAAGGAGCAGGAGAAGAGAGGCAAATAATAACTCAATACTGCTATAAGGGGAACCATATAGTGACCCCTTCACTATTCCACCCCATACAGTGGCTACTTCCCTGGTCCCCCATACTTTAAGGAAACCAGTTATGGAGCCATTATATTGTATGGGAGTTAATATCTTGTGGGAGGGACATTAAAGTATGTGGGACATTAGGGGGGAATATTAAAGGGGTTATCGGGCTTATTTTTTTATGGTCTATCCTGAGGATAGGCCGTAAATATCAGATCGGTAGGGGGCTATCACCCATAAACAAAGGGAGCAGCACTATCGAAGTATAGTTCCAATGCCTTTGTTAGTGCCTTATAATTTTTTTTATTCATTTAACTTTATTATTTTATTATATAACGTCATCATGTTACACAGAGCTTTACAGATATTGTCAGCCACTGTCCCATATAGGGCTCATAATCTACAATGGAAACATGGAGAGAACATACAAACTCCTTGCTGATGTTGTCCTTGGCAGGATTTGAACCCAAGACGCCAGCACTAACCACTGAGCCACCATGCATTTTTTTTAACACTTTTGCAATTTGTACAGGTTTAAAAAAAAGGGGTGTGGCTAATTTAAAGTGGGTTTAGCTTAATTTGCAACAGTGTGTGCTAGACACAAAATTTTGGTGCATTTTTCTGATGTAAACTAACCAAGCTAAAGATAAATGATTAGAGATGAGCAAACAGTGTTCTATCGAACTCATGTTCGATCGGATATTAGGCTGTTCGGCATGTTCGAATCGAATCGAACACCGCGTGGTAAAGTGCGCCATTACTCGATTCCCCTCCCACCTTCCCTGGCGCCTTTTTTGCTCCAATAACAGCGCAGGGTAGGTGGGACAGGAACTACGACACCGGTGACGTTGAAAAAAGTAGGCAAAACCCATTGGCTGCCGAAAACATGTGACCTCTAATTTAAAAGAACAGCGACGCCCAGCTTCGCGTCATTCTGAGCTTGCAATTCACCGGGGACGGAGGTTTCCGTCCAGTTAGCTAGGGCTTAGATTCTGGGTAGGCAGGGACAGGCTAGGATAGGAAGGAGAAGACAACCAACAGCTCTTGTAAGAGCTAAATTCCAGGGAGAAGCTTGTCAGTGTAACGTGGCACTGACGGGCTCAATCGCCGCAACCCAGCTTTCCCCGGATCCTGAATGGAATACACTGACAGTGTATTCCCGTATACCCTATACCCCCGATCCCCGTTCCAACGGTGTGCCCCCCCACCTTCACCCCAGAAATACACTGCAAGTCCCCTAGCAATAGAATTGGGGCTATATACACCCACTATGTTTGCTACTGCCATATAGTGCCATTGTCTGACTGGGAATTCAAAGAATATATTGGGGTTACAAATACCTTCAAGTCCTGCCACTGCCATATAGTGCCAGTTTCTGACTGGGAATTCAAAGAATATATTGGGGTTACAAATACCTTCAAGTCCTGCCACTGCCATATAGTGCCAGTTTCTGACTGGGAATTCAAAGAATATATTGGGGTTACAAATACCCTCATTTCTTGCTACTGCCATATAGTGCCAGTTTCTGACTGGGAATTCAAAGAATATATTGGGGTTACAAATACCTTCAAGTCCTGCCACTGCCATATAGTGCCAGTTTCTGACTGGGAATGCAAAGAATATATTGGGGTTACAAATACCTTCAAGTCCTGCCACTGCCATATAGTGCCAGTTTCTGACTGGGAATTCAAAGAATATATTGAGGTTACAAATACCCTTTTCCCGTACGTCCTACGGCAGCACAATTACACAAGGGATTTCATCCCCTAGGTACAACCAGAGAGACAGGTTAGTTAGCAATCGTGAATAATTAAACAATTAACAAGGACCCCTCCTATAAAGGTAAGGAAGTCGGCTGGCCCAATTGTGTTCTTTTTTCTCTCTAGGTGCCTGAAGATACAGGATGTGTTGAGGACTTTTCGGCAGTTGCTGGGCTTTTCTGGGCTGTATACAGGGCTGGGTCCCTGTCCCTCAGTTCCGAAGGTGTTCCAAGATGATGCTGATCATTTCTATTTGGACTTGCCTTGGTTCACATGTGGGTGGAATTACATGGTCAGGAATCCCCACTAAACATGGATGGTAGCACATGGAGGCGCTTCAGGTTCTCCCTGAAGTATGCGCGCCTAGCCCAGCAATCCACTACAAATGGCGCACTGGAAATGGTGCGCGCGCTCCTCGAGAAATGAGGCATGTTGTTCCAGGACTGGCATCAACGCTGCAGCCACCATATGGAATGGAGCCAGTATCCGGCAACATGGCGCACTTTGCCTCCTGCTCAGCCCTCTGCTTGCTGAGGTAAGTAAGGCTGAATGTTCTGTGCAGCTCAGGTTTGTCTATCCTGGTGTTCAGCTCTGCACTGGTTTTATCATACACTGTAACCCTTCACATGCCAGTAGCCGGCAGTATGGGGATCACCTCCTGCTCAGCCCTCGGCTTACTGTGGTAAGTATGGCTGAATGTTCTGAGCTGCTCCATGTTGTTTGCCCTGCTGTGTTTAGCTCTGCATTGGTTCCAGTACACACTGTGACTCCTCACATGCTGCACTCGCCTCCTGCTCTGCCCTCTGCTTACTGTGTATGTATGGCTGTATGTGCTAAGCTGCTCCATGTTGTTTGCCCGGCTGGGTCCAGCTCTGTGCACTATTAACTCTCCGCATGCTGAAGCTCTGCTAACTGTTTGTGTTCTGTTTAGATGTCTGCGGGAGCAGTAAGAGGACCTGTAAGTCCAGACACAGGGGGCAGTAGAGGCCGCAGCGCCTACCTGAGGACCTGGTCGCAGACACCTGTGTGAATTGTTCCTCACCTGTGGCCTCCTCTCCAGGAGAGGGCACTGCAGCATGTATGGAGGGGGTATACAGCATGTATGGAGGGAGTATACAGCAGCTTACTAAGGGTTCAGGATGTCTCCCTCTCCCAGTGACCAGTACCAAGCTCCGCCAGCTCTTACAATCTTGAGGGATTAAATCCTAAATTCAGATGACCCAGGAGTTTTGTGTTCAAGGACAATGGGAATTTTTTTTTACTTAACGCAGTTTAAAACTCAGGGAATTTTTGCTAAAGAGGTGTAACCAGGTTACTGTAATCACAGGGCAAATGGAGCAGCTGCCCCGGGCCCATCAAGCACTTCATATGGGAGAGGAGGAGAGTCTGCAAAGAAAACAAAACCAAAACAAATAACAAACAATAAATATATTGCCATGACTGGTTTTATTTCCCCCCTCTCCTGCTGGGCAGGCAGTCCTGTTGTCAATACCTTTGCCAGTGCAGCAGCCTATGGGCCCTATGGTTAGGTTTCTTACATACAATGTGCCTTGTTATTTGCCAGGTATGGCAGTTCTGGAGCGGTGCAGAGCGGTAGATGATGCATTGCTGCAGAGCGTTCCCTCTACATCCCTAATGAAGGGTCTGGTGTTGATCCCTTAAGTTTGGGAAACCAGTAAAGAGCCCCTCATGATCCATGGTTGCATATCAGGCTCCTGCTGATAGAATACCGCGCCAATGCAGCCGTGTCCCACCTAAAGCAGATTGTGTTACGGTCATTTTTCCTATCCCTGTCTTAGAGATCGGACATGTTCTGTGGTCAGACCATTGCATCTGTTTCCTGGAGAGCTGGGTGACAGCCAGTGGATTTACTGTTGCAGATGTGCTCAAGTTTAGGTGGAGCCCTGGATGGCGGCGTGCAGTGTCCGCTATAATGACAAATATAGTCAGATATATATTCCATAATAATCCCTTCATAAAGGGACTGATTATCTTCTGCGCCAGGGCCCTCCCCAAACCCTACACTGCACAAATTTGCAGAATGCCGCAGACAAGGCGCAGGTCAGGGCTGGTAGAGACATATCCGGATAATGTTTTATGCTGTGCCCAGTTAGGGGCCATTCACACTGCTCCTCTTCATTGTCCAGCCTTCGGCTCCTGCGGCTGAATGTCTGACAGACACTGGATTCCGCTGCCGTCTTTTCCTCCACTATTGGGGCCTTATCCATAAGGAGTCTTACAGGACTTAGTCTTACAGGAGTTAGCGGTTTCTCCTTCCAGTGTCCTCCCACAACCTGCACCTTCCATTGGAAACAATAGAGGCGGAGTCTGGACAAAGTCTGTCGCTGTTTAGGGGCGCAAATCCCTACATGTGAACGCCTCCTTACACCACTGTAAGCGCTGTATACTGTGCACAAGAAAATCTGCACTGGGGTCCTCGACATACGTTTCTGTTGCATAGATTATGTGGTAAAGCTGCGCACCATAGTGTAAATGGAAAGTGTCAGACTAAGGATAAATCTACGGCGCTGCATAAAGCAGACATGTCTATCAGGAGATTCTGCAGAAACGGATGTTATATTAATGAGGTGCTGCAGCAGCTTGCACTGGGCCCACTAATGAGTTAAAACAGCGTAGGATGGAGCCTGAGAAAGAAGCTCTATTATTGTCATGTAACTAAGGGCAAGGTTTACCCGAGTCCTCCAGTCCTGCAGGAATGGCTACAATGTGACCAGGAGACTCCGAGAAAGTAAAAAAACAAAACAAAAAACAAACAAACAAAAACAACCTGTGTATCTGGATCTAGATGTAAAACAACCTACAGCCGGGATATCTTCTCCACTCATGATTGGGAATTGGTTCCTAAGCTAGATCTTCCTGTCACTGAAATGTCAGTGACCATTGTGGACTGGAAGTGCCTCCATTGTCCGCTCGGGGCCTGGCAAGTGCCAGCGGAGGAGACTGACGGGGAATCACTAACTCCATTGGCTAAAAAAGCAAGCAAAACAACAAAACAGATTCTGTCTTGTAGAAACCTTCTATATCCTCCATAGGAGTTTACAATACATCTTTGTAAGTGATTCCAGTTGCCAGGTCACTATGTATACGGCTCGCTCATCTCACCAGAGATTTAGAAGACAAGTCCGAGGGCAGAAATCCTCCGGTCACTGACACAGATGGAGAATCCTTCAGATTTCTCTGTGATACTCATTTGCATAAAATAAGATCTGTATCCACAGGATCCTAGAATATATCTTCTGTGGTATATATACACTCCACTGTCTATATACTCACACACTCTATTGTTTATATACGCACATAAACTCCACTGTGTGTATGCTCACATACACTCCAGTGTGTATATGCTCACATACACTCTGGATATATACTTACATACTCTGCTGTGTATGTGCTCACATACACTCCATTGTGTGTATGCTCACATACACTCTACTATGTATATACTCACATACACTCCATTGTGTGTATACTCAATACACTCTACCGTGTATATATTCGCATGTTCTTTATCGTGTATATATTCACATACACTCTACTGTGTATATACTCAATACACTCCATTGTGTATATACTCACATACACTCTACTGTGTATATACTCACACTTCATTGTGTGCATACTCACATACACTCTACCGTGTATATATTTGCATGTTCTTTATTGTGTATATATTCACATACACTCTACTGTGTATATACTCACAGACACTCTACTGTGTGTATGCTCACATACACTCCATGGTGTATATATTCACATATTCTCTACTGTGTGTATGCTCACATACAATCTATTGTGTATATTCTCACATACACTGTGTATACATTCACATACTCTACTGTGTATATACTCACATACACTCTACGGTGTGTATACTCACATACTCTGCTGTGTATATACTCACAAATACTTTGTTGTGGATACACTCTAGCATGTTTACACTCACATAAACTCCGTTGTATACATACTCACATGTGCTTTGTTTATGGTTGCACTCTCATATACTTGATTATAGAGATACTCATGAACTCTGGTGGATATGGTCCTATACTATATGGTGATTATATTCACATGTAGTCTGATGTGTGGACTCGCATATCGCCCATTGTATATACTTACATATATTCTATTGTGGATACATGCACATATCTTCCATTATATATACTCGGACGTTTTTCATTGTATATTCTCATATATCCAATTGTGGATATACTCACACATTGTCTGGTATACTCATATATGCTATTTTGAATATGCTCATATACTCGTTAGTCTCCACCTCATAAGAACCTTTCTTCAAAGCATTGCAAATGTTAAGTCCGTTTTTGTAACCAAAAAAAAAAAAAAAAAAAAGTTGTTATTAGGGTCATTAATGCGCTGAATCTCCATTTGAGCCACTTCAAGAAGTCTCAATAAATGGCTAAACTTCAAAGTTTCTTCTTAATCGCCATCATATCTACCAGACATATTAGTATGTTACAGGCTCTCTACTACAAAGAGTCTTATCGGAGTTCCTAGGAGTTTGTCTTCTCTTGAGAGCCATCCCAGGGTTCCTTCCTAAGGTCCCTCTTTCAAGCAGATCAGCCCGGAAGTTGCCTTGCCAGGGTCTTCCCTAAACCTTAGGGAGAGGAGTAACTAAAGTGGCATCTTTACATGTTAAAGAGAACTCCTGTCTGGTTGCAGAGATCCAACAGCTTCAGGAAAGCCAAAATTTTACTGGCAACATTATGGCCCAAATAAGGGGGCAAAGGACAAGTAAAAGCCCCACTGGCAAGATGGTTCAGGGCTGCGGCTGAAATGTGCTACCAACTGAGTGATCTGCAATCTCCGCTAAAGTCAGAGCTTATGCTGCTCGGCCCATGTTCACATCATGGGAAGGGAAGAAGTGGGACATATTCCACTAGAACAAATGCACATTGCGGAACCGGATCCTCTTCATTCACATTTATCAAACTCTACAGACTCGATTCACGAGCAGCAGTGCGATCCTTATTAGGCATAAGAGTGGCGGCCGGCATCCCTCCCTATTATCTCATTGCTTCTCAAATCCCTTGTGTAATTGTGCTGCCGTAGGACGTACGGGAAAGAGGAACATTTACTCACCGAAATTTTCATTTCCCGTAGTCCGTAGGCAGCACAAGCGACCCTCCCTATTGAATGTCTATTGCTTCAAAAAAACACAATTGGGCCAGCCGACTTCCTTACCTTTATAGGAGGGGTCCTTGTTAATTGTTTAATTATTCACGATTGCTAACTAACCTGTCTCTCTGGTTGTACCTAGGGGATGAAATCCCTTGTGTAATTGTGCTGCCTAGGGACTACGGGAAATGAAAATTTCGGTGAGTAAATTT
Source organism: Leptodactylus fuscus (assembly GCF_031893055.1). Taxonomy (NCBI): domain Eukaryota; kingdom Metazoa; phylum Chordata; class Amphibia; order Anura; family Leptodactylidae; genus Leptodactylus; species Leptodactylus fuscus. Next base: position 111,879,417 of record NC_134269.1, on the reverse strand, counting down.
TCCTCTATTTCTTGCTACTGCCATATAGTGCCAGTTTCTGACTGGGAATTCAAAGAATATATTGGGGTTACAAATACCTTCAAGTCCTGCCACTGCCATATAGTGCCAGTTTCTGACTGGGAATTCAAAGAATATATTGGGGTTACAAATACCTTCAAGTCCTGCCACTGCCATATAGTGCCAGTTTCTAAGTGGAAATTCCCCAAATAATTTGGGGATTCATTCACCCTACATCTCAGGCTCTTGCCATATTCACCCAGGTTGTCAGTGTTGCACCAGCTCGTTCCCAGACAGCTCGGCCCGAAAAACACATTACCTATATAGAGGATTTGGACAATGAAGACAACATGTTCTAAATCTAATGTCTGCACCTTCTCCAGAATTAAAATGAAGGCAGCGTTTAACTTTCAAATAGCACTGCACAAAGGAAGATCTTATCAGCTTGTCTCATGACATGCTACTAAAAAGTGTCATTTGTGTATCTTAATGTAAATATAGTTGTATAAGCTTTTTGGGTTTTAGGCACTGCCAAGTTATTTATTACCACCCACTCCCTTATAATGATGATGACGCCAAAGTCACTGTGGGTGTTCAGAGCTCACAGCTTTGGTTGACATTTGTCTTGCTCTCTGTCGGTACCAGCTGTCTTTTTGGATACCGTAAAGTTATGTTGACTTTATTAACAGCTATAGAAGCTTTAGCCAGGTTGTGACGGTGTGTAACCCTAACAACACTAAGTGGGATACACATTAATAGTCAGTCTATGTACGCTAAACGTATCACTGAAGTAATTTTTTTTCCCTCTCCCCTAATATAAGAAAGGAACAGACATTAGACCTAGACCGGGGTTCGAGGCTTGTAAAAATCCAGTATTATTTGTTCTCCATGATGTGAAATATGTGTTAGACTCTTGAAAAGCAACCCAAGATGAAGTCAGCCATGTGTGCCAGTGTGTTACTTGGCATGCTTTTGCTGGCCCCAACTGTAAGGGACACTCTCCATTTCCTCCATTTTCCACTCCCCTTCACACCATTTGTGGTGAAGCAATGGGATGCACTGAAGTGCACCCTCTAGCCTCGTGTGGGACAGGGACATCAGATGCCACTCCAACCCCCTCGTCTTCCTCCGCCAGCCAACGGTGCGAAGATGAGAGGAGTGTGCTCTGAATGTTTTCTGCCTAGCAGTAGCCAATAGCTAATCAGTTGCTCAACCATGAGTGGCCATGGGTGGCAGACTTATGTGAAATCCCATCCCATCCATTGCACTGTACACGAAACATTAGCATGCGCTCATCACAACTCTGGATATGGCAGCTGCGTTAAGCAGGGTGCAGGGTACAACACAGACCAGGCCCGAGCACCAGGAACAGGTGTTAGAAATACTGCAGCATCCGCCATTTCCTTCCAATTATGGGGTTTTGGACCTGCCACCGACTTTTCTGGACCTCAGTGGGGATCATGAGACACAGTTGCCATCAGGGCAAGCTGTGGTCATGTGCGGTTTGCAGTAAGGGGACAGTGTGCAATTGGAAGAGGAGTTGGTGGATGACGAGGCCACCGACCCCACATGGACAGGGGTGATGTCTAGGGGCTAAAGCAGTGTAGATGTAGAGGGAAGCTAAATCAACAAAAAACCTGGGTAGAAGCAAAGGCATAAACTGGGGTGATGTTTAGGGGCTAAAGCAGTGTAGATGTGGAGGGAAGCTAAGCAGCAAAAACAGTGGGTAGAAGCAAAGGCATGCAAAACTCTACCCTGTTGGAAGACTTATTCCTAGGTCTGGAACACGTTAATGGCCCCCCTGGACAAATTACTGCCACTCAGGGGCCTAGTGTCACCAGGAGGCGCAAGTATAAGCGCATGTTGTGGGAATACCTGGCCGACACCAGCTCTGCCCTCTCCGATCCCTCTGTGCTCTACAGCCTACACTTATTTTCTCATCTTTTTTTCTGCACTGCACATCTCTTGCCTACTTCCTTTGGGATCTCAGAAGTGGTGGTCTCAGTGCTGAGAAACACATCTGAGTCCCCCATGCAATATGCATTAAGAGAACCCTGGAGCCTACCATAGCATCGAGCCTGGCTAAATGCAGAGAAAGATTTTGGACCACTTCCAGAGATGGTAATTTCAGTGCTGCAGTTGGCAATGGATGGTGTAATGGGATTAGCTGAGGGATCGCTGTCTTGACCACTTTTTGGCACAAAATGAAAGTCCAATCCAGCCAAGAATGGTGCAAGGATATGATGCAAGGACACCTACATATCCGTCTGTGACACATTGGGGAGTTCACCCTCATCCGCCCTTTTGGCCTGCACCATAATGCGCCTCTTCCCAGCTAAGCTAAGCGCTGAATTTAGGGACCGCCTCATGTTTGGGGGAAAGTGCTGGTGTGGACGGCACAGTAAGGTGGCGCAGTAGACACTCTGCCCTTTTTGGGCAGAGTGTCCCCCAGCCGGGACTCCAACATCTCCTGGGCCAGATTTTTGGAGATGAGGCCGTTGAAGCCTTGGGCATGTGGGTGGGTTGCGCTGTACTTTAGCATGAAATGAAAGGCCTGGGAGATGGGGAGTTGCTGGGAAGAGGCGCATGATGGCGCGGGCAAAAGGAGAAGTGGCAGGAAAAGGGGAGGATGAGGGAGAAGTCAACAAAGTGGCGGAGGCAGATGAAGTGATGTCCTGGCTCGTCCTCTGGAGTGCATGGCCAGCACTGTGAGCAGAGGCAGTGGCATGAACGGCGGGCGACGTTTGTCCTGCCGTTGCTGCCTGCCACTGATTCCAGTGCTTGGATTCCAAATGACGGTGCATTGAAGTGGTGGACAGGTTGCTCTTCTCAGGGCCCCTACTCGATTTCGAGAGGCAAATTGTGTAGACGACACTATATCTGTCCTCGGCGCATTCCTTGAAAAAACTCTACACCTTCGAGAAACGTGCCCTCGATGGGGGAGTTTTTCTGGGCTGGGTACAAAAGGGAACATCTTCGGACATTCTGGGTCTGGCCTAGCTTTGGCAAAGCGGCTGACCTCTGCCTCTAGCTACCCTTTTTGGTGCTGCACCTGCCTCAACATCCACACTACTTTCCCAGCTTGACATCTGTCTTGTCCAGGTGGAGTCGGTGTCCTCGTCGTCCACCACCTCCTCTTCCAACTCCTGTCTCGCCTCCTCCTCCTGCACAATGCGCATGTCAACTGGCTGCCCTGACAGCAACTGCATCTCATCGTCGTCGATGAGGGTGGGTTGCTGGTCATCCGCCACCAAATTGACCGGAGATGGAATGGAGGAGACTCTAGTGTTTGAGCATCTGGACACAGATACTCGTCTGTTAGGTCCGTGGAATCGCGAAATGGAGGGGCAGGTTGCGGTACAGTCAAAGGAAGGCAGAACAGCTCTGGGGAGCAGGGACAGTTGGGGTTATTGTTCTGGGAAGATTGAGAATTTTGGGTGGAAGAAGGACAAGACTGTTGGGTGAGAGGAGGTAGAGGCTAACTGGCTGGTGGACAATGTGCTTTAAGCGTTATCCGACAGCCATTGCAAGACCTGTTCCTGGTTCTCGGGCCTACTAAGGTTTGTACCATTCAGCCTGGTTAATGTGGAACTTTTGTGCAAAGCGCAGAACTTAGGGCCCGCCTGATGTTAAGGGACACACGCTGGTACAAGGCTCAACTCACCCTAAGGGCCAAAAACACTGCTGGTGCAAGGCTCTTCTCATGCCAAGGGCCTCAATCTCTACTGGTAGCTCAGCTTAAGGTACTGTAACTTTGTTTGGAAGGGCTCATGTTAAGGGCTAGAAAAGTCAATTTTGGAAGGTCTTACCACATCACACACACACACACACACACACACACACACACACACACACACACACAATGACAGTTGTGGGTGAGGACTAAAGGATTTCCCATTGCCTATTCCATCTGTGGTTGTCATGGTTTAAAGGGGTGGTTGTTACTGTTTGTTGAGCTTAAATTGGGGTTTGTGTCCATCCATTTGGGGAGTAAAGAAGGTTTCCAGGTATTTTCCCACTTTGATAGAGGTTTTTTTGAATGTGGAAAGTGTGTAGTTGTTAGGCTGTGATGTTGGGGTAATAGAGGGTCTTTGGTGTGTTAGATGCCCCCAGACATGCTTCCCCTGCTGTCCCAGTGTCATTCCAGGGTGTTGGTATCATTTCCTGGGGTGTCATAGTGGACTTGGTGACCCTCCAGACACGGATTTGGGTTTCCCCCTTAACGAGTATATGTTCCCCATAGACTATAATGGGGTTCGAAACCCGTTCGAACACACGAACAGTGAGCGGCTGTTCGAATCGAATTTCGAACCTCGAACATTTTAGTGTTCGCTCATCTCTATAATCTCTATAAATGATTAGACTAGACAGTCTAATAATGCAGCATCCAGCATCAGATACTAGACTAACTTTTAGACAGTATTAGTAGAGATGAGCGAACACTAAAATGTTCGAGGTTCGAAATTCGATTCGAACAGCCGCTCAATGTTCGTGTGTTCGAACGGGTTTCGAACCCCATTATAGTCTATGGGGAACAGATACTCGTTAAGGGGGAAACCCAAATCCGTGTCTGGAGGGTCACCAAGTCCACTATGACACCCCAGGAAATGATGCCAACACCTCTGGAATGACACTGGGACAGCAGGGGAAGCATGTCTGGGGGCATCTAACACACCAAAGACCCTCTATTACCCCAACATCACAGCCTAACAACTACACACTTTACACACTCAATACCACCTCTCTGACAGTAGGAAAACACCTTGAAACATGTGTATTTGGCACTTGCAGTGAGGAGAGCTTGTCACCAGCAGTGAATTTGGCCCTTGTAGTAAGTTGAGGTTGGCACCAACATTTGTTTTGAAAATCAGGGTGGATTGAGCCTCTAACCAGCAGAGTTTGGGCAAATTCATGGTGGAGGGAGCCTCTAAAAACCCCAGTTTGGACCAATTCATGGTGGAGGGAGACTCTAAAAACCCCAGTTTGGACCAATTCATGGTGGAGGGAGCCTCTAAAAACCCCAGTTTGGACCAATTCATGGTGGAGGGAGCCTCTAACCAGCCCAGTTTGGGCAAATTCATGGTGGAGGGAGCCTCTAACCAGCCCAGTTTGGACCAATTAATGGTGGAGGGAGCCTCTAACCAGCCCAGTTTGGGCAAATTCATGGTGGAGGGAGCCTCTAAACAGCCCAGTTTGGGCAAATTCATGGTGGAGGGAGCCTCTAACCAGCCCAGTTTGGACCAATTAATGGTGGAGGGAGCCTCTAAACAGCCAAGTTTGGACCAATTCATGGTGAAGGGAGCCTCTAACCAGCCCAGTTTGGACCAATTCATGGTGGAGGGAGCCTCTAACCAGCCCAGTTTGGACCAATTCATGGTGGAGGGAGCCTCTAACCAGCCCAGTTTGGACCAATTCATGGTGGAGGGAGCCTCTAACCAGCCCAGTTTGGACCAATTCATGGTGGAGGGAGCCTCTAACCAGCCCAGTTTGGACCAATTCATGGTGGAGGGAGCCTCTAAAAAACCCAGTTTGGACCAATTCATGGTGGAGGGAGCCTCTAAACAGCCCAGTTTGGGCAAATTCATGGTGGAGGGAGCCTCTAACCACCCCAGTTTGGACCAATTCATGGTGGAGGGAGCCTCTAAACAGCCAAGTTTGGACCAATTCATGGTGAAGGGAGCCTCTAAAAACCCGTTTGGACCAATTCATGGTGGAGGGAGCCTCTAACCAGCCCAGTTTGGGCAAATTCATGGTGGAGGGAGCCTCTAAACAGCCCAGTTTGGGCAAATTCATGGTGGAGGGAGCCTCTAACCACCCCAGTTTGGACCAATTCATGGTGGAGGGAGCCTCTAACCAGCCCAGTTTGGGCAAATTCATGGTGGAGGGAGCCTCTAAACAGCCCAGTTTGGGCAAATTCATGGTGGAGGGAGCCTCTAACCACCCCAGTTTGGACCAATTCATGGTGGAGGGAGCCTCTAAACAGCCAAGTTTGGACCAATTCATGGTGAAGGGAGCCTCTAAAAACCCGTTTGGACCAATTCATGGTGGAGGGAGCCTCTAACCAGCCCAGTTTGGACCAATTCATGGTGGAGGGAGCCTCTAACCAGCCCAGTTTGGACCAATTCATGGTGGAGGGAGCCTCTAACCAGCCCAGTTTGGACCAATTCATGGTGGAGGGAGCCTCTAACCAGCCCAGTTTGGACCAATTCATGGTGGAGGGAGCCTCTAAAAAACCCAGTTTGGACCAATTCATGGTGGAGGGAGCCTCTAAACAGCCCAGTTTGGGCAAATTCATGGTGGAGGGAGCCTCTAACCACCCCAGTTTGGACCAATTCATGGTGGAGGGAGCCTCTAAACAGCCAAGTTTGGACCAATTCATGGTGAAGGGAGCCTCTAAAAACCCGTTTGGACCAATTCATGGTGGAGGGAGCCTCTAACCAGCCCAGTTTGGGCAAATTCATGGTGGAGGGAGCCTCTAAACAGCCCAGTTTGGGCAAATTCATGGTGGAGGGAGCCTCTAACCACCCCAGTTTGGACCAATTCATGGTGGAGGGAGCCTCTAACCAGCCCAGTTTGGGCAAATTCATGGTGGAGGGAGCCTCTAAACAGCCCAGTTTGGGCAAATTCATGGTGGAGGGAGCCTCTAACCACCCCAGTTTGGACCAATTCATGGTGGAGGGAGCCTCTAAACAGCCAAGTTTGGACCAATTCATGGTGAAGGGAGCCTCTAAAAACCCGTTTGGACCAATTCATGGTGGAGGGAGCCTCTAACCAGCCCAGTTTGGGCAAATTCATGGTGGAGGGAGCCTCTAACCAGCCCAGTTTGGACCAATTAATGGTGGAGGGAGCCTCTAACCAGCCCAGTTTGGGCAAATTCATGGTGGAGGGAGCCTCTAAACAGCCCAGTTTGGGCAAATTCATGGTGGAGGGAGCCTCTAACCAGCCCAGTTTGGACCAATTAATGGTGGAGGGAGCCTCTAAACAGCCAAGTTTTGGGAAATTCATGGTGGAGGGAGCCTCTAACCAGCCCAGTTTGGACCAATTCATGGTGGAGGGAGCCTCTAACCAGCCCAGTTTGGACCAATTCATGGTGGAGGGAGCCTCTAACCAGCCCAGTTTGGACCAATTCATGGTGGAGGGAGCCTCTAACCAGCCCAGTTTGGACCAATTCATGGTGGAGGGAGCCTCTAAAAAACCCAGTTTGGACCAATTCATGGTGGAGGGAGCCTCTAAACAGCCCAGTTTGGGCAAATTCATGGTGGAGGGAGCCTCTAACCACCCCAGTTTGGACCAATTCATGGTGGAGGGAGCCTCTAAACAGCCAAGTTTGGACCAATTCATGGTGAAGGGAGCCTCTAAAAACCCGTTTGGACCAATTCATGGTGGAGGGAGCCTCTAACCAGCCCAGTTTGGGCAAATTCATGGTGGAGGGAGCCTCTAAACAGCCCAGTTTGGGCAAATTCATGGTGGAGGGAGCCTCTAAACAGCCAAGTTTTGGGAAATTCATGGTGGAGGGAGCCTCTAACCAGCCCAGTTTGGACCAATTCATGGTGGAGGGAGCCTCTAACCAGCCCAGTTTGGACCAATTCATGGTGGAGGGAGCCTCTAACCAGCCCAGTTTGGACCAATTCATGGTGGAGGGAGCCTCTAAAAAACCCAGTTTGGACCAATTCATGGTGGAGGGAGCCTCTAAACAGCCCAGTTTGGGCAAATTCATGGTGGAGGGAGCCTCTAACCACCCCAGTTTGGACCAATTCATGGTGGAGGGAGCCTCTAAACAGCCAAGTTTGGACCAATTCATGGTGAAGGGAGCCTCTAAAAACCCGTTTGGACCAATTCATGGTGGAGGGAGCCTCTAACCAGCCCAGTTTGGGCAAATTCATGGTGGAGGGAGCCTCTAAACAGCCCAGTTTGGGCAAATTCATGGTGGAGGGAGCCTCTAACCAGCCCAGTTTGGACCAATTCATGGTGGAGGGAGCCTCTAACCAGCCCAGTTTGGGCAAATTCATGGTGGAGGGAGCCTCTAAACAGCCCAGTTTGGGCAAATTCATGGTGGAGGGAGCCTCTAACCACCCCAGTTTGGACCAATTCATGGTGGAGGGAGCCTCTAAACAGCCAAGTTTGGACCAATTCATGGTGAAGGGAGCCTCTAAAAACCCGTTTGGACCAATTCATGGTGGAGGGAGCCTCTAACCAGCCCAGTTTGGGCAAATTCATGGTGGAGGGAGCCTCTAAACAGCCCAGTTTGGGCAAATTCATGGTGGAGGGAGCCTCTAACCAGCCCAGTTTGGACCAATTCATGGTGGAGGGAGCCTCTAACCAGCCCAGTTTGGGCAAATTCATGGTGGAGGGAGCCTCTAAACAGCCCAGTTTGGGCAAATTCATGGTGGAGGGAGCCTCTAACCAGCCCAGTTTGGACCAATTAATGGTGGAGGGAGCCTCTAAACAGCCAAGTTTTGGGAAATTCATGGTGGAGGGAGCCTCTAACCAGCCCAGTTTGGACCCATTCATGGTGGAGGGAGCCTCTAACCAGCCCAGTTTGGACCAATTCATGGTGGAGGGAGCCTCTAAACAGCCCAGTTTGGGCAAATTCATGGTGGAGGGAGCCTCTAAAAAACCCAGTTTGGACCAATTCATGGTGGAGGGAGCCTCTAATTAGCCCAGTTTGGACCAATTAATTGTGGAGGGAGCCTCTAACCAGCCCAGTTTGGACCAATTAATGGTGGAGGGAGCCTCTAACCTGCCCAGTTTGGACCAATTAATGGTGGAGGGAGCCTCTAACCACCCCAGTTTGGACCAATTCATGGTGGAGGGAGCCTCTAACCAGCCCAGTTTGGACCAATTCATGGTGGAGGGAGCCTCTAACCAGCCCAGTTTGGACCAATTCATGGTGGAGGGAGCCTCTAAAAAACCCAGTTTGGACCAATTCATGGTGGAGGGAGCCTCTAAACAGCCCAGTTTGGGCAAATTCATGGTGGAAGGAGCCTCTAACCAGCAGAGTTGTGGGAAAGCAGGGTGGAGGGAGCCTCTAACCAGCAGAGTTGGTGGAAATCAGGGTGGAGGGAGCCTCTAACCAGCAGAGTTGGGGGAAATCATGTTGGAGGGAGCCTAGTATTAGCAGAATTGTGCAACGCTTATGGTGGATGAGTATGAGGATGCGGAGGAATTGGAGAGGTTGAGTACAGACATGGAGTTTCATGTTGGGGTGCTTTACACAGGTGGGCACAAAAATGAAGGCTCTATCCAGTGGTGGTTCATTTTTATCAAAGTGAGCCGGTCGGCACTCTCAGCTGACAGACGGGTGCGCTTGTCAGTGATGATGCCACCGGCTGCACTGAACACCCTCTCAGATAGGACGCTGGCGGCAGGACAGGACAGCACCTCCAAGGCATATAGGGCAAGTTCAAGCCACAGGTCCAACTTCGACACCCAATACGTGTAGGGCGCAGAGGGGTCGGAGAGGACAGGGCTGTGGTCGGAAAGGTATTCCCGCAACATGCGCCTATACTTCTCACGCCTGGTGACACTAGGACCCTCCGTGGCGGCACTTTGGCGAGGGGGTGCCATCAAGGTGTCCCAGACCTTAGACAGTGTGCCCCTCGTTTGTGTGGACCGGTGAGAACTTGGTTGCCTACTGGAGGAACTGCCCTCCCTGCCGCCAACGTCACATGCTGGAAACATCTCCATCATATTCTGCACCAATTGCCTGTGGCAAGCATTGATGCGATTGGCCCTCCCCTCTACCGGAATAAAAGACGAGATGTTGTTTTTATACCGGGGGTCAAGGATAGCAAAGATCCAGTACTGGTTGTCCTCCATGATTTTGACAATACGCTTGTCGGTTGTAAAGCACCCCAACATGAACTCAGCCATGTCTGCCACAGTGTTAGTTGGCATGACTCCTCTGGCCCCACCGGAAAGTTCAATCTCCATTTCCTCCTCATCCTCCATGTCTACCCATCCGCGCTGCAACAATGGGACGATTCGAAGTTGCCCGGAAGCCTCCTGTATCACCATCACATCATCGGACAACTCTTCTTCCTCCTCCTCCTCCTCCATTAAACGCAGTGAAGCGGACAGATGTGTGGACCTACTCTCCAGCTGTGACGGATCGGATGCTATCTCTAACTCCTCTGTGTGATCTGAGTTATCCCTGATGTCAATCAGGGATTCTCTCAGAACACACAAGAGCGGGATTGTAAGGCTCACCATCGCATCCTCAGAGCTCACCCTCCTTGTGGACTCCTCAAAGACCCGTAGGATGTCACAAAGGTCTGTCATCCATGGCCACTCATGGATGTGAAACTGAGGCAGCTGACTTTGTGGCACCCTAGGGTTTTGTAGCTGGTATTCCATCAAAGGTCTCTGCTGCTCAACCACTCTATTCAACATCTGAAACGTTGAGTTCCAGCGTGTGGGGACGTCGCACAAAAGCCGGTGTTGTGGCACATGCAGGCGTTGCTGGAGAGATTTTAAGCTAGCAGCGGCTACTGTCGACTTGCGAAAGTGGGCGCACATGCGCCGCACTTTCACCAGTAGCTCTGGAACATTGGGGTAGCTCTTTAGGAAACGTTGCACCACTAGGTTGAAGACGTGGGCCAGGCATGGAACATGTTGGAGTCCGGCAAGCTCCAGAGCTGCTACCAGGTTCCGGCCGTTATCACAAACGACCATGCCTGGGCCCAGGTGCAGCGGCTCAAACCATATTGCCGTCTCATCGAGGAGGGCATCCCTCACCTCGGAGGCAGTGTGCTGTCTGTCCCCCAAGCTGATCAGCTTCAGCACAGCCTGCTGACGTCTACCAACACCAGTGCTGCAACGTTTCCAACTCGTAGCTGGGGTCAATCTAACAGCGGAGGAGGAGGCGGTGGCGGAGGAGGAGGCGGTGGCGGAGGAGGAGGCGGTAGAGGAGGAGGAGGAGGGGGGTGTTCTTCTCGTGTCCCTGCCAGGAATGTTAGGCGGGGAGACGAGGTACACCGGGCCAGTTTGGGAAGCAGTCCCAGCCTCAACTACATTCACCCAGTGTGCCGTCAGTGAAATGTAGCGTCCCTGTCCGCATGCACTTGTCCACGCGTCGGTGGTCAAGTGGACCTTTGTGCAAAGCGCGGAACTAAGGGCCCGCCTGATGTTGAGTGACACGTGCTGGTGCAAGGCGGGGACGGCACACCGGGAGAAGTAGTGACGGCTAGGGACGGCATAGCGAGGTGCCGCAGTTGCCATCAGGTCCAGGAAGGCGGGAGTTTCAACAAGCCGGAACGCCAACATCTCCTGGGCCAGCAGTTTAGCGATGTTGGCGTTCAAGGCTTGCGCGTGTGGGTGGTTAGCAGTGTATTTCTGCCGCCGCTCCAATGTCTGAGAGATGGTGGGTTGTTGTAAAGAAACGCCTGATGGTGCCTTTGATGGTGCAGGAGAAGGAGATAAGACAGGACCAGGGGAGGATGAGGTAGAAGTCAACAAGGTGGCGGAGGCAGATGAAGTGGTGTCCTGGCTCGTCCTCTGGAGTGCATCGCCAGCACAGTCAGCAGTGGCAGTGGCAGAGGCAGAGGCAGAGGCAGTGGCAGTGGCGTGAACGGCAGGCGGCCTTTGTCCTGCCGTTGCTGCCTGCCACTGATTCCAGTGCTTGGATTCCAAATGACGGCGCATTGAAGTGGTGGACAGGTTGCTCTTCTCAGAGCCCCTAATCAATTTCGAGAGGCAAATTGTGCAGACAACACTATATCTGTCCTCGGCGCATTCCTTGAAAAAACTCCACACCTTCGAGAAACGTGCCCTCGAGGTGGGAGTTTTTCGGGGCTGGGTACGAACTGGAACATCTTGGGAGATTCCGGGTGTGGCCTGGCTTCGCCTAAGCTGCTGACCTCTGCCTCTGCCTCTAGCTACCCTTTTTGGTGCTGCACCTGCCTCAACATCCACACTACTTTCCCCGCTTGACATCCCCCCTGTCCAGGTCGGGTCAGTGTCCTCATCATCCACCACTTCCTCTTCCAACTCCTGTCTCATCTCCTCCTCCCGCACAATGCGCCGGTCAACTGGATGCCCTGACGGCAACTGCGTCACATCATCGTCGATGAGGGTGGGTTGCTGGTCATCCACCACCAAATCGAACGGAGATGGAGGAGACTCTAGTGTTTGAGCATCTGGACACAGATGCTCCTCTGTTAGGTTCGTGGAATCGTGACGTGGAGAGGCAGGTTGAGGGACAATGAAAGGAGCGGAGAACAGCTCTGGGGAGCAGGGACAGTTTGGGTTATTGTTCTGTAAAGCTTCGGAATTTTGGGAGGAAGGAAGACAAGACTGTTGGGTAATAGGAGGAGAGGAGGCAGAGTCTGACTGGCTGCTGGACAATGTGCTGTAAGCGTTCTCTGACAGCCATTGCAAGACCTGTTCCTGGTTCTCGGGCCTACTAAGGTTTGTACCCTGCAGTTTAGTTAATGTGGCAAGCAACCCTGGCACTGTGGAGTGGCGCAATGCTTGCTGCCCCACAGGAGTAGGCACGGGACGCCCTGTGGCTTCACTGCTACCTTGCTCCCCAGAACCATTCCCCCGACCTCGCCCACGGCCTCGTCCACGTCCCTTTCCGGGAGCCTTGCGCATTTTGAATTCCTAGTTAGAAATTGGCACTGTATACCAGTAGTAAAAATTGTGGGTGCACGTAACCCCAATATATTCTTTGAATTCCCAGTCAGACAATGGCACTGTATACCAGTAGTAAAAATTGTGGGTGCACGTAACCCCAATATATTCTTTGAATTACCAGTCAGAAACTGGCACTATATGGCAGTAGCAAGAAATGAGGGTATTTGTATTCCCAATATACTCTTTGAATTCCCAGTCAGACAATGGCACTGTATACCAGTAGTAAAAATTGTGGGTGCACGTAACCCCAATATATTCTTTGAATTACCAGTCAGAAACTGGCACTATATGGCAGTAGCAAGAAATGAGGGTATTTGTATTCCCAATATACTCTTTGAATTCCCAGTCAGACAATGGCACTGTATACCAGTAGTAAAAATTGTGGGTGCACGTAACCCCAATATATTCTTTGAATTCCCAGTCAGACACTGGCACTATATGGCAGTAGCAAGAAATGAGGGTATTTGTATTCCCAATATATTCTTTGAATTCCCAGTCAGACAATGGCACTGTATACCAGTAGTAAAAATTGTGGGTGCACGTAACCCCAATATATTCTTTGAATTCCCAGTCAGAAACTGGCACTATATGGCAGTAGCAAGAAATGAGGGTATTTGTATTCCCAATATACTCTTTGAATTCCCAGTCAGACAATGGCACTGTATACCAGTAGTAAAAATTGTGGGTGCACGTAACCCCAATATATTCTTTGAATTACCAGTCAGAAACTGGCACTATATGGCAGTAGCAAGAAATGAGGGTATTTGTATTCCCAATATACTCTTTGAATTCCCAGTCAGACAATGGCACTGTATACCAGTAGTAAAAATTGTGGGTGCACGTAACCCCAATATATTCTTTGAATTACCAGTCAGAAACTGGCACTATATGGCAGTAGCAAGAAATGAGGGTATTTATAACCCCAATATATTCTTTGAATTCCCAGTCAGACAATGGCACTGTATACCAGTAGTAAAAATTGTGGGTGCACGTAACCCCAATATATTCTTTGAATTCCCAGTCAGAAACTGGCACTATATGGCAGTAGCAAGAAATGAGGGTATTTGTATTCCCAATATACTCTTTGAATTCCCAGTCAGACAATGGCACTGTATACCAGTAGTAAAAATTGTGGGTGCACGTAACCCCAATATATTCTTTGAATTCCCAGTCAGAAACTGGCACTATATGGCAGTAGCAAGAAATGAGGGTATTTGTATTCCCAATATACTCTTTGAATTCCCAGTCAGACAATGGCACTGTATACCAGTAGTAAAAATTGTGGGTGCACGTAACCCCAATATATTCTTTGAATTCCCAGTCAGAAACTGGCACTATATGGCAGTAGCAAGAAATGAGGGTATTTGTATTCCCAATATACTCTTTGAATTCCCAGTCAGACAATGGCACTGTATACCAGTAGTAAAATTTGTGGGTGCACGTAACCCCAATATATTCTTTGAATTACCAGTCAGAAACTGGCACTATATGGCAGTAGCAAGAAATGAGGGTATTTGTATTCCCAATATACTCTTTGAATTCCCAGTCAGACAATGGCACTGTATACCAGTAGTAAAAATTGTGGGTGCACGTAACCCCAATATATTCTTTGAATTCCCAGTCAGAAACTGGCACTATATGGCAGTAGCAAGAAATGAGGGTATTTGTATTCCCAATATACTCTTTGAATTCCCAGTCAGACAATGGCACTGTATACCAGTAGTAAAAATTGTGGGTGCACGTAACCCCAATATATTCTTTGAATTACCAGTCAGAAACTGGCACTATATGGCAGTAGCAAGAAATGAGGGTATTTATAATCCCAATATATTCTTTGAATTCCCAGTCAGACAATGGCACTGTATACCAGTAGTAAAAATTGTGGGTGCACGTAACCCCAATATATTCTTTGAATTCCCAGTCAGAAACTGGCACTATATGGCAGTAGCAAGAAATGAGGGTATTTGTATTCCCAATATACTCTTTGAATTCCCAGTCAGACAATGGCACTGTATACCAGTAGTAAAAATTGTGGGTGCACGTAACCCCAATATATTCTTTGAATTCCCAGTCAGAAACTGGCACTATATGGCAGTAGCAAGAAATGAGGGTATTTGTATTCCCAATATACTCTTTGAATTCCCAGTCAGACAATGGCACTGTATACCAGTAGTAAAAATTGTGGGTGCACGTAACCCCAATATATTCTTTGAATTCCCAGTCAGAAACTGGCACTATATGGCAGTAGCAAGAAATGAGGGTATTTGTATTCCCAATATACTCTTTGAATTCCCAGTCAGACAATGGCACTGTATACCAGTAGTAAAAATTGTGGGTGCACGTAACCCCAATATATTCTTTGAATTACCAGTCAGAAACTGGCACTATATGGCAGTAGCAAGAAATGAGGGTATTTGTATTCCCAATATACTCTTTGAATTCCCAGTCAGACAATGGCACTGTATACCAGTAGTAAAAATTGTGGGTGCACGTAACCCCAATATATTCTTTGAATTCCCAGTCAGAAACTGGCACTATATGGCAGTAGCAAGAAATGAGGGTATTTGTATTCCCAATATACTCTTTGAATTCCCAGTCAGACAATGGCACTGTATACCAGTAGCAAAAATTGTGGGTGCACGTAACCCCAATATATTCTTTGAATTACCAGTCAGAAACTGGCACTATATGGCAGTAGCAAGAAATGAGGGTATTTGTATTCCCAATATACTCTTTGAATTCCCAGTCAGACAATGGCACTGTATACCAGTAGTAAAAATTGTGGGTGCACGTAACCCCAATATATTCTTTGAATTACCAGTCAGAAACTGGCACTATATGGCAGTAGCAAGAAATGAGGGTATTTATAACCCCAATATATTCTTTGAATTCCCAGTCAGACAATGGCACTGTATACCAGTAGTAAAAATTGTGGGTGCACGTAACCCCAATATATTCTTTGAATTCCCAGTCAGAAACTGGCACTATATGGCAGTAGCAAGAAATGAGGGTATTTGTATTCCCAATATACTCTTTGAATTCCCAGTCAGACAATGGCACTGTATACCAGTAGTAAAAATTGTGGGTGCACGTAACCCCAATATATTCTTTGAATTACCAGTCAGAAACTGGCACTATATGGCAGTAGCAAGAAATGAGGGTATTTATAACCCCAATATATTCTTTGAATTCCCAGTCAGACAATGGCACTGTATACCAGTAGTAAAAATTGTGGGTGCACGTAACCCCAATATATTCTTTGAATTCCCAGTCAGAAACTGGCACTATATGGCAGTAGCAAGAAATGAGGGTATTTGTATTCCCAATATACTCTTTGAATTCCCAGTCAGACAATGGCACTGTATACCAGTAGTAAAAATTGTGGGTGCACGTAACCCCAATATATTCTTTGAATTACCAGTCAGAAACTGGCACTATATGGCAGTAGCAAGAAATGAGGGTATTTGTATTCCCAATATATTCTTTGAATTCCCAGTCAGACAATGGCACTGTATACCAGTAGTAAAAATTGTGGGTGTATATAGCCCCAATTCTATTGCTAGGGGACTTGCAGGGTATTTCTGGGGTGAAGGTGGGGGGGCACACCGTTGGAACGGGTATCGGGGTATATATCGGGTATACGGGAATACACTGACAGTGTATTCCATTCAGGATCCTGGGAAAGCTGGGTTGCGGCGATTGAGCCCGTCAGTGCCACGTTACACTGACAAGCTTCTCCCTGGAATTTAGCTCTTACAAGAGCTGTTGGTTGTCTTCTCCTTCCTATCCTAGCCTGTCCCTGCCTACCCAGAATCTAAGCCCTAGCTAGCTGGACGGAAACCTCCGTCCTCGGTGAATTGCAAGCTCAGAATGACGCGAACCTGGGCGGCGCTGTTCTTTTAAATTAGAGGTCACATGTTTTCGGCAGCCAATGGGTTTTGCCTACTTTTTTCAACGTCACCGGTGTCGTAGTTCCTGTCCCACCTACCCTGCGCTGTTATTGGAGCAAAAAAGGCGCCAGGGAAGGTGGGAGGGGAATCGAGTAATGGCGCACTTTACCACGCGGTGTTCGATTCGATTCGAACATGCCGAACAGCCTAATATCCGATCGAACATGAGTTCGATAGAACACTGTTCGCTCATCTCTAAGTATTAGTAAAACTAATGAATAAGCTAATTTATGGGGTAACTCTACTTGCTTGAGATAGACCATTACATAACACCGAGGGATAAGGTACGCAAGAATTGTACTGTCTGTGATCAGGGCAGGAAATATACATTCATCATGGTAATCTAAGCAATGGTCTTGCTAGGCAGCACAGAATCAATACAGTAATCCAAGCAGAGATTAGGACAGGCTGCACTGAATTAGATACAAGAATCAGGTCCAAGGTCAAGAAACATATACAAACAGGTAGATAAACACTTTTACAGCACATAAGCAACTATGAGACTTTGGTCAGACAGTCTTCTGTGGGACAAGCCCATAGGCGATTAAAATTGGTTGGGGCAGACAGTTTAGAATTTTTTTCACCAGCATTCCCTAAAGTAAAGAGTGAAAAATTCCACAAATGGATAGGAAGAAGCATGAGGCACCAGTCTGTGAGCTCGCATATGATTCTCGGACGGGAAGGGACTGAAAATGGAGCAGCTCCAGAAAATGTCCAGGTGACAGCACCAGCACCGAGGTGACACCTACAGAAACATTTTATGTTTATATCTATGAACTATTAAGGATGGTTTTATGGGTCAGAATTCAGCTTCATTGGTTCCCGGTCATATATGCTAAACAGGGAATGCTGTTCCATACCTGTAACAACGCAGAGAGTCTTATAGGAGGTGTTGGATCTGACCTCTATACTGAACTCAGGAAAAAAAAGAGAGAAAGGGTAAGTTCACATGTTGTTTTTTTTTTTTGTTTTTTTTGGTCAGGATCAAAAAGACGGCTCCCATTGAAATCAATGGAAATCGGTCAGGTCTTTTTTCCGGGAACCGTTTGTTCCACCTCCCGAAAAAAAGAGCGGACATGCTCATTCTTCACTCCCTCCTCCCGAATAGGTCCATTCATTGGTCTTAATCCAGAGCGGTGTGCGCGACTGAATGCCAGTGCAGTGCCTTGCATTCTGGGCCAAAAATCCCTGTGTGAACCCAGCCAAAATGGTTCAATTGCATATCCCACCACTGCACCAGTCAATGATTTTTTATTAGTGGGTCTCTTGATTATACAGGGTGAATTCAAGTAGAGCAATCTACTTTGGAGGTGTAAAGGACTTCTTCACCACATGAGGGAGAGGAACAGCTTATAGACATCGCTAAGAAACATCAAGGGTATTGAGATCAGCAGAGCCTTTATTGGGTATAGAAAGCTGGGCAATACATTTATCTTCTGCACCCCTGTGTCACCAAAGCCAACCACTCATTTCTTCAGGTCATCCCCAGTACCTCACAACAACAAAGGGAAGTTATGGCTGATCACAACTTCTACACTTGCCAGAAGGCAAATACCAAGGTATTGTATGGAGTCTGTCACTCAGCGAAAGTGAAAATTGGACTAAAATGACGTTAAAACCAGAGATGTTCTAAGTTATGGCAACAAGTGGGCTTGCACTAGAATTTGACTCAGGGTTGAGGAAAATGCAGATAGCCCAGTGGTTCGCACTGTTACCTTGTGTTCTGATCTATCCAAGGACAGCATCTGTATGAAGTATGTTCTCCCTGTATTTGTGTGGGCTTCCTCTCTCACTCCAAAGACATAATAATAGGGAACGTGCGTGATGTTAAGATATACAAAATATGCTGACGCTATAGAAATAAGTGAAAACACATAATGGCATATGTTTTCGAGATGCAGGAAGTAGACAATTCCTTCTCTATTTCCACTCTCTGTCAACAACCTTCAAATTTACAACTATTTACTTAAAAGTTGTTTAGTTTTATAATTACATTATGACATTTCATGTTAAACCTTAAATGTTGTTTTTGAGAAAAGAAAAGTACATTTAATGCTTTGATCACTATCCTGCTACTTGTATATTTCTGATTCAATGACCTGCTAAATGTCAATAACTTATTTTAATTAAAATGTCCTGTATGAAATTTCAATATGTTGAAAATTGCATTTTTAGGAAGTGTTCCTTGTAATACATCGCATAGCATTTTTTAATATTATATTCTTGTCAATGACATTGTAATTGTAAAATTGTATTTATTCCTTTCATTTAAATGGATTGTTTGAATTCGGGGAAATGTGGAAAGTAGGAAATATGTTAAAAAAAAAAAAAAAAACCTGAACAGTATTTACCTCCTGAACCCTCTGGCCCTTAATTTATGTTATTCCCTGCTGTTCTCCCAGGTACTTATAATCTTCTATTCAGTCCTGATGCTTTTAACACTAGTCCCAGCATTATGGCCTTCTGCAGTATTTTTTAAATATATAAAAAACAAAAACCTTGACAGTCTTCAGTAGTTGATACCTTTTTTAATGGGTAACTAATAATGATGACAAATGGCTAACGTTTCAAAGCTCTCGGCTTCTTCTTCAGGTATATCTAAACACAATTTCTGAAGGATGCATATTTATGTACAAGAGGGACACATAAGAATAGAATTCTAGGAGGGAGGGTGGAAGAAGGTTTATTGGTTATTGTTACATACAAGTAAACAATTCATCATTTTGCAATGTCCTTATCAGTTCAGAGAGTGTCTTTTATGGCTGTCTCAGTTTTTAAATATAGTGTAATATACAGCACTGAAATTATGTGGAATATCTTGCCTATAAACTACACTTTACCAAAATATTATTATTCAGTCATTGAATTTTTGGTTAATGTCTTTAGAAGTTGAAGATGGATATTCCTTATTATGAAACATTACTTATATATACAAAATGAGGATACACACGTATACATGTAGTATATCAATGCAAAGTATGGACCCTCTATGTTGAGAATTGAGCTTTGTAAAAAGATTTTATTGAGCTTAAAATAAAAAATATGAAATGTCACACAAAATTTATATTGAAATTATTTTTCCAATTCTTATAGATTCAGAGAAGGCCAACCCTTGAGAAATGTGCCATCCATAATGCTGACATTCATGTTGATTTATTTTTGGTGGGAGTCTGCATTAGCAATGCAACCCAAAAGCTGTGTGTTCAAGAACAGACTTATTGAAAAAACTAAAAAGCAGTGACAGCTAAGTCAATTGTCAGTTTGTAAAGTGCTTAGTATCAAGGTAAGTTATATTAGTCCCAAGACAGTGAGCGGGAGATCTCTGTTAAATCATTTTTCAAGTGCAAGACACATATAGCAGCACAGGCTTAAAAAAAAGTCACACTGGCCAAGGTGAAGGCATAAGAAAGTCAGCAACCCAAAAGAGGCCACAAACAAAACACAAAATAAACAATTCAACAAAAGAAAAACAGAGAATATACAACACAAAATATTGTGATGATATAGATAGACAAACCAGTTTTGTAAATTTCCTAACAAAACTAAAATATTTCTGTTTCATCTCAGACAAACCTATAAAATGGCTGCCAGCATGTTTAACATGGGATAGAAGAGTACACAAGAGAAGAGATCACATGGTTTGTATGAACTAAGCAGGCTTGAGTGGTGGGTGGATAGGTTACAGTGATTACGTAATATCAATATATAACATATAAGGATGGGCAAATCAATTAATTTAGAACCATATTTGACCCAAAATTTCCAAAAATTTCAGTTTCACACAAACACAAAACTTTTTAACCCTTTCCCACCGATGGCATTTTTTGATTTTCATTCTTCGTTTTTGACTCCCCTTCTTCTAAACCCCATAACTTTTTTTTATTTCTCCGCCATATGAGGTCTTAATTTTTGTGGGACAAATTTTTCTTCATGATGCCACCATTAATTATTCTATATAATGTACTGGGAAGCAGGAAAAAAATCAGAATGGGGTGGATTTGAAGAAAAAATGCATTTCTGCGACTTTCTTACGGGCTTTGGTTTTACGGCGTTCACTGTGCAGCCAAAATGACATGTCCCCTGTATTCTGTGTTTCGGTACGGTTCCAGGGATACCAAATTTATATGGTTTTATTTACATTTTGACCCGTTAAAAAAAATCCAAAACTGTGTTAAAATTTTTTTTTTCTAAAAGTCGGGAAATGTTATTGCTTTGATCACTTTTTAGTCAAATTTTTATCAGAATCAAAACAGTGAAAAAACGGCGGTTTGGCACTTTTGACTATAGATTTGTAGAGCGGGCAATTTCGGATGCGGGGATACCTAACATGTATGTGTTTCACAGTATTTAACTACTTTTATATGTATTCTAGGGAAAGGGGGGTGATTTGGATTTTTAATACTTTTTATATTTTTTTATATTTTTTTTTTTACTTTTTTAAATATTTTTTTTGCATTTATTAGACCCCCTAGGGGTGTTGAACCCCAGGGGGTCTTATCACTAATGCAATGCATTACAATGCTAATACATTGCAATGCATTGCAAAAAATCATCCTTTCTTTTGCAGGCTGACAATAGACCAGCCTGCAAAAGAGAGAATTTGCAGACAAGCCTGGGAGCCTTGTAAAGGCTCCCGGCTGTCAGGCCAATGTGACGTCGGCCCTGGAGCATGCTCCAGGAGCCGGCGATTACTGGCAAAATGGCTGAGCCTATGCGCCGCCGGGAAAATGGCGCCTCCGGGTCCGGGGACCGATAGAAGGCATTAGAGCCGCTTGTCTACTGCTTAAAGCAGTAGACACCCGGCGGCTATGGCGGCCGCCCGGCTCCCGGGCGGTCGCCATAGTTACAGACCCAACATGCGCCGTACTATTACGGCGTCTGTTGGGAAGGGGTTAAACACTGTTATACTCTTGAGGGGAGGCCCAATGGAGTGAGTTATAGGAAAATAACTTATACTTACACTCACCTTGCTTAACCTCTCCTGGACGTCCAGTGACCCCCTCCCCCCCCCCCCCCCACCACCACCTCTTTAGGTCTCAAGCTAATTACTAGAGAGGAGCGAACAGCATTCTATCAAGTAGATGTCCAATCGGACATCACGCTGTTCGCCATGTTCGATTCGATATGAACACCACGTAGCAAATGCGCTTAAAATTCGATTCCCCTCCCACCTTCCCTGGCGCTTTTTCTGCACTATTAACAGCGCAGGGGAGGTGGGACTGGAACTATGACAACGGAGGCCATGAAAAAAACTTGGAAAAAGCCATTGGCTGCTGTGGACATGTGACCTCTGATTAAAAAGAACAGGCGGCATCAGCTCCGATTCATTTGCGGCTTGCACTTAGTTAGAGACAGACATCTGCTGAGGGCTAGTTAGGTTTTATATTGTGCTAGGCAGGAAATCAAAAGAAGAAGAACAGCTCTTTTAAGAGCTACACTGCAGGGAGATGCTCAATCCAGCTTTTTGTACCCACAAACACCAAAGTGGGATACACAGCAATTAAGCCAGGCTATATCCGCTCAACCCAGCTTTCCACGGTGTGGAATAAACTAAATGGGATACACATCACTTGTCAGCCTATATACCCTATATATACGCTTAATCCAGGTTTCAACAGTGTGTACCCCACACCCTGCTCAACATATGTTACATAGGGTTACTAGACAACTAGAAAGAATAAGCGGCACTACTGAAATATTATAGCCTTTGTTCTGATACTATATCACTCTTTCACAATTCCATCGATTGGAGTATAGGACAGATCTCTCTCTCTCTCTCTCTCTCTCTCTCTCTCTCTCTCTCTCTCTCTCTCTCTCTCTCTCTCTCTCTCTCACAAAAATAGTAAAAAAAATCTGATGAAATGCGGAATGCATGAAACGATCTTCGCTTAACCATATGTGCTTCCATTCTACTCTGTCCCTGTGCGCTGGATTTTAAAGAAATGAAATAAAAGTCTACTGGTTTTAGACCCGTTGTCTCGGTGAGTGCCCTATTTCTGCTCTATTTTTTACTATATGTTACATAGGGTTTCAGCGTGTGGTGACCTCGAAAAAAGAGCCGGTACTTCAGGCAGATGTAGGCGCTGCTGGAGTGTATTGAGGCTAGCAGCAGCTACTGTAGACTTGCAGAAGTGGCCGCACAAGTGCTACATTTTCACCAGTAGCTCGTGAACATAGGGGTACGTTTTCAAAAACCGTTGCACCACTAAGTTGAAAACGTGGACCAGGCATGGACCGTGTTGGAGGCTGGCAAGCTCCAGAGCTGCTAGCAGGTTCTGACGCTTAACACACATGAAAACAGTCATAGGCCCAGGTGCAGCGGCGAAAACCATATTGTCGTCTTATCGAGGCTAGCATCCCTCACTTCGGAGCAGTGTGCTGTCTGTCCCCCAAGCTGATGATCTTCAGTACAGCCTGCTGACGTCTCTCTACGCCAGTAATGCAGCGTTTCCAGTTCATAGCTGGGGTCAATTTAATGGCGGCGGAGGAGGAGGAGGGTGGTGTTTCTGCGCTCCTGCCAGGAATGTTGGATGGGGAGACAAGGCAGGCCGCCACAGTTTGTGACCCAGTCTCAGTCATAACTACATTCACCCAGTGTGCCGTGATTGAAATGTAGCGTCCCATGCACTTATCCATGCCTTAGTGGTCAAGTGGAACTTTGTGTAAAAGCACAGAACTTAGGGCCCGCCTGATGTTATGGGACTCGTGCTGGTGCAAGGCGTGGATGGCACACTGGGAGAAGTAGGGATGGCATAGCGAGGTGCCGCAGTTGCCAGCAGGTCTCCACAAGCCGGGACAGCAACATCTCCTGGGCCAGCAGTTTTAAGATGAGGCCGTTGAAGCCTTGGGCATGTGTGTGATTTGCGCTGTAATTCTGCCTGCGATGAAAGGCCTGGGAGATGGGGAGTTTCTGGGAAGAAGCACATGATGGTGCAGGCAAAAGGAGCAATGGCATGAAAAGGGGAGGATGAGGATGAACTCCCCAAAGTGTCAGAGGCGGAGATGAGTTGGCTGGTGATCTGGACTGCAGCGCCAGCACTGGCATCACTGAGGATGGGTTGCTGGTCCACAACCACAAAATTGCCAGGAAATGGCAGAGGCTCCAGTGTTTGTGCATCAGGACACACAAAGTGGTGTGATAGCTCCTGGGATTGGTGAAGTGGTTGGACAGAGTGAGGGACAGTGAAAGTACCTGAAAACATCTCCTGGGAGGGGGGAAATGTGGGATGACTGTCCTGGGAAGATTGGGCACGTTGGGAGGAAGGTGGACCAGACTCTTGGCAAGGAAGAGGACTTGAGGTAGAGGTAGTGGCTGACTGGCTGGTGGATAAGGAGCTGTAAGCATTATCCGCTAGCCATTGTAACACCTGTTCCTGGTGCTCGGGCCTGGTTAGTGTGGTACCCTGCTTAACGCAGCTATCAAGTCAGGGATTGTGATGAGCGCATGCTAATGTTTCTTTAGCTTAAAATTTGGGTTTCTGTCCATACTATTGGGGAGGAAAGAAGGTTTTGAGGTATTTTTGAACTTTCCATAGAGGTTGTATTGAGAGTGGAAAGTGTGTAGTTGTTAGGCTGTGATAGTGGGGTAATACAGGGACTTTGTTGTGTTAGATGCCCCCAGACATGCTTCCCCTGCTGTCCCAGTTGCATTCCCGAGGTGTTGGCATCATTTGCTGAGGTGTCATAGTAGACTTGGTGACCCTCCTGAGTCAAATATTGGTTTCCCCCTAAATGAGTATTTTTTCCCTATAGACTATAATGGGGTTCGATATTTGTTCAAACTCTCTAATCGAACATCGAACTTCAAACATTTCACTGTTCGCTCATCTCTACTAATTACTTTTTGCCAATATAACTACTATTTGCATAAGAATAAACACAGACTGGCATCTTACCCCCTAACAGGCTACTTTTTGGAGCATTTTAAATGTTAAAAAGCATAAAAGGTAACAGGACCGAATATGATTAAACAGGCAGTTTGTATCTACTGCATACCATCTCTTTTCATGTAGACCTACATGTTATTGTCACTTTGGCATAATCTTGCCTGTGTTTGCATTAGGCCCGTTGCAGACAACCGTGGTGTGGGTCAGTGTGCTATCCATGTATTTCGCGGATAGCACACTGACCCTTTCTTTTCTATGGGCCCTTATACACAACCATGATTTTCATGGTCTAATGTGCAGGCTGACAGTTCGGGCCGCATCAGATAGGACATGTCCTATTCCTGTTCTATTTTGTGGCCTGTGCTTCCGTTGCTCCTATCAAGTATTATCAAGGCGGATTCCGCCTCAAAATCCACTGCCAAAAAAACGTGTGAACTTACCCTTAGGGTCCATTCACACTGAGTTCTTTGGTGAGGATTTTGGCACTGACAATCCATGTGTAAAAAAAAGCCTAGCTGAAAAAGGAACCCATTGAAGTCAATGGGTGGCTTTTTTTTCCACGTGGATTCTGACACGGATTCAGCCTCAAATTCAGCACCAAAAGACTCTGTGTGAATGGACCCTTACAGTGATCATCTGATCTTTGATAAATAGATACAATTATATCCACAAAAGGTTAACATGCTTGATGGGTATAAACTTGTTAAGCTTCATTAACACCCATATTCATCTGTAAATAAGATTTTACAGACTAGCATCCAGTTATAGTAGGCTGTATTATGAAGTAACACGTTGTAATATTTCTTGACAGGCTAGCCATACGTATTAGATTTTGGACGGTTGTCATGTTGTCCAAAAGAAAAAACATTGCGCAGTGACACAACCACAAGCAAACAGGAACAAGCAGACAATCATGCCATTTTCCATCAAAAAATACCCAACACGGCCGTTCTGGTTTTAGTGGATTAAAGTATGATGTTGGTCAGACTCAAAGGAAAGGTTATGGCATTAACATTCCCAATTATAAACCAAAATAGTTAAAATAACATTTTGACATACGAAAATCTAATGTGTATGGCCAGCTTTAGTCACAAAGTACAAGTGTCATTCCCAGGAAATATGTGGGCCAGCCAGAATCCCATCCACTTTACAGGTACTGTAAAACACAATTTTTACAACGTGGGCCCCCAGCCTAAAACCCACAGCACAGGTCACTCTGCACTTCAGTTTTTAGTCACAGCTTGTGGTTGAGATTTAGTACTGCAGATTACTGTCATCATGTGCTGGGTGGCCCCAGATTAAGGTCTCATTCCTATTTTTTGTGGATGTCATACCTAGCCACTCATATTAACGTGTGTATTCAGACATCAGTGTTCATATGTGGACCATATGTCTTCAAAAAAAAAAAAAATGGCGGCATGTTGTGTCACAGATGCATCACACTGACGAAAGTCTATGAGTCCATGGAAAAAAAAAAGGATTATTCAGAATTCGGGCAGAGAGGGTATTTCTGAGATGCTAGGAGGGAAACTCTCTCTCTGACTGGGCACACAGAATGTCAGTCTGTGTAAGGCTGAGATCACACCAGCGCTTAGTTTCCATTTGGAATTTCGTCCCTGAATCCACTTGAAAAATGCAGAGAGAAAAATCCTGCAAGCATTTTATATTATAGTCTATGGGGTCTGCGAGTAACCGCTTTTTGAGCAGATTGAGTTTCTGTTTTTCGGGTCTCAAAGTGGACCCAAAGTATGGAAACCCAAGCACAGGTGTGGACCTAGAGTAAGGGACACATGTGAGCAAGAGGTTTGTTAAGATTGTTTGGTTTTCAGTCTTTTCTACTGCACTTTTTGGTTGCGGCTCGCTACATGAGGTCGCAATCTTTTCTGCTGCACGTTTTGACTGCGGCTCGCTACGTGGCACTGCAGTCTTTTCTGCTGCACAATTGGCTGTGGCTCGCTATGTGTGGCCGCAGTCTTTTCTGCTGCACTTTTTGGCTGCAGCTCGCTATGTGGAGCTGCAGTCTTTTCTGCTGCACGTTTTGGCTGCAGTTCCCCTATTTGTGGCCGCAGTATTTTCTGCTGCACTTTTTGGCTGCGGCTCACTATGTGGAGCTGCAGTCTTTTCTGCTGTACGTTTTGGCTGCGGCTCGCTATGTGCGGCCGCAGTCTTTTCTGCTGCACTTTTTGGCTGCAGCTCGCTATGTGTGGCCACAGTCTTTTCTGCTGCACATTTTGGCTGTGGCTCATGACGTGTGGCCACAGTCTTTTCTGCTGCACATTTTGGCTGTGGCTCGTGACGTGTGGCTACAGTCTTTTCTGCTGCACTTTTTGGCTGTGGCTCGTGACGTGTGGCCACAGTCTTTTCCGCTGTACTTTTTGGCTGCAGCTCGCTACGAGGCGCTTCAGTCTTTTCTGCAGCACGTTTTGGCTGCAGCTCACTTCGTGGCACTACAGTCTTTTCTGCTACATGTCTGGCTGCGGCACGCTATGTGTGACCACAGTCTTTTCTGCTGCACATTTTGGCTGCGGCTCGCTATGTGTGGCCACAGTCTTTTCTGTTGCACTTTTTGGCTGTGGCTCTTGACGTGTGGCCACAATCTTTTCCGCTGTACGTTTTGGCTGCGGCTCGCTACGCGACGCTCCACTCTTTTCTGCTGCATGTTTTGGCTGCAGCTCGCTATGTGTGGCCGCAGTCTTTTCTGCTGCACTTTTTGGCAGTGGCTCGTGACGTGAGGCCACAGTCTTTTCCGCTGTACTTTTTGGCTGTGGCTCGCTTCGCGGTGCTCCAGTCTTTTCTGCTGCACATTTTGGCTGCAGCTCGCTACGTGGGGCCTTAGAGTGTTGATAATGTAGCCCAGAGATTAGCACTTCCAATACTCATTGTGTAAGAACATATGCTTCTGATATATGCAGGTGTTCATTTTATAACATTCCCCCATCATTAATCTCTATTAAGCGGCTGACCAAAGAATTCAGCAAGTGTTAAAGTACTGAAAGACTTTTCTGTAACAACGAATAAAGTAAGTTTATTCAAAGAATTTGCCAAAATGTCTGGACAGAAGTTTTAATATGGATTATAGTTAATGCACAAAGCCCGGCATGTTCTTAGATGTACCCTCTCACTAATAATGTGTTTAAACTAGTATTCGTTTTCAATGTGTGAACTGATCTCATATTAAATTTCATACAAATATTTTTTTCTATATTCAGCCTTAAACGTAGCCAATAAAAACTTTACAATGGCGTATAGCTGTCACAGACCTCTGGTGATGTTTTAATATCAGTCAAGTATATGTTGACCTATCAAAAAAAGATTTATTAAGGACTTCAGACACCCCGTAAAACTTTCCCATTGTTTTATCTTGTGATATATACTGTCATTTTGTTTTAACTTGGTCCAGCTGAGATACTGTATATAGAGATACCGCGCTAAAATGATACAGGGATTATTTATTCTATTATCTAAAAATAAATCAGTTAGGAGGAGACATATTAGTGCTTTTTCATGCGCAGCTATGAGACTGCTCTTGTAAGGGCAGGGGTCTCTTTTTGTGGAGCTTTAGGGCATTGTATAGGGTTATTTCAGTGCCAAGACAACCCACCTGACTCCTGTGTCATTCCCATACTGCCCTTTGAAATTTGATTTCTTTTTTTGGTAAGACTGTTCCATTTTTTCTATATAAGACTAAGAATGGACTCCTATTATTAAAGTATATCCAGTAAACGTTAAGTTTTCCGAATTTAGAGGGATCCTTTTGCGTTTTGTGAATTACTTCAATAACTCTAGGTTCACACCTGCAGCGCTATTCTCTTGGCCTTTTTCAAGCGGAATGGGGAACAGAATTCCTGAGCGGAGACCAGGTACAGGTGTGAACTTAGACTTAGGCCAGGTTCACACAGGTTTTTTGGTCCAGAACCTGATACGAAGGTCGCCTCAGGTTCTGGCCCAAAAAACAGGTGTACCAGCATCCAGTCGTGCACTCCGCACCAGATTAGGCCCAATGAATGGGCCTAATCCAGAGGAGGGAGTGTCTTCGCGAATCGGCCTGAAGAATGAGCATGTCCGTTCTTTTTTCCAAGAGCCGGAACAAACGGCTCCCAGAAAAAAGACCTGACTGGCTCCCGTTGATTTCAATGGGAGCCATCTTTTTGATCAGGACTTAGAGGCGAATATGGCCTAAAAATCCTGACCAAAAAACCCTGTGTGAACTTAACTTATATGTTCAGGGAGGGACACATACATAGTGTGTAACCTTTTATCTAGGCTATTTTTTTGTTTACCTACCATACATCTGGTGAAACACGAATGCCACTGGTGAACGTATGCCAAATGATACCTAACTGTCTACAATAATATAAAGAGCATAAACTACATCAGTGGTTTTTTATTCATTTTGCGTTAATTTTTTTTCAAAAGCCCTTCACCATGGTTTTATGTAAAGGTATATACCAGCCAAAGCAGAACCTTTTTTTAGTGTTTATCTGCATAGCAGGTTATTCAGACTGTTATGATGACAAATACCACTAGAGGGAGATCTAATACCAATGAATATACTGTGTAAGAAGAATATTGGGTACTCCTACTGAGACACAGAAGCATCAACTTGGAATTCTCATCTGAAAATAAATTAAACCGGAACATGTGAACAACACACTAAAATAACAGAGGCAATTCTATTAACCTCTTGCTGCCGCAGCTATTTTTTTTTCACTTTCCACTTTTCAAAAGTCATAACTTTATTTTTTCCATTATTTATTTTCCATTATTTTTTTCCATTCACAGAGCTGTATGAGGGCTTTTTTTTTTTTTTTTGCAGAACAGATTGTACTTCATAGTGATATCATATTCTGTACAATGTACTTGGAAGCTGCAAAAAAAAAAATAATAATAATACATTTTTATTTTTAAAGCGTTCGCTGTGCAGACTAAATGACGTTACCTATATTGTGCACATTGTTAAGATTACCGTGACACCAAATTTGTATACGTGTATATTTTTTTATGTTTTAGGTTGGGGCACCATGCTAAGTTTTCTAGTACCTGCAAGTGAATGGGATTCTGGATAATCCCATCCATATATTGCGGAAAATCTGCATAGTCCATGTTTTTGAAATTCACAACATGTCAATTATACCTGCATTTACCTGCTTTTTTCTATATAGGTATAATAGAGGCAGAAAGCTCACAGATGAAAACTCTGAATGAAAATGCATTTTTCTTTCCGTGCAATTTTTTTCTGCAGCATTTCTTTGCTGTGATTTTCTGTGTGGGGCCTTAGCCTTAACACCTTTGAAAGAAAAAATTCTTCAAGTTGCCATATTCTCGCACCCACAACTTTATTTTTCTAAATCTGAGGCTGAGTAATGCATCCTTTTTTGCTAGGTCGGATGTACATTTTATTAATATAATCTTTGGGAAGGTCTGACTAAAATGCTTTTTTTATTTAATATTCTGTTTGGGATGTAAAATATCGATTTGTCCACTAGGTGCCTGAAGTCCTTAATAAAAAAAAAAAAGTACTTCAAGCATTACTTTCCTCTCCGCATGATTCATGTGGACACCGCACGGAAAACATACAGACCCAATTTTAGTATATGGGGTCCATGTTGATTCTTTGCTAACCACTTTTTAATGCGTTCAGTATTCTCTTTGGCGGATCCCCAAGCAGACTCCCTGAACAGAACACCGAACGCAGTGGTGTAACTACCGGGGAAGCAGCGGAGGCAGCTGCCACAGGGCCCGGGACATTAGGGGGCCCGGCGACAGCCGCTACCACTGCAGGGTTTTTTTTAATAGGCCATTACCGGCTGGAGTAACGGGCCCTACTTACTTACCGATCCTGACACCGTGGGCCCCGCAAACATCATTATTACACTCGGGGGTCTTCTCAGACCCCCGAGTATAATGATCGGAGGCCTGGTAGAGGTAAGCGAACATACCTCTCCACGCTCCGCGAAGGCTTCAGGGCCTACTTGTGTGACGTCTCAGATGTCACATGACCGGGGCCTGCGTCCTTATGCGTCGCGACGCAGGCCCCCGGTCACATGAAGTCCCTGACGTCATTGAAGATAGCCAACAGCGGGGAACGCAGGGATAGGTAAGTAACAGTGTTTGTTTGTATCCCCCTCTCGGTCTCTGATTATTATACTCTGGGATCTGAAAAGACCCCAGATTATAATAATTGTTAATGAGTGTCCACAATGGATCATAATACTGGGTGATGGGGCCACTATGGGGCATAATACTGAGTGATGGGGCCACTATGGGGCATAATACTGAGCGAAGGGGCCACTATGGGGTATAATGCTGTGTGCAGGGGCAACCATGGGGCATAATAGTGCGTGCAGGAATGCGGGGGGGGGGGGGGCGGGTTGGTCGGGGGTCTTCGGCGTTGGTCAGGGGGCCCCCATGTCAAAGGTTCGCCATGGGGCCCCGCCATTCCTAGTTACGCCACTGATTTTTGACATGTGGGAGGAAACATGCAAGCATGGGGTAAAAAAAAAAAAAAACTTCATGCAGATGTTGCTCTTGGTTGGAGTTGATCCCAGGTCCACAGTACTGCAAGGCAACAATGCAAAACACTGTGTGGGGACCATAACTTTATGGGCTGCCTATATATGCTTTATGAGAATACTCTATGATCTGAAACATAAATCATAGCATGCACTGGTAGACCTTTGTCATCCATGTTTTACATGGATTGCCACCCATTTGATTGGCCATTTGATACTCATACATTTGTATGAATATCCCTGACAATAAAAATCAATGTTAGTGAATGTATCTGAAAAAACTGACTATTTGTGTCGCTAGTTTTCCATGCGAAACTGGATTGTCCTCATGAGACAGACACGCAATTACTATTTCCATCACTGTTAAAATATCAATGTCCATTACTTTTATAACTATTAAGAAATATTTAGGATTGTCGTGGGTTATAGGATTTCAAATGAAAAGAGTTGTCTTAAATAGTGTCAGGGTGACTTAAATTGTATAATATTCAACAGATTATAGTTGCTTGTATTCTTCATAGTCTTTTCCCTTTAATATAGAATGAAGAAAGCTGTAAGAGTATAGGGCAGTCCATTAGTGTATAACTAAATTGTAAAGATGACATATATAATATTGTAAAGTATGATTTAATCATTGGGATTGCTCGGAATAGCCGGACTACATGCTGGAAATCTTCTGCACTATGTGCACTCTTCTCCTGGGAGCACACAACAAGCCAGCCTAGTCCTAACATATGTCCTGACTTTAGCTCTGAATGATGGTTTCAGCAGCAGGGTGTTTCCAATTCCCTTTTCACTTTCACTTATGAAAACCAAACGGTAAGCTGTCATGTGACAGTCAGCAGTCAGTGCGGAGTGTTTCATTATGTCGTAGCTTGTCCATGACACCAGGTCTTTAAAGCAGCAGCAGCAGCAGCAATGTGTACTGTAACCATAAAGAGACATTGCTCATTATTATCACACATAATAACCATTTCATAATGACAGCGCAGCATATATAATACACATTTACTGTAAGTCTCCTTAACGCTCATTTCCCACTAGTTTACAATGCCACTATGTAATGTTTTATCCAGCATGTTCCATGTTCCTGTAGTAGATCCTTAACTTCACAATCATTTAAACCATAGTTTTTTGATAGTTGATCAAATGTTTTGAAGAGAACATGAAACAAAGTAACTAACATAACATAACTAAACGTAGCCCTTTTGTCTACTCCAGGCATGCCCAGCTGTGACAGAGGATTGAGAAGAGAAACATGCAGAATAGGCTTGACCCATAGTAGAGCCCAATCGTAGAGTTTGCACTGGGGTCCAACATATAACATATTCCATGTCTGCACCAGCCTCAGCATCCAAAGATGCCTGAGATAATTCTTTAACAATGTGCTAGTAGCCATGATATGCTGTTAGCACCATCTATACCACATCACAAACAAGTTTGTGACAACCTTTTGACAGCACTGGGGAAGATCAGGGGTAAGTTCACACAATGGAAAGTGAAGAAGGTCACTTTTTGTTGCTGGCTTTTTTGTGCTGCTAGCCATGACAGGATGATGATGCAATGCATCAGCATTCAGTCGCGGCATCCTGGTCCTGATTAGGTCCGAAGGAATGGGCCTTATCAGGAGGGAGTTTCAAGCCACGGACACCGCAGCTGACTCAGCCACGCACCTGTGTGAAGATAGGGCATGTCAAAGCTGAAAAAAATTGCTAGCTGAAAAAAACTGCAAGTGACTCCCATTGAAATGAATGGGAGACGTTTTTGTAGGTGGAGTTTGAGGCAGGTTCCACGTCAAAATTTACCTGCAAAAAACACATGTGAACATACTATAAAACGATCTAAACACAAAGCTGTCTTAGTTGCCCATAGCAACCAATCACAGCACAGCTTTCAGTTTACAGGTGCAGAATACAAAATGAAAGCTGAACTCTGATTGGTTGCTATTGGCAGCTAAGATCATTTAAATAAATATACCCTACTGTTTAGTACATGCAGTGATATAGTTGATGCCCTGGAGATAGTCTAGATATATAGAACACATAGTTCTAAAATATATTTATGTAGAAAATCTGGGCCATAGCCGATAGCTCTGTACAAAAAAAACAAAACGCCCTGTGTGTGTGTCTGTGAGAGAGTGAGGGCTTTACCCTTTTACCCATTATCAGTTAAAAGCCATTTGTTGTAGTTAAAGAATTTAGGAACCCCACATTATATTGGGTTGACATTTAATGATCTTAGCTGTCCTGATGAGCCATCGATCAGAGATATAAAGTGTCAGATAAACTTACCCTTTAAGGAATTATTATGGTGTAACAGAATACATTAGATTGTTTGTTTAGGATCTCTACTTGCAGTCATTCATTAGAAAGCTTGATTGTTTACAATCCAGAAATACTAATCTATCATATCCATGTGGTGGACACACAGGTGTATGGCTTGTTACAGTTACATTCTTGTAACATCTTGTTAGAACTTTGTCTCATAACAAACATTTTACATGCCAAGAACCTTTCTGAACTACAGCAAGTGAATAGCAACACTAGAGAATGAAATACTGGCACTGTCCAATAGTAAACTTACACTAGGTGGTTTAGAAATGCACCAGAGCAATCAAAGAGGCTTCTTCTGCAGGATACTAAATCTTCGACTGTTTAATCTAAGTTTACCTATTTGTTGACTTGGTTTGCTCCAAGTGCATGCACAATTTAGCATCTTAGGTTATGTCCTTTTTGGATAAGCCTCAGCCCTTTCCAGGCAAGATGAAAAAGTGTCCAAAACAATATGGTGTAAAGCATGTATGCCAGTTTTTGGAGTGCCTTTGAATAAAGCATACATATATCCTTCCACGTGTCTGACTTTTGTGACCACCCTGACCCCTCTTGGCTTTCATCTTCTGTATCCACGTCCATGGTCCCGGTGTCTGGTGCTGTCAGTGGTGTTCTGCTGCCCCCTCAACCTCAATTTCTATTTATATGCTGTGTAAGCGGCCATTTTTCTTGTGGCCATGGGCATGTACAGTCTGCTCTGCCTGAGGCCTAGAAGTTTAAACCCAGCTCCAGAAGAAGACGCGCAGAGAGGCCGTTCCTGAAGAAGATGGAGGTGGCTCTGGAGAGTTCTCTTGCAGCATTGGGGACACCCCCAGTGCTGTTTGAGTGCTGGGGCCCGCCCCCAGTGCTGCGAGAGAACTCATTTGCATACAGAAGAAAATTGAGATCTCTACCGAATGGCGGCGCAGAGAAGACATCTAAAGGTAGGAGAAGATGTGATTGAGAAAAAATGTGATTTTAGTGATAGAATCCCTTTAAGGTTGTGACAGTTTCACAACCCTTTCAAGTGAGAGGCCAACTGGTCCTATTGTTCTCTTTATTCATTTCACGATTCTGTGATCTCCCAAGTTACAACAGATCTACATTATTTTGGCTGCTTGGTGTTCTCTTTTTTCTCTTTTGAGCTACAGTTTTTGGAGCAAGTTCTTTCAGAAGTCTTCTACATTGTCTGATACTTTTAAACCACCTTGAATTATAATATGAATCACAATGCTCCCAAATACAAAGCTGACATAAAATACAAACATAAAATCTATGTAGTTGAACAAGTATCTTTATTGGATTGTGCGCATTTTCCTGACATAAGAGAGATCAATGAAGTTGGAAAACTTTTTTTTGACCATCTATAAAAATAAATGTTATGAAAGCAGATCTTTAAGTCCATGAAATTACCAGACACTAATGTTAAACCATTAGTGGAATGCTGGGGCACTAGGTTTTCCTTGAATTGTATTATTTTCAGATTTTGTACACTTTCAACCACCACTACTATCAATATACAACTGTAAACCAAATGTCTCATAATCAGGCTGTCTTAAAAAATACAATTTTCAATAGAATAAAAAGTAAACATTAAAAAAGTAAACAATACATCCCAATATTAACTTATAACTTACAAAAAGGAAGAGAATGGAACACCTTAACAACATAGTTTAATAAATAAAAGTCTGAATGACCAGTCATTTTAACTTAACCCAAAAAGATGAAGCTACGTACAAACAACACTACACAAAAAAATCTATATCCCCATAACCCAGTCTGAAAGCTGTAATACAAAACGTGAAGTGACTTCACTTTTCTAGGATATTCTTAGTACTACATTGTCTTGTATGTATCGGTACTTCCTATTTTACAAAAGGAATATTAATACAAGAAATGTACACAACGGAATAATATGAAACTGTTCACAGAACACAGAGCTCAGTCTATGCAGATAAAATCCTAGCACGCTTCTCCCTTTGTTCATGGTGTCTCCTGTTTCGGCTCTTTTTGATCTCTTGGACATGTTTCCACTTTGCTCCACCTTTATTGCGTTGCCTCTTCTTCTCCTTGTGCCACATCTGCTCACAGTACTCATCCATGCTGAAGGTTGGGCTGCTTAGAAGTTGCAAATAATCCTTATACCTCAACCTTGATTCTGTTATTAACTCTCGGCCTCTAGCCTCATCCTCCTCCATCTTCTGTGTTTGTTCCATCTGCTCATTTTCTATCACTTTCACAGTGAGCTTAACCAGGGTGTGAATGAATGAATGTTCTTGAGCTTTACAATAATAGATTCCAGAATCCTTCTTCTGTAGGCTACGGATCAAAAGCCCATATTCAGTTTTAATGATTCTTTCATCGGATGTTACCTGTCAAACAGAACAAATTACTTTAATAAAGATACACTGTATTGAAAGTGAAGTCTGTACATTATATACACATGCAACCATTTACACTGTCCATTTATAGACTTGATATATACTGTCAATTTATCATCCACCAAGAGTAACAATTTTGACTCTCATGTACCTTCTACTATTTTTTACCTCTACCTTTATCTTTTAGTTGTACCTACTGTCACTGTAATGACTCTACCGTGGAGCTTTTGTGCTTGTATTTTGTATTATTATTGTATTATCCATGATACTGTAACACACTGAATTTCCCCATAGCAGGACTATTAAAGGATTATCTTATCTTTATTGTCAATGCCATCTCTTCGGAGCCATCACTCTGGAGGTTACCACCAGTTACTGTGTACCAGCCTGCTACTGTGCATGTGACCATTGTAGTCAGTCACTTCCAAAGGATTGGCCGCACCAGTAACTTCGGGACGATAAACACATATCGAAGTGGAGAGATGGAAAACTAAACAGGTAAGTATAGTTTTTTCTTTATTTAACGACATTCCCTGCTCTTTAGAAATCAGGAAAACTCATTTTAATATATTTTAATGTTACCATTGTAAATCTCTCTAACATGAAAACAGAATTTCAAAACTATTTAACAGGAGTCACAATGGCTGAGAATACTTGAATTGGTAATAGAATTAACTAAGAACAAACCACAATGACTCATAACTGAAGTTTTCACCCTAAACAATCTATATTCTGTTTGACATGGCTGGCACTGTCACGTTTAACTCATAAACAAGAAGCAATTGCCTAAGGGGGCCTACCACATCTAAAGGGGAATGCGACACAGGATGACAGAATGAAGGTCATTATAAGGTACAGATGTAGTAGAGTTAATCTGACCTTCTGCAAGTGGTTAAACTGCTGAGCATTATAACTTATCACAGAAGATATTTTTCAATGACTTTTCATTAGTTTATGTCGTCTTCTGTGATAAGATATCATGGTGCAGCAATTTAACCAATTGCAGAAGTTCAGGTTAGCTCTGCATTCGAATATAATAGCTTATATGATTCAAATATTATGACTAGAGATGAGCGAACACTAAAATGTCCGAGGTTCGAAATCCGATTCGAACAGCCGCACACTGTTCGGCTGTTCGAACGGATTTCGAACCCCATTATAGTCTATGGGGGGAAATACTCATTTCAGGGGTGGGCAACATTCAATAACATTATACTTACCAAGTCCACGAGTGACGGTCGGGCTGGACTCCCCTTGAAGTCATCTCCCGTCGCAGCGCCCCCCCGCGGCGTCTTCCGGCTGGAATTCACTCTGCGCCGGCTCGGCGCCTGAGCAGAGCCGACTGCGCATTTGAGGGCATGCCCGGCCATGCGCAGTTGGCTCTGCCTAGGCCGGATGCCTAGGCAGAGTGAATTCCAGTCGGAAGACGCCGCGGGGACGCTGCACGGAGAAGACTTCTAAAGGTAAGAGAAGAACCAGCGTTGATTGGCAGAATGTATAGCATTCTGCCAATCAACGCTGGTTCTGCATCGAACCTGAAACTTCGAACAGCTAGTAGTGTCGGATCTAGTACGAGTATTTTGAATACCGTAGTATTCGATCGAACACCTACTCGATCGAACACTACTCGCTCATCTCTAATTATGACGTACAATAATAACTGGCATTAACTTTGATATCTCAATGAACAAAGTTAGTTGTTCAGGCAACAGTGGCACAGAATAGCCACCATAGTTTGGTTGATAAAATTTTTTACCTTTTAGTTTATTAGAACATTATGTCACTCAACTGTCAAATATTAGAGAAAACTAACAACTATTACAGAAAATCTTGAAGATATTGCAATAAAAAGTAAAAGTTCTTGCAAGCACTATGTTGGGATGACTAATATCATATAGGTCCTAAAAGGATTCCAATATGTTGTTTAAACTGAGCTGGTAAACCTAGGTACCAAAGAATTTGGCTCCTTTGTCATTTATCTATCCAACTTATACATAATAATCCATAGAAAATCATTGAAAGGGTTAAGCTGGCGATGACTGCAACTGTGTATAGTTCTACACATCTAACCACCATATTATACCAAATGGAGTAAGAGGTTGCCAGTGTCCATTGTGTGTATAAGTAGGAGTACATTTATAAATTCTAAACTGCATGTAGATGAAACATAAAAATTGTAAGTTCTAGAAATTCATATTTTATAGCACCTTTAGGGTTCAGCAATGTATTAGTGGAAGGGTTTTACTTACTCTTCATATTTCTATAGATTTAAGATTACCAAATGAGGTTTTCTATTTACATAGTAAGCTCATATGAGTTTATATTTTTACTAAACAGTACCTTAATATGTCCCCTTTATTTATATACAGTTTTCATACATGCATGAAAACTTTCTTTATAACAATGCCTAGAGATGTAAATATTTATCTGGCGTGCTATTCCATGATGGCAACTTCCTGACCGTTATATATGTTATATTATTGCTGTGTTCTTCAAAGCATGATACATGTCAATGTTGCACGGACATGCTATTTCTCACATCTTTGTTGACAGTAAACCATGTAACACCATACCAGTATGTAAATCATATGGGCTTACAGGGTATAATAAAACAAGAAAAGGAAATTGACAACATATTTGTCATTGGTCACTGCAAACAGGGTCATCTCATTTGTTGGGTAAACAGAATGTTCCTGTAACTAACTAAAGCATATGTGGAGCATCTTCTCAGAGAAGACAGCTGCTTTTGGGTGGCTGCATCTTCAAAGCATACCTTTCATCTGGAATCTGCAATGAGAGCAGACATGACAATGACGGATTGCTGTTCTGGATCAGGAAGCCATAGATGGAAGTGTCACTTAAGTGCTAGAAGATATGTTATACATTTCTAGCTTTCTTAGAGAGCCTGGTAGCAAGTGAATATGAAGCTTTACCCAGCTCCCATTAAAATTAATAGACAGTGTAATGCATGGAGATGTCATATCCTCTTTATAGCCATCCTCCATTCTGGAATATATATGAGAATCCTCAGAATATCTTTTAATACATCTCTCACATTGGGAACAACATAATCCAGTGTGAGGTTCTGTTCAAGACTGGCATCCTGAGTTCTGTTATTACCCGATCCACAATGAATATGATGTCGCCACTGTGATCTATTACAATGAGTTTTATGGATTTATTAGGTGAGTTAAAGAATAATATACATCTAATTCATACCAGTGAAATGTACAAGATACAAAGGGGCTTTATTAGCATAACCGGAAAAAATATGTTTACATTAGAAGTTTAGATTAGTTTTGCCCCACTACCTAACAATGGATTGTTTATCACAACTTGATGGAGAAGAATTAATGTAAGTGTGAACAGAGCCTTAGAGGGAATCTACCACCACCAATATTGCCTCTAAACCGTTTACATACTAGTATAGGCATCATCACTGACATAGTAGACACAGAATCTTTTTAGTGTCAAAGTGCAATTGAGCTATGTGGTGCACCCTGAGTGTGGCAGCATCTTTTACAGCACAAATTTTCACCTTTTGTTACTAAGGACCTGTCAGTCTTTAGTAGTAAAGTGCGCTAGGTGATGACATCAGGCAAAATTTATAATCCAGCTCACCCAACAGTACACTGCACAGCTCAATTGCATCTGATTAAGGCCTGGGCCCCATGTGGCCTAAACCAAAGACCACGGTGTTTCACAGTCCCTGAAAAGTCCCATCCACACATTGCAGAAAAATGGAAATCACAACATGTCAATTATACCTACTGAAACACTGACAGTTTCCCTATAGGTATAATAGAAGCATAAAGTCCATAGAGGAAAAATCTGTGGACTTTCTGTGAAAGTGTATAGCATTCAGCCAATCAACGCTGGTTCTGCCGGAAGCTCGTCTGTGAGGAGGCGGAGTCTAAAAATCGGACCACAATGGAGACTGCTGTGGTTCGATCTTAGACTCTGCCTCCTCACAGACGAGCCTCTGGCAGGACCAGTGTTGATTGGCCGAATGCTGTACACTGGCCAATCAACGCTGGTCAATTCATTCCTATGAGAAAAAGTAAGCTCCCTCGTAACAGTAAGTTGCCAGCTCTCCTGACTAGCAAGGATGAGCTTGCGGCAGAACCAGCGTTAATGAAGCTCATCTTTTCTAGCCGGGAAAGCTGGCAGCGGTTACGAGGGAGCTTACTTTTTATCAGCGCAACTGCAAGTACTGTGCACTTAAAGCACACAGACCCCATAGACTATAATGGGGTCTGTGCACTTTAACTGCACTTCGCTCCTCCTAAAAACTCTCCTCCTGCTATTCGTGGACTTAGTGACTCTCCTTTAGTCGAATAGTGGTTTCCCCTGAAACGAGCATTTTTTCCCATAGACTATAATGGGATTCGATATTCGATCGAGTAGTCGAATATTGAGGCTCTACTCGAAACGAATATCAAATATTTCACTGTTCGCTCATCTTTAGTGGTTACCCTCCATGCAGGACTTTTCTCTCGTAATCTGTGGCACTTTTATGTAACAGTTCTTCTGTCTGTGAACATATGACATGAGCAATTTGAGCTCTCCACATTACTCATGATTGGCTGAGAGGTTAAGTGATGATGCCAAACGCCTCAGACATATAGACAATGTGATCCTCCTCCTATCCTCATACTCTTCTACCTAATGATACAGGTAGTGGCCGTCATTTACAGGTTTGTCTGAAAAAAAACTGTAAAAGGGTTCAGTTTTGTTAGAAACCAAAACTTTTGGAAAATATGGGTTGAAGCTGTTTCATTATTCTCAGTTTCACTTATCTATAGAAATTGACTTGAAGATAAATAGAAATATAGGGAATATGAACTATTATATATATCAAAAGAAATATAGCACTCTTTATTTTCAAGGATTTTTTCTGGGTGCATAGAGGATCCAGACTTTTTTTTGCTTGATATACTGTATATGTATATAATAGAATATTCTAACTTGTTTCCTCATACTTCTATATACTGTAGATACAGAACTTCTTTGAGGCTTTTAATAGGCCTTCAACAGAAGAATGTTCTGTAAATATATTACCTTATAGAAAGAAGAGGTGCAGTGGAGGATCCGGCACTGATAACATTGCTGACTTAAGTTTAGCATGAAGGAATGTCAAATAATTTATTTCCATAATCTCTAACTATTGTTACTGTTTCTTTGCCCTGGGCAAGTTACATGGTTGTATAGAGAATATTTTTAGTAACAAAGATTCTAATAATTAATGCAAGTTTACACTTGCTTATTTTCATCTATAGAATACTAAGATGTAACAGATGGCTAGGATAGCTGGAAGGACTGTGGGAAATGTAATGTGCTTGCAAATATAAATATTATGAACTGCAGCAACATGTGTTATATGCAATGTGTCTAAACTATCTGAAGTTTACATGCAATGCCTCCCTCTTTGAGGACCGGAAAGCATATCGAGATTGATTCATTTGATTCTACCAAAAATATTTAAATAGTAGGATCACCTTAGTGAACCTATACTAATATATATATATGGCAAATGTATAAACAGCAGCCCACTTTATTCACAATTATTATTGTAACTGTTCCCTTTATAGGCCAAAATGATCCAATAATAGGACAAAGAAGTCACAAGGAGTCTGAATTTCCAACAGCTGTACAATACCTTTTTCAACAGCCTGTGTGGCTCTTCTGTATACAGATTGAAAACTGACAGATTTACAGGTTAATGGTACTGGGACACTGTAACTGTTACTATACTTGTCTGCAGCGCCGCACCTCCCATGAGGCGACCTGAAGCAACCGCTTGAGGCGGCGCTATGCCAGGGCCCCAGGGATGGCGGCATTTTTGCTTACCTAAGCCAGTCCAGGACAAGCTGTCCTGGACTGGCTTAGCACCAAGCGGTGGATTGGGGAGGCCACTGGAGCAGCGCTGCTTCAGCAGCCTCCCCTCACGCTCAGGCAGAGAGCAGGTCCTCTCCGTGCCTGCTCTCTGCCTGCGAACACCGCTAAGCCCAGCCCCTTTGCTTAGCCCCACCCCCTCCGCTACGCCCCCTCCACTACGCCCCCTCCTCCAGGTGGGGGGGCGGCTTTCTGTCGTTCGCCTCGGGCGGCGAAAGGGGCAGGTTCACCCCTGCTTGTCTGTTATCATTGGTGACAAAGAGTGTGCATGTGTGACTGTTGCTCTATTTGAACAGGGGACATGATCCTTCCCTTGATAAACTGTGATTATGGGACAACCCTTTAATTATTGCCATGGGTGTTGTAAGAAAACATGGTACCTCAATAGAAAAAATAAGCCACACTCGGTTATTTCCATCCCAAGCAGCTAAGCACCAAGATATAAAATTCACTCTTTTTTTCCCAATAACGGCCATCATGCCTTCGCTCAATGCCAATACCTCTGTTACACCTGAACCTGAGCCCCTCAGTTACTGGGAATCTTATGGCATAATACAGTCACAGTAATATGTGAAAGATAACATATGCTTTGTAATGACTGTCTGATCATATGTATACCCATATTTGCAACGTAAATAGTAAGAATTTATAGTGCATAAATTCTATGGGACAAAACTATAGTATTTTGGCCATGATTTCTAAAAGTCAAGCAAAGACCCTATCAGCTTTCCCAATATTCATGGCTATTACTAAGTGATATGTTCTTACTATATTAGGGAAGCTAACCAGCTTACACCAATACATTTCACTGGTATGAATTAGATGTATATTTTTCTTTAACTGTACCTTCAGTTTTTAATCTCAAACCCTGAAATAATAGCATAGGCCTTTATTTCATCAAAACCCAACATGCAGCAAGATTTATTCTTTTAATGTGACCTTAAGAACTTGGCAGAGAGAAAGCATTTATCAGAGAAGGTTTTCCTTCATGTCATAAAAAATGAAATGGAAAATTATACAGGATTGGGAGTGCTTTCCTCTGATAGAGATAAATCGTTTCCAATAAAACATAAAACACATTTACAAAGGGAAGGACAGATAATTTTCACCAGTATGAATCTGATAATACTTCTATTGTAGATGTAAAACCAGGATGACTTACCTCTTCCTGCCGTTCCTCCCCTGTGTGCTGAATAAACCACCTAATAGATGCTTGCTGTGACTTAGGAACACATTCAAGGAAAGTCGAATTCTGTTCAACGCCAAATATAACTTTTTCATCAGGAGCTTCATTTGTGGTCTCTGAAAAAATAGACGGTATATTAAGTATTCATAAATGAAACATTAGTAACCCTACAACACAAAGTGGAAAAACGAATTACACAACTTTCTTGGCTTTGGACAAGTTGGTCATGCTTTTTGCCCAAAAAGGAAAGGAAAGAAAAGCATGACATCCATCTATGGACAAAGAGAAAGTTAAAGGGTTGGGTTACTCTTTCTTATAACTCGGAATTCATATTACATGTCTGGGCTTCAAGAGTGCTTCAAGTCCAGAATAATGACATTGTCCAATTTCTATTTGTCTCTACACATTATAATAGGCACAAAAGGTGGTACTCCTGCAGGAATTGACATGGGCCCCTGGGTGTTTTCAGCCTTAGTGTCCCAGTGTGACCCTAACTGTAGATGGCAAAGCATTGGTAAGAAGTCACTATTATGTATTTAGATGGGCAGTGAACTGAATTTCTGCCTTGGGTGAAGGAAAGCCTGAATGCTGATTGGCAAGTATAGAAGATACTGAGTAAAAATCCTAGGGTTTTTAACATGAAATATTTTTATGGTATAGCTAATCAATAACCCATAAAAAGAACTGGTGATTTGATCTCCACAATCATGTCTGGAAAAGTCACATTGTCATAGTACTGTCCATGAAGACAAACGGGAGACATGGGAAAAGCAAATATGTTTTGCTATTCTGTATCAGACATGTTTATATTGTAATGCACCCCATTTTCAAACGGGTTATGAGACTGGTTAACATTTCAAATGTATCTGTCCCACTCCACACACATTACATATGGTTACTGTACTTACTGTCGTCCACATCCCAGCACTGTGTAAGAGGATCCCCATTTTTCACATCTTGTCTTCTTGCACGCCTTGGAAGGGACAAAAACATTTGCATATTTTACATTATGTAAAAGTCATTTTAAACTACAACCCCAATTCCAAAAAAAGTTGGTATACTTATTTAGGAACATAAAGAAAACAAGAATGCAATGATCTGGAAATCTCATAGAACACATTTTATTCACAGTAGACAACACAGAACACACATGTGATATGTTATACATAGGAATTGAAAGTTAGATGTTTTTCCATTTAATTTGAACAAATTAATTAATTTGTAGAAATGAATGGCAGCAATAGATGTCCAAAAAGTTGGAACAACACCATGTCTACCATTGTGTAACATCACGTCCCCTTTTCTTTCTACAACAGTAGGAAATGTCTAGGAAGTGAGAAAAACAATTGCTTAAGTTTTGGGAGAGGACTGTTTCTCCATTCTTGTCTTGCCTTCAAGATGTGTAAAATGCCCACAAACAAACAGACCACCAATGACACAGGACGCACTCTGCGCCGCTTCCACAGTGCACACTGCACCACCAATGCTTCAGCCAGCACTGTGAGGACAAGCTACTCAGCATTCATATCCTAGATCTGGGATGACACCAGCATCCTATCCTGTTAGCAACAGCCACTAACAACTCTAGACAATTACAGAGGGGCCACACACCCTCTCATGGATGGTTCTCCTGTCTTTAATCTAACAATAGTCTGAAACGAGTCTGACGAAGGCCGGTTAGGCCGAAAACGTTTATTTTCATTTTCACCGAGCATTGTAAAACTT
Source organism: Leptodactylus fuscus (assembly GCF_031893055.1). NCBI lineage: Eukaryota > Metazoa > Chordata > Amphibia > Anura > Leptodactylidae > Leptodactylus > Leptodactylus fuscus. The sequence continues at coordinate 111,834,940 of NC_134269.1, read as the reverse complement.
TTGTGAATAAACGCATCAACAAAAGAATATTTATTGTCTCTCAGTGGGATCCTTTATGACACAAACTAGGCCAGTGATGGCGAACCTATACATGCGTGTCACAAATCAGCAGATACTGACTCTGTTACTGAAATAAGTAGCTGTTGATAATTTTTACTTGTGTGTCCATGCTCTTTTCCTGTCTGCCCTTGCTACCTCCTCTAGGCAGTGCTACACTGACATCATGTTCTTCAGCACTGGCTAAGCCCACCCTGGAGGTGGCAGCAGAAATTGGCCAGGACTAAAGCGTGGACAGGTGCATAAAAAGTATCAACCAGTACTCTATGGGGGTGGGGGTGGGGGGATAAAAGGGGGTCATATACCATGTGTGGGCTGTACAAAAAAGGGGCATTTACTGTGTCAGGGGGTAGAAAAAAAGGGAGTCATATACTTTGTGGGTGGCCATGAAAAAGGGGTCATATACTTTGGGGGGACCACAAAAAAACGGGTTTATATACGTGGGAGGCAAGAAAAAAAAAAAAAAAAAGAGGTCATATACCATGAAGGAAACTAAAAAAAAGGGGGTTATATACCATGTGGAGGACTAAAAAAAAGTGGGTGCTGGTTTCAGTTATTTAAGAACAGACACCCGACATACCCCATTATAGTCAATGGGGTAAGTTGGACTCTGTGTGTTGCCTTCATTTTAGCGGTCCACCTCTGCGTTATTTGGGTCCAGTGGCGTAACTACCGTGGTAGCAGCAGTAGCAGCTGCCACAGGGCCCGGGACATTAGGGGGCCCGGTGACAGCCGCTACCGCTGCGTTTTTTGTTTTTTTTAATAGGCCGTTACCGTCTGGAATTACTCCAGCCGGTAACGGGCCCCATATACTTACCGATCCTGGCAGGGGCCGGGATTGGTAAGTGACACCGCGGGCCCCACAAGCATTGTTATACTCGGGGGGTCTTTTCGGACCCCCGATTATAACGATTGGAGGCCCGGAGAGGTAAGAAACATTAAAAACACTGTTACTTACCTCTCCAGGCTCCGCGCAGGCTTCGGCCTACTTGCGTGACGTCATATGACCCGCGACGCAGGGCCCTGTCACATGACGTCCCGGAAAATGGCCGACGGAGAGGAGGGGAGTCGGGAGAAAGGTAAGTAAGAGAGTTTTTTATGTTTGTATCCTCCCCTGGGTCTCCGATTATTATACTCTGGGGTCTGAAAAGACCCCAGAGTATAATAATTGTTCATGGGTGTCCACTATAGGGACATAATACTGTGTGCAGGGGCCACTATAGGGACATAATGCTGTATGCAGGGGCCACTATGGGGACATAATACTGTGTGCAGGGGCCAATATGGGGGCCAATATAGTGTGTGCAGAAATGCGCGGGGGGGTGGCGGCGGTGGTAGGGGTCAGTTGGTCGAGGTCTTCAGTGTCAGTCGGGGGGGGGGGGGGGCATGTCAAAAGTTCGCCACGGAGCCCCGCCATTCCTAGTTACGCCACTGTTTGGGTCCTCTGATGGAGAGGTGGACCCGAATAATAGAGAGGCGATGTTAGTGTGAACCTTAGCATAACTTTCCATTTCTGATATGTTCTATTATCTACTGTGATTAAAATATAGTTGTATTGTGGTTGTATGTCATAAGAAGCAGATGTAATAAATTACTGCATTGAAGTCTTCTGGTGAGGTCAAAAAGTTGGAATAAACCTTTTCTGACTTACCTTTTTAATGTAGGTATGTATCTTGAGCATGAATTTCCATCCCAGGCACAGTATGGGTCTCTAGCAAGACAGCAGTCTGTGCAAGCTTTTCCATATGTATCACATCTATGTGGTGACAGCTGAACTAGACCATCATGGGATGTAATATAAAGCTGGTGCTGAAATAAAAATAGATCTGGTCAACAAACATCTTCTGTATAATACAAACTATGTATTCTGTTAGTGACCTGATATAAATCTTTACAGTTTCTACATATTGTAAGAGTTTCAAATTGTAATAAAATAAGACAATACTACAAATGGGGTCTTGTGAAATTAACTATTTATATTAATAAGACTGAGCTGCAACTCCAGACAAAGTCCAATGACACGAATGAGGCCATTTCTGGTAGAAGATAAGATTGTTTTCCAAATGCAACCGCTTCGTTGTCACTTTTAGTGTTTCTGGGAAAGCTGAGTGGTAAATTCCATATTTCACAGAGGTGAACACTTAACTTTCTGTAATCACTGGTCAGATACAATGACTAAATTATACAGTGGCCCCAGTATATCATGTATAATTGCAGATAGATTTAGCATTTAGGAGTCTTGGGGGACAATCCATGTGGGAGATGTAATAAGGATCACTTAATGTTAGTTTTAGTAATCAGTAAAGGTGTATCTACACATTGCGGTCACATCACATAAACATGGCAAAGTACTATACAGTACAGTTGAATTCACACATGGTTTAATACTGCCACCTGAGGACCACTCATGGCATTACATTTCAGTGTTAAGTAATTTTGTTCTGCATGATACATTGAATCATTTCTTTTTTGCTAATTTCAGCCACTGAAATTTTGCTTCATTATTTTACTTAGCTTGACATAAATTAAATGTTGTCATTTTTTCAGCTACAACCTCTTATATCTGTAGTATTCATCCTGTCTTAACTCTCTAAAAATGGATCACGTAATTTTTGTTCAATGCCAATTTTAAAATAGGCAATATGGAGTAAAATGTAGAGAATGCAATTTTTTGAAAATTTCATATCATTGTATTTTATTCACAATAGAACATAGAACACATAAGATGAATGGTAGACATATTTCCATTTCATTTGACATGAAATCGATGGCAGCAACTCATTTATAAATAGACTATGTCTACAATTGTGTAGCATCCCTTTCTCTTTTTCCAATAGTCTGTAAAGTGTGACAAGTGAGGAGACCAATTCATAGCATTTTGGGAAAGGAATGTTGTCCCATTTGTGTCTGATGTTAATGCAGCAAATGTTTTCTGGCCTGCAGGCTAGTTCATTGCCCAGACTCTTCTTTAGTTAATGATGGATGCAGTAGGTGACTTAGCATTATCTTACTGAACTATGCTGGGCCTTCCCTGAAAGAGAGGTTGTATGGATGGGAGTATATGTTGTTGTAAAACCTCTATATATTGTTCAGCATTGATAGTGCCTTTCAAGATGTGTAAACTGCCCATGCCACAGGAACTAACACAACCCCATATAATCAAGGTTGCTGAGTTTTTAACTGTGCGCTGATAACAAGCGGGAGTTCCCACTCCTCTTGAGTTTGCCTGACATGGTGCCCATGGTTTCCATAAACAATTTCACATTTTGATTCATCTGACAACAGAACAGTTTTATATTTTTCCTCAGTCCATTTTAAATAAGCTATGGCCCAGAAAAGTTAGCAACATTTCTAGATTGTATTGATATATGTTTTTTTCTTTGCATGATAAAGCTTTAACTTGCATTTGTGGACTGCACAGTGAACAGATGACAAAGCACAGTAAAACATTGATTTCTGGTTGCATTCCTGATCCTCTGCAGAGATTTGCATTACCGATTCATGCCTGTTTTTAATGCAGTGCTGCCTGAGGGCCCATAGATCTAGAGCAAACAATATTGATTGTCGGCCTCATCCCTTGTGCACATGAATTTCTCCAGATTCTCAGCATATTTTAATAATACTATATACTATAGATGGTGGAATTTCAAAAGTCTTTGTAATTTTACATTGAGAAACATTTCTCTGAAATAGTTTCACAATTTTTAGATGCAGCTTTTCACAGATTGGTGAAAGACTGACTCTCTAACATGCTAATTTCATACACAGTCATGGACTGACTCTCCAGCTTTTTTTCAGTAGCACCACTTACTTTTCCTTCCTTTTGTTACCCCTATCCCAATTTTTTTTTTTAGATGTGCCCCAACATTGTTTGACTTGGGGTTTTATTTTACAATTTATATGTGAAGCTTACCTGCTTGATGGATAGTTCTATGTTAGTAATTGGTGATGGTTTCTGAAAAAAAAAAAGGAAAACATTAAATAAAAAATGCTACATGTGTTTAATATATGTAAGAAAAATAAATAAAGAACTACCATATATATATACAATAGTGTCGCGGTACTTTTACATTTGTCAGTGGCGATTATGTTCTATCGTTCGCTCTATGTTTGAAAACACTTTCTATACATTAAGTGAATATAAAATACAGTCATGGCCGTAACTGTTGGCACCACCAAAATTTTTCCAGAAAATGAAGTATTTCTCATAGAAAATTATTGCAATTACACGTGTTTAGTTATACACATGTATATTTCCTTTGTGTGAACAACACATAAAACATGGTCAGTCCTTTATAGAGCTGGGCACCATGATGACTTAGAGTGAGTTAGAGGACTATTAACATCCACAAGGTTAGGTATTGTAGGGGTAAATAAGACTTTTAGCCAAAGAGTTTTCGGCATTTCATTATTTATTTACTCCTAAATAAACAATTAACATTTCTTACATTCGTTAACCAAGTTCTGAATTCCCTCTTCTATTCTCTTCTGCTTCCTTCATAAACAGCTTGTTAGCCCTTGTCACTCTCAGCAACTTCTGCTTCAACCATAACAACACTACCCTGCCCCAGTCTGTTATGACCACAGATATCTCTCTGCTCAGAGAATGGATTCCAAACCTTGTTTATTTTTGCAACCTTGTAATCCCAATATCCACTAAAGTACTAACTAGCATGTTTTATGATATTTGTCATCTACAGTAAAGTGGATCATTTGCTTTCAGTACCTTAAATATCTGCAGCTCTTCTAGAAGCACCTCTTCCATATTCCAGACACCTTTGGCAACACTGATTACTTTTAGAACTGTCCCAACATCTGGAAAGACAAGAATAGGAGATATAGAACACCACAAAGTATCTGGGAAGCACAAGAATAGGAGATATAGAACACCACAAAGTATCTGTCATTGCTAAAATATTGACATCATCTCTGCAGCAATGACATAACTTTCTACAACCCATGACTGCTGATGCTAGGTTTCCACCTGCGTTAGAGTTTCAGGTTCTTCGGGTCTGTTTGGGGACCCAAAAAACGGAAATCCAATCTGCTTAAAAAGCGGTTACCTGTTGAAATCCGCAGACCCATGGACTATAATCGGGTCTGCTGGGTGTCCGCCCTGTTTATACCAGAAAAATGGGGAGAGAAAAAGTCCAGCTTGCAGGCAGGACTTTTCTCTCCGCATTTTCCAAGTGTAATGGGGAACAGAATCCCCGAACAGTCACTGAAGGCAGGTGTCACTATAGCTTGAGACCAATGATTCACAGCAGTGACAGTGGGGTTCCTAAATAACATTGCTGGAGCACCATTGATGGGGGCTAGAAGAGACGATGGGAGTCCAGCACTGAAAGGACAGCAGAAGAAAGTATCCTGTACATCAGGTGCTGCAGATAGTCTTTATTATTGACTTTACATGTTACATTGACAATGAATGATTACAGGGTAGCTACTAATTTTCAGATCATTACTGTACCTGTCCCAAGAAACATGACATCGTACTGGCCATCTTCTGCTATCACATGGTCAACAGCAATCTGCGTTAGCTTGTAGTCCACATTCAGTCTAGTGAACACAGGTTTCCCGTGAAGAGGATACACTGACTTGTACATGAGAGGATGGTTCTTTACAAAGCTAATAACATCATCTGGGAAGTCTTTGGTAGATTTTATCAGTGGGTCATAGGTGTTGCTTGGACACTAAAACAGACATTGATAATTTAAAACAAACTCTGGAAGTTTATACAGATAAACAAACAAACTGCTATTAATAAGGGAGAATATATTTTATAATATAGTATATCAATATGCCCATTTGCTAAATTAAAGATGAGAAAGAATAGAAAGGGAAGGCATTTCACTATATTATATCCCCATCTAGTGGTCATAAAACATATTGCAGATATTGGACTCTAATGTCAAACTGATTATTCAGATTAGCTTCAGTAATGTAAGTGTGTGTGTGTGTATATGTGTATGCATGTGTGTATGTATGTGTGTGTGTATGTGTATGCGTGTGTGTATGTACACTTTACTCTATAATATGCACTTAATCAAAGCGGTTTAGGAGTCCAACTAATATTAAAGGATGTATAATTCATGGTTTTGTACAGGTTATTCAACAAATTCTACTTTAAAGTACAGTAAATTGTCTACATATTCTACAAATACTGTAAAAGACCAAAATTTAACCATATACCATATCGGAAAATTCAGTCAGTCAACAGATAGAGACATTACTATACAATATATGCATTACAAACTCTTATAAATTACTTAAAGATTAGATCCACATTTAGACACAACCCATAGGTTTAAATATTCAGAAACAGTCAGGCTGTGTTAAAAGACAGACCCTAAACTAATAATCTGACATCTCTTATACTGCACATTTCACCATATATGACATATCACACTTAAACATTATTTACCAGATGGCGACAGCTTATTTAGAGACAATGATAAATTGTGGGTCACTGGATGATATGAGAGCTGTACATGAGTTATGATATCAGTAGGAATGGCCTAATAGTAATGAAATAACTAAATATTAGGATAGTCAATTCAGTGTACTGGCTTTGCACAGTTTCTCTATATGTAGATATGCAGTACCTACAGTTCTAAGGTACAATAATTGAACACTTTGGAAATACTTGAATATCTTCAATTTCAGATTGCTAATACAATGTGATCTGATTGTTATCCAATTCACAATTATATGTGCTAATGATGTCTCATAAAGTAGGCTAGTAAACTAAGACATAAGTTATTTAAAAAAAAAATACACAATTCCTAATTACAGGCAAATCTGAGTGAATTGGGACAACAATAAGGGTCTATAATGTTTCTATGGTAAGGAAACAGAAGATTGTAGAGATGTGGTGCGGATAAAATAAGCATGTGAGTGATTGCACATGGAAGGGGTAAAGGAAAGGGCTAAGGGAAAAATCATCCCAAGGCACTGGACATGCTGCCTAGGGGTTATGGTGAAACCGCAGACTGAAATGAAAATATCAGGGTCAGGTCAGTTGGTAGATGGTGGAAACAGCAGTAGTTCAGAGTTTGAGAGATTCCTTTTCAGACAGAGGACAGACATGACATTTGAGATAGCAGAGAGATGGTCACTGGTCTTATGCTGTAGTACAGGGGTGATCATATGAGAACAGGTATACAGTTAGATGCTATCCACATAAAGATGGTAACGAAAGCCTAATCTGCTGATGGTTTTTACAATAGGGACTGTATAGAGTGAGAATAGAAGGGGGCCTAGGACTGAGCTCTGAGGAACCCCAACAGCAAGGGGAAGAGGGGAAGAAACAGAGCCCACAAACGAGAAACATAAGAAAAACCAAGAGAGTGCAGTGTCTGCAAGGCTACAGTGTCCAATACTACTGAGACATCTAGAAGAAAAATAGAATAGCCACCATTAGATTTAGCTGTCAGGAGATTATTGGAAACTTTTGTAAGGACTGTTCAGTAAAGTGCAGAGTGCGGAAGCCAGATACATATAGTTGGAAAAGGCTACAAAAGCATTGCTAATGACTCAAGACCTGGGTGTCCATCAATTCTTTTATCTACAAATTCAGGATTGCTACTAAACTCCGCAACAGTTGGCATCCTGTTTAGAGCTCACCAACCACACAATGGGCAAACCTTAAACAAATAATAGTGAACCAAAGGGTAATGGTAAAAGATCTACAAACCACAAAACCCTTTGTTCATATGCCTACTTTTAGAAATATACTGAACAAGAATGGTGTTCATAGGACAATACAACAAAAGAAGTTGCTGCTGTGTAAAAAAACAAACAAACATCAAGTTTGCTTAAGACAACCTGTATGTTCCATAATGCTCTTGGGAAACTTTCTATGGACAAATGAGGAAAGAGATCAATGTCTTAGTTTAAAAGATGAATACTGTGTTTCAAGGAAAAGAACACTGCACACCAGCACCAAACCCTCACGTCTCACTAGTAATGTTCTTTAAGCATTTGTCCCTTCTGCTATTCATATTTGTTATTGAAACTCACTGTTCCTGTGTCAATTTTTGAAGGAACATTTCTTCCTCTACAAAACAATCTGTAATAGATTAATAGATTATTGGTTCTGTTGCATAAGATATAAATAAAGACTTGATGATGTTGGGAACTGTGCCCTGGCTCATCACAAATTGAGTTAAGCTAAGTATGTTTTTTTTTTTTTCTGTCGAATGGGACACAAATGTACAATTTCTTTTTTTTTTTTTTTTTTTTAACGTAGATTGTTAGCTCCACATAGGGTTCACAAGGTACATTTTTCCCTATCAGTATGTCTTTGGAGTATGGGATGGAAATCCACGCAAGCACTGGGAGAAGATACAAACTCCTCGCAGATGGTTTTTTTCACTTGGCAGGATTTGAACCGAGGACTCAAGCGCTGCTAGGCTGCAGTGTTGACCACTGAGCCACGGTGTGGCCCCCTACAAGTGTACAATTTCTATATTTTAATATCTTCATAGAGTGGATATACAGTTCAAACAATGGTCACTTGTATGTACACTTTTCAGATTTCAGTAAGTTCTGTTTCTTACAGGCAAACACCTGCAGGTTTTTTTCCGCAAACGGCTGCATTGTAAACTGATTTTACAAGGTAGATTGTAAGGTGTGTATTAGCTGTAAGCGCTGTCAGAACAAGCCTCGTGAAAGCTGCCGCATGTGACTCATTTACACTATGATGTCATCTGCCAAGTGTCAAATCTGAAAACCATTCCTTGAAACTTAGAATCAAATATGCATTCCTTATTCTCATTTTAAACTATTTTGGGGGGTGGAAAAATGCCCAGATGTTTTGGTTTACCTCTAACATTTTTCCCAGTTAAGCTGTGTTTACATTGACTGTATGTGGTGGATCAAACACACAGCAGATCATAAAGTTTCCATACACCACAGGTCTGGCAACAAAGATATTAAACAGCAACCATATTGGCAAGAGACAAAAGCACTTCAACAACATGGAGTATTCCTGAAAATTCAATGCCAAGCTTCAGATTCAGTTTATGGGCAGACTGCATGGGCAAGTCTATGTTCCATCTGTACTGATTTACATCAATAAATGTTTCCTGGTGCCTTCTTGGTTTATCCCTCAAGGTTCAAATTTCGGTGCTTAAATACTACTGAAAACCAGACAGTACATCATCCCACATCATTTTATAAGAAGACTGCATGGTGAAGAACAGAACACACATTCTGATCTTATAATCTATCAAGTTCGAAAAGTTTGGTAATTTCTGCTTCTAGGTGATTGATGTAGAGATATAGCAATGTTTATCTGAGACATGTACATGTTAATAATAGAGATGAGCGAACAGTGTTCTATCGAACACATGTTCGATCGGATATCAGGGTGTTCGCCATGTTCGAATCGAATCGAACACCGCGTGGTAAAGTGCGCCAAAATTCGATTCCCCTCCCACCTTCCCTGGCGCCTTTTTGGCACCAATAACAGCGCAGGGGAGGTGGGACAGGAACTACGACACCGGGGGCATTGAAAAAAATTGGAAAAAGTCATTGGCTGCCGAAATCAGGTGACCTCCATTTTAGACGAATAGTGGATTTCAAATCCGGGTCATATGAGAATGTGAACTTTGTGACTATGAGACAGGGATAGCTGTACAGGCAGGGATAGCTAGGGATAACCTTTATTTAGGGGGGAATGTTATTAAAAATAACTTTTTGGGGCTCTATCGGGTGTGTAATTGTGATTTTTGTGAGATAAACTTTTTCCCATAGGGATGCATTGGCCAGCGCTGATTGGCCGAATTCCGTACTCTGGCCAATCAGCGCTGGCCAATGCATTCTATTAGCTTGATGAAGCAGAGTGTGCACAAGGGTTCAAGCGCACCCTCGGCTCTGATGTAGCAGAGCCGAGGCTGCACAAGGGTTCAAGCGCACCCTCGGCTCTGATGTAGGAGAGCCGAGGGTGCACTTGAACCCTTGTGCACCCTCAGCTCTGCTACATCAGAGCCGAGGGTGCGCTTGAACCCTTGTGCACACTCTGCTTCATCAAGCTAATAGAATGCATTGGCCAGCGCTGATTGGCCAATGTATTCTATTAGCCTGATGAAGTAGAGCTGAATGTGTGTGCTAAGCACACACATTCAGCACTGCTTCATCACGCCAATACAATGCATTAGCCAGTGCTGATTGGCCAGAGTACGGAATTCGGCCAATCAGCGCTGGCCAATGCATTCTATTAGCCCGATGAAGCAGTGCTGAATGTGTGTGCTTAGGTGACCCTCCAGACACGAATTTGGGTTTCCCCCTTAACGAGTTTATGTTCCCCATAGACTATAATGGGGTTCGAAACCCATTCGAACACACGAACATTGAGCGGCTGTTCGAATCGAATTTCGAACCTCGAACATTTTAGTGTTCGCTCATCTCTAGTTAATAACAGTGCGGTAACTTTAACTCAACTGTTTCAATGGCTTTTGTTGCAGAAAGTGTGTACAACAACAAAACTTAAATGTTGCAACACCTTATAGTAAATTATTTGTGTATTATAAAGTAGACATTTAACAATGCCCCAGTCTTGGCCCTTTAAGCTAAGGCCCCACGTAGCAGGCCCAGGTAAAAAAAAAAAAAAAAATCCTGCTATGGAATTTGCAAGTTCAGTGTGAGCCAGGCAAAATGTGTATGCCTCCCTTTCACTTCAATAGGAATTATCTAGAGGAATTGAGCATGATATTTATCTTTTTTTCCTGCTAAATAAAAAATCAGCTCGAGGAAAATCAGCTTCTGCCTCCCATTGAAATGAATGGGTGACAGGTTTCAAGTGGAATTTGGAGCTGAGGCCCCTCAAATTCATCTCCTAAATCAGCCATGTGAACATATCCTATGGGTGCAATGCTCAAACGTAGAATATTTTCAAAAGATATCTGTTCCACATTGCACATCTGAACGGGGTTGTTTGCACCACGTGCATAAAATTCTTACCAAACCCCCTCACACTATGTGTGGAAATACTATGAACACTGTAAACATTTCACTACACATTGAAAACTGATAAAATAAGTTAAGTAAACAAATACTATATAAATAATCATAAGATATTATGAATTAATCCCCCACAGTTCAAGGCTATCACCACTCGAATGACTCAATAGAGATGCATGTCTATAGAATTTCTAGACAAACTCGGCCCCATGAACTCCCATTGTGTTTCTGATAAATACTGGAATTACTGGCAAACAGACACGACAAAAGCAAGGACAAAAAATGTGTCCTGCAGAAATAATAAATAGTTGTAGTTTAGTAATAGAATATTTACTCAGGAGGATCCCCCATAATGTGTAATCACGGTCCTAACACTCTTCTTAGTTTACTCTAGACCTTGCCACTATCTACAGCTGCTCCACTCAAAGAGCTCTTCAGTAAGACGTCTAATAAATGGCTCTCATGTCTCCATTTCTGAAGTGAAGACATTGCAGCAGGGCAAGTTTATTCATCAATGACGCATTTTGTAAGCATGAAAATTCAACTCTGACGTCTGCTGATATTTGAACAAGATATTAATCTTTTGTTTTCCAGAAGAAGCAATTTTTATTCCAAATAATAGCTGCCAGACTGGGATTGATCCAAGAAGCATGAAGTTAAATCACAATGTGAGTAAATATTCTACTTCTACAATTGGGGGGTGAATGTACCTGCTCTTCTATGTCTAATAAAAATGCTGTTTATGTGGAGTTGCCCTGAAATAGTTCTATTCACTTTCCCTGGTATAGGGCTGATTTCTTTTAAGTAATGGTAGTAATTAGAGGTAGTGGTAGTGCTAAGCTGAGGTGTGCTTGCTGCACAAAGACTGTATGAAGAAAAACATTGCAGCCGGCTGAACGCTGCATCCGGTGCTTCATGTGCACAGGAAAGCCGTCTGCTGCCTCTGCTGTTATACTGTATGTTGTATCCACTGTTCCTGCTGCTGTGGGATGAGCTGGGAGAGAGTACCCCCGCCGCATACGATGCTTAGTGTATGCAGCAGGAACAGTGGTTACAACGTATTGCAGTGGTGTCAGCAGGCAGCATATCTGTGCACATGGAACATCACGCACAGTGTTCAACCGGCTGCAATGTTTTTCTTCATACAATTTTTGCAAAGAAAGATTATTATTATTGGGGGATGTCTTACTTCCAGGGGGTGCCTTATATTAGGCAATTCAACACAATATCTCCTATGTCTTACTTTTGGGGGATGACTTATTTTTGGGAAAACAGGGTATACATGTGCTGTCCTTACAGATGGAGAATGTGTAGTGAATAAATAACTTCTATTAGGAGAAATGACTATTGCAGCTGTTAGGATGAGCGCAGAACAAGGTGTGCCTGGAAATGGGATTTTCACCGGTAAAGCAGCCAGTCACATACTGCACAGTAAAGGGGAAAATGTAGCCGAGACATTGGGGTGCAGATATTGGCAGAGAGGGCACATAGGAGGAGGGTGTTTTATCCATATGTTTGGTCAAGTTTTAAAAAAAAAAGTATGTTGGAAAAACTCCTTTAACCAAAAGAGATGTTCCATCATCTACCCACCTCACTAGATCAGCAATGATACAATCAAAATGCCCTTCACAACCCCTTAAAAGACCGATAACCCTTTCATTACATAAGATCACCAGAAGCGATAGCACATAGACGCATAGAAAATCAAGACAATCCTGGCATTTTACACAGAAATATTTTTTTGATATCTTTTTTTTCAAAAATAACTTTTTTTTACATTGTATTTACATTGGCATAAGGGGAACCACATTGATCTTTTTTTGCATAAGGAGCAAACTATATGGTTTGTACACTCCACATGTAGTATGCAAAGGTATTTCTTTCAAAGTTCTTGGTGAAACTCCAAATACAATAATAATAGAGCACAATAGAAACATAGGCTCATTTTACACAGGGTGAAGGTAGGACATCTTGTTGTTCCTGTTTTTCTATTACTGTATAAAAACTTTATAAAGCTTAGTGACCGAATACTACATACTGAATGAGTTCCTGAGAATGCGTGAAAGGGTTTAGTGAACCTTTGAAAACATTTTTGCAAAAAACATTCACATATAGCAGAAAAATATACACATGACAATACTCAATGGGGCAGGTTTATTTAGACTGACATTTCATACAACACCGTTACTAGGCGCCCGACTTGCGCAAAGCTCTGGCCTCTTAATAAATTAGCTGCACAGATGGAAATCTACATGATCTACACCAGATAACTTGTGGAGATGGGACACTAAATTCTCCCCCCAATTAGGCTCAATTCCACTGCCACTACTAAGGCAATATGCATACAACTATGTATGGCTCCTCTGACCTGAAATTTTACTGTATACATATGTCTTCCCTAGTGATGCCAAATGACCAACTGTACTAAAGAAAAATCTATCTATTTCTATCTTAGGAAAGTTTTTACAAACAAGCTTAAATAGAAACCATGCTGTTCTAATACTAAGCAATAATAAATAAATAATAAAATAAGCCACAATAAAGTGAATGTTCTTCCTAAGGGAGCGTTCACACTACCGTCAGTGTCCGACATGTAGTGTCCGCTCCTAGTGTCCGCTCAAAATCTGTCACGGACACTAGGAGCGGACACTAGCTGTGTCCGTGACACCTGTGATTCACTTGAATGGGCATCGGGTGCGTTCTTTTGCACTCCGTGCCCGTCCTTCCCTGTCCGCAAGAGAAGATGTCCGACTTCTCAAGTGGACAGAGGAACCCTGCATGCAGGGTTTTTCTGTCCGCTTGAGAAGTCGGACATCTTCTCTTGCGGACAGGGAAGGACGGGCACGGAGTGCAAAAGAACGCACCCGATGCCCATTCAAGTGAATGACAGGTGTCACGGACACAGCTAGTGTCCGCTCCTAGTGTCCGTGACAGATTTTGAGCGGACACTAGGAGCGGACACTACATGTCGGACACCGACGGTAGTGTGAACGCCCCCTTAGAATTGTTTTATCATGATGTTAGTACAGATAAACGTTATATAAATATAACAGTATTTACTCTGAAGTGTCTCAGTGTATCCCACAAGGCACAGTTTTGCTGTTTTGTTTTGGTTTTTATCAATTAAGAAACCAATGTTATTCAGCAGGGTGACTCAGTGGTAAGCATTGTGGCTTTGCAGTGCTGGAATCCTGGGTTTGAATCCTGAGTTTAAGGAGTTTGTATGTTCTCACTGTGTTTGTGTGGGTTTCCTCCAGGTACAATGGTTTCCTCCCACACTCCAAAGACATACTGGTAGGAAATGTAGATTGCGAGTGCTAGTTGGGACAATGTCTGAAAAGAGCTGCAGAATATGGTGGCAATATATAAGTAAGCTAAATAAAATTAAACTTTCTATTTTATGTAGACAATGAGAGGCAGGGATCAGAGCAGGAAAAATTTGTGTCCTGCTCATTCTTGTAGTTGAGTCTATAACTCGAGACATCCCGCAGATTAGGTCCATTCACCTGGGCCTAATGAATGGTGGAAATCTGAAGCGGAATGATGATGCTCGGCTTCAGTATTCTACTGAGAGCAGGGGGCACGGAAAATGAAGAGGAATCTGAGGCAGATGTCCACCTCAACCTCCTCTTTGTTTTCTACTATGTGTATATATACTCCTATGCTAAGGCTCCACATTGCAGAAACGCTGCTTTTTTTGTTGCAATTTTTGCTGATTTTTTATAGTCAAACCTAGTAGTGGCTATAGAAGGAATGAGAAATATCAATAATGTTATGTATTTATACTTCTCCTTTCTGCTCCTGTCTTTGGCTCAAAAAACTGCAGCAAAATCTGCAATAGGCCAGGGCACTGCATTGCAAAAATGCTGAGATTTGACCATGGTGTTTTATAGTACATGCAAAGTGGATGAGATTATGATTATTCTCATCCACACATTACAGAAAAATACCTGCAGCACAAATTATGTGATTTTAAAAAACTTTGTGTTTTTGTAAATCACAAAATGTCAATTATACCTAAGGAAACGCTGACGTTTTCTGTATAGGTAGAATAGGGGGAGAAAGTCCGCAGACGAAAACTTTTTGGCTGCAATTCGCTACATGGGGCCTCTAATCCTAGCCCCACACTGTGGAAAAAAAACACTGTGGAAAAGCTGCATTTTTGAAAAACGCAATATGTCAATTATAGTTGAGAAATGTTGAGTTTTCCCCTCCATAGATTTCTATTGAAAGTGTGAAAAACACAGCAAAAACGCAGCATGATAAAAGTGTTGCAGAAACTCTGCAGAAACGCCGTGGAAAAGCATCATCATCTGCAGACAAAAACTCACTGTTTTGCATGGTTGAGGTTAAGGTCCCACGGGCCGGAACCACTGCGCTAAAGCACTGTGGGAACAACTGTGGTGTGAACACATTGCGGTTTTTCCCACAGCTCTTTGAACAGAAAGTTCACAGAGTTTTCCTCTGCTGACTTTCTGTTACAGTTATAACTATAGGAAAGCTGGTGACATTTCCGTAGATATAATTGACATCCTGCGAGTTTCAAAACCACAACGGTTTTGGAAATGGCTACGTGTTCGCGCTGCGATTTTTTACGCAAAGTGGGCATGGGATTCGCATGAATCCCATCCACTTTGCTAGTACTGTAAAACGCTGCGATTTTTCTGCCGCGGCCAAATCGTGGCGTTTCCGGCCTGTGGGGCCCCGGCCTAAATAGCAAAGGACCATAATTCTTCAACATTTTCAACATAGCTTTTCAATTACCTTTATTTCACATGAGAAACTCGAGCAAAAACGCGATGAAAAACTCAACAGAAAACTCATATGAATATGCGCAGCACAAAACTGAAAAACGCGATGAAAAACACATGTACATGCACGTTTTTTTCCATGACAGAAAACACAGCTTTTTCTCTGCATTTTTTTACGGTGCGTTTCCGCCCCTTAGCCTTAGACCGGGGCCCCACTGGCCAGAAACGCCACCATTTGCCCGCAGTGGAAACGCAGCAGGAAAAATCACAGCGTTATACACTACTTGCAAAGTGGATGGGATTCATGTGAATCCCATCTCCACTTTGCGGAAGAAATTGCAGCGCAGACGTTGCGGTTTTGGAAATCACAGCATGTCAATTATATGTACGGAAACGCTGACGGCTTTCCTGTAGATATAATGGTAAGAGATAGTCTGCGGAGGAAAACTCTGTGAACTTTCTCTTCAAAGCGCTGCGGAAAGAACTACAATGCGTTCCCGCAGGGCCTTAGCCTTAAAGAGTTTTCTCATGTGGTTTGTGTATCAGTTCTCAATAACAGACATACCAATCGTTGAGCGAGAACATTACCCATTTACTTCCAGTGAATGGAAATCTGTATTGGTCATGTGATGGTCACACATGTACAAGAATCATTACAGCACAGAGCTGTGTGATGCAGTTATATATGTGCAAGGTAGTCCTAGGGTTTAATCTGACCAAAGGGCTAGTTCACACGTGAGTATAAGGGGAGGTTTTTGACAGCGGATTTCGCGTCCAAAACCTCCCCTTATAATGGTGGTCTATGGAGACCGCCGGGCTTCTGTTCTCCGCTAGCGGCGGGCTGCTGCTAGCGGAGAAAAGAAAGGACATGTCCTTTCTTCAGGCGGAAGCCGCGCAGGCTCAGCCGCGCGGCTTCCGCCCCCGGCAGCTCCCTCCTATGTCGGCTCATTTGAGCCGACAGCAGAGGGTTAAGCCGCGACAGCGATGGTCGCGGCGGGCGGGTTTTGACAAGAGAGAGACGCGGCTCGCCGCGTCTCTCTCTGTGTCAAAACCCGCGCGGGCAGTTCACGTGTGAACTAGCCCAAAGGCAGTATTTGCAAGGAACATTCATCCTATGTTTGTGTGGATTTTCTTTTGATTATTCAAATTTTCAGCCCCAGTGTGTACATTTGGAAACGTACAACTCAATTGTGAACTCTCATCGGACAAAAAGACTAACATGATTGTAGCCTCTAGACAGCAGTAGAGAATGTGTTGGTGCTATATAGCATGAAATAAAGTTAAATGTTAGATGCACAATATGATGCTCAGTTACAGTGCTTGCTTGCCTCAGTATAATAAGGTATACCAAATGTCCCTTTACACCCAGCTCACCCAGCAGCAATGATCGGGTTCATACACATACAGGTTGCATCTGTCAGCAGCACATTGCCCTCATAACCCTGGAGCTTGGGTCTGAGTGTTTCTTTAGTTAACACATTGTAATTACTAGTATATATATGTTTAGGAACTTTGTGCCCTGAATACATAATTGTCAATCACGGGGATGATGGTATGTTTGTGCATTGTCACGTGTGCATTCTTGTAAGCAGGAAACAACTGTGTGCAAGTCAAAACAAGTACCCAACGCTAGACACCTTGGGGATAGAAGGTAAATTACCTTTTGACCTAAAGGTCAGCCATTAGACATGCAATTTGTAACTTATTGTAAAGTAAACATGAAGCATAGGTGCTTGTGCAAGAAAACATTTCAAATCAATGTTTGAGTAGCTTTTTTTAATGCAGATTTGCATTGTTAAGTAATACTTTGGACAATATTTTTTTTTTTTTTTTCATTTCCTAACATGGATATTGTTTATAGAACTACTTTACTAGAAAAACAATATTGGTCAAGATATAGCTATATAACTGTGCTATGCTTATATGAGACCCTGAATATTTAAGGAAAGCAACCATGAATTTATCCCATCCTCAGCTTTCATATCAAAAATACTACAGGAAGAGAAAACTATGTTAGATCTGGTTCACATCTGCATCCGGTATTCCGTTTGGGGAGTCTGCTTGTGGACCCCCCGAACGTAATACCGAATGCATTAACAAGCGGTGAGCAATGAAAGCACATGGATTCCATAGACTATAATGGGGTCTGTGTGTTTTCCACGTGGTGTCCGCACGAGTCATGCAGAGAGGAAAGTAGTTCATGAAGTACTTTTCTCTCCACATAATTTGTTCGGAAACCACATTATAGTCTATGGAGTCTGTGTGCTTTCATAAGCTCCCCGCTTGTCAATGCATTTGGTATTCTATTCGGAGGTGCCCAAGTGGACTCCCTGAACGGAATACCGAACAAAGATGTCAACCGGGCCTTAGGCTAAAGAGAAATTGCAGCAAAAATGCAGTGTAAAAAAATGCACTAAAACTGCTTGTGTCATTTACTGCTTTTCTGATGCATTTTGGCTAAGACCCACCATAGCAAGCCACAGCAAAGAAAAGTGCTGGGAGAAAAAACAACTGCGCTTTACACATAAAGGGAGCCTGCACATGGAGTTTACGCTCGCTCATTCTGAACGTAAAACTCGTTCAGAGTGAGTGGCGTAAAAAACAGATTCCATTGACTTGAATGGGTGCCGTCTCACATTGAAAGCAATAGGTAAAAAAAACCTCCCATTGATTTCAATGGGTAGCGTGCGTATGCCGGAACCCATTCAAGTCAATGGGATCTGTTTTTACGCCGCTCACTCTGAAACTCTGTGTGCAGGCTCCTAAAGTCCGCAGAATTTTTCTTTGCAAACTTTCTGCATCAATTATACCTACAGGGAAGCCACCAGCATTTCCGTAGATGTAATTGACATGCAGCAATTTTCAATAACACAACATTGTTTTAAAATGTGTAGATGGGATTTTCTAAAATCCCATCCACTTTTCAGGGACTGTAAAAAAATGCAGATTTTGCTACGTGGGGCCCCCATCTTCTATAATTAAAATTAACAACATTCTGCATTTTTAGCAAACTGCTACATTTTTATAAACTGCGGCTATGCCATCAGATGATCTTTTTTTGTCAGGTGGCCATTGCAGAAAGATAACATGCCTCAGTTGTGACCTCTTTACAAATGGCATGTGACTGTATGGCCTAAGCTGATTGTCAGGTGACCAATGGAACCAATCGTTGTTATAAGCTGGGACCTGCAAACAGAAGTCTCTACTGGGAAAGATGAGATTTTTTAAAATATTTTTTACTCTTTGTACAGCACACATTGAGTTTTAAACATAAGACTCAGTCAAGGCCTTTATAGATTTCAGCAAACTTTTGAACTACTGTATCTTCACGAGTCCTCACTTTCTTGTTGCAATGTACACTGCAGTATAAAACTTGGCTAACAGGTACAAGTACACAAAGTCTTGGAATGTTAACCTGATCTCTCTGGAAAGTTATACATAGCTGCAAATAACACTTTGTATGTCAAAGCCATTTTGAGGTTGACATATATTAACCGAAAAATGGAAATTAATATTTGGATATCATCCTAGGTAAAGTGACTAAGAAAACCAGAGGAAGTTTAAAAAAGCAGTTCAGTGAATAATACAGGCTTTTCTATGTTTAAATTGGAAATTGCCAAAGTCAACTTTTATCAAGTTATACAGTGCCATGCTGTCTGCCAATTTCCAAAAATTAAATATTAATAAGCTATTTAGGATGGAAATTGTAACCAAGGTAAGAAAGTGCTGAAGTCACTATTTTCAAACAAAACACAAACTTTTTTTTTTATACATTCTGTTTCCACAAGCTGAAGTATGCCATTGAATTGCGACAACTACGGCAGAGGGTTAGTCATGATGATCATAAAGTATTATAAAAGGTATCTCTGAAAGTTGTTTTGCAACACAGGTTAGAATTGTCTTTAACATGTGAGCAATTAGTTCTTTAACTAATACAATGTTATGAAGGTAGATCTCAAATAATCCTAGAAAACAGATCAAAAAGGGGTTGTTTGATAGGGTATACATATATAACAAAGGGATAAGTGTGGCTTCAAAATAAAAGAGACAATATGCACCTCTTTGATTCCCCACTTCTCCTGTTGCAGTACTTACAGGAACCTTGTTGGTCTCTAGTTCCTTAGTCTTGACACATAAGTAATGCCTGCTTAACCAACCACTGGCTGAGGCAAGTCATTTCTGTGGCCAGTGGCCTAGCAGAAATTTCTAAGTATTTCCTGTATGTCAAAGCGGGATCAGGAAGTAGGGACCTGTTGGGACTATAAACATGGGAACAGGTGTAGTATTGGATTTGTGAAGAGAGTACTACTTCCTTAATTTGTTAATCTACTCTGGACAACTCCTTTAAATATTTTACACTTTATACTATTAGTTTTGGTGCCTAGATATGCCATTTACGCTCTGTACTGTAAGAAGGATGGTGTCAGACATGAACAGGCAGAGGGTGTGATTTGGATCTCTGACACTGACTGCCTCTGACGCTACACACCCCTACCTGACACTGTCCCTCTGACACTACAGATCTTAAAGAGGAAATCAGGCATCAAAACTAAGTGCATTTGTTTGGGGAATGGTGGGGGCTAGAAAAAATTTCCAACTGTGCTGGAATCAGAACTGGAATGGGTATGAAAGTTCCTCTTTAAAAGGAGTCTATCATCTCCTCCAAGCAAATTTAACTTCTACCTTCACATTACGGAGAACATGACAGGGATAAACAGCATGCTCTTTTTACGTATGTCATTTTTGTAGTTTTGGGAAAAAAAACTTTGAATTTTTATGCAATAAGGTCCCTCACTTTAATAGCTCAATAACGAAATGTATAGTACAATACTGTATTTCTGGCATTTACATTTACTGAATTATATATAAAACTACAGTTTAAACAAAAGATACATACGGTTCCAGGGCGCGGATAAGGGATTCTTCCATCATATTGAACCCACTTATGATCTGGACTTTCTTTATGAGCATAAGGACCATTGAATACGCCCCTTATATCCGCCATGCTATAGACACATACAGCAGATGCTTTAAATATAGAGCTAAAATGAAAGAAGAAAGGTTCCAGATGTTAAGTTAAACTACTCATAAGGACCATTCATAATATTGTAAAGTACTGTAACCATTGTTTTTAGAAACTACTTTCTATCACTAATAATTTATGATCATTCCTCTTAGTAAAAATTAAAAAAAATATTTTGTAAAAATGGAAATCTGGTAATATGAAAATTAGAGATAAAAATCAATACAATGCTGACAACTCTGTCATCCATCATATTAAAGCAACATGAAGGAATAATAAGATAACTCAATGAGGGACTACTTCAAGTTCAAGAAGACACATGGAAGAGAAAATTCTGTTATTTTGGAAGCTGACCTCAATCACTCAGTCTATTTGTGATACACATTTACAATGAAAGGTTCTGTGTGACATCATTCCAGGGCTTATGTCTCATACATCACAACGATTTAATGACCCATATGTTAAAGCCATAATGATTCCTATTATTATAAGGTCAGGTGAAAAAATAAGAAGCAGTTATTACCATTAATCTATCTTTAAAAGACTTTGATAGTCTGGATGCAATTTTTATATTTAAGGATTTAAATGGATAGCATGGAATCCCAATTCAAGGTGCATTCTGCCGAGTCATTCAAAAAAATAACTAAAAAAATAAAATAAAACTTGACATATTTTATTTCTTGAGAGTTTTTTTTTTTTTTTTCATGCATAGCACAATAAAGCTAATAGTTTTTAAACTAAAACTATTATAATAACTTCTGATACTGAGAACATTAGCTGGTTTTCAGATTTCTAATTTCAGATATAAGTGAAAGTGGCTACATTTTCCCCTAAAGTTGAAGAAGTTTATCTTCTTCAATTTGCTAAGCCCCAGAGTAACAGAGCTTGATGAACTGTTGCACCTATTACAAGTTACAGATAGGATTCCCATCTGACACAATTCTGGCCTCTTTTTACTAACTCAAGTATCACTTCAACACGGTCAGACTAAAATCAACACACTTGGAATTTTCAACAAATCTTCTCAAACAGAAAATAAAGAAAAATGATTCTACTATGTCAACTATTATGATCCATTGCTTCAGTGAAGTGATACTAGGTTCATGCCAATATCAAACAGGTGGACACTAGTAGAACATTTTCCTTATAGTCTTGAGCAATCAGACTTATGTTTATATTACTCATTCCTGTCCTTGGTGATTTGACATTTCACTAATGAAATCATAATAAACTATGAAAGTGCTTCCATCTGAACAAACTCCGAGAGGATAGTTCAGTCTACAAGTCTACAGCATGAACAGAAGCAATACCTTGTTGTCGTGAAGATTCCATACACAACTGGGTTACGTTCATCCTTGGTTGGAAGTAAAAATACATCTTCTGTAAAGGGTAAAAAGTAACAACAAAACAAAATTAAAAATAGAGAAATGAAGAACAGAGCTCAATGCGGCCATACAAAATTCCTCTTTTAATGTTATCTGATTATATGTAGCTACAATATTATATATTCTGCTTATGCTGTAGCCAATTTTACCTTGTACTTTGCAGCATACCAGTAGTAACTAGACATCAAAGAAGCCCATCTTATGTGCCACTGTACTGTACTTTTGTACATAATCATATTACAAAGCATCATTTCTAGTCTAACTTGAATCGGATCTATTGCTGCAGTTTGATAATGCAAAAGCTATATCTGTATTATGGATAGAAAAGAAACACCAGCTCACACAAGATACTTGTATATTATCCATCATCTACACATGGCCAATGTGTGGACATCACAGAAAAAAAGAAAATTTGATCTGGAACTTAAAAAAGGTAAATATAAGGTAAAAATAATCTTATTCGATGGGAGACAACAGAATGAGAATCATTTACACATTTAAATAATTGTGTTCTACTCATAGTGATACTATAAGTAAGATATTCTCATTCTATGGCGGCCCCATCCCACTGTATACCATTGTAGTGTACAGTCAAGTATGGATTTTGTATTTAAGTTAGTGCTGCATCAACTTCTCTTCTTTCTACCCGCATTACAGCTGTATAAAACTCTAAGGTTAAGAAGCCATAATACCATGTACCTATGTGTCAGCTCTAATGTTATTGTAGGTTGTTGTAATTGTCTATTAAATATGAGCTTATTGGTGTGGATATATTAAGCTTTTTCCAATATATATATATATATATATATATATATATATATATATATATATATATATGGTTTAATGAACAGTCACACAACTTTCTGATATATAGTATTTTGTGCTTTCATTCGCTTGTGATTTGCCTAGTAAATATAGCCTACCTATTTATATCCAATAGCACAAGACACAGGAATTATTATCATGACTAAGCAATCCTTATAATTCCTGCCCATTATATTTCACCTACTCATTTGTATTTAAAAAAAAAAAAATGATCAGGACAGGAGAAATTTGCATTGTTGATGGTGATGCTTATGGAAAATCTCCTAAAATTGATAAAACTGCAGTAACTCACAGTTATAATACTCAATTGCATACCTACCATGGAGCCAGAGTGGACAAATGCTATAAGTACATGGAAGGAGGAAGCCCTCAGGCCCCTCTCACAACACATTGGTTTTGATGTCTGGCAGCCCATTGTAAATCCTTCCCCCTGCACTTGTTGACATTTATGATACAGTCAGACAGACATGTCTCCCTACCCTGTCAAGACATCCTTAACCCTTACATTAAAAATCATCAGTAGGTTAGAATATAGGAAAATAAGGGAGGCTGTGGAGAAACATGTAACTGAATAGGTTACTGTTGGTGAGGTTTTTTTTTTTTTTTAATTTTTCTTTTTTATACTTCAAATGTGTTTACTTTAAAATATTCAATATAAAATATATTATTTCTACAATCACTATCTTTCTTTACCCTCTTTTTTAAAAAAAAAAAAAAAGTTCAATTCTGATTTTTGAAACGGGACAACACAGTATAATCATATGTACTAAACATATAGAAATAAAAGCAAAATGTGTTAATTCACATACATCATAAAAGTTACTTTTTAAAATGAATCATTCTCTACCAGAAGAGAAAATTTCTAAAATTGTTATATATGCCCATGATTTACTATAATTGTCTACAGATGCCTGACTACCTGAACTATTACTCATTTATAAACCTCAAGGCAAATCATGTTAAAATAAAAAGCTGCAAGTGACCTGGGTGAGATTGAGTATCTCTTATAGGGAGCCTGTCATAAGAAAACTCAATATCAAACCAACCACAGTGTACGTTGTAAGGGACATTATACTGTGTGCCATCATACAGATGTAGCATTTGTTAACATTACATCCAGCCCATTGCTGGCACCATATTTTTTTCTAGCAATACACTACATGATTTAGCAGGAGCTGTTTGCCAATTCAAATGAACTTCTGGGCAGTGCCTGCCACATCCTCCTCCATTTTCTTCCCCCTCCCAATGGGACCACATGTATTTTAGAAATATGCAAATAAGGCTCAAGTACAATTGTTTGTGTCGGAGCCTCCAAGGACTTTGCAGTCACATTTGAAATACAGAGACTTTGAGTCTTGAGCCTCACTTACACTGTAGCTGTTTTGATACAGATTTCTCAGATTAACAACGTCCATTAAATAGTGATCAGTTTCAATAAGGTCTATAATACTGCAAGTCATCATTATCTGTATCCCACATAATATACAGTATAATGTACCTCCTGTATAGAAAGGTGGAATCAGACAGATGATCACATCCATCTTCATTTATACCTTGAGATCTAAGCACCTAGAGCACCAGAATGATATTTGTAATGTTAGATTTACTATCTTTGACAGTTCATATGACAGCACTGTATATCTGTAAAGTTAACATTAACCTGAAGCAATGAATATCAATCTGATGTTTTATGTACAACTGAAATAGGTGATTGATAGGTAAGATTAAGATCAACTTACGCAGTTCATCAAAGAATGTGTCCCCTCCATCTGGCCCAGGTATAGAGCACACCAACCGTGCTTTCAGAAATGTAGTCCATTTATTTATTAAGCTACGCTGGCCTCCAATATCATTCTAAAAGGAGAATATAAAGTTATTGTATAATATGTTAGAAAATTGTATTTCACTAAAGGCAAATACATGCAAAATATGATTATGGTATGTCTGTGCATGTCAAGCACATGGACTGCAAAGTAAATTTGGAAGAATTATAATTTACCACTAGGAATGTTGTTTCATTATATAATAATACATGTTAAGACATACAGAGTAAATAGCACTTCAAAGAGTAAAAACATGAATAATATCAAAGAGTGATATGTTACCTGCTAAGAATGCATATAACACCACAGGCAGCTACTTACAGATTATGTGCATAATGCTATTCTACTGTCTCTTGCAATAGAACAGCTTTTTAGCACAATATTCCATTTTGTAACATTTTTGTATGATATTAGAGGCTATAATAGAAAGCTAGTCGGATTGGCAGATGTGTTGCTTGTGAAGCACTTGTATTCATCTGTGATGGCCATACATTGAGAACTGTCTATATACATATCAGGGGGCAGCACTAGATGGTGATGACCAGAGGTCAAACCCCAGGATCACCGAACAGCTAATTTGCATACTGATTAATTATTGATTTCCTCGGCATTAAGAGTGCACTTTGACACAAAAGATGTAGACCATTAAAATTGATGCTGTAGTGGAATCTCTCCATATGAAAAACTCTATCTGTATGTAGTATTTGGATATATGGATGAAATGAAAGAAGGTGAATGGACTTTTACATCAGTGGAGTTCTAGTTGATATTCTATACATAGCAATTGTAATTATTACAGGATATTATCATTTTCTATTTATACATAGACAGTAAAACAAAGTATAAAAATAAAATAAAGAGAATATTTCTTTATCATATGTTTTCATTAACCAAATCAAATTTAGCATACTTTTCCATTAGGCATGTCTTTGACATTTCCTTGCAGTATCTTGTCCTTGAGTCTTAATTCAGGGTAAAATAAAGAAAAATAATATATTGTAGCCAATACAAAGATAAAGTGCAAAGAAATGTTTTGACTTTTTCAGCGTATATCACAAATTATTCATTATCACTTCAGACTTTATCATGTTTTACTCCCTGAAATACGAATTGCAGCTGCAATAGGTTTTTAAAGGGATCGCACAAGAATGTGCCTGAAACATGTCCAAAATTGTCATTTGTTTCCAAACCAGGAATCTTATACAGTATATACAACAATTGATATGGTTACCATGTTTTTCACAAACCTGCACATTTCGGAGCAGATAAGACAATTATTGATTGTTGTGGAAAATATTATATTGAAGCTGTAACAGAGGACTGATAAGGGACATAAAGGTCTGGGTGCACAGAGTGCTAGGAGACTCCGGCCACCTGTATGCAGATATAGATATGTTAGATAACTGCAAACCAAATATGTATATATGTATGGCTGAATAGAATGAGTTGCACTTTCTATGCTATCATAAACTGGCGTCATTAGTAGTGGTGGAACTAAAATAATGATTTCTGTAACTAACAGGTGTGACTATACTAACAGTATTTGGAGCACATGATGGTCTTTATACAGTGCTCAGCACTTTCACAATCTAACAAGTGTTAGAAAGATCATCACTTCACAATGACATCATGTCTACCATGGAGATAAATTATCTCTATTTTCACAGATGTTGAAGCTTCTATGGTCAGAGCTGAACATATCTTGGCAAGAAGTGCTATACTTTATTTAGGTAATACTGAAGACGTATAAAAAAAGATGTAAACTTATGATTCATAGTTTAAAGAGTTGAACTTTAAAAATTCTAAATAATGTAGATTGCAGTCTTCTTACCAGGAATAATCTATTTTAGATGTACATGATATATAGAATTGTATTCTGGGGTCCTAATTTAAACTTATATAAAGTATACACAAATGATGATGTATTGGTGATGAATCTTTAAAGCAGGGGTCCTCAAACTGCGGCCCGTGGGCCACATGCGGCCCGCCAAGCACTTCTGTCTGGCCCCGCCGACAATGCCGGCAGGCATGCATTTATAATGAAGCTCCTAGGGAGCTCGGGCCAGGCCATGGAGCGCACTTCACTTTACCTATTGGAGGGCACCGCTCCCGATGTCTGTGCTACCTGCTCTGCCTCCGGACCACTGTTTAAAAAGTTTGAGGACCCCTGCTTTAAAGGATACCTGAGATTTTGCCAAAAGTTGAATATGTGGTTTATATGTGGTTTCCTTTTAGTTTGTGTGCTGTTAACAGCCCCACTACGGATAAAGCACATTTTTCATTTCAATCTGAGACAATGGGGTACAATACAAAGCAGTCTTCCCCGTCCATTATTATTACTACTGACTTCTTAACATGTAAGCCTACCAGAAGCAACTGTAATATAGCAAACAAAGATCTGTGAAAATCCCAGGTGAACATAATGTTCTGGGATCCAGGAACACTGTTTTCCAAGTACAGGTTATTATGTTGTTAAAAAAATCCCTGACATAGAAAATGACAAATCTTAGTACAATCAAGAAAGCTGCTTGCTGTCTATGACTAACATCCCATCAACAATAAAAAAAAAAAAAAAGCAGTTAGTCAGATTCAGATAGACTCTCTCTACACTCACTGCTGTGAGAAGCTGCATACTCATCTATGGCCAGTTGATAAGTGTACAGGCAGCAAGAATAGGTCAACAAAGACCTACCCTGAAATTGTTGCTTTCTAAAGATGGATTTGCACTAGTCGCAGGGAGTGAACATCAAATTATGAAGGAGGGAGATTCAGGAAGCATTTTTTCCCTTTAAATAAGTAAAATTGGCATCTACCTAATAATTTTTCACTTTCTCTGGATCCACACTGCAGGATAATAGGTTGAACTGATTGGATGTCCAAAAATATTTGAACTGTGGCACAAGTTTTGGCTTTTCAGCTGTTTACCAAAATATTCAAGATACAATTATATAACCAAAATGGGCCTACACTGCAGACACTCCGCTTTAATGTGAGGGTATTCATATCCTAATTGGAGGAAGGGTTTAGGAATTACAGCTCTGTAATATGCAGCTGCCTCTTTTTCACGGGACCAAAGGTAATTGGTCAATTATCTCAAAAGTCAATTAATGGGCTGTCTGAGCTATTCCCTCATTAATCCATCATCAATTAAGCAGGTAAAAGGAATGGAGTTGATTCCAGGTGTGGCACTGGCATTTGGAACTTGCTCCTGACACTACAATGTACATTCCTAGTGATTCTGGAGTCTGAGGGGACCCACAAGGTGTCTTCCGATGAAGAGACCAGTTTTAGAAATTATACATTATAGTTGGGGTGGGGTGGGGGGGGGGGGGCTGGTACAGGTTTTGCATCGATGCCCTGGGAACTTCATGTTACGCCTCTGCTCATAAAGCCAAACTATTTCACTTGCTTCCTTCACACACACATAAGTAAACATGGCTGGATGATCAAGCTAATTGCTTCTTATTAGCAGTGCAATCTGTTTGTTCCATAGCTGTGAATGATGGTTTGTTTAATAGATGGTATAATAGAACATACTATGACCTGTGCCCTCTGCGAACAAATTACTATGACATGTTTAGATTATGTTATTTCACAAAATTTCAGGATAATGAATTTATTATCGTTATGTTAGGTGTCTGTGACTTGGAGTAGTAATTGTAATCATTTCCAGAACTGAAAAATAATAAATACAAAAAGCTCCATTTATTTTACATTGAGATTTCACTCTCTTTTCTAATACCACAGACAGAAGTGTGAGGGTGATGGAAGTCGATCAGTCAGTATGAATCATGGTACCTTTCCCTGGCAGAGATTGTCGAATATATACATTTTACTATAAGATTGCATAGAAATAATAAGCATGTCATTAACTGGAATACTAAGAAAATATTATTAAATGCTAAAAGCAATACTCTAAAGCTGTCAGTATAACATTGAATGTGGAAAGTTAAATCCGGAGCAGGATACTCAAGCTGTGGTATATACCTGGCAGTGAAGAAATCTTATATTCTAAACAATGAACTTACTTGGCAGCGCTAACATTACAACTCCCTAGCCAGTGGCGCTATCTCATGCAAATAGTGAAACAACAATAAACTGTAGAGCTTTGCTGTGCCAACTGATTTTATACACAGGGAAAGGACGTAGTAAAGATACAACCCACATAGGTGTCTGAAGGTAAAGCACCCATCTTATGCAAACAGAATAAATATGGCTGGAGGCAGGAGATTGCTTGATACTTGTAAAGTGAGTTTATTGTCTGAAATGTGCAGACTTCTGCCAAAAATATGTCCACATATAATAAAAGTATACCAACTGTAAGAATGAAATAAGGCACAACAAGGTGTCTTGGAAAAACCCAAGGTTTGAGTGAAAGTATTCTGGAATCACCTCAGACAAGTACTTGGGCTACTCTGTTTAATAGGTAAGATATATAGGTAGCTCTAGGGGAAAAGTGCACTTTGTGATATGTCACGGATAAATATAGAAGAAAACGGCAATCATTGTGTCAGATCTCCTGAGAACTGATTCCAGGCATAGATATATTATTAGGACTGTGCTAGGCCTTGGGTGATATAGATATGCAATGCTTTCAGCTTTTAATTATCATCACTTTTATACAGCTTTATACAGATCATCCCACACAGGACCAAAAGTTCAGTCTCTTAACAGTATAAATAACATCCTAGAAGCCAAGTTTATACATGTATATCTGTAGATGTATAAACCTCAGCCCCCATTCACTTGTGTGGGAGTGTTTCTTCTTTGTGACTGTGAGGCTTCCTGCACACAGGGAATATGGTCTGAAAAATCGGATTTGTGTATCTGGGATGTCCCATCCTGAATCCAGGCCGGATACCTGGACTCCAAGTATTATAAATACTTAGACTGGGCCCCAGTCACCAGTGGGGTGCCACAGGGGTCAGTAATGGGTATTCTCATTTTTAAAGGGATTCTATCATTCAATCACAATTTTTTTTATCATTAACACATTGGAATAGCCTTAAGAAAGGCTATTTTTCTTCTAACTTTCGTTGTCTTCTCCGCGCCGCCGTTCGCTTGAAAAATGTTTTTTTTTTGGTATGTGAGTTTTCTTGCAGCACTGGGGGTGGGCCCCAGCGCTCAACCAGCAATGGGGGTGTCCCCAATGCTGCCAGAGAACTCTCCAGTGCCACCTCTATCTTCTTCTGGAACGAGGTCTTCACCACGTTTTCTTCAGGAGCTGGCTTCTAACTTCTAGGCTTCAGGCCTAGGGCAACCTGACTGCGCATACCCGCAGCCACAAGAAAAATTTCAGCTTGCACAGTATTGAAAGCGTCCATTTTCTTGTGGACGGCGGGCATGCGCAGTCTGCTTGCCCTAGGCTTGAGGCCTAGAAGTTAGAAGCTAGCTCCGGAAGAAGACGCAGTGAAGACCTCGTTCCAGAAGAAGATGGAGGAAGCGCTGGAGAGTTCTCTGGCAGCATAGGAGACACCCCCAGTGCTGTTTGAGCGCTGGGGCCCGCCCCCAGTGCTGCGAGAGAACTCAGTTACATACAGACAAAAAACATTTTTTCAAGTGAATGGCGGCGCGGAGAAGACAACTAAAGGTAGGAGAAGAATAGCCTTTCTTAAGGCTATTCTGACATGTTAATGAGAAAAAATTGTGATTGAATAATAGGATCCCTTTAATATGTTTATTAATGACCTGGTAGAGGGTTTACAGATGTATAGAAATGTAGAAATACATTAAGGGACAGCACAAAAACCTTTCTAATGATCTTTTTCTGATCAGACATAACATTAAAAAAGGAACATTGTTGCCATTAGGAATGTACAGTATATTAAAAAAAAACATTTTGGCAGTCATAAAGGAACCAGTTTACTAATGTTCAGATTTATATGGCAATGCATTTTCCATCAGCAGTATAGTCTATTCTAAAATGTGGGCATTGCTTCGTCCCCACATAAACTGTAACAACTCAGAACAATGTGGTTTCTGTTCTTACTAAGTACTGAATAAAATATTGGCTTTCAATGTCAATTTAATTACATTGGCTTACAAGTCAGATTTCAATGTAGCTAACTTTTACTATGGAAATAAGTCGACAAGGGATATCACTGTATAAGTATATGTTTGTGGTTTTCTAGAACATATTCATATCTTCCTAAAGCCATGTGAAAATGTTTACTTTAAGGCACAGTATTTTCACTGAAGTGATGACCTATTAAAAAGCTACCGTATGCATGAGTACATGTGGGGCCCCAGAATCTACACAACAGAACGTTCACCCTCTGATTATTTGGTACAATCCACCCAACACAAGGAACAGATAAATTTTTATGATTGACAAGTAAGTAGAATATTGTGGTAAACAAGGATGTCCAGAAAAAGAAAATCAATACTTTATTGCAAACAGCACATATGGAGCACATCATACAACATGTGTGTATGTTTTGTGATACAGCACCATAAATGGGGTCAAATGGCTGAATGTCTTATGTCATCTACCATATCCTAAAGACTGTTAGCTATACTGTGCAATGATTCTCTGCTACATCTGTACATGTTTGTAAATCGCTTTGTCTTATTTATGCTCTTCCTTGGTTGTAAAACATAGTGGAATATGTTATCGCTATATAATCCGCTTTGGTGCTATTGATAATAATCCATGACACTCTATGTAGTACCTTTTATTTGGAACGGAAAGTTGAGGAACTTTAACACAAAAACATAGTAGCTTTAACTTTTAAAGGACGCAGGGTCATTTGTATGTTAATGCTCTGCAACTTTTTTCATATTTTCCCTTCCTGCCTTCCAAAATTCATAACTTTTAACTACGTGAGCACTTACTCTTTGTGTAATGAGTTGTAGTTTCATTTTGCATAATTTTTGGCTACAGATAATGTCTGGATTAGCTTTTATTAACATTTTTGGGGTCCATGTGAAATAACACACAATGCTATCATAAGTTTTGGCTTTTTTTTACACTGTTCACTCTGCTTTTAAAATGACATGGCAACTTTGGTGGGTCATTATGATTACGGCAATACCATATCTATATTGATTTTATTATGATTTACCCCTTTACAAATAAAACAACACTTTTTGAAAATTAACTGGGGTCACCATATTCTGACACCTAGAACTTTTTTACTGTTTAAATGATGAAGATATGTCAGGGCTCTTTATTTTCGGGGCAAGTTGTACTTTTTAATGGTACAAATTTTTTTATGTATGACTTTTGAATAGAGATGAGCGAACACTAAAATGTTCGAGGTTCGAAATTCGATTCGAACAGCCGCTCACTGTTCGAGTGTTCGAATGGGTTTCGAACCCCATTATAGTCTATGGGGAACATAAACTCGTTAAGGGGGAAACCCAAATTCGTGTCTGGAGGGTCACCAAGTCCACTATGACACCCCAGGAAATGATACCAACACCCTGGAATGACACTGGGACAGCAGGGGAAGCATGTCTGGGGGCATAAAAGTCACTTTATTTCATGGAAATCCCTGTCAGTTTGCGATTTTCGCAAGCTAACTTTTCCCCATAGAAATGCATTGGCCAGTGCTGATTGGCCAGAGTACGGAACTCGACCAATCAGCGCTGGCTCTGCTGGAGGAGGCGGAGTCTAAGATCGCTCCACACCAGTCTCCATTCAGGTCCGACCTTAGACTCCGCCTCCTCCAGCAGAGCCAGCGCTGATTGGCCGAAGGCTGGCCAATGCATTCCTAGTCAGTTTTGCTCAACTACACATCTGATGCACACTCGGCACTGCTACATCAGATGTAGCAATCTGATGTAGCAGAGCCGAGGGTACACTAGAACCCCTGTGCAAACTCAGTTCACGCTAATAGAATGCATTGGCCAGCGCTGATTGGCCAATGCATTCTATTAGCCCGATGAAGTAGAGCTGAATGTGTGTGCTAAGCACACACATTCAGCACTGCTTCATCACGCCAATACAATGCATTAGCCAGTGCTGATTGGCCAGAGTACGGAATTCGGCCAATCAGCGCTGGCTCTGCTGGAGGAGGCGGAGTCTAAGGTCGGACCTGAATGGAGACTGGTGTGGAGCGATCTTAGACTCCGCCTCCTCCAGCAGAGCCAGCGCTGATTGGCCGAATTCCGTACTCTGGCCAATCAGCGCTGGCCAATGCATTCTATTAGCCCGATGAAGTAGAGCTGAATGTGTGTGCTAAGCACACACATTCAGCACTGCTTCATCACGCCAATACAATGCATTAGCCAGTGCTGATTGGCCAGAGTACGGAATTCGGCCAATCAGCGCTGGCTCTGCTGGAGGAGGCAGAGTCTAAGGTCGGACCTGAATGGAGACTGGTGTGGAGCGATCTTAGACTCCGCCTCCTCCAGCAGAGCCAGCGCTGATTGGCCGAATTCCGTACTCTGGCCAATCAGCGCTGGCCAATGCATTCTATTAGCCCGATGAAGTAGAGCTGAATGTGTGTGCTTAGCACACACATTCAGCTCTACTTCATCGGGCTAATAGAATGCATTGGCCAATCAGCGCTGGCCAATGCATTCTATTAGCTTGATGAAGCAGAGTGTGCACAAGGGTTCAAGCGCACCCTCGGCTCTGATGTAGCAGAGCCGAGGGTGCACAAGGGTTCAAGTGCACCCTCGGCTCTCCTACATCAGAGCCGAGGGTGCGCTTGAACCCTTGTGCAGCCTCGGCTCTGCTACATCAGAGCCGAGGGTGCGCTTGAACCCTTGTGCACACTCTGCTTCATCAAGCTAATAGAATGCATTGGCTAGCACTGATTGGCCAGAGTACGGAATTCGGCCAATCAGCGCTGGCCAATGCATCCCTATGGGAAAAAGTTTATCTCACAAAAATCACAATTACACACCCGATAGAGCCCCAAAAAGTTATTTTTAATAACATTCCCCCCTAAATAAAGGTTATCCCTAGCTATCCCTGCCTGTACAGCTATCCCTGTCTCATAGTCACAAAGTTCACATTCTCATATGACCCGGATTTGAAATCCACTATTCGTCTAAAATGGAGGTCACCTGATTTCGGCAGCCAATGACTTTTTCCAATTTTTTTCAATGCCCCCGGTGTCGTAGTTCCTGTCCCACCTCCCCTGCGCTGTTATTGGTGCAAAAAAGGCGCCAGGGAAGGTGGGAGGGGAATCGAATTTTGGCGCACTTTACCACGCGGTGTTCGATTCGATTCGAACATGGCGAACACCCTGATATCCGATCGAACATGTGTTCGATAGAACACTGTTCGCTCATCTCTACTTTTGAACACTTATTGCTATGTTTTGGGGGAAGTGAGGTGACAAAAATACTTTATTTTGCCCATTGTAGTATATATTTTTCTACAGTGTTCCCTGTACAAGATAAATACTACTGCTACAAAATAGTACTTCCACAGTAGTAGGTGATAGTTAATTTAACATATCAAGTTAACATTGGTTATGATGTAAGAAAAACGTGTATCACTGCCAAGATTTGCCCCCAAAAACTTATAGCCCAACCTTTACGCCAGTCTATAGTCTAGAAGCATACTGTTATGGTATGGATTTTTGAGGGTACTAATGGGATTAATTCCCATTATATCATCATAATAGGAAATTTCTGTTTATTTTCTGTATAATGGCTCCAAGTTAAAGTTGTCACAATATTTCAGCTTTCTCTAGGCTTTGTTTTTGTGGGAAGTCATAGATAGATGGAATTTATTCTGTATGACAGTACACTTGCCATGCCTCATTATTCCATAGCTGCGGTATTTATTGCTTCAGCATGTCTGAGTTCTTCACATAGCTTTTCATGTACAAATATTCACTTCCATTGGGGATAGTGCTCAATATACAAAATTGTATGACAGTGTTTTGGATTCTAACTAGAGGACGATGAATACTATTTCCTATCTTGTTCTTAATCTTTCAAGCTTTAACTCAATATACAGCCGCACATTTTATCATGCTTTACTAGAGACATATGAAGATTGCCTGCTATAGAGAATAAAATGTTTCAGTAGGTAAAGCAACAGATGTTTGTCCCTAGGCAAATTATTCTAAGATTTCTATAATTTTCTAGGCCTTAAACCAAATAGGAAACTATTTTATGCAACAGCTGTCCCCTTAGGGAAAGGCATTACCGTACTATAATATTATGGGTATTTCCAAAATCTTGATATGTTTCAGTAACTTCATCCTGAAATATCTTTGTATGTTGTAACAAATTATTTCCATCTACTACTGTCACCACGTCACCATCTGCACAGTCTGTCCCCTCACCTTCTGTCTCTATCCCTCTTCCCTCATAGATTGTAAGCCCTTGCGGGTAGGGCCCTCTATCCCACTGTGCCAGTTGGTCATTGTAAGTATTATATTTGTTTTGTATATTTTATGTACTGTATGTTTACCCTCAAATGTACAGCACCATGGAATTAATATAATAATATAAAACTACATGGAATTAGTGGTGCTATATAAAATAATAATAGTAATAATAATAATAATAATAATAATAATAACAACGGGTATTGCACAATGTACCAGATGTTACTAGTTATTAGTTATTCCCTTTCATATGGAGTTAAACGAGTCCAGTTTCAGACCAATAATAAGACACTAATGTTATTATTTGTATAATGAAAAGTTATACTTTTCCAAAATACTTTCTGTATCAATTGCTCAGTTTTCTAGATTTCTGCTTACTTCCAAATAAAAATTAGTCTGTGGTCATGTGATATATATGGTCAATGGCTATGTGATATACGCTCCATGGTCATGTGATGGACACACAGATGTACAGCTCATTACAAGTCGGATGTATTATTAAATTGCTGTGAATATAACGAGCATTACATGACCTAAAAATATTGGTGACCTATATTAAGAATAAGTTATTAATCCCAGGTTGGTTGGGGTCAGACACCGAATACTCCCACTGATCAGCTGTTCTCAGGGAATGGAGCAGGAAGTAGACAGTCCTGTTCTCTCTGTTCTGGCCACACAAGCAGGTCAGCTACCTTTCATTTGAATGGGACCCAAGCTGAACTGACTGTTTCTACTGTACAGTATATTCCTTGGTTGCATTTTCATGTGTTATCTCTATAAACACACCTTGCAATACATCAGGTTATGAAATCATGAATACCATATTTTGTCATTTAGTAATTAGTTTTACATATTTTTCTTACAGTCAAGACTAGGACCTATATTTGGTGCCATTTTAATATAGAAGTAATAAATAAGATCAGTTATTATAGCCTGTGATGTTCTCACATGTTTAAACATGAGAAAATTTGCACAAGACCTGCTTGAGGTATTTCATGTTTTATAGCGCAGCATAAAACTGTCCTAATTTAATCATTCTCACCTTACAGACTCTTCCAACCCGAGAGAATATTGTTTTCTCAGAGGTGCTGCCTTCTGGGGATGCTTCTCGAAAGAAAAAGTAAATCTTGTCATCATCTGGATTATATGTGTCTGGTATGGAATAAGCACCAAAAAATTTTGCACCTATAATAAGAGGACATAGAAATAAGATTATACTGGAAATTATATTTTGTTTTGCTTCTTTGCAGGGGTTTAATTAGAAGCTCTTGAGCTCCGATGCAAAATCTGTAACTGTAACAAACCCCCACTTATCATGTCCTATATATGATACTGGCAACTTCTTACGCTGATATGAGTTCTCTAGGCTCCCTCAGTCTTCTGAGCCTAGTAGTGGCTGCTACCTCTGCACCCCCTATAAATATACCCGACACAGTAGATTAACCTGCTGATTTCATCAAGGCTGACTAATCATCTAATGTATAGTATATGGGGGTATTCCATCTTTCTACTGATGGAAGATGTCAGGGGAAAGAAAGATGAGACTGTCGGATTATAACATATCCTATTGGGTATTAAATTGCTGCTGACTGTTTTGGCAGCATTTTACTTCCCTTTCTCATATTACAGTAAGTACACACATGGATGAGCTAAACATGCATAGCAATGGCTGAAAGGAATACCAGGACACTGAATGAGTGTTAGATCAATAGAAATCAAAAATAGATGGTCAGTAGCAGCGTTAGATCAATAAAGTTCTGAATGATTGAATGGGTGGTCGCAGGAAAGACTTTGATAGCATATTACTAGAATATGTCATTAATTTATGATTGTTTGGGGGTCTACCAATGTAATATCAGTATACTGCTGGATTAAACTATAACTGTCTATAACTAACCGCCATACTATACCTTCTGTCCAAGCCACTCCCTTTTTTTTCTAGAAGATACATAGTCAGTCATTGACTATAATGGAATAGTCAGACTTCTTCATCTTAGCTGGGCATACTAGCAGTCAGATCAGGTAGGTATAGCATATCTCAGAAAAAAAAAAAATTAAGGCCTAACCTACAAGGATGGTTTTAAATGGTGCATTCACTGAATTTGGACATTTTGAACTTGCTGCATTAACAATTTCACTGTGTTAAAAAGAGTAGTCTGTAGTCCTAAATTGACGTGTAGCTCTTAGTATACTGTCCACTGTAACCATGTAAAAATAAAAATTCAGCTTTTGCCTGATTACATATACAAACATTAAGTCCTATTACCATTAAGCCAGTAATGATCAGAGATATCTGTTCTGATGAAATGATGTTCATTGGATGGTCCAAGTGAACGAGTAAATGTTGTTTCCTTGCCAAGAAAATCTGAAGCGGTCCCAGCAAAGAGATACTTATCTGCAAACAATAACAGCAATACATAAAATAATGTTCATGAATAATAATGCTCATAATTTAATCTATATTTAGTCTTTTAATTACACTGTGTACTTCAGAAACTTTATCCCTAGAATAATTTAGTGGAACATGCTGGATAAAAGTCACATATAAAAAAGTTATCTATGTAATGAAGGACAGGATGGTTCTAAAAGGCAAGAGATCCTCTTTGTAATCATTCTCCATTTTGGACAATAGAAGAGGATTCTGGACAAAAGACTGTATCTGAATTCCCTAATATAATGTACTATATGAAAATGAGTTTTCTAAACTAGACACATCCTTTAATATGGGACGTCTTAAAGTTTCATGTACAGGGGTTTTAAAATAATATAACCAATACTATAAAGATTCATTCCAGCTATATTCTTTGCCCTTATTACAAAATAGTTTTGCCTCATTAAACTGCCATGTTAAACAAATTGTCTTTGTCCATGTTAATGCCGTAGGCAAACACACATTTCCTTCCTATGAAAACTTTGGATTATTACTTAAAGATACATCCTGGAGACAACATAATTTGGCTTTAAGGTATCAGTTGTCATCCTATGAAAAGTGAATGTCACAATGAATAATTGATTGTGTTTTTGTTAGCCACATTCAGAGCCTTTGTTGACATGATGATACATATGTACCAGCTCAGGGAAGATCCTACAACAGACAGTCTTGTCTGCCAGTTCTTTCATCCTGGTCATCTGTCAGATACAGTCCTATGAAAAAGTTTGGGCACCCCTATTAATCTTAATCATTTTTAGTTCTAAAAATTTTGGTGTTTGCAACAGCCATTTCAGTTTGATATATCTAATAACTGATGGACACAGTAATATTTCAGGATTGAAATGAGGTTTATTGTACTAACAGAAAATGTGCAATATGCATCAAACCAAAATTTGACTGGTGCAAAAGTATGGGCACCTCAACAGAAAAGTGACATTAATATTTAGTAGATCCTCCTTTTGCAAAGATAACAGCCTCTAGTCGCTTCCTGTAGCTCTTAATCAGTTCCTGGATCCTGGATGAAGGGATTTTGGACCATTCCTCTTTACAAAACAATTCAAGTTCAGTTAAGTTCGATGTTCGCCGAGCATGGACAGCCCGCTTCAAATCATCCCACAGATGTTCAATGATATTCAGGTCTGGGGACTGGGATGGCCATTCCAGAACATTGTAATTGTTCCTCTGCATGAATGCCTGAGTCGATTTGGAGCGGTGTTTTGGACCATTGTCTTGCTGAAGTATCCATCCCTGGCGTAACTTCAACTTCGTCACTGATTCTTGAACATTATTCTCAAGAATCTGCTGATACTGAGTGGAATCCATGCAACCCTCAACTTTAACAAGATTCCTGGTGCCGGCATTGGCCACACAGCCCCAAAGCATGATGGAACCCCCACCAAATTTTACAGTGGGTAGCAAGTGTTTTTCGTGTAATGCTGTTTTTTTTTGGATGCCATGCATAACGCCTTTTTGTATGACCAAAAAACTCAATCCTTGTTTCATCAGTCCACAGGACCTTCTTCCAAAATGAAGCTGGCTTGTCAAAATGTGCATTTGCATACCTCAGGTGACTCTGTTTGTGGCGTGCTTGCAGAAATGGCTTCTTTCTCATCACTCTCCCATACAGCTTCTGATTGTGCAAAGTGCGCTCTATTGTTGACTGATGCACAGTGACACCATCTGCAGCAAGATGATGCTGCACCTCTTTGGAGGTGGTCTGTGGATTGTCCTTGACTCTTCTCACCATTCTTCTTCTCTGCCTTTCTGATATTTTCTTGGCCTGCCACTTCTGGGCTTAACAAGAACTGTCCCTGAGGTCTTCCATTTCCTTACTATGTTCCTCACAGTGGAAACTGACAGATTAAATCTCCGAGACAACTTTTTGTATCCTTCCCCTGAACAACTATGTTGAACAATCTTTGTTTTCAGATCATTTGAGAGTTGTTTTGAGTAGCCCATGATGCCACTCTTCAGAGGAGATTCAAATAGGAGAACAACTTTCAATTGGCCACCTTAAATATCTTTTCTCATGATTGGATACACCTGGTTATGAAGTTCAAAGCTCAGTGAGCTTACAAAACCAATTTTGTGCTTCAGTAAGTCAGTAAAAAGTAGTTAGGAGTATTCAAATCAATAAAATGATAAGGGTGCCCATACTTTTGCACTGGTCAAATTTTGGTTTAATGCATATTGCACATTTTCTGTTAGTACAATAAACCTCATTTCAATCTTGAAATATTACTGTGTCCATCAGTTATTAGTATATCAAACTGAAATGGCTGTTGCAAACACCAAAATTTTTAGAACTAAAAATGATTAAGATTAATAAGGGTGCCCAAACTTTTTCATAGGACTGTACGTATATAGCATAACCAAAGTAGATTAGTATTCTGTACATGTCTAGTGAAATAATATACATGGAGATTTCACTTTGTGCTATGATTCGCTACAACCATGGGGTATCTTGGCTTTCATCATGTTCAACATACAATTCTAACATGTTCAGAGATAAAAGCTGATTTCAGGACAATAGTCTTCTTCATTTGTCATTTCCTTGGTTGTTTCCGTTTTTTAAATAAACAGAAATTGGCTTAATATTAATGTACATTAAATTCTTTAGGCTGAAGCCCCACGTTGTGGAAACGCAGCTTTTTTTTGTTGCAGATTTTGTTGAGGTTTTTTGAGCCAAAGCCAAGAATAGCTACAAATGGAATCGAAATATATAGAAAGCTCTTAAACTTCTAACTTCTGTTCAGTCTAGTCCTGGCTTTGGCTCAAAAAACCACAACAAAACCGGCAACAAAAAAGCTGTGTTTCCGCAATGTGGGGCCTTAGCCTTATACAGAGTTTTTTTTTTAACTATGGGCATGTTTTTTAATGTAAGCATACATTATTTCATAGATTAGATCTGATGGTCCTATAAATGGATTTAATATATAGTGTATAATGAAATATATGGAATAATATATGGTGCACAAGTAGTTCCTAGAAGCAGTTTACTTTTTTGCAGTTCACTTTTTTATTTAAGATACTGTATCATGGACTATGTAACAAGATTTAGAGAAAGCACAACATGGCATTGGAGTTTTCTGAAACGTACCTTCCCATGTGCTCACGTACAGAGTGAAATGGTCAGTCTGGTGCACAATTAGGTTATGACAGAGCTTTCCTATAATCAGATATGTCTATACGCCTAGCTTTAATCTAATCATTGTATATTTTTAGGAAACCTGCATGCTGATTACTCAAAGCCAAAAAACAGAAGCCAGCAAACCCAACGACAAAAGAGGCTTTCAGTTTATTTTGGATGTAGAGGTCAGACAGATACTGAATGTCACCAGATGTTAGACCACACAGGTCTGTTGCCCGCTATCTCACCAGACATACAGCCTACTTGAGTTTTGGGAAAGGTAAATTACAACAATACAAATTACATTACCATAATGTTCACTCATTTCATCAGGTAAAAAGCAGGAGAAAACAGGCGATCAGGAGAAAACAGATGCTTTGCAACAACTATTCATCTATGTTGCTTGTTAGGACATTGTTTCCATTATTTCTAGGTCAACTCTTTCACAAGGAAAAAGTTAAATA
Source organism: Leptodactylus fuscus (assembly GCF_031893055.1). Taxonomy (NCBI): domain Eukaryota; kingdom Metazoa; phylum Chordata; class Amphibia; order Anura; family Leptodactylidae; genus Leptodactylus; species Leptodactylus fuscus. Next base: position 111,793,788 of record NC_134269.1, on the reverse strand, counting down.
AGTTGCAAAGTTTAGTAACCCCCACGAAACCAATATATACTCTAGCCATACACAAAAAACTAATTCTATAGTGAATTATCATCTATTTATTTTTTTGTGTTAGTTGCCTATCTTCCTTCCCTGGTCTAGTTAGGTTTGCACCATTTGACCCTCCTGCTGCCTAAACATGTAGGCAGATCAATGAGATCAATGCCCAGCCCAGCAGAAGCAGAGAGATGGACAGTAACTGCACATATGAGTCCACCAATGGCCACCACTGACCAAGACTGTGGCCCCACAAAGAGTATCAGGACATATCAGGAAAGCTAAGGAGCACCACCATTGACAACTATAAAAAAAGTTATTTCATTACAGTGTAATACTTTTTTTTAATACATTTATATATATACTTTTATTAAAGGAATATCAGATTTATAAGTATTACTCTTCCTCCGATAACTCCTCTCATATAACTACAGGTGCATGACTTGTTACAGGACAGCTCTGATACATTGCACCAAGCATTAAAGCTATCAAGTGAATTTATTTTCAATTATCCCTGTATATTTGGGTAGTAGTATAAGAATTCATTTTTATTTCAATCTCAAGTATAAGAATATAAAAAGGTGCAGACTTTTAGAATGGTTTGTTCAGCTGTTTAAACTACATTAAATAATGTGAACTGTATTAAAAGAGTGAAATTGTTCAAAATTCTTCAAATTCTCAGTTTATAGTTGGATTTTTGTTGGAATATCTATGGTAATTCTTAACGTTATGCAGTATCTGAGGTTCCAAATTAAATAAAAACCTACATATAAACTGTAATATCTTTGCTATTAAAAACTTCCATTGCGATGGCTTGGAGAACATCCCTATTAAAAGCAGGTTCAACTTTTGGCTTGTCCGATACATTTTTGGCAGGGGAGGTTGGATCCCTTCTGAGAATTTAGAAATGTTTGGTCTTTCCTTGTTCTTTTTAGGCTTATGATGACATGAAATATAAATTCTATGGTTTTATTCTTATAACAGTTGTTTCCAATGTAAAACGTCATTTCAGCATTTTACATTCTCTCATGATTAAACTCTTGGTCTGCACGAGCCAAATCACTTATCTATAAATCAGACAGCGTGTTTGTGAGTACGTCTACACTTGCTTACAAATCTCAGTAATGTACCAAGAATCCTATGCAAAGTCAAATTTATTTTACTTGGAGTTTGCAATTACTTATTATACATTATATAATATCTGTTAAAAGAGGTCGCTAATATTTCATTTTGTGAACAGCGGAGAGAGAGTTGTGTTTAACCTGACAATGTGTAAATACTGTATGAGTGAATAAAGGAAAGATTAATGCCAACTATTTCAAGAGGACATTTCACCACCTCCATCAACTGCATCTCTCATTCTGTCTTACATGGATTTTCTTCTTTGGCTCCTAGCAATCAATGCTATTAGTTTTGGTGCCTGATATACTATTTAGATTCTCCTGCCTGACACCGCCCTCCTGACAGCGCAGAGCCTAAATAGCATATCAGGCACTAAAACTAAACTAGCATCACTTATTGCTTGGGAATGGTGGAAACCATAGAAACAATTACATATGAGCCAGGATCAGTGTCTTCTTGTAAAAACAAGAACAATGCATAATGTATTACATATAGTGTATTCTTGTATACAACTATAAGAATATATGCTTGTGAATTGAAAGTTGACTTTAATCATTTGTGAATAAGACACTTATCAAGATTATTTCTTGTTGCTTTTATAGTGCCTCCCTAATTGGTAGCATTATACAGACATTATACACTCATATCAGTCTGCAATAATCTTCATTAGGGTCAATATTTCTGAGACAGAATACAGATGTTTGCAAACATAAGGTGGACATCCAACTCTACTATCCTGATGGTTGTAAAATGTGTAAAAGATAGATGTGCAATTATGTCACTGAAATTTATTGGGGAGTTAAATCCCCAATAAATTGGGGAGATCTTCCAAGCATTTGAGTGTGTGGAGGGTATCTGTGAAAATGGACAAAAGTAGGACATGATCTAAAGTTTGACAGGCGAAACTCATGCCTTTAATTCACGATTGGCTGTTCACCACAGTTGTCTACAACCAGCCTTAGGCCTTAATTGAAAAACCAGCCTTAGGCTAAGGCCCCACGGGCCGTATCCGCAGCACTGAAGCGCCACGGGAAGAAATGCTGCGTGAACGCATTGCGGTTCTTTCCGTAGCACTTTTAAGAGAATGTTCACAGTTTTCCTCTGCGGACTTTCTCTTAACATTATATCTATGGAAAAGCCGCCGGTGTTTCCGTAGAAATAATTGACATGCTGCAATTTGCAAAGCTGCAATGGCTTTGCAAATCGCAGCGTGTCCGCGCTGCGATCTTCTCCGCAAAGTGGGGGATGGGATTCGCATGAATCCCATCCACTTTGCCTGCACTGTACAATGCCACGATTTTTCCCACAGTGATGCTGTGATGTTCAAACCTTTAAATAGAATAATAAATCAGCCCCTAAGTGAATTGGAAGCGTATGACTAAAGCAGCTAACAAACAAGTTACAGTAAATCTGCCTGGCTGCGGCATCCCTGATCCAACTCAGCTAGATTTATGTGTATCATACCTGTTGTACTTGTACTATGCATGTAACCCCTCTCACAAACATACAACACTATGAAATAATCGTGCAGTGATAAACCCATACACATGCAACAAAAATTGTCTAAGAATTATAAATTGTTCCCAGTCTATGTAAACCTGCATTCACACCCGTGAAACCCAGTCTGTTTGTTGGCCGGATTTACCATACTGAATAGTATGCCCAAAGTCCATGTCTCCCATAACATCCTGTCTGTAACATCTCTGTCTGTTTGGGTTTCTGCGCCACACTCTGCTCGCATGCTGTGGTGCAAGAGGCGTGTACAGTTTGATAACTTGCTTAGAGTTTTTGGTTGCATTGTCTGAACACTGTCCTATTCCTTCACCTTGTTAATTGATTTTCCCCCACACCCCTCTCCTTCTCCTTCATTTGCCTCTGCTCCTCTAAGAGTTAAGTTTTGTTTTGCCCTGGGATTGACAGCCTGCCTTCCTATCAGGTTCAGGGTGGGTTCTTCCTCCCTATTTATTCTTGGCTCACATTCACATTGATGCCTGCTATTGCCTTGTGCTTGCTGGCTTTGTCCTCTTGCTGTTTATTCGTGTATTCTTATCCTTGACCTCTGGCTTTTCCTATTGACTACTCTTTTGGATATCGATTTTGATACTGCATTGCTCAACTGTTACCGAACCCTGGCTAGCTTACCTCCCTTAGTTGTTGTTTGTCTTGTCTGCGTTTTGTGTTTCACGTATATAGGTAGGGATTGTCTCCAAGTTGCTGCCTATTATGTAGGACAGGACTAAGCAAGCAGGAAGAGACAGTGGGGGGTTTCAGCTTAGGGCTCACTTTCTCTTGTGCCCCTTCCCAGGGTTTCCAGCAGCTACTAGGGAATTGCTCCTAATGCAATTCTCTTACACTGTCCCATACTAATATAGGTGAAACTCAGTTGTGTAAATGTAGGGTTAGGCTATTGACTAACCTATAACATCTGGATGTAACATTTTTTTCAGTTAAATAAACTCTGAAAACACCACTATAAAATGTGGTAAACAAGCATAAGAAGTAGTATGCAGCCAGCCAAAATCGGTTGGTTTATACGGTTTATTTTTAGCTAAAATATTTTCTTGCATAAAAGTGAATGTACATCACAATATTGTCACCTGGATTAATTTATCATTTACAAATATTTGTAAAGGAAACATCATTTGGAAAAACAAATACTGTAAAAATGCTACGTATGAATAAGCGTATGAACACTCAACACCTGCATGCATTTACACAGTGCCAAAAAGTCTGTGTTAGCCAATTTAAACTTTTTTTTAGGAAAATAATAAGATACATTTTACCCATGACAGTACCATCCATCATCTCTTTCACATCTTTCAATTAGAGGCGCATTCTTTGTCTTGTCATTAGTGAAAACTATGTAAGCTTGTGAATGAAACTGTTGTCTTTAGGATTCCGAACAAAGTAGATTTCTCGAGGTTTCTGGCCTCCTGTGCCTTACCTGTCATTATGGAAGCAAAAGGCGGATGAGGATCAAAGGGGCATTTCAACCTTCCTGACTCCAAGTTTTGTGTGTCAAGCTTGAATACTATTTCCTGCAAGGAGACATAAATATAGTGCAATATATCATAAGAGAATAAATCTACATGAATGATGGCCCCTGCAGAAAGCCTTTAAAATAGAAGGCTATAAAAATAATTGGTAATAAGTGGTAATAACTACATTTATCATTTTACCTATAATTCAGGAATCCCAAAAAAATAAGTTGAATATGTGAACCCTGTTACTCAAAACAGCTGTGACTTGTTTTATTGCACTTCCACAGTCTTTACTTTCAGACCCTGGCCAATTTTCGTTTTTGCGTTTGTTTTTAATTCCCCAATTCCAAGAAACATACATTTCTGTTCACAGAACTTTTTTTTTTTTTTGCAGGACAAATAGTACTTCTTAATGGCACTATTTAACATTCGGTAAAATATAGTGATTCTGGATAAAAATTCTGTATGGGTAGACCTGGAAAAATTGAGTGGTCAAAATTACAAAATTTTTAAAACTTTAAAACATAGAAAAATTTCTTTGCATTGCTATGTTGTGATGCCCATAATTTTTTTTTAAACTTTTCTGGGTATGTATGTGTCTTTTTTAAGGTACGAGATGGGGTTTTATTGATATAATTTTTTGGACAGGTCTGATGTTCTGATCAATTTATATTAAAATTATTTTAGGAGGCGAAATGGTGAAAAATAACATTTATTCATCCATTTTGATTTTTTTTTTCTGCTACAGCATTAACTATATGGGATAAATATGTTAAAATTGTTATAGTTCAGGCATTTTTGGATGTAGAGATACCTAATGTAATAACATTTATTTTGCTTATTTTATACACAGTCCAGTCATATTAATGTGACCACCGCCTACTTTTGACGTCAGTGTTAAATAACCAATTGCAGAAGGCACGTGTCATTAGCCATCTGGGTGCACTCATCATTGTGGAAGGCACAATGGATCAACACAAGTATGCATTTATCCTTGCAGACCATATTTACCTCTACATGCAAATAGTTTTTTCTCAGGATGATGGCATCTACCAGCAGGACAATGTGACGTGTCATAAAGCTCGCAGTGTACGTGCGAGGTTCAAGGAGCACCAGGATGAGTTTACCGTACTTCCTTGACCAGCAAACTCCCAGGACTTGAACCTAATCGAGAATCTGTGGGACCACCTCGACCGGGTTGTTTGTGCCATGGATGTTCAACCTCATAACCTAGCGCAGCTGGCCACAGCACTGGAGTCGGCATGGCTCAATATCCCAGTGAACATCATCACAACATCCGCTCTCTTCCTGCACGTCTTGCAGCGGTCCGCTCTGCAAAAGGTGGTTATTCTGGATTTTGACAGATGGTCACATTAATGTGACTGGACTGTGTAAAAAGGGTGTTGTATATTGAATGTCAATGTTACAATATGCTAACACACATAGAACTAACCTCTTTGTTGCTTCCGAGTTCAATGTATCCACAGAGAGGGTGAAAGGCTCCAGTTCCACAAGTATATATATGGGTTTTGTTGAAGTGATGAAGAACTTTAATGAAATTTGCACATTCCTCCTACAAAGAAATGAAAATATTTATAGTAGCATAGTAAATAGCATTTTGTTTTATAGAGTAATATATATACAATAACCTTATGCTTACATATCCATCAACAGACTGCATTAAAAAAATGTGGCCTGTCAATTTTACCTGAGTAAACACTCACATTTTCTTTATAAAATTAATAAGGTAGGAAGAACCACAGAGAAAAACACAGAAAATTCACAATGAAAAATGCTGTGGAAAAAAATGTTATGTGTTTCCGCTGCATTTTTTTCTGCAGCGTTTTTTTTTTTTTTTTTTTACTGCCATAAGAAAAATCAGCTACATAAAAAATATTTTTATTGCTAATTTTGAGTCAGATTCTGCCTCAAAAATTGGTCTGTAAAAAACTCTGTATAAACTTACCCTAAGGGAGTCTTCACATGGCGTTACGGTGTGCTCTTTCTGTTCATAAAAACACGTTCAGAATGAGCACATAAAAAGCAGCTCCCATTGACTTGAATGGGAGCCGGCATACATGCGCTCCACATTGAAATCAATGGGAGGCTTTTTTACCTATTGCTTTCAATGTATTACGCGCGTATCACATTGAAAGCAATAGGGAAAAAAGCCTCCCATTGATTTCAATGGGGAGCACACGTATGCCGGCTCCCATTCAAGTCAATGGGAGCTGCTTATTACGCGCTCATTCTGAACATGTTTTTATTATCAGAATAAGCGCACGGTAACACCGTGTGAAGGCTCCCTTAGAGGTTAAAAGTGGCACATTTAATTATGCATTAATTATTTGTATGAATAAAGAAATAAATAGAAATGACTTCAGAAATCAGAATAACATAAATGTGTATATGTAGTACTAGTATGTTCTGGGTTACCCATAGTAAATATTGATTTTTCCCTGGGTCATTAAGTGAGAAAACTACAGAGCAAATATGTTACACCTCAGCTTGTTGGAAGGTAAAAGCCTGTAGTTCATTGTTATCCAGACTTTGTTGGATGTAATCCATGAACTACAGTCAAGCAGATAAGTATACTGTACTGACAATGTCTCCTGAGCATGTCTGCTCTTAAATACATATTCATTTTACTAAGAATACTATTGTATTATTTTCGTTGCCTGTTTCTGGGAAAATTGGGTGGAAACCATGATAACCACTGTTATATTTCACAGAGGTTATCGTTAAACATAAAGACTCTTGAAAGGTATTGCTGCCTGATAATTCTGTCTAGTTAGCGAGTATTAGATCCCTAGAACTTATACATCTACATAGTCTGACACATTGCACTTATGACTCTAGATAACAGCTTCTAAATGGAAAAGTATGTTTTTGTACCGTGTTAGCCAGTGGGTATGAAATACATGTAATACAGTAATATACCTGAGGAAGTGGCTGAGAGCCTCGATAGCTTGTAATCTGTCATCATTATTAGTTAGCCATTAAAAAAGGTATCAACTACTGAAGACTCAAGTTTTTTGTTTTTTTAGCTTCTATATGGTCACCCAGTCTGCGACTCAGTATTAAGTGTGTGTAGAGCTGTAAAATCTGGACCTCTGTACTCTGTCTGTGCGAGACAATTTACCGATCACTGCTGAGTTTCCAGTGTTTGATAGAATCACATTTGGTATAGACAGGAACATCTATAATAGTTACAGCTCAGCCGAGCAGGTTCTGTTTTCTTCTTTGCTAAAGAAGGCTGCTCTGTTCTGTTGGTTTTGGACTATACCCTACCAGTTGTGTCACTGTCTCTATCCGTTGTGAACCCACTTTGCCTACCACTACTGACGCTAATCCCCAGATATGTTAAACATATTTTTTAAGAATTACTGGTGATTTTTTTAAATTAAATTCTCCATATCTAATTTTAAAAATGTATTAAATACTGCAATTTTCCCACTAATGCTTGTCAAATCTGTAAGGTTTTTCTTTGCAAGTCACCCCATTAACATCACATACAGGGCTACAAATGAAAAATAATCCTTTATACATAAGACAAATAAGTCATCCTCTACTGACCATAGATGACGTGACCACTTATCCATTTCCCTTCCGGCACACACCATAATTTGAAGACTATCCCATGGACCTCAATGAGCCAGCTCCAGTCTACTGCTGCCTATGTCAATGAGATTGCTATATTCTTAATAATACATATCACTTCAAGCTGCTAACAGAACAGAAGGGGAAGCTCGGGCAAGATGACAGACCCTATAGTCATGTACAATTAAATAAAATATGTTTTAAAAATCTGCAATCCAAATATAAAAACAGATAAAAAAATATATATTTTCATACGTGTTTTCAAAAAATTTGTCAAAAAAATTCTGGATAACATTTAAACAAATCTAATTCACAAGCTTCATCTTATATCTATACTGTAGATCCACAATTCATCCAAGTGTGAACTAATCCTAAATGTAAATTGTGTCACAAGACAAGATATAAAGCTCATAGCACATCACATTCATTGACATACTTACATTTTCATCCTTCCCAGCAAGTTTACAAAAGTCTTCTCTGTCTTGTGTTGCTGGCCAGTGAATCTGAAAACGGTGATATTTTACATGTTATTTTCAAAGAGTAATAATTTTATTCCTTACATTCAATTTTATGAACATTTTGTTTGAATTTTTTGCTGTTTATTTCTTTCATATGTTATTCAGCAGAAGGGATGACGTGTTTCAGCTGAAGCCAGAATGTAATATCCATGTTAGGATACAAGTGTCTTACCATTGACATCATCAATGAAGTATATGTTTATCATATACTACAAAGTATTAGTATAGCTGTTCCCACCAGCAGCCATGAGTGGATCTGTCCTTGACATAGTTTACAATATCCCTATTACAACAAAAACGTCATAGTGAACATAACCATCTGCAGAAGTAAATATCATAAATTAAGGCTGCAACTAGAACGGACTACAATGGCAAGTAGATCCATTACTTTTTATAGTCTTGAGGTTTTAAGAATTTTGGAAAATGACTGTCAGTTTGATCTTTTATATGAACCCTCAAGTATGTAAATAGTTTTTACTCTACAGATGTATTCACCAAGGAATCTTTCATGCTGAAAAATCTCCACTTTTGCCTTCTGCATGGACTGGTTATAGCATTGCTTTACTTTATAGCCTGACTAGTTATATATCAGACTGTTAAAAACATGGAAAATTATTGCTTTTGTATTTATGTTAATTATTATTAGAGATGAGCGAACAGCGTTCGATCGAGTACATGTTCGATCGGATATCAGGCTGTTCGAGATGTTCAATTCGAGTCGAACACCAGGTGGCAAACTCACTAAAAATTTGATTCACCTCTCACCTTCCCTGGCGCTTTTTTTGCACCAATAACTGTTCAGGGGAGAAAGGACAGGAACTACGACAATGGAGGCATCGAAAAAAAAAATCGGAAAAAAATAATTGGCTGGCTAAATCAGGTGACCTCCAATTTATACGAACAGTGGATTTAATATCCGGTTCATATGAGACTGTGAACTATGTCACTGTGAGACAGAGATAGATGTACAGGCAGGGTTAGCTAGGGATTACCTTTATTTAGGTGGGAATGTTACTCACACAGCTCTTTGGGGCTCTATCTGGTCGGGATCTCTGTCAGCTTGTGATATGCACGAGCTGACTTTTTCCCATAGGAATGCATTGATCAGCATTGATTGGCCCGAATGCCATGCAGAGTACAGCATTCAGCAAATCAACGCTGGTTCTGCCGAAGGCTCGTCTGTGAGGAGGCGGAGTTTAAGATCGGACCAGACTGGAGACTGCTGTGGACCGATCTTAGATTCCGCCTCCTCCGGCAGCCAGCACTGAGCGCACAGCCAGCACTGCTACATCCCGGCATAGAAATGCATTGACCAGTGTTGATTGGCCGAATGCCATACAGAGTACAGCATTCGGCCAATCAACGCTGATTCTGCCGGAGGAGGCAGAGTCTAAGATCAGTCCACAGCAGTCTCCATTCTGGTCTGATCTTAGACTCCGCCTCCTCACAGACGAGCCTCCAGCAGAACCAGCGTTGATTGGCCGAATGCTGTACTCTGTATGGCATTCGGCCAATCAACGCTGGTCAATGCATTCTTATGGGAAAAAGTCAGCTTGCGCATATCACAAGCTAACAGGGATCCCGACAGTGACTTGGGCATGTTAGATGCCCCCAGACATGCTTCCTCTGCTGTCCCAGTTGCATTCCAGGGTGTTGGCATCATTTCCTGGGGCGTCATAGTTCACTTGGTGACCCCCCCCTGAGTCGAATAGTGGTTTCCCCCTAAACGAGTATTTATTCCCCATAGACTATAATGGGGTTCGATGTTCAATCGAACAGTCAAGTATTGAGCGGCTACTCGAATCGAACTTTGAACATTTCACTGTTCACTCATCTCTAATTATTATCTATATAAAGAATAGCTTTGCGTCACAGCAGATCGTAGTGCTCTCCTGTTTCAATAGTATGTATATAATTTAATAACCATAAAGACAATTAAAAGTAAGGCCTTATGCACACTTCTGTGTTATTTTTCACATTCATGTGAATAAGCTCTTTTTCTATAAGGGTAAGTTCACACAGGGTTTTTTGGTTAGGATTTTGAGGCCGTATCCGCCTCAAAATCCTGACCAAAAAGACGGCTCCCATTGAAATCGATGTGAGCCGATCAGTTCTTTTTTCTGGGAGCTGGCTTGTTCTGGCTCCTGGAAAAAAAAAATGACATGCTCATTCTTTCAGGCGGATTCGCCTAGCGACATTTGCCTGCAGACTCTCCATCCCGACTTAGCCCATTCATTTAGGCCTAATCCGGAGCGGAATGTTGCATAACCATAACAGTGAGGGTAAGTTCACACAGGGTTTTGAGGTCAGGGTTTTGAGGTCATAATTGCCTCAAAACCCTGACCAATGGGAGCCGCTCAGGAGCTTTATCCAGGAGTTCTTTCTTCCGGCTCCCGGAAAAAAGAAGCGAGATGCTCATTCATCAGGCCGAGTAAAGACCGAGCATGCAATGCTTTATCTGGTATCAAACAGGTGCTGGATTCTGAAACCTTGAATCGGATAGACATGAATCATAAGTGAAAAATAAATTCAAGTTGTATTCTTTAATTTCCTCTGGAAAATACTATGGATACCCATTGTGTCTATATGTTGACAGAAACAACGATATGTACAATAAATGTTCATTTCGCCAACTAAAACCTGGTGATGGATGGTTGTCTATATGCCATTTTACAGTGGGAGCTATAAAACCACATTTGTTCTCTCAGTTGTTTAGACCTTTGATGTAGAACATCTGTTTCCTGAATTATCCATGCCAATGTCTGCTTATCAACCCATGCACATCCACCTAAGACTCGCCGTACTCTTATGATTTATTTCAGACTGGTTGAATATTAAATAATGAGACTTATTTATAATGTGGCAAGAAGCTTAAAAAGTAACAACTACAAGGACAGGGCAGTTGTTGATGTGTCAATGATATCCAATAAACTAAGCAACACTTGCTCAACAGACAAGTGTAGACTGAAAATAAAAGGCAGCCACTGAATACAAAGCATATCCTTGTGAATTTGTGTATGTATTCAGTATTATGTTATTACAATCCAGTACATGTGCAGTATCTGCGGCCCATTACTGTTTTATTAAATACAGGTGTAGACAACTACGTGTGAACAGCCATTAGAAAAACAAACCAGGAGCCAAACCCCATATGCCCTAAAACACACCTGTTATTCCAACCGACTGTCAGGATAACTAAACTGCCAGGCCAAGGTGAAGTGAGTTCTATAAGTGATAAAATATAAGTGATAGTAATGTAAAATACTTGCTGCCAAATCACGGCAAAGTTAACATGTACAGTGTAGTACATGATATACGGGTTTTAGAAAACCACATTCACATGTAAAAGAAAAAAAAAATTGTGTTGTTTTAAGGGCAATAATGAAATCTGAATGTAAATTTTTTATTTCCCCATACTATTACTGTATGCAAATGTTCATGAAACAAGACTATTAATCAGATAGTATTAATATATCAGAGAATGGCTATATATGCAATGTTCTGGTTACATCACTAATAATTAGTCTGTATGTTACAGAGTAAAGCTGAGCTCACACGGAGCTTTTTTGGTCCAGATTTTGACGCAGAATCTCAGAACCTCAGAATCTGGCTCCTAAAAACGCCTCCCATTGACTTCAAAGGGAGCTGTTCACATCTTTATTCTGTTAGCGTTCTTTTTTGACACTCGCAGAAAAAAGAAGCGAGCTACCCTATCTTGACGCGGATTCCGTGGCTCAATCTGCCATGGCATACACGGTGCGACACTCCCTCTCAACTAAGCCCATTCATTTGGGCCTAATCCAGAGCAGAATGCCACGACTGGATGCCGATGAACTGCACAGGCATCCAGTCACGGCTAGCGGCAGATTCTGTGGCAGCTTCTGTGTCAAAATCGGGTCCAAAAAACTCCTTCTGAACTCAGCATAAAGCTGGTCATATTGGCTGACAGCTACTATTACCACCCTCCCCCCACCCCACCCCAGTAGACATCCACAATCAACTAAACCAAGCAAGCTTGCCATCTCAGTAGGAAGTGTGGACTGACATACACCTCTGGCTAAGGTCCCATGGGACATCCCGCAGCAAAAAGCACTGTGGGAAAAATTGTGGCGGCAATGCATCGTGTTTCTTCCTGCAGCTCTTTAGGCAGAAAGTACACAAAGAGTGTTCCTCCGTGGACTTTCTGTTAAAATTGTACCTATGGGGAAACAGCCAGCGTTTCTGTAGGTATAATCGCTGCGATTTTCAATACTGTGCCGGTTTTGGAAATCGCTGTGTGTCCACTCTGCGGTTTTTACCACAAAGTGGGCATGAGGTTCGCTAGAATCCCATCGACTTTGCCCTTACTATAAAATGCCGGGATTTTCCTGCAGCAGTTCCACCGTGGTCAAATCGCAGGATTTACATCCCATGGCCCCCCGGCCCATTAGTAGCTTATGCCACAAAGAACAAAAGGACTGTGCAGCTGAAATCCAAATGTATTATCCTTATTTCTTCTCACATTTGCCATTAGACGTTTGGCTGGTGCCACTAAAATTAGTGGACTTGGACGACCTTCATTTAATGTATAGCCAGGTTTACTTTAATTAGATAAAGGTCATTATGTCCAGAGAAAGGCAAAGGTTCAAAACCTCAAGTTAATAGAAAAAGTACAAAATATTGCATAAACAGGCTTATGCCTCAACCCAGAGGATATTAAATTTTGTATAGAAGTGCTTCTTCTATTGTAGTCCTTCAATGTGTGTTTTCTTAGCTCCGGGATAAGTTACACAGATATGTGGTAAAATGTAATATGTCGTTGGCAATGAAATACTATAATAACATGCAGAAGCCATTTCTAGTAGATGAGATAATAGTCTTTTTTTTTTTATAAAGTCCCAGACTATTTTCATTATGAGAGAACTTATATAACAAAGTAGTATTAACTTTTATGAACATCAAAGATTAAGGAGAAGGTTCTGACGTCCAGTAAAAGATGACTAGAGCCATTTATAGAGCAAGCAGTAAATCAGATCAGTGCAGAGCTGAAAAGCCACTGGGGTACATATAGGAAAATTTTATGTCTGGAATTCCACGTTATCATAAATATTTCACTACCAGAATTTGGCAAGTGACTTATTTTTCCAGTTAAAGACTTTCATTTTTTCATGGTCATATAGTATTTTAAAATCAAAGTTAAATTTCAGGAAGTTTTAGCAATTTTCACTACAATGCAGTTGTCTCCCATGTTCATTGTATCATCTTACTGTTTTATACAATACTGTACTTTATACACAGTTCTTATTTTTAGTTGAAATATTAAACTAGGGATTGTGTTAAACTTCACTCAAGCATATTGTTTCGAGATGGGCTCAGGGCCTAATCATATAACTGTGTGGTCTATTGTAGGGTCTCTCAGATCAGATTCCTTATGGCAGATTTCATTTAATTCAATTCACTCACCAGAGATTATACAGGTATGGGTTTGTTTTAGCGATTTTATACCTTTTTAGTCATTACTGATGATATCTAGCTACCAAGCTGTATTACTGTAATCTACTCTTCACTTTACTGCAGTGAACTTAGCTCTTTTTGAAGCTTATGTTTTTCCCATTACAAAATAAAAGTGCAAGACGTGTTTTTGATAAAGAGCCTTAAATGCTGTGAAATACATATGTAGCACTTTATGGCATGGCTAGACATGAAAAATACCTTGTTATAAAACTTTTTCATGCTATGAAGTACTAAGTGTTCCATAAAATGTTTGCATGTACTGGGGAAGATTTACTATGCCTTGCATGCCAGTTTCTTAAATGTTGTGGTGAAGGAGTGCAGAGGCACAGAGATATGGTTATGAAGACTATTGTGGTACTGTCAAGACCTTGTTTTGTTTAATAAAATTTTGTGTTTTTCTCTTGAGTTTTGATCTGGTGGTCTGGGGTCTTGTGGTGGTTTCCTTGCCATTGGGTCATCTGCTTGGGCATTTATGAGCAGCCTTTTGAGTATACCTGAGGTTCTATGGATCGAACCTCAGGTGTTGGTCATTTCCATTATCCTATGGGATTATCCTGGGGCCTTTATTAGGAGGAGGGCTGGCTTCACCAGTTGCCGGTTTTCGTGGTTACCATCTAGAACTCTTGACTCAGGGAGGAATACTGTTTGATAGGTTTGCAACTGACTAGGAAGTGGTGTGAGTGTTGCCTTATGTGTAAGTCTGGTTTGTCCCTCCACACTTCAACTCTACCCTGTCCTTCAGTTCTGTTTGCCTGACACTATCTGGTTGTTTGTGAGGTTCTTCGTTCCAGTTTGTTTTGCCCCAGTCCTGTGTTAACCCTTTCCTCACCTCTCCACTGTTCCTCTCCTCATTCTCTTCTTGCGTATTGTGTTGTGCTGCGTGTCTGTTGTCCAGCACACCCCATCCTGTTTGTTGTCTGCAGCTGCACCTTGGTTTCTGCAGGGGTGACCACCTTAGTATCCCCAGTCCCTAGCTCTCTTGTAGCTCTTGCCCTATCTGTCAGCTAGGCCTTCGTGTTAGAAAGCCAGTGAGTTTTTGGGGCCAAGGCTAGCTTGGGAACAGCTGACCACCACCCGCAGGCAGGGCCTAGCTAGCCGCCGTAGTGTCAGGGATAGTCTCCTTCCCCTGTTTCTTTTAGCAGTGCAGTCTGCAGTCCAGATTCTGGGTCTGGACATAGACACGAATGTAACAAGTACATACGATATCAATTTACTGTACATACCATAGCAATTATACTATACATATGTATATGTACACTATGTCAGCCCCATAACGAAATTCGGCTGAATTTGCTCAGCAATGTCTGTGCCTAATAATATTTCTGTTTATAGCCCAAATAGAATTTGTATTGGAGGCAATAAAATAGGTTGCAAAATACAATTTAGTATTGAAATAGAGTAAAAGTGCCAATACACATAAGAACAAAATCGGTAGAAACAGACAATTTTGGTGAAACCAGTCAACTATTTTATGTGTAATCTGGTGTGCCGGCTTTCCCCTGACAGATCTTGTTGGGCGCTAAAGGGTCAATCATGACTACTTTCTAATTTATGTTATCTAGAAGAAGCTGATTCTTCTGCCTACTGAAAACACATGCATGCTTGGTTAGGCATTATTCAAACATCAATGTTTTGGTCAGTGATTTCTGATCAGTGTTTGCAAGCCAAATCAAGGAGCGGAAAACACACAGAAATAAATTTATAATGGGAAGATTTGTACTTGTTCTGTGTTTTCGCCAAATGTCGACCAAATGAGATATCTTTGGGACTTTGATGTGCAGTCAAACAGAAATTGAAAGAAAAAGTACAGTAATGTAATGGCACACTTTTCTTTTGTCCAACATTAATCTATTTCTACAGCTAGCTATAGCTCATACATTTAGGCTAAGACCCCCATATAGCGAAACACAGTTTTTGTCTTTGTTTTTTCTTCTTTTATTAACTCTATAGGAAAAATGGTTTCTGCAGCTAAAATTGACAAGCTGTGTTTTTGCATTAGCCAGAATCTCATTTACTTTCTTATTACTGTAAGGCGTTTTCCATATAGGTACAATAGAAGCAGAAAGTGTGGAAAAACCTTGATGTGTTTCCGCCGTGGTCTTTACTGTAGTGTGTGTTGGCTGGGGCTCGCTAAGGCCTCACATTTTTTGGCTGTGGGAATGACCGCGGCAGAAACACATCACAGTTTTTTCTGCAGCGTTTTTCACTGAAAGACTTTAGAATTTTCTCGCTTGCATTTTTGAAATTGCACCATTTCTACTATGGATATTTTTCTACAATGTGTGGATGGGACTAACCAGAATCCCATACACCGCGCATGTACCGTAAATGTTGCGTCTTTTACCGTGGTGTTTCCACTGCATCCAAATCACAACATAGGGTCCCGGCCTAAAAGAATAGACAAACTGGAAAAGGGGAGGTTGGGGTAGAATAAAAAAAGAAACAATACTCACCTACCCCGGGACCTCTGTTTCCATGTTCCATCATTCCATCCTGACAGTGGCTGGTCCTGAAGTGAAACGGCTCAGGTGACCATATTATCCATAAAGGGATAATAGAAACAGAAAGTCTGCTGCCATTTTTTGGCTGTGGGTTGCTACGCGTGGCCTTAGCCTAAAAGGTTATGTGAGTCACAAAACTTTACACTTTACATACAGTGCACTGTAAATAAGAAAGTATGGATCTATGGAGTCTTATACTCCCATCTCTTCTTCACAATATCTAAAACACGGCATTTAGCTTTCAAAGACTGATAGTCCAATAATAAATTTGATCACAAACTTGTACTCTGGAAAATCTTGTACCTTGTGCAAAAATATACAGTATTACTAAATGAATTGTAGTTTTAATATTTTCAACACCATATGTTAAAAAAGTGAGACATATTGCAAATATAAGCAGCTGTGAATTCACATAATGAGCAATATCCCTTTCTGTTACTGCACTGAAAAGTACATGTGATATATTGCTATAAGATATGCTATCATGTATAAGGTCATGCTCTCGGAATATGAAACAATCCAGACTCACATTGCTGAAGTAATCAATGGACAAAATGGAAAATATAGGTCATAAAAGTAGCAAGGTGTTTTATTGTCAGCCTGTCATAAAGACTTGGCTTTGAGCATATCATACAGCATAAATGTTACCAAGGGAGATGGAAGTTCATACACTGAACATACAGTATATATGCTTCACCATGGTGACAGACTCCCTTTAATACAACTATTGGCATGACACCGTGATTCCACTCCATGCAGAAGAAGAGTGAAAAACCTGATACCTTCATGTACATAATGCTCTAATTATTGTCCGTCAGTAAATATTTCCTAACAAGTTTGTTCAGTAATAAAATCCCAAATATATACTTGCTTAGTATTAATGTTACTTAGCAATCATGAAAATGTGAATATTAAATATCAAATATTTGAAAAAAAAATAAATAAATAAATAAATATATATATATATATATATATATATATATATATATATATATATATATATATATATATCCACAGGATGGATGGATGGATAGATAGATAGATAGATAGATAGATAGATAGATAGATAGATAGATTATTCTTACTTTATGCTATCATATATGTTAGTTTCAAAGATTATGTTTAAATCTTGAAATGTGGTAGGTCAGTAACATTCGTATAAGACTCCAACATTAAATTTTCATGCCTTCTTAAAATGCCATTGTTTTAGCAATAATCTATATAAGAACACATAGTGCAGAAGAATCTTATCTATATTTAATATAGCAAATGGAACACAACACTGGACTTACCAAGGTCTAGATATAGAACATCTGAAAATAGCTGGCAGCAGATGTCCTACCAGTTCTACACACAGATGACACTAGCTCTTCCCATTGGTAACCTAGATTATATTTCTGAATAGTATTTCAGTGCAAGGAACACTTGATGAAGTAAACTGACAGACTGGTATTTACCACAGGACTGGAGATGAAGGCAACTGCTCACAATTTACAGATTACTATCTAGAGTAATAAATCTGTTCAACAAACTCTAGGAACAAGACTTTACACAGAAGACTTAGGTAAGTAGATAGAAACTGAAATGTGTACAATATAAGACAACAATAATAAAACTAAATGCTATCTATCATGTATAAGACCTGTATTTTAGCACAAGAGCTGGTTAATTATCTGATAATGAGGTTAGGGAGATAATGTGATTCAATATGTCAGTTACTTTCCAGATAGATGTGATCAGCCGACAGATATTGTTTTTGTTTTCCTGTACACATACAGGCTCAGATATTCTAAGCATATGTGTGTTCAGAATAGCAAGAGTGAAGTAAGCCACTGCAGGCCACTATGGCAGCAGTTTATCTTCCCTGAAAGCAAAAGGGTTAAACATGTTGAAATATAATAGGCGGATCCTCCTTTTACCCCCTAATGGCAACCCCATACACATTAGAAAGTAAGCCAGTCCCACCAAAACTGGTGAGTACACCCAACATGAATCTACTGTGTATGGCGACTATGGCTACCTGATGTACATGGACCGCTTACTATATATTCATATCTAAGTAGTATCTGCAGGAAGTTGACCAGATTTAAGAAGATGTGATGGTAAACATAGTATGATCGACACATTTGTGGTTCAGTGGTACAATAACATGGGAAACACATTGTATTCACTAAATCCCTCAATATTTAGGGCCTTCCCCTTATGAGACTTAGCAGTAACCTGACTATTTGGCACATGCTGTGTCACATATATAAAGAGCTAATGTATAACAGAGTGGTTTTACATGTATACACGTGTGCCATAATAACTTATACACATACATTAGTTGAATCATGACCGTGTTTTAGGCTCAGGATCCTATTCCTGCTGGGGAAATGTAGAAAGTCTTCTACATAGAAGAACTTAGAGGAATGCTGATTCTCAGAAAAGGATCCAATCATGTCCTTAGCAAGAAATATGGGACTGAGGCTGCAGTCACATTAGCATTCAAGGATCAATCAGGGACTCCATCCCCATTCTGCCTAAAAAATGCAGAGAGAAAATTATTTCAAGCAAGACTTTTCTCCCTGTCAATCTCAGGTGAGAACCCACCGGACCCCACTATCGTTTATGGGGTCTGTGGGTTTCTGCTGGTAAACACTTTTTAAGCAGATAGGGTTATAGAATAGAAACCTGAACGTTTTTTGAACCAAGGGCCATACACAGAGCACTAATACAGCCTCGTGGTGTGGTAATTTGTACGATTAGCATCATCTTAGACCTATTACTCATAATGTATTGAGATATAAGACACACACTATAAACAAATATGCTGTAATCTGTATTATGATCATATGTGTTTATATCCAACAAGAAAACTCAGTGTAAGTCTGTGTACATTAAGTTCATATAGCACAGCTTAACATCCACTGTAGGTGACCAGGAAGTAACTGCATTGTAAGAAATGTTTGAAAAGACATTTATCAAAAGAACATTGTTTTAAACACACCAACCTTTCTTATATTTTTGTTTACATCAACCAGATTGAGCATATAGATGTAATCTTTAGCTCCAAGAAACAGTCGGCTCCTCTCTTCATCAAGAAGCAGGGTCTGAAAACCTAGGCTTTCCGAGGAGGACTCTAGTAACGGGATACAGCTGTTTGACAGAAGCAAGTCTGTGGGAAAAGCAAAGAAATCTTTAGAATAAAAATGGTTTCTTATAATGACATATATAGGCAGGGAATCCTCGTGGCATAAATGCTGTGGGAAAAAACACAGCGTTTTACAGTTCTTGCAAAGTGTATGGGATTCTGTGTGTCTTACTAGTATTGGTTGTGTGAGAAGGTGACAGGCAGAGTGCTGGAGTTCAGATATATTAGCCCCAGGTTTTTGACATATGTTTGGTCCAGGGTGGATCTGGATTAGACCTCAGCCCAGTTGTAGATCCTAGGCTCATTGCTGGGCCAGAAACGGCTGCAGATTCTGCATTGCAGGGCAGTTCCATGAGGTGAAAGCAGGTGAATGGTTTTGTCCTGGAACCCTGAGTCCTATAAGACTATATTGCTCCTGTTTTGTTTGTGTGGCTGGAAGTAAACCACACGTATAGTTAGGTTATCTGTTCTGTGCAGTTAGTTGCTCAGACAAGCAGGTTTTTATTTTGTTTTTTGTTTGAAGTTAAGGCTGTATTTTGTTTTGTTTATTTTGTGCCTGAAGTCAACGTTTATTTATGTTCATATTTTTTTTTCTAAATACACAGTTTGCTGCATATTTTGTGTCCCTGTCTTGACTATTTGGGTCCACCATACTGCTTCTACTGAGCTAACTTCCCCACAGTTATGTAACTATGAAATACTAGTTATGGATCATAAACAATATAATAATTCTTTCACAGACATGAGTTAATAGAATTGAGAAAAAAACAAGAGTTTTTGTAATTGAAACAAGAGTAATATTAAAGCACTGTTGTTTCTGTCCTATAAAATATTTCTTTTATCCAATTTGTGGACAAGACATACTTGATACATTTATGTTTAGTTAGTTAGAACCAGCAATGCATTGACTATGAAAACAGTATAAAAGCAAGAACTTGACTTATGCTCTAAAAATAATGTTCTTTGTATAAGAGAAATATACAGGCCACTCTTTATACCATTGAAATAGACATGGCTTGTGCATATAATGGCTTCTTCAAGGACACTCATGGGGTTAGGGTAGGGCACACTATATTCCACAATTCTAAATATATCTAAAAATGTAAATTTCCTGTTTAGTCTCAGTGACATCTTTGTGCTGCTCTTCTTCACAAGAAAGAACACATGGGAGCAGCAACCAGCAAAGATTTAAACATCCCTGTGTTCTACACTCAACCACTGACCACTGTACCTGTACATATTGTCCCATAATAGTTCCATTTATAATACTTGTTCTGTACATATAAGACTTGTCCAACTTTTTGAGAACGTTCTGCAGCTTTGTTGAATTCCTAGTGCAAAAAGATACTATGAGCTCAATGCTGAGCTCAGAAACAAATAATTGTCTGTGTAAGGCCAGAAACAGCCATTTCTTGTAGTTAAAAACTCTTGCGCAATCTAGGGTTTATACGTTTGTTTCCAACAAATACTTCCAAAGTCAGCTGTGGAGAGGAAAACATGAGAGGTCAGCCAGTATTACTTCACTAAATCTAAATAAGCAAAAAACAAATAAATACATATTTGTGCGTGAATATACTCTAAAAAACACAAACTACAGGGCAAAGCGAGTTAAGCATCAGCGTGTTTCTTCTTATCCAAACATTAGCTGTGCTGTTCATTATAAACTGTAACTGTGAATAAGAGCCCTATAAAACACAGAGCGAAAGGTCCCTATTGTTTTTTGCATTAATATGGGTCCTCATACTGCATAGCTGTTCTAGCTGTCCTTTTGCTGCAAAAGAATATGGTATAAGCCAAATGGGTACAAGGAGATGGACAGTTTATTGTAAATTTCCTAAGTTCTACTGCAAAATCTATAACAGGGCCCCCAACAACTATGCACAATATTGGCATCTTCTTGTGTGGCAGTGGGACCTTTGGCTTCCTAATGCTGCACACTATAGAGCAATAGCCTTGGCAACTGGTTACTTTATTAGCCATTTTATCTAATAAAGTGATTGACTGCCATAAATCAAACCAAATCAAAGCAATGAAATAAAAATAAAGAAGTTATATTCATCTCTTCAATCCCTAACAACTCCAGAGGTGCCTGGGAGGGAAAAGAGATAGGGATAGGATTGGAATTGTTTTAGTGTTCTATGGTGCTCACGGCGGTCCGAGTTGTCTTCTCCAAATCTCCCACACTCCTTAGTGCTATGCTGTGAGGTAGGCTGTAATGCTGACTGAGCTCGATGTGATGATGTCTCCTGACCGGTGAAGATTGCCATATCCTTTTCTGTGTAATGCAGGAACGAGTAGGCAGGCAGCTCGAGTAATTTACAATAAAACTCATGGCTCTTTACTGAACGCAGTAAGATACAAAATTCTTCAACAGACTGCAAAATGCTTCGAGTAATGGATGCACTTTTCACTTAAAACAACTTGGGATAGAGAAGAAATCAGAGATGTTCCTCCTCTGGGTCATCAGGACTTTATCCTGTCCTATTAGTTTCTTTTCTGTGCTGCTAAAAGTGTGCTTTCAGGTATTTAAAAAAAAAAAAATAGTCATGAGCAGGGAATAAATTAAAGCAGTTGTTCTGGACTGTTATACTGAGCCATAGTATGGTCATGTGACCAACGGACATGATTTCACTTCCTGAGAAAAGAAAGTGGAGCTCAGTATCGCTGACCTGCACAACTGCTATAATTTATTCCCTGCTCTTGACTAATTTTAAAAAAAAAAACCTGAAAAAAAACTGAAAACCCCTTTTAAGTTTCGTTAGTAAAGTGTATTGCATAGGATAAAAATCAGAAAAGCATGAATAACCACCTGCTATCAACATTGTTTAAGCAAGTACTGGGATTTGGAGATGTGCCCATTTAGTTCCATTACTAAGTAAAAAAAAAAATACTATTATATAAACTTTGCTTAATTATTGTTTCAATTTATATTTCATGTCCATATTTATGACCATTTTTTTTCCAAGTCCTGTAGATGCACCATAGAAAATTCATGGGTAGAGTTCATGTTAGTCCAGATCTATCCATTATCCTTGAATTGCTGATTAATATTTAATAGGGAATGTGTAAGCTCCAGTTTGCACTCCACTAATGACAGATGTTTTAAAAGGAGCCAAGGCCCATAAGGTATTTATTAGGTCAGAAGAAAGCTGTCCTTCTTAGACATAGCTAACGAAGCACAGATTAATGCCAAATCAATAAGTGGTTATGTAAAATAGGCAGATTGGCAAACTCTATAAAGTCTTTTTTTCATCTGGGTTTCATCTGTTAAGAACTATCAAAGATTAAAGGATGATCAAAGTTATTTGAGAAAACAGAAATACATTAAACAGTTACTTTAGATGGGACATGTATAATGGATCTGCTTTCTGAAACTTTGAAGTTTAAATCCAGATTTCAATCAGATTTTTCACACATATATGTAAAATTAATTATTGCATTTCATCTCATCTGGAAAAGTGCTCTTATATTTCTGTATTTCAGCCATTGTTATTAAAATAAATATAATGAGAAAGGCATGATGTGAGTGCCTCAACCAGATATTAAACAGGTGTCCCGACAATTTTTTTTTTTTTTTTTTAAATAGGCAGAGGTAAAAAAAAAAAAAAAAAAAAATCACACTCAGGAAAGGTGAGTATGATGTATTTTATTTTTTTTTCACCTTCCTCTAACTATTTAAAAAATTATTATTTTTTGCCTGGGCACCAACTTTAACCCCTTAGAGACACAGCCCAAAAGTGACTTAAGGACCAGGCCTCTTTTTTCAAATCTGACATGTGTCACTTGGCGATAACTTTGAGACGCTTTAACTTACACAAGTGATTCTGAGTTTGATTTTTCGTAACACATTGTACTTCATGTCAGTAGTAAATTTTCGTCGATATGTTTTGTCTTTAATTATGAAAAAAATAGGAAATTTGGTGAAAATTTTGAAAAAAATGCAGTTTTCAAACTTTGAAATTGCAAGCCTTTCAAATAGAAAGTCATACTACCCGAATTTTTTCATAAATATAATTAACCATGTCTCTGATTTATGTAGCAATCAAATTTTAAGCACCCTTTCATTTTTTTCAGATATTATAAGGCTTACAAGTCAAGCAGTAATTTTCCAAATTTTCAAGAACATTTCCAAAACACATTTTTCAAGGGACCAGTTCAGTTCTGAAGGGAACTTGAAAGGCCTCTCTAATAAACCCCCCCAAAAGTCACCCCATTCTAAAAACTGCACTCCTGAAAGAATCTAAAACAGCAGTTAGAAAGTTTCTTAACCCTTTCAGCATTTCACAACAATTAAAACAAAATGGAAGTCAAATTTACATTTTTCAATTTCTGTCACTAATATATTCATTTAGCCCTAGAATTTACACATTTACTAAGGTTTAAAGGAGAAACTGCACCCCACATTTTGTTACACAATTTCTCCCGAACACGACAATACCCCATATGTGCTGGTACCCTAATGTACGGGCACACGGTCGCTCTCAGAACGGATGGAGCACTAATTGGATTTTGTAGGCCAGATTTTGCTAGAATATTTTTCAGGCGCCATGCCCCGATTGCAAAGCCCCCAAG
Source organism: Leptodactylus fuscus (assembly GCF_031893055.1). Taxonomy (NCBI): domain Eukaryota; kingdom Metazoa; phylum Chordata; class Amphibia; order Anura; family Leptodactylidae; genus Leptodactylus; species Leptodactylus fuscus. The sequence goes on along the minus strand of NC_134269.1, from coordinate 111,769,844 downwards.
GTGCCAAAACAGTGGAAAACCCCAAAATGTCACCCCATTTTGGAAACTAGACCCCTCAAGGAATTTATCAAGGGGTATAGTGAGCACTTGGACCCTACAGGTGTTTCACAGATTTTTTTACCATTGAGATGTGAAAATGAAAAATTACTTTTTTTATAATAAAATGTCACTGTAGCCCCAAATTTTTCATCTTCACAAAGGGTTAAAGGAGAAACTGCACCCCACATTTTGTTACACAATTTCTCCCGAACACGACAATACCCCATATGTGCTGGTACCCTAATGTACGTGCACACGGTCGCTCTCAGAACGGATGGAGCACTAATTGGATTTTGTAGGCCAGATTTTGCTAGAATATTTTTCAGGCACCATGCCCCGATTGCAAAGCCCCCAAGGTGCCAAAACAGTGGAAAACCCCAAAATGTCACCCCATTTTGGAAACTAGACCCCTCAAGGAATTTATCAAGGGGTATAGTGAGCACTTGGACCCTACAGGTGTTTCACAGATTTTTTTACCATTGAGATGTGAAAATGAAAAATTACTTTTTTTATAATAAAATGTCACTGTAGCCCCAAATTTTTCATCTTCACAAAGGGTTAAAGGAGAAACTGCACCCCACATTTTGTTACACAATTTCTCCTGAACACGACAATACCCCATATGTGCTGGTACCCTAATGTACGGGCACACGGTCGCTCTCAGAACGGATAGAGCGCTAATTGGATTTTGTAGGCCAGATTTTACTAGAATACTTTTCAGGCACCATGTCCCTTTTGCAGAGCCCCCAATGTGTCAAAACAGTGGAAACCCCCAAAATGTCACCCCATTTTGGAAACTATACCCCTCAAGGAATTTACCAAGGGGTTTAGTGAGCCCTTTGACCCTACAGGAGTGTAACAGAATTGGCCCAACAAAAGGAAAAGTGACATTTTTTGCTATAAAATGTAGCTTTAACCCCAAATTATGCATTTCCACAACGGGTTAAAAAAGAAAATGCACCCCACAAATTGTCAAGCACTTTGCCCCAACTACAGAAATGCCCCACATGTGGATGTAAAGTGATGTATGGGCACACTGTAAAGTCCAGAGCTGAAGGATCGCTATTGGGATTTTGGAGGGCAAATTTAGCTGAAATCTGTTTCAGGCACCATGTTGCATTTGGAGAGCCCCTGAAGTGCTAGAACAGTGGAACCCCCCCCCCCCAAAAACGACCCCATTTTGAAAACTAGACCCCTCAAGGAATTTATCAAGGGGTTTAGTGAGCACTTGGACCCTACAGGTGTTTCACAGATTTTTTTACCATTGAGATGTGAAAATGAAAAATTACTTTTTTTCCAATAAATCGTCCATTTAGCGCCATATTTTTAATTTTTGCAAGTACTTAGAGAATTAAGAGCCCCCCACAATTTCCCCTGAACACGGCAATACCCCATATGGGATCATAATCTGCTGTATGGGTACATGTTGGGGCTCAGAATGGAAAGAGCGCTATTTGGATTTTGGAGGGCATATATTGCTGGAATAGTTTTGAGGTGCCATGTCGCATTTGCTGAGCCCCTAAAGTATCAATACAATAGAAACCCCTCAAAAGTGACCCCATTTTAGAAACTACACCCATCAAGGAATGTATCAAGTGGTATTATGATTTTGAGACTAAAAATGCTTCCCAAAATTTGAAATTTTTAAAGAAATATGCCATTTTGATATCCAATGCATTGCACCCACTTTGTATTGTCAGAGACCTGCACTCCTAAAACTATTAAGTGGGCGATCCCGAGGGGCAAAAAAATTATATATGTGGGTATAAACTGCTGCTTGGGCGCACAGCAAGGCTCAGAAGGGAAGGAGCACTGCGCTTTATAGCTTTTGGGGTACAGATTTAGAGGGACTTTCTGGGTGCCATGTTGTTTTTGCAGAGCCCTGGAGGTGCCAGTAAACTGGAATTCCCCAAGAAGTGACCCCATTTTGTAGGGGAAATTTTAGAGTCTCTGCAAAAGTGCCATGGCATCCAAAAACCAAACCGTCTAAGTCTGTGCTCCAAAAACCAAATAACCTTCTTCCCTTCTGTGTCTGGCTGGGCCCTAATATCAGTTTATACCCACATATGACATTACGTACATTATCCGGGGTACACCAGTGTCATACATGTGCCCTAATATCAGTTTATACTCACATATGACATTACCCCGGTTACACCAGTGTCATACATGTGTCATACATGTGGCATAAACTGCAGTTTCGGCACACAGCCGGGGGTCAGAAGGGAAGGAGCGCGATGCGGCTTTTGGAGTACAGATTCAGATGTTTGGTATCTAGACGCCATGTCATGTTTGTAGAGCCTGTAAGGTACCAGAAAAGTGGATTCCCCAAAGGAGTGAGCGCAGTTTGAAAACTGCACCCCTAAAAGAATTTATCAGGGGGTGTAGTGAGTATTAGTATCCCGGACGTGACTGCACAGCGGATGGCGAAGAGGGAATGTATAAGCGGTGCGGAGGACATTGCAGACACTAAATTCCCTACTGTACCCCCAGTAGCTCCTATGATTGGGGAAGTCACACTGGGGTCACTTCTGGTATATTTTCCCTCGTAAGCTCTAAATCCGGGGTGTCCCCTGATATTCGCTTGCACAGCTTATACATTCCCTGCCTGCCGCACCCAGTTGTGTTCTAATGATTTGGCGATTTTGCGTGATTTTGTCTTCACATTGGTAGAGGCTATATTTTCTTTATTTTTCTGCTGACGTGGCCGTATAAGGGCTTGTTGTTTGCGGGATGCGATGTATTTTGTAATGACACCATCTTGGGGTGCCTAAAACTTACTGATTACATTTTATTAACTCTTTTTTTGCTGGATTTAAAAGAGAAAAAATCAATTCTGGTATTGAGTTTTACCTTTTACATTTTTCGCCATGCAGCGTACAGTATAAGTAACATGTGACCTTTATTCTGCGGGTCAGTACGGTTACGGCGATACCTCATTTATGTTATTTTTTTATGCAATACTAAGTCTGCAGAACAAAAACAGATTTGGGGACATAAATCAGTGATTTTTGCATCGCCATCTTCTGAGAGGCGTAACATTTTTATTTTTCGCTTGACAGTGTTGGTTGAGGGCTAATTTTTTGCGGGACAACCTGTGCATTTTATTGGTACTAATTTGGGGTGCATATGACTTTTTGATCACTTTTTATAGCACATTTTGTAAGGTGAGATGGCGAAAAATCACTACTTCCGGCGGGTTTTTTCCGTTATTTTTTACCGCCGTTCACTGTGTACATTAAATATTGTTTCAGTTTTGTTGTACAGGTTGTTACGGACGCGACAATACCAAATATGTATTGTTTTTATTAATTTTTTGTGTTTTTTTACATAATTCATTTTTTATAGAAAAAAGGGATTTTTGGGACTTTATAACTTTATTAATTGTTTTCAAATACTTTATTTTTTTTTTTACACTTTTTTTTAACTTGTTCTTGTGTCCCTATGGGACACATGGATCAGTGATGATTGCATCACTGATTCTCTATTATAGAATGAGACACAGGCTGCAGTGACAGCCTGCACGTGTCTCACTCGAGAAACAGGAAGTGAGCTGTGCGGACGGCACAGACTCACTTCCAGAAGACGCCGGGAGCATCACCAGGTAAGTGAGTGCTCAGGGCTGTCTGGGGTCACTAACCAGACCCCAGACTACGTATTACAGATACCGGCACCTCCCGATCTCGCCGCGGGGGGTGCCGGCGGGGGGGGGGGGGGGGGGGAGAGATCGCGGCACCCTTTGTTTGCGGTGGTCATGTTTGACCATCGCAATCAAAGGGTTAAAACCTCCGATCGGTAAAAGTACCGACCGGAGGTTATGGAAAAGGGTGATAGCTGTCAGTAACAGCCATCACCCAGTTCCGATTCCGCCCGCTCAGCTAGTGAGCGGGCGGAATCACCATGACGTACAATTACTTCATGGTGCGCAAAGTACCTCGCGTCCATGACGTAATAGTACGTCAAAGGTCGCTAAGGGGTACTTCAAGTGCATTTTTAATTTTTTTCAATGTAAGTCTATACTTAGCTTTATCAATATATGTCTCTGTTCACATCTGCACTGTAGCATCCATCTATAGCAGAAATCATGGTAGTATGAGGGATCTGCCTGATAGCACTCGATTGTTGGGCTTCAGTGATTTCTAATGGTGTCCATTGGGTTGTGTCACGATATTCGCTGTTTTACTATATCTGTCTGACGTGATCACTGAAATAGCTGATGGTAGGACGCCCAGGAAATAGTGGTGAATACTGATCACTTCTGCTCTCCAGATGTGGTGAGAGGTGTCTGAGTATGGTTTATGCAGTATAGAAGTTCAAGCAAAAGCTCTTTAGGACCGCTGTATAGATAAAGTATTGCAATACTAATGTTTCTTAGGTTGCTAGATTGTATATTTGTATAGCGGCCCTTTTTGTACATTAGGGCCGCTATACTGTACATCCTAAACAAATGTATGCAGACCGAAAAGAATCTTCGGACCAAACTGGCCAAACATGAGCAGTTCAACACTAAATTCATATGAATGAGAGGAAAGTTTTATTAAGTATTTCTTCTTTATTCGTGATGGCCAAGGTTGTTTTGCGATCTTTCAAGAGGTTTGCCTGCCATTTTCGTTTTGGACTGAACTTGGTTGGTCCATACCAAAATTGCTTTTATTATACTCTGGGGTCTCTTCAGACCCCGGAGTAAAATAAGTGGAGGCCTAGGTGATTAAGATGATAATCACTGGCATTGACCTTCCCTCATTTCTTCTGGATTCCTTCTGTTTTGCATTTTCTAGTGTCTCTGGTCCTCTTCAGGCCTTCTCTGGTGATGATACAGGCCCCTGTCACGTGGGGCATGCAGACATCATGAAGCTTTCATCAAACAGCCTTGACATGCGCATATTGCACATGACCACTGAGACCCAATCACAGGCATCAACAGTAATGTAGGCCCAAGACATCACACAACAGACTGCAAGATGACCAAAGTTAAAACGTCCTCAGTGATTGCTAAGGATGCCATAAAAGAGTCTAGGAGAAGTGAGGGAAAGTGAGTATCAATGCTTATTTTACCACACTTCCCCTAAGTGTCTACTTATTATACTCCAGGGTGTGAAGAGACCCTAAGTATAATAGTGATTTGAGGGTAGCAAGCTTGAAAAATGGTAGTGTTATCTGAACCCAAGATTTTTGGAAAATTCGTAGTGAACTCATCTTGTTACAAACTGGTTCACTCTATTATTTATTAAAGAAACTCTATGCTTAAACCTACACAACATTATTTAGGGGCAGAACCTGTAAGCAAAGAGAACTACCTACAACTTGTCCGAAGGTTTTTATCTGCTAACTGTATGGCTAGTCAGTCACTGGTGATCTCTTTTTCCACCACTGGCACTGGCTATAGTATAATACCATACACTACAGATGGTTCAACCTGTTTTAAGCCTATTCATCAAGTGCATAGCAAATTTTATTGAGAACTATTGCAATAGATGTTTTTTTTTTTTTTTTATAATTATATTTCCAAGATCTGCTTACTGTTGTTACCATTTGTTCTTCTATATACTGAACTCACCACTCCTTTAAACAACATCATATGACCCTAACCATATGGTGAACCACACAATACTTTAAAGGGAAATGAACACACACATTAGTTAAAATCTGTTGATAGTACTTGTATTATTTTCATGACTGTATTATATACATTCACTTTTTTTGCATAAAGAAAAAGAACAGATTTTTGTAACCAAGCACAGGAAAGTCAGACATGGACATCTATTTTGTAGTAACATCAATAAACACTGTATTCGTTTTACAAAAGAGACACATTTTTCAACAAAAGTCTTAATGACTAGAGATGAGCGAACACTAAAATGTTCGAGGTTCGAAATTCGATTCGAACAGCCGCTCACTGTTCGAGTGTTCGAATGGGTTTCGAACCCCATTATAGTCTATGGGGAACATAAACTCGTTAAGGGGGAAACCCAAATTCGTGTCTGGAGGGTCACCAAGTCCACTATGACACCCCAGGAAATGATACCAACACCCTGGAATGACACTGGGACAGCAGGGGAAGCATGTCTGGGGGCATAAAAGTCACTTTATTTCATGGAAATCCCTGTCAGTTTGCGATTTTCGCAAGCTAACTTTTCCCCATAGAAATGCATTGGCCAGTGCTGATTGGCCAGAGTACGGAACTCGACCAATCAGCGCTGGCTCTGCTGGAGGAGGCGGAGTCTAAGATAGCTCCACACCAGTCTCCATTCAGGTCCGACCTTAGACTCCGCCTCCTCCGGCAGAGCCAGCGCTGATTGGCCGAAGGCTGGCCAATGCATTCCTATGCGAATGCAGACTTAGCAGTGCTGAGTCAGTTTTGCTCAACTACACATCTGATGCACACTCGGCACTGCTACATCAGATGTAGCAATCTGATGTAGCAGAGCCGAGGGTGCACTAGAACCCCTGTGCAAACTCAGTTCACGCTAATAGAATGCATTGGCCAGCGCTGATTGGCCAATGCATTCTATTAGCCCGATGAAGTAGAGCTGAATGTGTGTGCTAAGCACACACATTCAGCACTGCTTCATCAAGCCAATACAATGCATTAGCCAGTGCTGATTGGCCAGAGTACGGAATTCGGCCAATCAGCGCTGGCCAATGCATTCTATTAGCCCGATGAAGTAGAGCTGAATGTGTGTGCTAAGCACACACATTCAGCACTGCTTCATCAAGCCAATACAATGCATTAGCCAGTGCTGATTGGCCAGAGTACGGAATTCGGCCAATCAGCGCTGGCTCTGCTGGAGGAGGCGGAGTCTAAGGTCGCTCCACACCAGTCTCCATTCAGGTCCGACCTTAGACTCCGCCTCCTCCGGCAGAGCCAGCGCTGATTGGCCGAAGGCTGGCCAATGCATTCCTATGCGAATGCAGACTTAGCAGTGCTGAGTCAGTTTTGCTCAACTACACATCTGATGCACACTCGGCACTGCTACATCAGATGTAGCAATCTGATGTAGCAGAGCCGAGGGTGCACTAGAACCCCTGTGCAAACTCAGTTCACGCTAATAGAATGCATTGGCCAGCGCTGATTGGCCAATGCATTCTATTAGCCCGATGAAGTAGAGCTGAATGTGTGTGCTAAGCACACACATTCAGCACTGCTTCATCAAGCCAATACAATGCATTAGCCAGTGCTGATTGGCCAGAGTACGGAATTCGGCCAATCAGCGCTGGCCAATGCATTCTATTAGCCCGATGAAGTAGAGCTGAATGTGTGTGCTAAGCACACACATTCAGCTCTACTTCATCGGGCTAATAGAATGCATTGGCCAGCGCTGATTGGCCAGAGTACGGAACTCGACCAATCAGCGCTGGCTCTGCTGGAGGAGGCGGAGTCTAAGGTCGGACCTGAATGGAGACTGGTGTGGAGCGATCTTAGACTCCGCCTCCTCCAGCAGAGCCAGCGCTGATTGGCCGAATTCCGTACTCTGGCCAATCAGCACTGGCTAATGCATTGTATTGGCGTGATGAAGCAGTGCTGAATGTGTGTGCTTAGCACACACATTCAGCTCTACTTCATCGGGCTAATAGAATGCATTGGCCAGCGCTGATTGGCCGAATTCCGTACTCTGGCCAATCAGTGCTGGCCAATGCATTCTATTAGCTTGATGAAGCAGAGTGTGCACAAGGGTTCAAGCGCACCCTCGGCTCTGATGTAGGAGAGCCGAGGGTGCACTTGAACCCTTGTGCACCCTCAGCTCTGCTACATCAGAGCCGAGGGTGCGCTTGAACCCTTGTGCACACTCTGCTTCATCAAGCTAATAGAATGCATTGGCCAGCGCTGATTGGCCAATGTATTCTATTAGCCTGATGAAGTAGAGCTGAATGTGTGTGCTAAGCACACACATTCAGCTCTACTTCATCGGGCTAATAGAATGCATTGGCCAGCGCTGATTGGCCAGAGTACGGAACTCGACCAATCAGCGCTGGCTCTGCTGGAGGAGGCGGAGTCTAAGATCGCTCCACACCAGTCTCCATTCAGGTCCGACCTTAGACTCCGCCTCCTCCAGCAGAGCCAGCGCTGATTGGCCGAATTCCGTACTCTGGCCAATCAGCACTGGCTAATGCATTGTATTGGCTTGATGAAGCAGTGCTGAATGTGTGTGCTTAGCACACACATTCAGCTCTACTTCATCGGGCTAATAGAATGCATTGGCCAATCAGCGCTGGCCAATGCATTCTATTAGCGTGAACTGAGTTTGCACAGGGGTTCTAGTGCACCCTCGGCTCTGCTACATCAGATTGCTACATCTGATGTAGCAGTGCCGAGTGTGCATCAGATGTGTAGTTGAGCAAAACTGACTCAGCACTGCTAAGTCTCTGCATTCGCATAGGAATGCATTGGCCAGCCTTCGGCCAATCAGCGCTGGCTCTGCCGGAGGAGGCGGAGTCTAAGGTCGGACCTGAATGGAGACTGGTGTGGAGCGATCTTAGACTCCGCCTCCTCCAGCAGAGCCAGCGCTGATTGGTCGAGTTCCGTACTCTGGCCAATCAGCGCTGGCCAATGCATTCTATTAGCCCGATGAAGTAGAGCTGAATGTGTGTGCTTAGCACACACATTCAGCTCTACTTCATCAGGCTAATAGAATACATTGGCCAATCAGCGCTGGCCAATGCATTCTATTAGCTTGATGAAGCAGAGTGTGCACAAGGGTTCAAGCGCACCCTCGGCTCTGATGTAGCAGAGCTGAGGGTGCACAAGGGTTCAAGTGCACCCTCGGCTCTCCTACATCAGAGCCGAGGGTGCGCTTGAACCCTTGTGCAGCCTCGGCTCTGCTACATCAGAGCCGAGGGTGCGCTTGAACCCTTGTGCACACTCTGCTTCATCAAGCTAATAGAATGCATTGGCCAGCACTGATTGGCCAGAGTACGGAATTCGGCCAATCAGCGCTGGCCAATGCATCCCTATGGGAAAAAGTTTATCTCACAAAAATCACAATTACACACCCGATAGAGCCCCAAAAAGTTATTTTTAATAACATTCCCCCCTAAATAAAGGTTATCCCTAGCTATCCCTGCCTGTACAGCTATCCCTGTCTCATAGTCACAAAGTTCACATTCTCATATGACCCGGATTTGAAATCCACTATTCGTCTAAAATGGAGGTCACCTGATTTCGGCAGCCAATGACTTTTTCCAATTTTTTTCAATGCCCCCAGTGTCGTAGTTCCTGTCCCACCTCCCCTGCGCTGTTATTGGTGCAAAAAAGGCGCCAGGGAAGGTGGGAGGGGAATCGAATTTTGGCGCACTTTACCACGTGGTGTTCGATTCGATTCGAACATGGCGAACACCCTGATATCCGATCGAACATGTGTTCGATAGAACACTGTTCGCTCATCTCTATTAATGACGTTACAATCCTCCAAGATGTAGCATGTAAAGCAATCAAATTCCACATAGTTCTATGGAGCTTACTAATGACTCTGGTTGTTAAACCAATATCATCTGAGAAAATATTCCGTCGTTTTGTGTTTCCTCTACTTTGTAATCTGTAATTATTTGCATAGTTGAAAAATGAAACCCAACAATTTAGCTCGTCTATATGTGATATTATCCATGATAAACAGAGAACTAAAATTACAGATTAAATCAGCAAATTTACTATGTCCTACTCCCATAAACTCTACATCATTTTCTAATTAAGCCAAGTAACGTGAAAAAAATAAAAAAAAAACATACTCACCAGTCCCGGGTGCTCCGATGTCCCGCATCTCGGCTACCTACTTGCTGTAGAATTTTTTTGCCGGCTGTGATGCCCTGGTTCCCTTCTTGAGGTCGCTGATTGGACTCAATGGTCACATGTGGTGGGTACTTCCCCCGGAAGACACAATGGAGCTGCAGGACTGGACCACATTATTTTGCAGGACCACCAATAGTAGTATTAGGTGTAACTATCATCAGGACATTTTCAAGTTTGTGAAACCTTCAAAATTTGTTATATTTCTGCAGAAATTGAACCTAATACTTAATATAAATCCTAAAAATAGATAAAGGGAACTAATGGAAACAAATGGTCAAAAATATTATGCCTGATCATTTATATGTAGAAGAAAGGGAACCAATATCACCTATAAGTAAGAGAGAGAAGTATGTGAACCTTTAGGATTGGGAGATAAGTTGAAATTAGAATGAGGTGTTTGTCATCCCATTGATTAAATACAAGTGTGAATGGGCAGTCTATTTGGTTCAGGGTTCTATCCAGGTCTGATGTTTACATGTTTCTGGAAGTGTCCAGAATAAAATGCTCATCAAGCTAGAAAAGGTTAGAAAATCAGATCCAAAATATTTGGACTCCCCAATCTACAGCCAGTCAGATTGCATACAAATAGATACAATTAAAGATCAATTATTACACTTTCTATAAGTGGTCAATGAAGAAAGATCACGCCAAGAGCAAGCTGTAACATAGTCTGAGGTCACAAAGGAATTCAAAGTAACCTTTAAGCAACTAAAGGCCTTTCTTGCATTAGGTAGTGTTAATATTCAGTCCACCATCAGAAGGACACTGAATAACAATAATACGTATGGCAGGATTGGAAGGAGAAAGTCACTGCTTTCCAAAAAGAACATCGCTAACCGTCTACAGTTTGCTAAAGTACTCATGGACAAGGCAGAACCATTGGATAATGTTTTGTGGGAGGAATTGCTTTTAGGTTTATATGAGAATCATTATGTTTGGAGAAGGCAAAACACTGCAGTCCAGCATAAGAAATTCATACCATTTTATATCAGCAAATTATAAAGTAAAATATCAGAATATCTGTCCATAAGCTAAATCTCAAGAGAACATGAGATCGTGGAGCAAAACAACAACCTTAAGCAGGCCAAGGAATGGTTTAAGAAACATAAAGTTAAAGTTTTGCAATGGCTAAGGCAAAATCCAATCCATAAATCCAATAGAATTGTTGTGGCTGGACCTGAAGTGAGACATTCATTGGAAGAAATCCACCAATATAACAGAGTTGAAGCTGTTTTGTATGGTGGAACAGGATAAAATTCCTTCCTTTTGATGTGAAGGACTAATGAATCATTACCAAAAATGTTTAGATGCAAATGCTGAAAGCAAAGGTTCACATACTTTTGCCACTTACAGATGTGATATTACATATTTTCTTCTATAAATAAAAGACCAAGTCTAATATTTGTGACTCATTTGTTTGATTTGGTTCTCTTCATATATCTTCCGGACCTGTGTGAAATTTGATGCACTATTAAGTCAAAATTATGCAGATATATACAAAAATTCTGAAGGGTTCACAAACTTTCAAGTAGCACTGTACTCTATCCTAAATATTAGATTGAGCTCACTTGGTCCTGCTTTCCAGTACTATATACAAATCTACTATCATCTATGCTAATAACTCCCAATAAGTGTCATTACCAGCAAGTACAACGTTACTGTAACTTTCCCATAGTCGACATCACAATTAACCTAATAAGTAAACATAGCCAACCTAATAAATGCGTGTCTAGGAACCAGAGAACCTATTTGCAAAAACATCTGAATGGGCAGATAGTCACACATATTCCTTGTCTATTTAATATCTATGAGACTAAAGGTGATAGATGAGTACAGTATAGATCGAATCAAATCAAATCAAAAAGGCTTTATTGGCACGTCCGAATAGATATTTGGCATTGCCAAAGCTAGTAAAGTGGGGGGGGGGGAGCTGGAGTCGAGGGGGAGAGTATGGGGGGGGGATGATTTGGGGTATAACAGTCCGTGGAGTCTCATCTTCCTCTTAGTTGGTGACAGCTGTATGGGGGGGGGGTGATTTGGGCTATAACAGTTCGTGGGGTCTCATCTTCCTCTTGTTTGGTGACAGCAGGACACATATTGGGCAGCAATCTCCACAGTGGCCTCTTCTTCTCCCAGTAGGATGTAGAGTTTCCTCTTCTCATCTGCAGATGTGAAGTCTGGGATGTGGGCAGAGAATCTTTGGTAGTAGACGGCCCACAAAGCTGAGTATTTGGTGCAGTGTAGCAGGAAGTGTGTCTCGTCTTCTAGGGCCCCCTGGTCACAGTGCTGGCACAGTCTGTTCTCCCATGGCTTGTACCTTTGCCTGTGCCACCCCGTTTCAATCTCTAGGTTGTGGGCGCTCAGTCTGTACCGGCTCATGGTCTGTCTGTGTTTGGGGTGGCGTATTCTCTCCAGGTAGGGGGCCATGGTGTAGTCCCTTTGCAGTGACTGGTACACAGTGAATTTCTTGGAGTTATTTATTGCGCTTCTCCATTCCTCGATGTACAGCTCTCTGTCTCTCTCAATGACTCCTTTTATTTGAGCCTTGTTCAGGGCATGTTGGGGGTTTTGGCTTGGCAGATGGCTGATGCTTGGTTGGGCGGTATCGGGTTTGCTCAGGGCTCTGTGGCTAAGCCAGGCTTGCTGGTGGGAAGGACCAGGGCTGCTGCCCTGTATGTGAGTCCAGAATAATAGCGCCCTCTTCTGCATGGTGAGCGATAGGGGGAGTCTGCCTAGCTCTGCCTGGCATCCCATGTTAG